>NC_133666.1:233222177-233895510 GCF_037893015.1 Macrotis lagotis | reverse complement strand
CATTTCACTTCAGCAGAGTCCTCTTCACAGAACAAACACAGTAACAGCCCCTCACCCCCACCCCCACCCCCTGCCAAGTCTCAGGCCTTGGCAGCAGAGCTCCCTCAACTGAATAGGGAGAGTAGGACATAGTCAACATTATTCAAGGATAAAACCAGCAGCACCCACCCTCTCCAGGCCAAGGAACGTGCTTCAACTCAAGGTCACAGACACTCCAAAGAAAGCAACACCCCCTACTGGCCAGCCCATTCGAAAGTAATAAACTCCTTGAATAAAGCCTATAGGGATTTCAACTCCAAACTTCTGTGAACCAATTCCTTCCTGAACACAAGATCTCAGAAAAATGAAGAAAGTCCAGCAGAAAGGGAGGGCATCCATTGAAAGCTACCTCAAACACAAAGACACTAACTTGGAGAGATCTAGAACCTCTGAAGAGAATAATATTTGCTCTCCAACACAGAAAGACTTTCTGGAAGAAATCAGGATGTAGATTAAAAATCAATTGGAAAATTTGGGAGAGAAAATCAACACCTTCCAACAAGTAAGCAAATCTTTGGAAAATAAAATTGGGCAAATGCAAAAAGAAAATAATTATCTCAAAATGTCAATTGGTCAAATGGAAAATTCTTTCAAAAATAGAATTAACCACCCAGAAAAGTAGTTTCAAAAGGTAAATGAAGATAATTCTTCTCTAAAAAAAGAATGGAGTCTGTGGAAATTAATTACTTCATGAGACTACAAGAATTCGTTAAACATAACCAAAAAATAAAAAAAAGAAAAAAGAAAAGAAAACATAAATTACATCATCTGCAAAAGCACTGACCTCAAGATGAAAACAAGAAGAGAAAACCTAAGAGTCATTAGGTTTCCTGAAAATATTGAAGAGATGAAACACCTTCACTTAATATTATATGATTTAGTGATGGAAAACTGCCCTGATATGATGGAACCAGAGGACAAAATAGTTATTGAAAGAATACATCAACCCCCTTCAGAAAGAGATTCTAAAATGAAAATGCCAAGGAACATTGTGGACAAATTCCAGAACTATCAGATAAAAGAGAAAATCCTGCAATAAACCAGAAAGAAACAATTTAGATACCAAGGAGACACAGTAAGGAATACACAGGGTGTGGGTGCATCAACATTAAGGGATCAAAGGAATTGGAATGCAATATTCTGAAAAGCAAGGGAACCTGGAATGCAGCCAAGAATTCACTAACCAATAAAACTAAGCCTTCTCTTCTAGGGTAAAAGATGGACATTTAATAAAAAAGGAGACTTCCAACTTTTCCTCATGAAAAGAACAGAGATTAATAGATAATTTGGACTTCAAACAGGAGACATATGAGACAAATGAAAAGATTTAAAAATAAAAGGTAAAGGGTAAAATAAATTGCTATTAAATAAGATGAAACTGGCTACATCTCTACCTTGGAGAAAGACTGTAATAACTCTTGAGAATTGTAATTCTATTAGAGAGAATATACTTAGCCAGAAGCAATGGACACCCATGCTTTTTTTGTGACATAGATAGAATGATATAAAATTATACTTCCGTAAAAAGGAGGACAGTAAAGAAATGAGAGGATGGAGGTGATTGAATGGGTTAATTATATATAAACTCTTGGAAAAATAAGTGAAGATGCATTTCTGCCTAATTATTTCTATGACGCAAATATGGTGCTGACACCTAAACCAGGAAGATTTAAAACAGAGAAAGAAAATATTGGCCCATATCCCTGATGAATAGAGATGCAAAAATCTTAAATAACATCTTAGCAAAATAATCACAAGTTATCACTAGGTTATTATTTTATGATCAAGTAAGATTTATCACATGAATACAGGGTTGGACAATATTAGGAGAATTGCTATTATTATTAATTATATCAATAACAAACCTATCAGAAATTATATGATTATAATGAGTTAGAAAAAATTCCAAGTAAATTCAAATGGAGAAAAAGTCAAGAATTTCTAGGGATTCAATGAAAAAAGGGCAAAAGAAGGAGGCTAAGTCTTAACATATTTAAAATTATATTATAAAGTATCTATCATCAAAACTGTCTGGTGTTGTCTAAGAAATAGACTGGTGGAGCAGTGGAATAGACTCGGTGCAATAGCAGGAAATGACTATAGTGATCTGCTGTTCAATAAACCCAAAGTGTCCAGCTATTGGGATAAAAACTCTCTCTTTGATAAAAACTGTTGGGAAAAGTGGAATTTCGTCTGAAAAAAACTTGGCTTAAGAGCAACACCTCATACCCTATAGCAATATAAGTTCAAATTGGATACAGGATTTAGACATAAAAACAACATTATAACCCAACCCAGAGATCAAGGAATAGTTTACCTGTCAATTCTATGGAACTGTAAGCATTTTATGATCAAGGAAAAGATAAAGAACATCATTAAGACAACCTAGACTATTTCAATTTCATTAAATTAAAATGCTTTTTTCACACACTAAAACACTGTGACAAAGATCAAAAGAAATGTAATAAATTGGAAACAATTTTTACAACTTGTACTTCTGACACAGAAATCATTTCTAAAATATACAGAGAAATGTGTCAAATTAAAAAAAAAACTAGCCATTCCCCAACTGACAAATGGTCAATGGATCTTCAAAGGAATTTTACACATGTGGAAATCAAAGCATTCTATATTCATA
Organism: Macrotis lagotis; assembly: GCF_037893015.1. Lineage (NCBI taxonomy): Eukaryota > Metazoa > Chordata > Mammalia > Peramelemorphia > Peramelidae > Macrotis > Macrotis lagotis. Next base: position 233,892,833 of record NC_133666.1, on the reverse strand, counting down.
TGAAAAATTACTCTAAATCATGAGTTATTAGAGAAATATAAATTAAAGTATCATTGAGTTACCACTTCATATCATTCAGACTGGCTAATATGACTAGAAAAGAAAATGATCAATGTTGGAAATGATGTGGGAAATCTGGGACACTAATACATTGTTGGTGGATCTCTGAACTCATCCAATCTTTCTGGAGAGCAATTTGGAATTAACCCAAAGGGCAACTAAATACACATACCCTTTGATCCAGAAATACCACTACCTTGTCTATACACTAATACACTAAAGAGATTATGAAAAAGGGTAAAAATATCACTTGGACAAAAACATTCATAGCAGCCCTCTTTATGGTAGGAAAGAATTGTAATTTGAGTGAATCCCCATCAGTTGGGGAATGGCTTAATCAACTGCTATATATGTATGTGATGGAAGACTATTGTTCTATTAGGAACCCAAGAGTAATGGGAATTCAAGGCAGCCTGGAAAGATTTGCATGAACTGATATTGAGTGAGATGAGAAGAACCAGAAGAACATTCTATACCTTAATGGCATGTGGGGCTCATGATTAATCTTAATGGATTTGCTCACTCCATCAGTGCAACAATCAGGAACAATTTGGGGATATATGTGATGGAGAATATCATCCATATGCATACAGAGAAAGAATTGTGGAATTTGAACAATGACCAAAGACTGTTAACTTTATTTTAAAAAAAGTTATCTTATTATATAATTTTGCTATCTCTTAAACTTCATTTTTTTCCTTAAGTATATGATCTCTCTCTGTCTCTTACCACATTCACTTTAGATCAATGTATACCATGGAAACAAGGTAAAAACTAACAGACTCCCTTCTGTGGAGGGTGAGGGAGGGAAGTGTGATTAAGGGAAAATTATAAAATTCAAAAAAAATAAATAATTTTTTAAAAAGTTACTCCATAGGTGACTATCATTATCTCTTTTTACATATGTATAAATTAAGGGCTAAAGTTTCTTTCTGGCCTACAAAGTAGTTTATAGCTTGTGAATAGAATATTACCTCAGAGTCATAAACTTGCAAGTAAAATGAATGAGATTTTATCCAAATCATTGCCATCATTTTACATATAAGTATCTCAAGACTTAGAAATGTAAAATGATTTATTCAGTGTCACTCACTGGTATAGCTAAGTCTAGGATCCAAGCCTCCCACATTCCATATATAGAGTTCTTTTCCTCATATATTTTGTAATTTACCGTTTTTTGCTTAAAATATTTTAAAGAATACTTTTTGCAATTCCTTATACAAGCATATGATTATATTAAGAAAACATTAATTTGTAACAATTAGCTATTTTTTAAAGGACTGTGTCTTTTTTGTTTACTATAAGCAAGACAATTCTTCAAGAAGTTAAATGTGAATAGTATAGAAATTGAGGGCTATTAATCAAATAACATGAATTTTGATATTGGTGGCATATTAACAGTACATGGTGTATCTAGCACAACAGAATTATAAGTTCTTCTTGCTACAATAAAATGTGAATTCATATTCAGGAGATAGAGGTATAAGCCCTAACTCTGCTCCAAATTATGCTTGTGAATAACAATACATTATGCTTCAACTGAAATGAAAAAAGCAGGAGCTACAATGTGTATCTCAGAGAAAGCACTTCCACAGAGAGATCACATTAAAAGAGGTAAGGAAAGAAGCTACACCCTCCTAGAAGATGCCATAGACCATGAAGCAATTTCAACACTAAATATGTGTGTGTGTAGCAAGCTGTATAGCCTCCAAATTCTTAGAGGAGAAGCTTAATGACATAAAAAGAAAAACTCTCCTGGTGGAGGACCTCAACATCCCTCTCACAGAATTATATGAATTTAACATAAAATAAACAAGAAGGAAGTTAAGGAGATTAATAGAATTTATAAAACTTAGATTTGGAGAAAATTGAGTGAGTGGAATATACCTTCCTTTCTGTGCTACATGGTAAATGTTACATAGAAATTAACCAATTAATCATATATTAATGCATTAAAAACCTCATAATCAATGCAGAAAGAGAAAAAATTGAATGTACCCTTTTCATATAATAATGTAATAAAAATCACGTGTAATAAATGGTCATGGAAAGATAGATCTAAAACTAATCTGAAATTAAATAACCTAATTTTGAAGAATGCGTGGATCAAACAACAAATCCTAGAAAGAATTAATGATTTCATCCAAGACAAACATAAAAATGAGACAATGTACCAAAACTTATGATACAGATGAACTAGTTATTAGGGGAAATCTCTACTTGCTTAAAAAATAATAATAGATAAAACAGAAATAAATAGAATGGAATAAAAAAGAGGATATCAATGAACTGAGAATGCAACTAAAAAGACAGAGAAAACAAATAAATTAAAAATCTCCAATTAAATACCAAATTAGAAATCCTGAAAATGAGAGTTAAAATTAATCATAGAAAAAGCAAGAAAACTAATAAATAAATAAAACTAATAAGTAAAACAAAGTTAGTTTTATGAACAAACCAATAAAATAAATAAACCTTTAAGCAATTTGATTAAAAAAGACTAAAGAAAGTCAAATTACTTGGATTAAAAAAGGAAAGAGGTGAATTCATCACCAATGTGAACGGGATTAAAGTAATAATTCAAGAAATATTTTGCCCAAGTATATGCCAATAAATTTGATAATCTAAGTTAAATTGGATGAATATTTGCAAAAATGTAAATTGTCCAGGTTAAAAGAGAAGGAAACTAAATAATTGAACTTCCCTATTTCAGAAAAAAAAAATTGAAGAAATCATCAATGAGTTCCCTGAGGAAAAAAATCACCAGGGACAGATGGATTCACAAGTGAATTCCACCAAACATTCAGGGAACAGTTAATTCTAATTGTGTATCAACTATATGAAAAAAAAAGTAATTGAAGTAAGTACTCTGCCAAATTCCTTCTATGACATAATTATTTTGCTGATACCTAAATAATAATGAGTGAAAACAGTGAAAACAATTTTCCTAATGAATATATATGCAAAAAATTAAAGAAAATATTAACAAAGCAAAGTTATCATTAGGTTATTACATTATGATCAAAAAGAATTTATATCAGCAATGATGGGTTGGTTCAGTATTAGGAAAATATCAATATAAATGTTCTTATCAATAACAAAACTAACAATTCATATGATGACAAAATACAGCACTTATTCCTACTAAAAACACTAGAAAACATAGTAATAAAAGAGATGTTCCTAAAAATGATAAGCAGTACCTATCTATCTAAAACCATCAACAAGCACTATATGTAATTGGGATATGCTAAAAGCATTACCAATGAGATCAGGGATGACACTCGGATACTCATTATCATCATTATTATTCAATATTATATTAGAAATGGGGGCAACTAGGTGGCATAGTGGATAAAGCACTGGCCTTGGAGTCAGGAGTACCTGGGTTCAAATCCAGTCTCAGACACTTAAGAATTACCTAGCTGTGTGGCCTTGGGAAAGCCACTTAACCCCATTTGCCTTGCAAAAAAAAAATTATATTAGAAATGTTAGTTTTAGTAATAAGAGAAGAAAAAGAAATTGAAGAAGTCAGAATCAACAATGAGTATAGAAACCTCTCACTCTGCAGATTGTATGATGGGATACATAGAGAACCCTAGAAAATCAGTAGTTTTCCAAAAAAAAAGCTACTGTAAACATTTAATAACTTTAACAAAGTCACAGGATATAAAACAAACTTGCATAAATCCTCAGAAGCAAGAGATAGAAAGAAAAATACCAGTTAAAATAACTTCTGACAACACAAAATGCTTGGGAGTCTGCCTACTTTTGACAGACTCAGAAACTTCATGAAAATGATTATAGAACACTTTTCATACAAATAAAATCAGATCTAAATAGTTGGGGAAATATCAATTGCTTATGGTTAGGCTGAGCTAATATAATTAAAATAACAATTCTATCTAAATTAAATTGCTTATTTAGTGCTTACCATTTAAACATTCAAAAAATTAGTGAGCTAGAAAAATAATAACAATTCATATGGAGGAACAAAAGATTAAGCATATCAAGGAAATTATTGAAAAAATAAAAAAGTAAAGTGATCTAGCATTACAATATCTAAAATTATATTATAAAGCATCAGGCATCAAAAGTTTTCCATATTGGCTAAAAAATAGAGTGGTAGATCAGTGGAATAAAGTAGATTCAAAAGAGGCCAATAAATGCTATAGTCACCTACTATTTGAGAAACTATAGGTAAGATTCCAGTTTTGGGGATAAAAACTATCTCCTTGATAAAAACTCTGAGGAAAACTGGAAGATAGCATGCAGAAACTACACTTAGACCAATATCTCACACACTCTACTAAGATAAGTTCTATATGGGTGTAGAATTTGGACATAAACGATATATTATAACCTTTATTTTATAAAGTGTTATAATTTTTAAAGATTTAATATAGAACAATTAGTAATTTAAGGAATAGTTTATCTGTCAGATATATGTAAAGGCAAACAGTTTGTGACAAAAGAAAAGATAAAAAGAACTTGGATAATTTTAAATTAATTAAAATGACAAAAATTAAATTTTTGCAAATACAAAGTCACTGTCAGCAAGATTAAAAAGAATGCAGTGAGTTGGGAAACACTTTTTCTGCTTTGTGTTTCTGACAAAGAACTTCTTTCTAGAATATATAGAGAGCTGAGGCATTTTTGTTTTGTTTTTTGCAAGGCACTACAGTTAAGTGATTTGTCCACATAGCTAAGCAAGTATAAAGTATCTGAAGACAAATTTGAAATCTAGTCCTCCTGACTTCAACTCCAGTACTTTATCGTCTGCACTACCTGACTTGAAGAGACAAATTAAATAAAATTCATTCTCCATTTGATAAATGGTCAAATAATATGGAAATGCAATAATCAGATGAAGAAATCAAAACTATCTATATTTATTTGAAAAATTTCTCTAAATCTTTATTGATTAGTGAAATGAATTAAACCATCTCTAAGTTACCACCTCACATCTTGCACAATGGCCAATTTAATTATAAAGAAATTGTTAAATGTCAGACACTAATACATTAAGGACAATAGAAATGTGCAAACCCCTTGATCTAGCAACACCTCTATTGGGTCTGTGTCCTATCCAGATCGTGAGAAAGGATAAAAATCACACATGTACAAAAATATTCATAGCACCTCTTTTTGTAGTAGAAAAATCTGGAGATCGTGGGCATGCCCTTCACTTGAGGAATGGCTGAACTAATTATGGTATATAGATGTAATGGCAAACTGTTGTTCTATAAGACATTATGAGACATGGGATTTCAGAACAATCTGCAATGACTTGCGTGAATTGATGCTGAGTGAATTGAGCTGAATCAGAATAGCATTGCACATACTAACACCAACATGAAGTAATGATCAACTATGATGAATTTGTTCATTTCAACAGTACAATAATCAAAGACATTTTAATGACTAGAGATGGAAAATACCATTCAAGTCCAGAGAAGAAACCACGGATGGGGTAAGCCCGGTGCTATAAAAGATGGAAGATTAGAAAATTATCCCTGCAATTTTAATATGGATGACTTAGAGAATGGTAGTGCCATTAACTGAGATAGTAACATCACTAGATGGAGTAGATTTAATGTGGAAGATAAGTTAAGTGCTTAGAAGACACCTGAGAAGAAGGTTCTAACAGGTGGGTTAAAGTGGACTGCAGCTGGTGGACTAGAGATCTGTAACTTAGGTTAGCCAACCAACATGAATTAGTCATATAAGAACATAATAATTTTTGAAAATATTGATGGTGATTATAATGTTTATTTTACCTTTAAAGAAGATTATAGAAGAGAATATTTCTTCAGAGCTATTGATTAGACTTTCAAAATAAATATAAATGAAAACAGAAGGAATTAGTAAAACTTTATTTATGAAAGAAATAGAAATGGGAGTGAGGCATATCACACCAGAGATAAATGTAAATGAACCAATGATTAAAAAGTGAGAAGAGATATATTAGTAAAGAAATTAGAGAGCAAAAGAAAACAAAATAAACAAATACCAATGAGTATTGTATTTCTTTGCAGTAATAGAAATAAAATAACTTTTTATAGTGTCATCCCTATTCCCTTGGAGAAGATAATGATTCAGGTCACACAACTAGGTAATTATTAAATGTCTGAGGCAAAATTTGAAATAAGGTACTCCTGACACTAGGACTGGTACTCTATCCATTAAGCCACCTAGCCACCCCAATTCTATCTATTTTTGCTGCTGCTTTTTCTGAGATAAGGATTGCTAACCCTGCTTTTTTCACTTTGGCTGAAGCAAAATATATTTTGTTCCAACCTTTTACCTTTACTCCATCTGCATCTCTGTGCTTCAAATGAGTTTCTTGTAAGCAAAATATTGTAGGATTCTGGTTTGTAATTTAATCTGTGATTTGCTTGTTTTAAGGGAGAGTCCATCCCATTCAGATTTAAAGTTATAATTAAAAATTCTTTATTTCCCTCCATTCAATCATCCTTCTGTTTGTATTTTCCTCTTTTTTCCATTTATCCATATTCCCCAGTGTCTTGTTTCTGAAACCACCACCTGCAGTGTGTTTGGTATCTTATATCAATCCCCTCCCTTTTCTTTCCCCTTTCTCTTTTCTCCTTCTTCCCTTGCTTATGCTATTTTTTACCTTTTTTCTCCCCCTCCATATCCTACCCTCCCCTTCCCCCTTTTTATACTTTTTTTAAAATTTTATTTTTATTTTTGTAAAATAATGTTTTTAATACATTACTAAAATATTCTTGTTTATGAGAAAACATAATACCCCTTTCCCCTAAAAGAATAAAGACCCTCATGAGCAAAAAAGGTAAGAGAAAAAATTAAAATTAAAATAAAAAAATAATAATAATGGGTCAGCTAGGTGGTCCAGTGGATGTAGCACTGGCCCTGAATCCAGGAGTACCTTGAGCCCAAATCTGACACCAGACACTCAACAATCACCCAGCTGTGTGACCCTGGGTGACTCACCCCAATCCCATTGCCCCACAAAAAATAAAACTAATAATAATAATAATAATAATAATAATAATAATAATGGTGGGCAGAGCACTGGCTCTGGAACCAGGAGCATCCAGGTCAAAATCCAGCCTCAGAAACCCAACAATCACCCAGCTGTGCAGCCCCAGGCAAGCCATCAAACCCCATTTGCCCTGCAAAACCCCACCAAAATAATAATCATAATCATAATCATAATCATAACCATAATGATGATAATAATAATAATAAATAATGATGATTATAATACATTCCCTTCTATACATTGACTCCATTTTTACAGTATATTATATTTTCAAATTCAGCTCTCTCCTTTGCTTCATCTGTAAAAGCTCCTTCTACCTGCTGTATTAAATGAGAAGTTGCTCCTGAGTATTATCAGTATTATTTTTCTATGCTGGAATAGATGTAGTTCATCATCATTAAGGCCCTCATATTTTACCCTTCTCTACTCTCTTTGCTTCACCTTAGGCCTATATTTGAAGATCAAACTGCTCTGTTCAGCTCTGGCCATTTCAACAGGAACATTTGAAATTCTCCTGGTTCCTTGAATGTCCATCTTTTTCCCCTGGAAGAAGACATTCAGTTTTCTGGGTAATTGATTCTTGGTTGCATTGCAAGCTCTTTTGCCTTCCAGAATATTATATTCCAAGCCCTACAAGCTGTTTATGTAGCTGCTACTAAGTTCTGTGTGATCCTGACTGCAGCTCCATGATATTTGAATTGTGTCCTTCTGGCTGCTTGCAATATTTTCTCTTTGACGGGAGTTCTGGAACTTGGCTATAAGATTCATGGGGATTTGGGGGGATCTCTTTCTGGGATCGATCAGTGGATTCTCTCAATTTCTATTTTGCCCTCTGCTTCTAGTATATCTGGGCAATTATCCTGTAGGAATTCTTCAAAAATGATGTCAAGGCTCTTTTCCTGATCGTGACTTTCAGGTATTCCAATAATTTTAAAATTATCTTTCCTGAATCTGTTTTTGAGATCAGTTTTTTTTTTCCATGACTGGTTTCACAGTTTCTTCTAATTTTTCATTCTTTTGGTTTTGAAGTATTATGTCTTGATTTCTCATAAAGTGAGCAGTTTCCCTCAGTTCCATTCTACATCTGAAGGATTTATAGTCCTCAGAGAGCTTTCTTATTTCTTTTTCCATCTGTCCAATTCTTCTTTTTAAAGAATTCTTCTCCTCCATAAGTTTTTCAACTGTTTTATCCATTTGATCTATGCTGGTTTTTAACATGTTATTTTGTTCAGGATTCTTTTGGATCTCCTTGACTAAGCTGCTGACTTCTTTTCCATGTTTTTCTTGCATCTCTCTCATTTCTTTTCCCAATTTTTCTTCTATCCTCCTCACTTGATTTTCCAAATCTTTTTGAACTGTCATAGCCTGAGCACAATTTCCATTTTTCTTGGAGTCTTTAGATGCAGGAGCTTGTATTTTGCTATCTGCAAATTGAGTATTTTGATCCTTCTTGAGTTCATAGACAATGTGTTTCTCAGTGGTATTCCTGTTTTGTCTCTGTTTACTCATTTCCTCAGCCTGTACCAGGTTTTGTGGTGCTTCCTGACATTTTGAGTATTATTGGGACCCCCCCCCCAAGTATCTCCATGTGTGAGGCTCTGTCTTCCCTCCAGTTTGGTGAATGACCACAAGTGCATCCCTCTACCAAAAGGCTGAGGTGGGTGGGTGGGGCTGCTGTTCTATGGGGCTCCTAGAATGTGATCAGGATCTGAATGTGGTTGGAGCAGCTCCTGCTTACTGGCTCCACCTGTTTCCAGTTCCTGGATCTGTGCTGCCTCAGTCACACTGCTCACGGAGTGCCCTTAGGGGTGGTTTTCACACTTTCTCTGGTAGAGGTCCCCCCTGCTGATCTTCCAGTTCGTGCCTGGTGCTCCCTGGGGTGTAAGTCAAAGTGGCTTCCAGGTGCCCTGGGTATGTCTCTGGGAGTCTGAATTTCCTTCATTCTGGTGGGCCCCCGCCCCTCATCCCGTGGAGTGGAGCTTTTTTTTGCTATTTTCCAGGTTACCATGGGCTGGAGAACTGCATCACTGAATCCCTCTGTGGGTTAGAGTCCTTATTTTATACGTTTTGGGAGAGAGTACCTAAGAGAGGCTCTTCTCCTGGTGCCATCTTGGTTCCTCCCCCACCTTTTAATTCTTGAAAGGTAAGATACATTTCTTAACTTAAGTGAGCATGTCTAAGTTAAATTTAAACCAAGTCTAATGAGATGAAAATCCAGGTGTCTCTGAACTCCTCCCTTCTTCCCCTAAGTTACAATAGGTCTTTTTTTACCACTTGATGTAATGAGATTTACCTCACTCAGTCTCCTCCATCTTCCCATCTCCTTACTGTGCCCCCTTTATAATGAGGTATTGTTTTTAAATCATTCTACCTGAGACACAAAACAGTTATGAGTGTCCATCACTTCTTGCTCTCTCTCTCTCTCTCTCTCTCTCTATATATATATATATATATATATATATATATATATATATATAGCAATTTTTTTAACCTTTTCATGTTTACCTTAAGCCTCCTGTTTAATGTCCAAATTTTCTATTTTGCTCTGGTCTTTTCATCAGGAAATATTGGAAGTTACACATTTCATTCAATGTCCATCTTTCCACTGGAAGAGAATGCTCAATTTTGTAAGGTAGTAGATTCTTGACTGCATTCCAAGCTCCCTTGCTCTTTGGAATATCTCATTCCAGGCCCTTTGATATCTTAATGTTGCTGCAAAATGTCTTGCATAATCCTTCCTGTGACTCCTTGGTATTTCATTTTTTTCTTTCTAGATGCTTGCAGGATTTTTATTTCATCTGATAATTCTGGAATTTGGCCACAACATTCCTTGGTGTTTTCATTTTAGGTCCTCTTCCTGGAGAGGCTTGATGTATACTTTCAATAATTTTTTTGCCTTCTGTTTCTATGATTTCAGGGCAAATTTCCATCACTAAATTCTGTAATATTAAATCTAGATTTTTTTATCTTCAATGTTTTCAGTAAGGCTTATAATTCTCAGGTTCTCTCTTCTTGATGTATTCTCAAGGTCAGTGGTTTTGTTGATGATGTATTTTAAATTTTCTTTCTTTTTTTGCTCTTTTGGTTTTATTTAGCACACTCTTGTTGTCTAATGATACCCATTCTTTATTTTTATACAAACATTTTTTCTTCATTTATTTTTTTCAAATCCTTTTCCAGTTGGTCAATTCTATTTTTGAAGGGATTTTCTATTTGTCCAAGTGTGGTTTTGAGAGAATCATTTTCTTTTTGCACTTGCCCAATTGAAGATCTGAGACAATTATTCTCATTTTGTATTTGTCCAATTGTATTTTCCAAGGATTTGTTTTCTTGTTGAGAGATGTCAATTTTCTCTTGCAACATGTTAATTTTCTCTTCAGTTTCTTTTCCCAATTTTCCCAATTGATTTTTAAACTCCATCCTAATTTCTTCAATGAAGTCTTTCTGAGGTGGAGACCAATTCATATGCTTCTCAGAAGTGCTAAATCTCTCTAAATTAGAATCTCTTCCTTCTAAGTATTTCTTCATCTGCTCCCCCCCCTTTTCTCTGATAATTTCTCATCTTTCTAGATTCTTGTGTTGGGTGGGGTACGTCTCAGAGGTTTGCTTTTTGAAGATCCCAGTGGCTTTGTTTACCTGGCTTAGTAATTCCAAGGGCCAGCCATTAGGGGGCACTGATTGCTTTTTCTGCAGTATTTGGGGCCTTCAGCAGCAGGATCTGAGTTGACCTTGAACACTGGGCTGGGTCCTGGGGGAGGGAGCAAATCTTTTTCTGTTGAGTGAACTCTGTTGACTATGATTTAGTCTGAGGGAGTGGGGAATTGTTTTTGTTTGTTCTGGGCAAAACGTTCCATTGAAAGCAGGTGTTCTCCTAGGTTCTTTTTCTGAGTTTTGTCATTTGAATTTCTGTTAAGAGGATTCTTTCATGTTGTTTCTGAGGGGAAAGAGGAGCATTGAACACAGTGCCTGTCTTCTCTCTGCCATCTTGACTGGAAGTCCTGCTCATCGTTTCTTAAAGGAAAATAGTTTTTCATCATGATCATATACAACAATTTGTTCATTTATTCTTCAATTATTGGGTATCCCCTAAAATGTCAATTCTTTTGCCATCACTCAAAGAAGTGCTATACATATTTTTATGCATATAGGTCCTTTTCCTTTGTGTTAGGTTGTTTTTTTAATTACTTTGGGATACAGAACTAGTAATAGCAATGCTTTTTTTACAAATATAAATGGTTGTAGAAGTCTGAGCATAGTTTCTTTCTTTCTTCCTTCCTTCCTTCCTTCCTTCCTTCCTTCCTTCCTTCCTTCCTTCCTTCCTTCCTTCCTTCCTTCCTTCCTTCCTTCCTTTCTTTCTTTCTTTCTTTCTTCCTTTCTTTCTTTCTTTCTTTCTTTCTTTCTTTCTTTCTTTCTTTCTTTCTTTCTTTGTGACTTGCCCAAGATCACATAGTTAAGTATAAATTCAGTGACTAAGGCTGGTTTTCAGCACAAGTCTTCCTGACTCCAGAGTGGGTGCTCTGTCCACCCTGCCACCTAACTGCTCCTGGGCAGCCAGTTTCAAATTGCTCTGTAGAATGGTTGAGTCAGTATAATATCCAATTGTAATTAGTATGTTAATTTTCCCTTCAACATGTTATTTTTAAAATTTTCACAATAGTAGTCAATCAGGTATGAGTTAGAAGATTAGCATTGCTTAAATTTGTTTTTGTTGATCAATAATGATTTACAATGTTTTTGTGATTTAAATATCTTTAATATTTATCTGAAAATTCTTGTTAATAACTTTTGATCACTTATCATTTGAATAATTACTCTTATTTTTATAAGTTTGATATGTTTTACTATATTTTTGAAAAATAAATTCTTTATTTTCCATTTTTTTGAATTTTACAATTTTCCCCCCAAACTTGCTTCCATTCCTACCACCCCCCATAGGAGACAGTCTGATAGTCTTTACATTGTTTATATGGTATACATAGATCAAAACTGAATTTGTTGAGAGTAAAGTCATATCCTTAAAGAAAAAAAATAAAATAGAAGAGACAGCTAAAGTACATAATTCATAAGATAACTCCTTTTAAAAAAAATTAAATATCATACTCTTTGGTCTTTGTTTAAACTCCACAATTCTTTCTTTGGATACAGGTGGTATTCTCCATCCCAGATACCCTAAAATTGTCCCTGATGATTTCCCTGATGGACTGAGCAAGTCCATTAATGTTGATCATCAGACCCATGCTGCTGTTATGGTGTACAATTTTCTTCTGGTTCTTCTCATTTTGCTCAGCATCAGTACATGCAAGTCTTTCCAAGCTTTTCTGAATTCCCATTCCACCTGGTTTCTAAAAGAACAATAGTGTTCCATAAGGTGAATATGCCACAATTTGCTAAGCCATTCCCCAATTGATGGGCATTCACTAAATTTCCAATTTTTTGCCACCACAGAGCTGCTATGAATATTTTTTTTATAAATAATGTTTTACACTTTTTCATGATCTCTTCAGAGTATAGCCCCAGTAGGCATCTTGCTGGATCAAAGTGTATGCATATTTTTATGACCCTTTGGGTGTAATTCCAAATTGCTCTCCAGGAAGATTGGAAGTGTTTGCAGCTCAACCAACAATGTATTATTGTCCCAGGTATCCTGCATCCCTTCCAACATTGATCATTTTCCAATTTGATCATATTGGCCAATATAAGATGTGTGAGTTGGCACTTCAGAGATGTTTTCATTTATGTTTCTCTACTCAGTAATGATTTAGAGCAATTTTTCATATGCCTATGGATCACTTTGATTTACTCATCTGTAAATTGCCTCTGCATATCCTTTGAAAATTTGTCAATTGGGGAAGGGTTTGTTTGTTTGTTTTTTATAAATTTGGCACTGTTCTCTGTATATTTTAGAAATGAGCCCTCTGTCAGAAATACTAGTTGTAAATATTTTTTCACAATTTACTACATTGCTTTTTATCATGAATATAGTGGTTTTGTATGTGTAAATTCTTTTTAATTCAACGTAATCAAAATTATCTAGTTTGTTTTTAATGATGTTTTACATCTCTTCCTTGGTCATAAACTGCTTCCTTTTCCATATATCTGATAGGTAAATTATTCCTTGTTCTCCTAGTTTGCTTATAATATTGTCTTTTATATCTAAATCTTGTACACATTTTTGTTCTTATCTTGGTATATGGTGTGAGATGTTGTTCCAAAATTTTGCCACACTAACTTTCAATTTTCCCAATAGTATTTTATTGAAGAGAAAGTTTTTATTCTAGAAACTGGACACTTTGGGTTTATCAAACAGCAGATTTCCACTTCAAGTCAGCTCTAATGAGGGTAAGGTTCATGTACTCCACTCTTCAATTATCCCATTTTCCTTTCCACTATAAAATCTCTCTCATAACTTTTTTTTTTACATTAGGCAATTTAACCTATTTTGGCTCTCACATTCCCATTTTCCCACTTCATTTTTTTCATTCCTTAATTTAATTTTATTTTTCACAATCATACCATCACATTCAACTCACAACTCTGCTTTCTGTTTATGTATGTTCCTTCTAACTACCCTAATAATGAGAAAGTTTTTCAGAATAATCAATATCATTTTCTCATGTAGGAATATAAACAGTTTAACATTATCAAACCACTAATTATTTTTGTTTCCTTTTTCTCCTTTTTTATGTTTCTTTTGTATCTTGAATTTGAAAGTCACATTTGCGATTCAGGTTAGGTCTTTTCTTCAGGAATTCTTGAAAGCTCTCTATTTCAATGAATGTCTATGTTTTCCCTTGAAAGTTTATACTCAATTTTGCTAAAGTTGAAACTTTTATAATGTTGGAACTCAAATTACTCAAAAATGAGGTAGAAAAGGTAGTAAAAATGAGAAAAATAGAAGAACCATTTAATGTTATTTTCAGAAAAGAAAGGAATAATTTGGAACACAGACGTTATATGAATGATCTAAGTTGCAGTTACAAAAACCATACTAGTAGACACAATAATCAGATATTTGTTAGAAATGAATTTCCATCTAAGCTTTCAGAAAATCTATAATTAGCTTAACATAGGGTGAACAGATTTTTTTCTGGTATCATTGTTTAAAATATATAAATATGGGTGGCTGAGTCAAAATGATGGCATGAAGGCAGGAATTCCCGGATCCTCATTGTGCAAAAAACTCCAAAATCCATCAAATTATGACACTTGTCAAAATTGAAAGGTGCAGAACTGACAGAATGCCAGTCCAAGACAACTTAGCAGTTCTGCAGAAAAGGAGCCGCACTGCAGCACAGCCAAGTCAGGAGCCTAGCTCCCTGCCAGAGGCGGTGGTTTCCAGACCTCTTGGCCCAGGGATCATTGGAGACAGCTGGAAAAGGTTCCTCACAAGAACACTTAGGTATGGAGCCGAACTCCAGCCTCAGAGCAGTCCTGTGATGAGAACCTGCAGTGGGAATTGACAGAGCCACCCAGTACATCCAGAGCTCTTAACCTATAGATGATAAAGGAGTCAGGGGAGACTGCACAGGTCACTTTGTTCTCCCTGGGGCAGGACCCAGCTGTTTGTCTACACTCAGATCCAGGTTGCAGTCTGGGCCCCCCACAATACCACCATAGCCAAGCAGAGACTATACTCACAGCTCCAGGGTAAATGGGAGGCCCTTAACCCAAGCAAGAAAGTAGTCAGAGATTTTCAGAAGACCTTGGAAGAATTAAGGTTCCTGTGGGGTGTCCCAAATCCCCCAAAGCCTTGGAAGTGCAATAAATCAGTCACAGGCTGAGGAGAAAAGCAAACAACAGATAAAGAAGAATTTGAGCATACAAAGTTACCTTGGTCCAAAGGAAAATTCAGAAGATGAAAAATTCGAAGCTCTGTTTTTAAAATTTCCAAGAGAGATAGACAATGGGCTTATGCTACGGATGAGGCCAAAAAAGATTTTGAAAAGCATCTAAGGGAGGTAGCAGAAAAATTGGGAGGAGAAATGGTAGCAATACAGATAAATCATGAAAATCAAGTCAGCAACTTGGTGAAAGAAATACAAAAATTACTGTTTAGGAGAAACAGAAAAAAGCAACACAAAAGGCAAATGAGAAGAATAGCTTAAAAAGCAGAATTGGTCAGCTAGAATAGGAGATAGAAAAGCTCTCTGAAGAAAATAACTCCTTCAAATGCATAAATTAATGAAAGGAAGTCAATGACTTTTCAAGAAATCAGGAAGAAATAAAATTATACACCCTCCCCCAAATTAGAATAAAATGAGAAATATCTTGTTGGGAAAAAACTGACCTTGGAAAAGAGATGCAGGAAACATAATTTAAATATTTTGAAGCTACCTGAAAAGTTATGTCCAGGTAAAGAACCTTAATTTCATTTTGTAAGAAATAATAAAGAAAAAATTGCCCAGAGAGCCTAGAAGCAGTTGAAAAAATAGAAATTGAGGGAATTCACTGATCATTTCCTGAAAGACATCTCAAAAGAAAAACTTCTAGGAATATTATATTAAAATTCAAAACCTCCCAATTCAAAAAGAAAATATTAAATGTTGTCAGAAACAAACAATTCAAATACTGTGGCTCAATAGTCAAGATAACACAGTATCTGGTAGTATCTATATTAAGGACTCATAGGGCTTGGAATATGGTATTCCAGAAGGAAAAAGATCTTGGTATACAATTGAGAAATCAACCAACCTGCAAAACTGAATATCCTCTTTCAGGGGAAAACATGGACTTTCAAAGAAACAGGGAGTCTTCAAACTTTCCTATTGAAATAAACAGAGCTGAACAGAAAGTTTAATCTCCAAGTACAGGACTCGGGGGAACCATAGAGGGGGTGGAAGAGACAGACTAATTATGAGGAACTTAATGATGTTGAACTGTTTGTATTCTTGCATGGGAAGAATATACTGATACCTCATATGAATTTTAACATCTCTAAAAGCAGTTAGAAGGAACATAAATAGACAAAGCACAGGAGGGAGCTGAATATAGTGATGTAATATGGTATAAAGATGGAGTCAGTGGGTGATAAAGAAAGTATTGGAAGGAAGAGAAAGTAGAGGAAGAAGGGGCTAAGTTATTTCACATAAGAGTCAAGAAAGCTTTTACAATGGAGTGGAACAGGGGAAGGTGAGGAGGAATTAATGAGCTTCCATTCTCATTAGAAATGGTTTAGCTAGGAAATGACAAAAAGCATTAATAGGGTATAGAACTCTATCTTACCTTAGAGAAAAATAAGATGAAAGGAATGGGATAAGAGGGAATGGGGTGAGGGAAGGGGAGAATGTGTGATAGAAGAGAGGGAAAATATGGGAGAAGGTACTCAGATACAAACTAATTTTGAACAGGGATATTGTGAAAGGAGAGGGAGAATGGAATCCATGAGAGTAGGGAGGAATGGAGTGGAGGGAAATATAGCTAGTTATAGCACATGTGGGAAAAAGAATAAAGCAACTTCCCTGGTGGCTATGATGGGGAAGGCAACTCATCACAGAGGCAGAGTGTGGGAATGTCAACACAACACTTTTTTTCCCTTCCTCACTATTCTGGAAGTTTCTCATCTTTTTGGGGGGGAAAGCATTTATTATTGCTCTCGCAACAAGATTTTTGTAAAAATGTAAAATAAATTAACCAAAAAAATTAAAATTGCATTGGACAAGTAGAAGTTGACTCAATGAGACATCAAGAAATAATAAAGCAAAAATCTAATAGAAAAAGCAAAAATAATAAATTAAATATATAACTATTTCACTATCTGGATGTATTATATATATATATATATATATATATATATATACACACATACATACACATATACATATATATAATTATCTATATCTATCTATCTATCCATCTACCTCTGTCTCTCTAGCTGTTTACCTATCTGTCTACCTATCTGTATATATGATAAATGAGATGATCTTTCTCTTAAAATTGAGGTCTCATTCATATAAGAAAAAAAAAAGAATTTAGTTTGCTACTGATCTTTGTGTGTAATAATCCTATATAGGTCTGAAGGTATCCATATCCAGATAAAGAACTAATGAAACCTGAACACAAAGCACAGCATTGTTTCACAGACAAAGGAAAAACCACACATGTCTACTTTTCTTCTTTTTTTGTCCATGTTTTATTTCAGAGCATGACTAATGTTGAAATGTTTCTCATGACATTTATACAACCTTAGTATCAGGAATGTAGATGATGAAAGGAGAATTAGAATCTTTTTTTAGGACTTTGCAAGGCAAATGGGGTTAAGTTGCTTGCCCAAGGTCACACAGCTAGGTAATTATTAAGTATCTGAAACCAGATTTGAACTCAGGTACTCCTGACTACAGGGCCAGTGCTCCATCCACTGCACCACCTAGCCGCTCTGAGAACTACAATCTTAAAAGATATTCAACAATCCTTTTTTTCACAGACAGTGAAAATTCACTTTCTTATTGATGAAGATGAAATTGGGACAATTTACAATTTCTCATAGTGTTTAATCATGTATCTCCAGGATCAAATATAAAGTCTTCTGTATGTCATTTAAAGTTCCTCAAAACCTGACTCTTTTCTACCACTTCATTTCCCTCTATTTATTATATGAGTTGGCTGTCCTCCATCTCTAATCTCCATTCTTTTGCAATGGCTCTTCCCCATTCATGAGAGAAATAAGTCCTTATCACCACCTTCTCTTAACATTCTTCATTGATTTCAATACAGCTTATATAACACTTACCACTATTAATTTGAATAATACAAATTGAAATAGTTCATACCTATAAGCTTGGTTATTATGAAAGAAGAGGGAAATAACAAATGTTGAATGGATGTAGGAAATTGGGACACTAATTTACTATTGGTAAAGTGAACTGATCCAACCATTCATGAGAACTATTTGGAACTATGTCTAAAGGGCTTTAAAATCCAATAATATCACTACTAAGCCTATACCACAAAGAGATAATAAAATCATGAAAAAGACCAACATGTCCAAAATTATTTTAGCAGCTCCTTTTGAGGTGGTTAAAAATTAGAAATTGGAGGCATGTACTTCAACCACTGAATAACTAAATATGTTATAGTGTATGGATAGTGAAATGCTCTTGTTTTGTAAGAAATAATGATCAGATAGATTTCAGGAAAACTAAAAATTTTTCCATGAATTGCTGTTGAGTAAATTCTGTAGAATCAAAAGATCATTGTATCCATTAACAGCAAAATCACATAATGATAAATTGTAATGGCCCTAAATCTCCTCAAGAAAAATGCAAGGATAATTCTAAAATCCTCATGATGGAAAATAACATCCACATATGGAGAAAAAAATGGAATCTGAATGCAAATCAAAGCATATTATTTTTATTTTAAATATTTTTTGTTTCTCAACATTTTCCACTTTTGTTCTGATTCTTCTTTCATAGTACAAATAATCTTAAAATATGCTTAGTATGGCTGTGAATATATAACCTATAGCAGATTGCTTGCTATCTTGGGAAGGGGGTGAAGGAACAGAAGGAAGGAGAAAATTTTACCAAAATGAGTGTTCAAAACTATCTCTACTTGTAATTGGAAAAAAATAAAAAAATAAATTAAAAATAAGCAATGTTTTGGAAACATTATTGGAAACATTTGGAAAACAAAAGAAAGAATCCACTGATGACAATCTAAATATTGATTCACAAATTAAAACTTGGGGGGGGGGCAGAGCCAAAATGACATCATTAAGATAGGAATTCTTGGAAACCCCTTCCTCCCAAAATTCCAAAAGCCATCCGATTGAAACTCTAGGCAAAATTTAGAGAGGCAGAACCCACAGAAACTCTGAGTGGTACAGTTTCCCTGTGCAAGACAACTTAGAAGTTATGTAGGAAATGTCTGTTTCACTGGGAATGGGGTTTGGAAAAAGCCGCATCCACAGTGCAGCTCAGCTGGGCCTGGAGCTTAGATATCTAGGGACACCTGGGTCTGTGGTAGAGGGGACAATTTCCAGACCTCTTGGGCAAGGGATCACCTGGAACAGCTTGAAAGGGTGGTGAGAGAACTATGCCACAACAAAGTTAATGCAAACCTGTGATGGCCACAGAGCAGCCCTGCGGGGAGAACTGGCAATGGGAATCAAGGAAACCAGCCTGTACTTCCAGAGCACAGCCCACTGAGGATAAGAGGGCTGGGGCGTGGGAGAATGCAAAGGGCTCTCTGCTCTCCTGGTTCAGATCTCTGCTCTTTGACCAAACACAGATCCAGGTTGCAGTCTAGACCACCACACCACCACCCCCTCACAGCTCCAGGGCATAGGAGAGGGCCTGTGATCATCCATATATCAAAGCCCAGACAAAAAAGTAATCAGAATCCCTCCTAGGACCTTGGAAAAATTAAGATCCCATTGTAATGTCCCAACCCCAAAGCCTTGGAAGTGCAGTAAATCAGTCAGAGGCTGAAGAAATGAGTAAACAACAGAAAAAGGAGAATTTGACCATAGATAATTACTTTGGTCCCAAGGAAGATTCTACAAGAGAAATAGCCAATGGACTCAGGTTATGGAGTAACTAAAAAAAGAGTTTGAAAAACAATTAAGGGAGGTAGAGGAAAAATTGGGAGGGGAAATGAGAGTGATACAGATAAATCATGAAAACTAAATCAGCAGCTGGATGAAAGAAATACAAAAAATAATGAAGAAAATAACATATTAAAGACCAGTATAAGCCAAATGAAAAAAAGCAACACAAAAGAAAAGGGAGTAGAAGAATGCCTTAAGAAGCAGAATTGGTCAGCTGGAAAAGGTGATAAAAAAAGCTCTCTGAAGAAAATAAATCCTTCAGATGCAGAAGAAAACTAAAGGAAGCTAATGACTTTGTAAGAAATTAGGAAGAAATAAATAAATTAAAAAAACCAAAATTAAAAGACAAGTTGAAATATCTCAATGGAAAAACAGCTAGCCTCAAAAAACAAAGAAAAAAGATCCAGAAGAGATCATTTAAAAAATTTTGGGCTACCTGAAAGTCAGGATCAGCAAAAGAGCCTAGATTTCAATATTCACAAAATAAAGAAAGCAAAATTCTCCTGAGATCCTAGAAGCAGAGGGTAAAATATAAATTGAGGGAATTCACTGTTCACCTCCTGAAAGAGATTCCAAAAGAAAAACTACTAGGAATATTATAACAAATTTCCAAAACTTCCAAGTCAAAGAGAAAATATTTAAAGCTATCAGAAACAGCCAATTCAACTACTGTGGCTCTGTGGTCATGATTACACAGTATCTGGTAGCATCCATATTAATTGCTTGTAGTGTTTGGAATATGATATTCCAGAAGGTAAGATTAATGACCAAGAATCAATACCCAGCAAAATTGAACATCCTCTTTCTGGGGAAAAGATGGACTTTCAATGAAACATGGTACTTTCAAAGCTTTCTATTGAAACAATCAGAGTTGAACAGGAAGTTTGATCTCCAAATAAAGGACTTAGGTGAACCATAAAGGGGGTGGACAAGACAGACTAATTATGAGGAACTTAATGATGTTGAGCTGTTTGTATTCTTGCATGAGAAGAAGATACTGATAACTCATATGAGCTTTCTCATTTCTAACAGCAGTTAGGAGCATATATAGAGAAAGCACAGAAGGGAGCTGAATATAGCTATATAATATGGTATAGAGATGGAGTCAGTGGGCGATAAAGAGAAGTATTGGGAGGAAGGGAAAGGAGAGGAAGAAGGCACTAAGTTATTTCACATAAGAGGAAAGTTTTTTCAATTGGAGTGGAATGGAAAAGGCGAGGGGGAATTAATGAGCCTTCATTTTCATTAGAAATGGTCCAGAGAGGAAAAGACATAGACACTTAATAGGGTAAGGAAATATATCTTACCCTAGAGAAAAATGAGATGAAAGGGATGGGATAAAGGGGAATGGGGTGGGGTGGTTGAATGAAGGAATAGGTGATAGAAAAGAATTTCCTCCCATGATAGAAGATCATGGAACAGGGTACTCAGATACAACCCCATTTTGAACAGGGACAGGGTAAAAGGAGAGAGAGAATCGAATAAAGGAGAGAGGGAAAGAATAGGTTGGAGAGAAATACAGTTAGTAATAGCAACTGTGGGGAAGATATTGCTCTTATGATAATGAAGGCAACTCATCCCAGAGAAAAAGCCATTGGAATCTGAACACAGAGTGAAGTACATTTTTTTCTCTCTCACTGGTCTTGAGGTTTCTCAACTTCTTGGGGGGGGGGGGGTTATGCTTACTTTCATAACAACTTTATTGTAATAATATAAAATAAACTAAAAAAGAGATAAAAATTATAACTCCCAGGTATATAATTCAATTCTAGACTTCCTAGGCCAAAAAAAAAATATTTTAATCAGCTACAAAAAATGCCATTTAAATTTATTTGAGACATAGCCATGATCACACAAGATTTGGTAGGTTTACTACATTAGACCTCACTACAGGAAGCTAAATAGTATAGTAGATAGATAGTATGTCAGGATATGACTTAGGAAGACTCATTTTTCCAAGTCCAAATCTGGCATCAATTATTTATTAGCCTTGTGAATCTGGGCAAGTCACTTAACCATTTTTGCTTTGGCTTCCTCATATGTAAAATAAGTTGGACAATGAAATGATAACCCACTCCATTACTTTTACCACAAAATGTTTAAATGGGGACACAGAGTCAGACATGATTGAAACAAGTAAACAGCAAAAAAAAACTTTAATTCTAAATATTGAATGGGTAAAGTTATAAACCACAGAAACAATAATTCCTTTAAAGAAAATAACAGCTTTCAGGGACATTCCAAAATTTGTAGAATGCAGGAAAAAACAATTTTGAAGAAAACTGAACATCCCCAATTCAATAATAACAATATTGAGACTGACAGAGGAGATTAATAAAATTTAAAGAAAATTCTCATTACTTCTATGTATAGACATAATCCAGAACCCATAGTGTTATTTTTGTCATTGAGTTGCTTCAGTCATGGTTAACTCTCCATGAAGCCTTTTGCTCTTTTCTTGACAAAATACTAGAGCAGCTTGCTATTTCCTTTTCCAGCTTATTTTACACATGGAGAACTAAAGAACATTCAGGTTTCTGATTGTCCCAATTTCACACAACTAATTAATATCTATTTTCCCCTGACTCCAGGACCAACATTCTATCCATTATGACACTCAACATAGGACCTGGAGTCAGGAAGACCCTCATATGGGATCACAAAGAGTCATATGATTCCTTTTGGTTTTGTTATTGAAATGATCAATTATATTGATAGTTTTCCTAATATTGAACTAACCCTTTATTAATTCAGTAAATCCCACCTAGGCATAGTGTTTGCTCATTGTAATATATTGCTGTCATCTCTTTGCTAGTATTTTATTTAAATTTTTCATATCCATATTAATTAGGTTTTTGGTTTTTGTTCTTATTGGTTTATGTAAAGTACCATGTTTATATCAGAAAACAACTTTTTAGGCCTTCATTTTTACCTGTTTTTGAAAATAGTTTATACAATATTGGAATAATTTTTTTTAATGTTTGATTGAAATCACTTATAAATCTAAGTATTTCTGTGGAACTTTTTCTTTAGGCAGTTCATTGATGGCTTGTATAGTTCATTTTTCTCAGATAGGATATTCTATTATTTTTTTCTCTCATGAAAATTTGGTCAGTTTGTATTTTTGAATATATCCATTCATTTTACATAGAATAACATTTTATCTGGCAATATTTCAGCAAAATAACTCAATATCATTGTGAGTATATTTTTCTCCATATATGTACTTTTCATTATTATATTATTTATATTTATAGGGCTATAAATATGTGCTTATGTATCCCCCCACATATATGAATATGTGCATACCTAAAATCTATATTCCATGAACACATTTATATCATATAAGTAAGTATATATTTAGAGATAAGGAACCCAGGCATATACACCTATGCTCATATACATGTATACATATAGGAAAGTGTTCATAATATCCAACTACATGCTAATGTTTATAGATATGCACTTAAAAATGATAGACATTGAAATGAGAGTTGACCAAAAAAAAGAACAAGATGGGAGGAAAAGACTGAACTGTTTGCATTTATGATATCTTGTAACATTTATGACCCAAAGGTTCTTTATATGAATCTCTCATGACTCTGCTTCATGAATGTGATTCATGGAATAAGAAATATTTAAATTTGAAAGTGAAATTGAAGGAAATAAATAAATGGTAGTTGTGAGTATATTATATAATACTTTACCCATCAAGAATTGTTTAAGGAAAACAACAAAAGTATGTTAATAAAACTTATGTAACTTCATATGAAAATTGCTTTAAATCACTAATGATTAGAGAAATACTAATAAGAACAACTCTCAGCTACTATCAGAAACCTATTATAAATTATGAATTCTAGAGGCAATGAGGAAAAACTAGGCACACTAATGAATGGAATTGTAAAGTGGTTCAACCATTCAGGAGAATAATTTGAATCTGCCAAAAGGGTTATTCATCTTGCACATACACTTTGGTTTAGGAGTACAACTACTAGGTCTATATACTAAAGAAGTCAAAGAAAAAATAAAAGCATCTATGTATATGAAAATATTTAGTGCAATTCTTTTTGTGGTGGCAAAAAATGAAACTGGGGTAATAATTTGAAATTGCCTGAGTATACTGTGGCATGTGATTATGATGGAGCTGTTCTTTATTCTTCATTTTTGAAAAGAATTAATGAAGGACTTAGTCATCCACTTCCAGAGAGAAAAATTGATGAACCCTGAGTACACATTGACATGTTATATTTTCTCCTGCTTTTTTTGCTATATTGCCATTAGATAAATATGTTTTGTATGATTTCACATGTATAATTGAGTAGGAGAAAGAATGAAAGGAAAGGATTTAAAACTCGATTTTTTAAAATAATAAATATTAAAAGTACATTTAAACATAAAATGGAAACAAATATTTGGTGTAAATCTTAAAACCTACTTCCTCTGGAACTTCAAAATGTCACATATTATTTACATTAGGAGGTTCGAACTCAAAAAAGTGTAAATACTAAGAAGAATATAAGCAACATAGAGGACCACATATTGACTTAGAAAAATACACATTAACATTTTTACGTTTTATTTTATATGTATTTACTTTGGTAAATTTTTTCCAACTACCAGATTTTAATTTGGTTCCAGCTACACTTAGGAATGTTGTCAAGTGTAAGTCATCTGATGGAAAATACTTAATATAAGAATTATTTGTTTTTCTATGACTCATTATTGTATTTCTTACTATGTATCCATTCTTATCTTTTCTTAATTATTAAAAAATATTCCTGAACCAAAACTCTGGAAATGTTGTATTATTACCCCCAGAGGATCATCCCAATGTTCAGGGTAGCTTTCTTGGTATTTTAATCACGAAAATGGAGCAATATCTGCATTTTGACTTCTTAAATCAAATCACAGAGTGTGCATTTTTTCCTCATTAGTGTTAGAAGAAAAGCAGTCCCATTATTTCCCTCTTATCTGGTTTTTGTTTATTTTATAGTAACCTAAGAAAAGTGTATATGGTATGTTTGAGTTGATAAAAAAGAGAAACATGAAATTTACAAAAAAATATAATTGAATGAAGCATGAGAGAATTTTCTGTCCTCCATTCAGTACTGGGACAAAACATTTGAAGTATTTTAGGCAAGGTTGGAAAATTGTACCCCCTGTTTGATATTTTCCACCAGAGGCTTTGAACCTTCACTGGAACACATAAGACTTCATCCTATGAAAATTATGGTTCTTCTGGTTTTAGAATTATTTATGTTTATAAAAAGAAGCATTAAAATGTCCCTTCTCTCAGTAAATTTTGTGTCATAAATGGCTGCTTCCCTTATTCTTGGCTATGCCTCCATTCTTCTTTTGGTTATAGGGTCAAGTAGAATTTCTCTTGTCTTAAGCAAGGTTGTAGAAGAGATATTTACCCTGATTTAACCCTGATGGTAATTAATATACATTTTAAGAATCTCAAGAAATATAACTTCTAGTCAGAGTTCAGTAATTATCTTCTGTTTCTTGGCAATATCTTGG
The DNA here is from genome assembly GCF_037893015.1 of Macrotis lagotis. Taxonomy (NCBI): domain Eukaryota; kingdom Metazoa; phylum Chordata; class Mammalia; order Peramelemorphia; family Peramelidae; genus Macrotis; species Macrotis lagotis. Next base: position 233,867,673 of record NC_133666.1, on the reverse strand, counting down.
TTTACACAAATGCAGAAAGTCTGCCCCCTGCTCTGACATCTAACAACTTTGGATCAATCATTCTCCAGGGTCTATCACAAAACTGGTTTCATTAAGTTTTCATCCAAATTAAAATTAAAAGCCATATTAAATTCACTATTTTGGGGGTAGCTAGGTGATGCAGTGGATAGAGCACAGACCCTGAAATTAGTAGTCCCTGAGTTCAAATCCAGCCTCATGCAATTAATTGCCCAGCTGTGTGGCCTTGGGCAATTCATTTAACCTCCTTGACATAAATAAATAATTTTTAAAAATTATAAATATTAACTATTCAAATAAAATTATAGGGAGAGCACACATATCACTGTACTTAAGAAAAATAATATCAAAATTGAATAAAATTCTAGTTAAAAGAAAATTCAAAAACATCTTAAAGAGAAGGAAAAATATTGTTTCTTTCTGTAGTTGAGGAAAGTATAGTACATGAGAAATAATTTCAGTGGTGACAAAAACATCACACAATTTTGAAAGTGTTAAGCACTTTGATTAATTCAATGATTAACTCTATATCCAAATGACTATTAATAAAGCACTTTATCCATCTCTTAATTGAGAGGTGATGGATTCAAGATGAATAATGGTGTGATCTGTGTAGGAATTTGTTCTGCTTAACTACATAGATTTTTAAAAGTGTTTCATTTTTTTTTCTCTGAGGGGAGGGTAAAAGAAAATTCATTTTGCTTATTGAAATTAGATTGAAAACAAAAGTAAGAAAGAAATAAGTTTTAGAGTCAAATTTCAACTCTTTTATTTATTGCCTTGGGCTTTAGTTTACTTATCTCAAAGATTTAGACAAGAGATAAGCTTCATAAACTTTTCCAGATCTAAATGAATGATCTTAAATTTTGGGTGAACAGAAGGTTGTCTTAACCCAAGTGACCAAGTTGAGGACTTGACAATAATTTACTCATTGATCCTCAACAGCCAACTCTATAAATCTACATTCCTTGGATATTCTATTTTTCTTGATCTCTTGGGATCTGCAACTTGAATGTCAATGTAGAGGCTTCATTTATCTTTGGTAGGAAAAAGTTCTGGGGGCATGTTAGCTTCACATTGCCATCTTGGCTCTGGAGATAGTAAATTTCAAATGAGAAAGTGTGGGGGTGGGAGTCATGGAAGGTTTGGGAAGGAATGGAATCTTTTCATTCCAAGGAACTTTCCAAGAGTAGACATCTTGAAAGATCAGTGAAGATCTGTCTCTTTTGGGGGGGGGGAAGGGAAGTAAAGGAAAATTAGGTGGCAGAAGGGGGAAGTCAGGGGAAGGCTTTAAGGCACTTTGCAGTCCAGATCCTGACAACCTGACAGCAGCATAGGTATGGTCAGCTAGATAGCAAGCTAACAAGTAGGGTCCCAACACCAAATAATGGAAATAACAGGGTAAAAGACAAGATTGTGTTGGGAACAAGTCACTACATTGTCACAATCTGAACATAAAGGAGGAAATAAACCTCTGCAAAGGAAAGGCCTAGACTGCAAAGGCAGCATCATGCCCAATAACAAACCAGGAATCAGACCCCAGTCCCAGCAAAAATATACTTGGATCTATACACCTCATACCCGAGGAATAGAGTTAAAATAACAATGATGAGCAAAACACCTAAAAGAGAGCAAACTATAGAAAACTACTTTGCAGCTAAAGATGATAACAATTCCTGTTAGAAGAAATCAGTGAAAAATTACTCAAAAGTGTCTCAAAAGAGTCTCAAAAGAGTCAGTGAATTGAACTCAAATCAAAAAGCTCATAGAAGAGTATAAAAATGAAGAAGAGAAGAAGAAGAAAAATGAAAAAAGATATGGGAGTTATGCAGGAAAATTATGAATTATTGACCAAAGAATTCAAAGTAAAAATAACCAATTGGAAAAGGAAACACAAAAGCTAACTGAAGAAAATAAAACTCTAAAAATTAGAATTGTACAAATAGAAACCAATGAATCTACAAGAAAACAAGATTCCATCAAACAAAATAAAAAAGTTGAAAATACTGAAGAAAATGTAAAGTACCTTTTAGGAAAAACAAACAACCTGGAAAATAGATTCAGGCCAGTAAATTTATGGGTCATCAGTCTTCTATAAAGCCTGGATTAAAAAAAAAGAACCTGTAAAACATCATGCAGGAAATTATAAGGGGAAACTGTCCAAATCTGCTAGAACAAGAAAACAATATGGCCATTGAAAGAATACAAAGAATCTCTCCATAAAGAGACCCCAGGATAAAAACTCCAAGGACTGTATAGCCAAATCCCAGAACTCTCAAATAAAGGAGAAAATTCTGCAAATAGTAAAAAGATAACATTTTAATTACAAAGGAAATACAATCAGACTCAGAGAGGACTTATCAGGTCCACATGGAAGGAGGACCTGGAATACCATGTATTTGAGGGCAAAGGACATGGGATTACAACAAAGAACTTACTACCCTGCAAAATTCAGTATAAACTGTCAGGAGAAAGAGAGAGATGTTCAATGAAATAGAGGACTTCCAAAACTTCCTGACAAAAAGACCTGAACTGAACATAAAATTCAATCACCAAATACATAATTCAGAGAGATTCATGAAAAGGTAAATAGAAAATGGGAAGGACAAAAAAAAAAATGTTAGTCAAATTGTACAGAAGCCTAAAAGGGAAGATATAACATTTATAACCTTTTTTTGAGAATCGTACATTTCTTAGGATAATTAAAGGGCAAATACAATTGAAGAGATTTGACTTATAGGATCTAGGTATGGTTGTATTTTGTCTTTCCATTGTACAGGTCCAAGATGACATTACTATGTTTGAGACAAAAATCCCTTATGAAACCCAGAGGTGTTCACTCTAAACTTAATTTTCGCAGTTCCCTTAGCTCTAATGTAATTCTGCTGTGCTCATAAAGTTTAACAATTTTTCTGATGAGGGCATCATAAGTGGGCAGTCCTAAGTCAGTGTTTCCCATAATTTACAATCAATTATAAAATTCTTAAATGAGAAATTAAGAGCATCCCAAAACTAAGAGTCCTTTGAGATTCTTATAGAAAATTAATCAAGGTTGGATTAAATCCATATTTTACTTAACATGGGTTAAGTACAGGAGTGGGATGGAGGGTGAGATTTTTGCAATTAATTAAATCAGGATTGAATTTAATTCATTTCCATAACAAAGGATTAAGTATCCTGGGAGGGAGGTGGGGAGTGTGGGAGAAAGTGTTCTTGGGGGAAAGGGAACAAATGGTTCATGAAATGATTTGACTTTGGATGATACTTTGACTCATGAAGATTGCCCATCTTTGGAGTGTACTTGAAAAGTGGGTAAGGAAAAAAATTGATTATAATTTGGTGCAATTCAAGACTCTTGAAAAGTGTACTTAAAAAGAGACAGAAGAGTGGAGGGTACTTAGTGACTTTGAGGCAATGGTGTTTATCAGAAAAATCAAGCAATTAATCAATCAATTTGTGATGACATTTGATAACACTCAGAGTTTATCAAGTAATCAATTAATCAAGCTGTGATTGACAATATCTGATTAATAGTACCAGATTGATGAATAACTCCAGATGAAGAGGCATAAAGTTTTATAATTTTAGAGGGAAAGAAGGGGATTTGTAAACACTGAGCAAATTATATTCAATAGATTTGACCTAGAGAGGCAATAAGATACATTCTTCCTTGGGTTTAAAAATCTATCCTATTCTAATGGGAATGAATGGGGGGGGGTAGGGGAAGGGAAAGATAAGGGAAGAGGGGACTGATAAAAGGGAAGGTGAAAGTATAAGTGAAAATAAACAAAGTTAAATTTTAAAAGAAAAGTTTAAGGGGAAAGGGAGTAGCACTTTGGTGAGGAAGAATGAGAGTAAAGGAAAGAGAGAAAAATATAAATTCATGGAAGGAAATACAGAATTAGTAATCTTAACTGTAATTGCAAATGGGATGAATTGCCCCATAAAATGGAAACAGATAGCAGACTAGATTAAAAACCAGAATTCTATAATATGTTGTTTACATTTGAAGCAGAGAGATAAACAGAGGATAAAGGTAAAAGGATGGAGCAAAATATACTATGCTTCAGGTAAGGAGAAAAAAAATTAGGGGTAGTAGTCCTAATCTCAGATTAGAGCAAAAGCCAAAAAAATATCTCATTAGAGCAGATAAGGAAGGAAACTACATCTTCTTAAAAGGCACCATAGGCATGAAGCTATATCATTATTAAACATGTATGTATCTAGTGAAAATCACTTTCTCTTTATCCTCCTCTTACTTATCTTATTCATCACATTTCCTCTAAATTTGGATGTCCCATAGGAACTTTATCTTTTAACTCCAGAAATTTTCTTGAATTGTTACGTATTTCTCTAATTCTTTCCTGTTTCCTTTCTGACTATTAGCTTCCCTGTCTTCCTTTAATATTCAACCAACATCCTATCTTCTATAGCAAATCTTTTCTAACCACTCTAATTTCTAATTCCTTTCCTTTTATTACTGATTTTATGCTAACTTTATATAGTATGTTTACACATATGTGTTTCCTTGTTTTCTCCCTAATTAACGTGGTCTCCTTGATATCAGAGATGTTTATTTTTCCTCTTTTTATTTATTCAGTGCTAAGCACAATGCTGGGCACAAGTTATTACAGTAGTGGTTGTTGTTTATTCTTCATTCTCAAATGTACCAAGTCTTCAGGATATGATGCCATGACATGCACATCACCCCTCCCCAAGAGGGAAAGCAATCTGATACGTTAAATATGTGTAATCATGTATTTATATTTCTGCATTTGTCATGTGAAAGGAAAAAGAAGAAAAGGAAAAAATTATACACAAACAAAATGTTTAAATTAATATGCTTTGATCTGCATTCAGACTTCATAGTACTTTCCTTGAACGATGAGCATTTTTCATAAGTCTTTTGGAATTGGCTTTCATCACCATAATGCTGAGAAGAGTTAGGTAATTTAGAGCTGATCACATTCAGTGTGGCTGTTACTGAGTACAATGTTCTCCTTGTTCTTTTCACTTTACTCAGCATCAGTTGATATATTCCCAAGGTTTTCTGAAATCTGCCTATTAGTCATTTCTAATACCAAAATAGTATTTCATTACATTCATTACTATAGTTTTTTCAACCTTTACCCAAATAATGAATATCACCTCAATTTCTAATTCTTTGCCACTACATAGAGAATTGTTATAATTATTTTTTGTATAAGTAGAGGATTTCCCTCCTTTTGTATGATGTCTTTGTAATGCAACTGTAGAAGTGATAGTGATGGATCAAAGATTCTGCACACTTTGGTTGCCCTTTTGGTTTACTTCCAAATTACCCTCCACAAATCCAGAAACATTAGATTAGTTTCCCAAATTTTCCATATATTCTCTAATACTTATCACTTTCCTTTTCTCTCTCATTTGTCAATCTGATGGGTAAGAGGTGGTACCTCAGAATTGTTTTAATTTGCATTTCTCTAATAAGTAATGATTTTGAGCATTCTTTTATCCATATAACTAAAGATACCTTTAATTTCTTCATCTGTAAACCTCCTGTTCATATCAATTAGATCATGACTTGCATTCTCATGAATCTACTCAGTTCCCTATATATCTAAGAAATGATGCATTTACCAGAAACATTTGCTTTAAAAAATGTTTTCTATTTTTCTGCTTTCCTTCTAAATCTTGTCTCATTGATTGTGTTTGAGCAAAACTTTTTTTTAGGTTTCTGCAAGGCAAATGGGGTTAAGTGGCTTGCCCAAGGCCACACAGCTAGGTCATTATTAAGTGTCTGAGACCAGATTTGAACCCAAGTACTCCTGACTCCAAGGATGGTACTTTATCCACTACACCACCTAGCCACCCTGCAAAACATTTTTTATTAAATGTAATCAAAATTATACATTTTTCATTTCCTAATGTTCTTTACCTCACCTTATCATAAATTTTACCCTTCTCCATACATATGAAATGTAATTGCATTCTTAATTTGTTTATGGTATGACCTTTAGGACTAAATCATGTAACCGTTTTGACTATATCTTCATATAGGAGATGAGATGTTGACCTAAATCTAGTTTCTGCAGATGGAGTTTCCCAAATAACGAATTCACTCCCCACCATTCAGATCTACTCTTAGTGTCATTCCTAGGTTTTTGCTAGAATTGGAAATTTTGTCTATGACTTAATTGCTGACTCTGATGTCCCTGACTTAGTCAAATCTTCCTCTGCTGCTTGTGCTTCTGCCCAAGACCATTATTTTCTTCTGGTTGTCTGCTATCATCATGTACTTCTCTAGGCCTACTTGAGACCATACTTGACTTTTTTGTGTTGTGTGAAGATCTGGGTCTGCCTGTAGACTTAATCACATATATAACACATTAATAACACAATTATAAGTTCTAATGTTCTGTTGATGGCATTAACTTCTGACATCTAGAGTTCACCCTGACTGATTTAATCACCTACTGAGAACATTTTTTTCTTGCTACTTTCTTTATGTCTGTCCCATATAAATAAGAATATCAGATCTCTTTTTACTAGAGTATCTCCCAACTGTCAGCCCACTCTGCCATCAAGTGATCAATAAAATACCTACTTGACATGGGAGAAAACCCATATCTAGTGAATTCTTTCTCAGACATTCTGTGCAGAACCCCAACATTTCTGGATACAAACCTGAATGTTACTATTTTTCCAGATTTCCTAGCAGTTTTTTTTTCTAATATTGAGTTCTTATTTCAGAAGATGAATGATTTTGTTATATCAAAGAGTAGTTTAGAATAATTACTGCTATACCTTGTGTATCTATTCTGTTCCACTGATTCACCACTCCATTTATTAGCCATTCCATAGAGTTTAGATATTTGCTATTTTGTAATATAGCTCTTGTTTGGCCTACTCACCTTCCTTTCTATTTTATTTTCATTAGTTGCCTTTATATTCTTAATCTTTTGATTTTTTTCATGTTTTTCATTTTTATTTATTGAAGGCACTGGTGTTAAATGACTTGCCCAAGGTCACATAGTTAGGTAATTATGAAGTATGTGAGGCTGGATTTAAACTCAGATCCTCTTGAATCCAGGGCCAGTGATCTTTCCACTGTGCCACCTAGCTGGCCATAATCTTTTGTTCTTCCTGATGAATTTTGTTATTTTTTTCTATCTCTGTAAATAATTTTTGGTAGTTTTATTTGTATGACACTGAATAAGTAAATTAATTTAGGCAGAATTGCCATATTATTATATTAACTCTGCCTACTCATGAGTAATTAATATTTCGCCAATTGTTTATATCTGACTTGAATTGTGTGAAAATGAATTTGTAATTATCTTCATATATATGTATATATATATATATATATATATACACATATGTATATGGCTTCCTAGATTTGTTTTGGTTAGTAGATTCTCAAATACTCATATTGCCTAAAATTATTTATTTATTTGTTTGTTAGCTTGTTTATTTATTTATTTATTTTTAGGGTTTTTTGCAAGGCAAATGGGGTTAAGTGGCTTGCCCAAGGCCACACAGCTAGGTAATTATTAAGTGTCTGAGACCGGATTTGAACCCAGGTACTCCTGACTCCAAGGCCAGTGCTTTATCCACTACGCCACCTAGCCTGCCCCTCTACAATTATTTAAATGAAATTTTTCTTTCTATCTCTTGTTGCTGGGTTTTGTTGGTAATTGAACTGTTTTAATGACACTATCTGGTATAACTTCTTTTATACCATATAGTGCTTCAATTTCTGAAACTGAAAAGTATTCCTTTCCTTTGATGCCTATCATTCTTATTCTCAGGCTAAAAGCAGCCTTGACAATGAATAAGATCATTCCATTGCTTAGAATCTACATTTTATTCCTAAAACCAAGTCTTCCCATGTCATTATTCCCAAGTTGACCTATTCCACCAGTTTTAATTGTTGTTATTGTTGCTGCTTTGTTCTGCAATTCTGTTAAGAGACATTTCTCTACTCACTCATTCTTTGATACTTTCATTATATCTATATCTATTAAACAGATAACCAGATAATACTGATAAATCTTTGTGACTATATTCTTTTCTTGATCTTGTGATTTTATGGTACCTCTCAGATAATAGGATCCTTCAAAAATAATTCTAGGCTTTGAGATTTTAAGTCCCATTTTGGACTTTTAAGACTGATTTTAAACAAAGAGATCTCTTAGAATCTATTCTGAATAATACAGGAAGTTCCTAACAGTTTTCTGAAGTGGACACACATTTGATTTTTTGTAGCTAGATGTTATAGTAGATAGAGTACAGAACCTGGAATCAGGTAGACCTGAGATCAAATCCACTGTCTGATACTTACATGCTTTGTGAACACAGGCAAGTCACTTAAAGTACATTTACCTCAGTTTTCTCAATTGCAAGTGAATATAATTACTACCTTGCTATGAGCATGAAATGAGATAATACATATAAAGCACTTAGCATACTGTATAATAGGTGCATATAAATACTTATTCTCTTCCCTATTCTCTTTCCTTGATCATCATAAGAATTGTCATTCAACCAATTTGAACAAATTTATTATGTTCTTTTTTTGTTTATTATAATATGCTTATTATAGATACTATGCTAAGTGTTGATGTTTCAAAGACCAAACTAAAGCAACCTCTTTTCTCTAGAGAAGCAAATATGATAGTGAAAAGTGATTTTCCTTCATGAGGTCAGTGACAATACTACTTACTACCACTTCTATTCAGTTTGTGGAGAAAGGAAAGTGCTGGCAGAGTGAATTTACATTTTTTAAAAAGGTTCCCTTGACTGCAATCTCAGACTCTTGACACATACTTTATGATCTTGGTCATTTAACTCTCTTGTCAGACAAAAAAGTATAATTGAAGACAACCACATTCATTCTCTTTCCAAATGAGGTAGCATCTGTAACCTGTTTTACTAACCTCAAAGATTTATAACTTATAAATGTTCTTATTTTTAGCATTATGAACCCATACCCTAATTTGAATTTTCATCTTCTCTTACCTGGTCTTTTTTAAGGGCTATTTCTACATTTGAAAATTTTCTTTCCAATGCATTCCTCCCAGAGTTGCCATGTTAATCCCTCAATAATCATGAAGCTTTTGTCTCTAGCGTCAAATACAGATTCCTTTTTTAGTCATTTAATGCTTTGCACTGCAAAGCTTACTACATATTTCTCCCCTTTTTTTTGATTCCGATCCTTTATTGGAATGAGAAGGTCATACCCTTTATACTAAGGGATTCTCTTTAAATTGCCCAACATGGTAAATGCTATGAAACAGACCTAAGAATCAAAGGTATCCAACATGGCTAGAAATACTGCATCCTCAGCAAAGAAAGGAAGAGAATGAAATTGATTGCTTTTGTCCCAAAGTTGTAGGCATTTGTTTCTTACTTAGATGATTCTTGTCTTTTCCTTTAAAATATTTTAAAGGAAAAAAGAAATTAAATACCTTTATGGTATATAGACTTGTGTATTATAGAGAATTAAGGTGCTTGCTCTTGTCCATAACAGTTGTACTGAAAAGCAACTAGAAACACTGGGGTCACCCCAAAGGACTGAACTACAGGTTTGTAGTTTGGCGGGGTAAGGGATAGATAGGTGTGTATAGGAAATGGCTGTGTTAAAAATTACAGTTACTGAAGCTGTGGAAAGTGTATTTTACTACTGCAGCCCTCTTTCCTGTGACCCATAGTGGATTATCTAGTACAAAACACATGGGTGGGAGGAAATATAAGAGTGGGAGAGATAGGGAGAGGTGAGAAGAAGGGAGGTGCAGGGGTGGGGTAGGGCAGAAAGAGATGAAATAAAACAGAAACTAGACTTAAACTTCCCACTGAAATGATACTAATTATAAGTACAAGTATAGAAGCCATGACTATCCAAGATATCTGTGTGGGTAGGTACAGGTCCAAAATGTAGTTAAGAAAGTCCTGGAAAACTACATATATTTGTGTAAAAATCATAAAGAATAAACTTTAAAAAACAGCTGCAGTAAAAGAAAGCTCAGTCCTGGTCAGGAACAGCGTCTGACTTGTTACCTAAAAAAAGAAAAAAGAAACGAAAAAAAATTAAAAAAAATCGCCCTTTGCTAGTCTATTCACAGAGGATGAGGGGCAATTGCCCTGGAATCCTTCACTAAGTATGTACTGTGGAGAGAGAAGGAGGGCAGGGTGGGGTTGAGGCATCATATCTTCCTTTGAAAGTCTGGAACTTAAAACCTTGCCCTGCCTCTCCTTCCTCTTATCTGGGAACTAGGAGGAAATGAGCAGCCTCTGGAGAAGGGATGGTGTCAGTAGCAAAAGGACAGGCCCCAGGGGCTTAAGAGGGGGAAATGCTGAGGAGACTTGCAGAGTTACCAAAACAGAAGGGGGTGCCTTGGATCCAAAGAGCCTGAGAATAGTTCCTCCAATGGAGTCCCTCCCCCCAGCTGACCCAAGAAGCATGTCCTTGCTCCTGGAAGGTCAATGGATGATACAAACATCCAGGATGCAGAACTTGGCCCTGCACATGGGTCAAGGCACATGGTTGGAGAGCCAGGTTTCTGGGTGCTGCTGGTCCTGGCGGCTGGCAAACCACTTGCCCATGCAGGTCAGATACCACATGGGGCTGCAGTTACACTGCTGGCACTCGCTGGAATCTGATTCCTGTCAGTTCTTCACCAGCTTAATGTTGGCCTTCGTCAGCATGCAGCCAATACAGGGCTCTAGCTCCTGCTGCTGGGGATAGAATAAGGTGGGTTGGTCTCCACCAAGGATGTAAATGTTTCCAGAAACAAGTCACCAAGACTCTGGTGGATGACCACGTTGGCAGCATTGCGGATGGGGGGCATGGAGTTTCTCCCTTAGCTCAACATATTCTGTAGAATTCAACCAGATGTCAAAGGTTTTGAAAAGAGGATTGATACTGGCCACTTGGATGGTAAGGAACTGCACAGGCAGATTAGAGTCTGGTGAGAGCTCGTGCTGGCATGACTCAGTCACCATCAGGTGGATGTCCTGCTGCTGAGCCACATGGATGCGGTAGGTGGTCACCTTCATGACCCACGTGTCAGTCACAATCACCAGGGCACCTGGAGCCCCCGTGGCAAACTTGTCAATGCATCAGAACTCAGTGTTGATGGAGGATGCCACCACTCGCCACCCTGACTGTGGAAGGGCATGGAGCGCCAGCGTCCTGGCTAATGGGTGGTGTTCCCACCTGTTCTGGGACCAGTAATATGCAATGGTGCAGGTGATGGTGGGAAAGGAGACTGACAGGAGAAGGAATAGCTTCCAGACTTCCGGAGCCTGGTTGAAATAATACAGTTGCTTTTCAGATGCCGCAAAGCACATACCAAGGTAATAGCCCAGCGGAAGCAGCGAGTGGACCAGCATGGTGACCATAGTCCTGCGCAGGTGGTACTGCATGAAGGCCACGTCCTCGATGCCCAGCCAGCTGGACAGCAGGTTCTGCACCGTCAGCCCCCCCGAGTGGAACTCTTTGGGCGTGAAGACGAAGCAGACGGAGAACACGATGTAGGCCAGGGTGAAGGTCACCTCGGGGCTGTCCATGCTGTCCTGCCGGGGCCCCCCGGCCGCCCGAGGAGGCAGCTCGGCCCGGCGGGGCGCCTGAGGGAGCCATATTTCTCCCTTTTAAAATTCAACTTATTGTTCCTTCCATGTAATATTCCATTTTCTATCTGTGAGCTGACTGCTTCCCATTTGGAATTCATTCCCTGTTTACTTCGGTTTAATAGAAGCTTTCGCTTCTTTGGACTTCAGGTTAAGAATCACTATCTTCATAAGGCTTTTCCTAGTCTCTACAATCAATGATCCTTTCTCCTACTGAAATTAACATGTATTTACTTTGCAAATATTTTCAATTAAAGCTAACAAATAGTCTAAATTTTTTGTAATTCTTAAATTTTTGGAGCCTTTCTTATCATTGTACCACCATCACTGAAAAAAAATAAATATAAACAATATAAAAATAAATATAAAAAATAAAAATAAACAGAGATCTACATGTGAAATTTTTGAACAAATTCTAGCATGTAGATGTGTTGATGTTAAGGCAATGGATATATTGCTGGACCTTGAGTCAGGAAGACTATATTTCAACTTAATTTCCTGAAACTTGATAGTAGTGTGATTCTGGTCAAATGACAACTTCCACCTGCCTCACTTTCCTCAATTGTAAAATGAGAATATTAAGTGTACCCATGTTTGAGAACTTTTGGGATAAGTTGACATAATATTTGTTGAGGTATATTATGTGTTATATTCTAACTATTATAATACACATATTAACATTTTAGATTTGTATAAAGTCTGAAAGAAGAAAAGAGCTGACTGATGAGCATAAGAGTCAGCAAATAAATGACCAAAGTGCTACAATGGTACCTTGGTGATGTCAAGAGAAAACTAGAAAGGTCTGTAGCATATTGTGTTCACTCTGGCATTTACCACCTCAGTTGATTTTAAACTTCAATGAAGACATTGTGCATACATGAATGAGATCATAGGTTCATTTACATATTTTTACTACATGGAATATTTTGTCTTACTCAAATAGAATTTAAGATAGTAGAGGAAAGAAATTATATTTTGGCATGTATGCCACTAGTGATTATCTTAGTGCCTGGTATCAAGTAGACCCTTAATAAACACTTCTTTATTGATTGATTTATTATTTAATTTGTCATAATCCTGTTGATTATTCTTATGGGGAAAAAGTCATTCCTGTTTTCCCAATATGGTCTATGAGGAGGTCACTAGTGAAATAAGGGACTGCAAGTCCCAGATGGGATTTCTTGGCTAAGCACTTAAGATTGGTCTTTTTTCATATTCTATAACATAACCTTTTAGGGTAAATTTCTTTCAAAGAATGACTTTCAAAGTAAATCCATTTTTCCCTTGAGTTTCTCCCCAGTTTGGTGAGACTTCCTGTTCTTTACAGACACATACATATGCATGCATACATACATATACACACACAAATAAACAAATGCCCAAATTCCTACATAGGAAGGGAGTGAATATGGGCAACTATCTTTGCTCCATGATTAAGTAGTGCCATTTCAGCTATATGAGGAACCTGTCTTTTGGTAATCCAAGAATTTCATGTCTTCTCTTTTTTTCTCTATGGTTCACTTATTTGTATGCACATACAACTTCAAAGGTTAAAAACATGCAATGAAGAGAGAGAGTGTTGGAAAGATTACTTTGACCTCTGTGGCATCCTCACAGAATTTTCATATCTGGGGCTACATCTGATTTAAGATATCTCTCACAGGAAAGGATCTTGCAAATGGAGTTTCTATTTCTCTGCAGAATGGCCTCTGTAAATTCACTGAGTACTGAAGAAAGTTAATCTCTCCTGTTGATGTTTTGTGGGGATGCTCTTCAGCCCTAGAAAGGTAATCTTGGTTGATTCATTCCTCCCATGCCCTCTTTCATTATTTTTCTGATAAATGTGCAAAGAACAAGTTGATGCTTTGCCCTGATAATAAAGTTTTTGAACTGGTTTTGCAAATCTTTTACTTTAACCAAGGGAATGCTGTTATACTCAAGTGCCAGAGAGCATCACCATCAAATTAAACTGTCTGGAAGTGAAATGCTATCTTTTTTTCTAACAAGATACAGGCTGACATAAATGAGGCAAAAGACAAATGAAGCTAGGCACATTTGCTGTTTGAGGTATATATTAATAGTTGTGATGTAGTGGTACCTTGCAAAGTCGTTGAAGTGGACTTTTTATGGTTTTAATCTGGGCCAGGGAGGGTTACCTGAGGTATACAAAAACAGAACATTTGAGTAATTGAGTAATGTACAGAAAAGCCAAAATGATGAATAAATTAGAGAAATTTGGTCAGATCCATGAACAAGTTAAGTAAATCTCTAGAGTTTTCCTTATGCATATTTATTTATACAGACTCTAGACACTATTTTTTATATACAGGTGCCTGCATCTCTATTATGGCTAAAATCCATCAACTAGCTGAGGCTATCATTGATTAACAAAGCCTATATTTAACTTACCAGTTTATCTATTTAACTGATAACTGCTGTTCTGCTTAAGTACTATTAACACATGAGTTTGTACAGCCTGGGAAAGTGATAAATTGTGCTTACATTAGTTCACTTATTCACAAGTATAATTGTATTTGAAAATCATTTAAATATGCTAGCAACTCCCAATTTTTTACAAGGAGTTAAGTATAAAACATAGATGGTTCTGGATGCCTTTTTGGTATACAATAAAAATTTAAGGACTGACTTAAAAATAATATGAAAATTCTTATAAGTTGACTTAGTTTGGAATCTTTGTTTTATGAATATGGGGAAGTTTGTTTATTTACTATAACACTATGTTGTTCCTAAATCTAAGATTTCACAAAGGAAAAGTTATAGCAAAAATTGTTTCAAATAAATAGCAATATTATTCATTAAAGAAATGGTCTCATTACAAATATTTAGGTGTATGAATTGCACAAAATAATAAGATAGTAGTTTTAAATTATTTTGAAAAAAAGAGTTGCATGTTACTCAACTGTAAAGAAAAATCAAGCCATAAGATTTTTGGCTGTGAAAGAAGGCATATAGTTAAAAACTTCTTGAATAAATAAAATTCTTCTCTAAGAGGGCAAAAAAGAAAACAAAGATTTATTTTCTTTTTGGATACAAAGTGACTTCTCAATAAAGTCACAATTATAATTCAGCACAAAGATATGTAAATTGTTCTGTCAGTTATTTTGAGCATATTTATGAGAAAACTTAAAACATAAAATATCATTCAAACTAAGAAAATGTACTGTATTCACATATTTCAAAATTACCACTATCTTTGCATTAATTACATTTAATATCATACTTGCTTGATTTAAAATTTCCAAATAAAATTTTTCTCATTTGTCATGAAACATATATCTAACATTCCAAATGAAGAAATGTGATTTAAATATTTGTCTTTAAATAGTTCATTGAAAGTCTATGAAGAAATTATATAGTTTATTAATTTTTATTTTACTTTTGGAATGTTATTTTATTTTCGCAATTACAGGCAAGGATAGTTTTCAACGTTAATTTTTTTGTGAGTTCCTAATTTTTGAAGTCCCAAATTTTCTACTTCCCTCTTTTCTCTCCCCTCTTCCCATGACAGAGAGTAATCTGGTATAGATTATATGTGTACAGCCATGTTTAATGTATTTCTGCATTAGTCATGTTTTTAAGGAAGAATCATAACAGAAGGGGAAAATGTCATATAATTTTCGAAATCTCTAAAGGCTTTACTCACTGAGTGCAGTTTCTATGGATGGACAGTAGGAGCTGCTGGTTGCTTTCTCTGGAGTGTCTGTGACCTTGGCTGAGGCCTTCTCCCTTTTCTTGAAGGGAGAGTTGGAGCTATTGAATTCTTTTGCCTTCAATCAATGGTGGGCTTTACCCTGGCCTGAGGTCATTCCTCAGCTGGGCTTGTTCTTCTGCTCACACACCTGGGCCTGAGGCAGAAGTATTTTGTATTTGTTTGTTAGTGCAGAAGTCTGAGTTGTAATGGGACTCAGACCAGAGGAGCCAAGGGATGGTGTCTGAAGCCCTCCTGCTCCAGAACTCTTCCCCCAGCCCTGTCCAGGATCTCCTGGGGGGGGGGACAGCTCCAACACCAGTGCCTCCACTCCCCAGGGGACCCACAATCCCATGGTCCAGCCCCACCCTGATCCAGGATCCATAGAAACTGCACTCAGTGAGTAAAGCCTTTAGAGATCCCAAGCCCCTGTGAACCAGGCCCTCCACAACTCAGGTCTTAGCAAAGGTGGATCCATAGAAAAATTCTTGGAAGAGAAAGACCCTAACTCAGAGAAACATGGAACCTCTGAGGTGAATAAATCTGGTCTTCAGCACAGAAAGAATTCCTTGAAGAAATAAGGAAGGAGCTTAAAAATTTGGGAGAGAATTAATACCTTACAACAAGAAAACAAAACCTTACAAAGTACAATTGGGCAAATACAAAATGAGAATAAATCTCTCAGATCTTCAAATGGACAAATTGCAAAAAGAAAACAATTCTCTCAAAACCTCAATTGGACAAATGGAAAGCTCTTTCAAAAGTAGAATTGACCAATTGGAAAAAGAGTTGCAAAAGGTTAATGAAGAAAACTCCTCCCCCCCCCCCCAAATGGAGGTCTACAGAAACTAAAGACTCCATGAGACAGCAAGAGTCCGTTAAACAAAATAAGAAAATAGAAAAAAATAGAAGCAAATGTAAAATAAATCATCAACAAACCACTGACCTCAAGAATAGATCGAGGAGGGGCAACCCTAAAATTATGGGACTTGCTGAAAACATTGAAGAGAATAAAATCCTGGAATTAATATTACAGAATCTAGTGATGAGAAACTGCCCTGATATCATGGAATTGGAGTGCAAAGTAATTACTGTAAGAGTACCTCGATCCCCACCAGAAAAAAATTCTAAAATGAAAACACCAAAGAATGTTGTGGCCAAATTTCAGAACTATCAGATAAACATGAAATTCCTGCAAGCAGCCAGAAAGAAACAATTTAAATATCAAGGAGCCACAGTAAGGATCACGCAGGACTTGGCTGCATCAACATTAAAGGATCGAAGGGCCTGGAACGAGATATTTTGAAGAGCAATGGAGCTTGGAATGCAGCCAAGAATCCACTATCCCGCAAAACTGAACCTCCTCTTCCTGGGAAAAAGATGGATATTTAACGAAATAGAAGAATTCCAAAAATTTATGATGAAAAGACCAGAGCTAATCAGAAAATTTGGACACCAAACAGGAGCTTTAAGAGACACATGAAAAGGTTAAAAAAAAGGGGGGGGGGGGCTTGGTAAAAGGAAAATAAATGCTATCCAGTAACTTGAAACTAGCTATATCTCATCATGGGGAAAAAGATTCTCATAAATCTTGATAACTGTAACTCTAACAGAGAGAATATACCTAGCCAGAAATGATGGACATTCATGACCTATCCATGAGACTGCTATCTAATGGGATGAAACTGACTTTAACCCCACTTGGGAGAAAGACTCTATTTTGACTCTATTCGATAAAATATACTGAACTAGAAGGGACAGACACTCAGAATTTTCTATGACTTAGATAGAACAAGCTAAAAAACACTACCTTCTTAAAAAGGGGGGGATAGGAAAGAGACTGGAGGAGGGAGGGGAGTGAATGGGGTAAATCTCATTACACTAAGAGGTACAAAAAATCCTATGGTAATAGAGAAGAAGAAGGGAGCAGATGAGAAACACCTGCATCTTCTTCTCATCAGAATTGGCTTAAAGTCAACCTACACATATTCAGTTAACTTATAAAACATCTAACCTTTCAAGTATTAAAAGGGGAAAAGGGGAGGGGGGGACAGAGAAAAGGAAGGGGAGTGGGGGAAAAGGGGGGAAATAACAAAAGGAAGGGAAGGGAAAAGGGCAAAAGGGAAAGGGGAAAGAAAGGGGAGGGTGTGATATAGGAGGGCAAACACACTGAAGGGGGGTGGTATTCAGAAACAAAATTCTGGGGAATATGGATAAAGGGGGCTGAAAGGGAGAAAAATACAAATGGAGGGAAGATAACATGGAAGACAATGAAGAATTAGTAAACCTGACCTTGAAAATGAATGGGATGAACTCTCCCTTAAAACTTAAGCGAATAGCAGAGTGGATTAAAAACCAGAATCCCACAATATGCTGCTTACAAGAAACTCATTTGAAGCAGAGAGATACATATAGAGTAAAGGTAAAAGGTTGGAGCAAAATATATTTTGCTTCAGCTGAAGTAAAAAAGCAGGAGTAGCAATCTTTATCTCACACAAAGCAGCAGCAAAAATAGATAGCTTTAAAAGAGATAAAGAAGGAAACTTTATCCTCCTAAAAGGTACTATAGACAATAAAGTCATTTCAATATTGAATAAATATGCACCCAGTGGGACAGCACCCAGATTCTTAGAGGAGAAGCTGAAAGAATTACAGGAAGACATAGACAGTAAAACTCTACTAGTGGGAGACCCCAACCTCCCACTATCAGATCTAGATAAATCAAATCACAAAATAAACAAGAAAGAAGTTAAGGAGATAAATAGATGTTTAGAAAAATTAGATATGGTAGAATTATGGAGGAAACTGAATGGGG
The DNA here is from genome assembly GCF_037893015.1 of Macrotis lagotis. Taxonomy (NCBI): domain Eukaryota; kingdom Metazoa; phylum Chordata; class Mammalia; order Peramelemorphia; family Peramelidae; genus Macrotis; species Macrotis lagotis. Next base: position 233,849,518 of record NC_133666.1, on the reverse strand, counting down.
ACACTCTGCAGTACATGGAGCTTATACAAAAATTGACAATGTACTAGGACATAAGAACCTAATGATCAACTGCAGAAAGGCAGAAAGAGTGAATACAACTTTCTCAGATCACAATGCGATAAAAGTCATATGCAATACTGGGCCAAGGAGATATAGACCCAGAACAAATTGGAAACTGAATAAGGTCATTTTAAAAAAAGAATGGACCAAAAAACAAATTATAGAAAGAATTAACCATTTTATCCTAGATAATGATAATAATGAAACAACATACCAAAAACTTTGGGAGGGGCAGCTAGGTGGTGCAGTGGATAGAGCACCCAGTCCTGGAGTCAGGAGTACCTGAGTTCAAATCCGGCCTCAGACACATAATAATTACTTATCTGTGTGGCCTTGGCAAGCCACTTAACCCCATTGCCTTGCAAAAACTAAAAAAAAAAAAACAAAAAGCTATGGGATTGACTCAAAGCGACTCTCAGAGGATATATTATACTTCTAAATGCTTACATGAATAAATTGGAGAAATAGAAAATCAATGAACTAAACATGCAACTAAAAAAATTAGACAAAGAACAAATCAAAAATCCCCAATTAATTACTAAATTAGAAAGTCTAAAAATTAAAGGAGAAATTAATAAAATCAAAAGGAAAAATAACTGTTGAATTAATAAATAATACCAAAAGTTGGTATTATGAAAAAACAAATAAAATTGATAACCTCTTGTCAATTTGATTAAAAAAAGAAAGAAGAAAACCAAATTATTAGTATCATAAATGAAAAAGGTGAACTCACCACCAATGAGGAGGAAATTAAAGTAAAAATTCAAAATTATTTTGCCCAACTCTATGGCAATACATTTGATAATCTATGTGAAATGGATGAATATTTACAAAAATATAAGTTGCCCAGGTTAAATGAAGAAGAGATTAAATACCTAAACAACCCTATCACAGAAAAAGACATTCAACAAGCCATTATTGAGCTCCCTAAAAAAAAATCTCCAGGGCCTGATGGATTCACAAGTGAATTCTACTAAACATTTAAGGAACAATTGGTTCCAATTCTATATAAACACTTTGGAAAAATAGGGAAAGTTGGAACTCTGCCTAACTCTTTCTATGAAACCAATATGATGCTGTTACCTAAACAAGGAAGATTTAAAACAGAGGAAGAAAATTATAGACCTATTTTCCTGATGAATATGGATGAAAAATCCTAAATAAAATATTAGCAAAATGATTACAACAAGTTATCACTGGGATAATACATTATGATCAAGTAGGATTTATTCCAGGAATGCAGGGTTGTTTCAATATTAGGAAAACTGTGAGTATATTCAATTATGTCAACAAGAAACCCATCAGAGATCATATGATCATATCAATAGATGCTGAAAAAGCTTTTGACAAAATACAGCATCCATTCCGAATAAAAACACTAGAGAGTATAGGAATAAATGGCCTGTTCCTTAAAATAATTAGCAGTATGTATCTGAAACCACCAACAAGCATTATATTCAATGGGGAGAGGCTAGAGGCATTCCCAATAAGATCAGGGGTGAAACAAGGGTGCCCATTATCACCACTACTATTCAATATTGTATTAGAAATGTTAGTGTGAGCAATTAGAGAAGAAAAAGAAATTGAAGGAATTACAATTGGGAAGGAAGAGACAAAACTCTCACTATTCGCAGATGACATGATGGTCTACCTAGAGAATCCCAAGAAATCATGTAAAAAACTACTGGAAACAATTAGCAATTTTAGCAATGTTGCAGGTTATAAAATAAACCCGCATAAATCCACAACTTTCCTATATATGACTAGCAAGAAACAGCAGGAAGAGCTAGAAAGAGAAATCCCATTCAAAGTAACCTCAGACAGTGTAAAATACTTGGGAGTCTATTTGCCAAGACAGACTCAGAATCTTTATGTAAACAATTATAAAACACTTCTCACACAAATTAAATCAGATTTAAATAACTGGGGAAATATCAACTGCTCATGGATAGGTAGAGCTAATATAATAAAAATGACAATTCTACCAAAACTAAACTATCTGTTTAGTGCCCTACAAATCAAAATCCCCCAAAAATACTTTAATGAGTTAGAAAAAAAAGTACGTAAATTCATATGAAGAAATAAAATGTCAAGAATTGCCAGGAGTTTAATGAAAAAAAACATGCAAACAAAGGTGGCTTAGCACTACCCGATCTAAAATTATATTATAAAGCATCAGTCATCAAAACTGTTTGGTATTGGCTAAGAAATAGAGTGGTGGACCAGTGGAATAGACTAGGTGTAAAAGCAGGAGAGGATTATAGTAATCTGCTGTTTGATAAACGCAAAGAGTCAGGCCATGGGGATAAAAATTCTCTCTTTGATAAAAACTCCTGGGATAATTGGAAGTTAGTATGGAAGAAACTTAGATTAGACCAACATCTCACACCCTTTTCCAAGATAAGATCCAAATGGTTACAGGACATAGACATAAAATCAATACTATAAGCAAATTAGAAGATCAAGGAGTAGTCTACCTGTCAGATCTATGGAAAGGGGAGCAGTTTATGACTAAGGAAGAGTTGGAGAACATCACTAAAAACCAATTAGATGATTTCAATTACATTAAATTAAAATGTTTTTGCACAGATAAAACCAATGTAATCAAGATCAAAAGAAAAGTAGTAAATTGGGAAACAATCTTTGCAACTAATGATTCTGACAACACACTCATTTCTAAAATATACAGAGAACTGAGTCATATTTTTAAAACAAAAAGCTATTCCCCAATTGACAAATGGTCAAAGGATATGCAAAGGCAATTTACAGATGAGGAGATCAAAGCAATCCATAGCCATATGACAAAATGCTCTAAATCATTAATTATTAGAGAAATGCAAATTAAAGCTTCTCTGAGGTACCACCTCACAACTCTCAGATTGGCCAGTATGACCAGGAAGGATAATGATCATTGTTGGAAGGGATGTGGGAAATCTGGGACACTATTACACTGTTGATGGAGCTGTGAACTCATCCAAACCCTTCTGGAGAGCTATTTGGAACTATGCCCAAAGGGCAACAAAAATGTGCATACCCTTTGACCCAGCAATACCACTACTGGGTCTATACCCTGAAGAGATGAGGAAAAAGGGTAAAAACATTACTTGTACAAAAATATTTATAGCAGCCCTGTTTGTGGTGGCAAAGAATTGCAAATCCAGTAAATATTCTTCAATTGGGGAATGGTTTAGCAAACTGTGGTATATGTATGTCATGGAACACTATTGTTCTATTGGAAACCAGGAGGGAGGGGATTTCAGGGAAACCTGGAGGGATTTGCATGAACTGATGCTGAGTGAGATTAGCAGAACCAGAAAAACACTGTACACCCTAACAGCAACATGGGAGTGATGTTCAACCTTGAAAGACTTGGTCATTCCATCAGCACAACAATTGGGAACAATTTTTGGCTGTCTGCAAAGGAGAGTACCATCTGTATCCAGATAAGGAGCTGTGGAGTTTGAACAAAGTACAAGGACTATTCCCTTTAATTGGGGAAAAAAAAACCCAGATGTCTTATTGTTTGATCTGGTTACCTCTGAGAATTCTGTTCTCTTTAAGGATATGATTTCTCTCTCATCACACCCAATTTGGATCAAGGTACAACATGGAAGCAAAGTAAAGACTGACGGAGTGCTATCTGTGGGATGGGGGTGGGGGGAGGGAAGCAAGATTGGGGGAAAATTGTAAAACTCAAATAAAATCTTTAATAAAAATTAAAAAAATAAAGAATATGTTGGTATTTAGAAATAGAAAGCAGAAAAAAAATCACTGATGAAACCTGGAAAATGATTGCAAAATGAAAACTCTTGGGTATATGCTAACTAAATACTAGATGTCTCAGGACAAAAAGAAAGTATTTCGATTGTTCTCAGCAATACAATATTCTAAACCAATTTCAAAAGCCATGATAAAAATACTACTCGTCTCCAGGGGAAATGAATGATGATGATACTTAAACGCAGATTAAAAGATATTGTTATACATTTTATTGTTCTTGTGTTGTTTGGGGGGGGCATTCTGTGTTATCTTTTTGAAATATTTAAAAATGAGGAAATGCTTTTGCAAGATGACATATGGGAAATCTATAGCAAATTATTTGCCTTCTAATTGATGGGGTGGCTAAAAGAGAATTTAAAAGTCAAAATTTTAAGATGCATGTTAAAATCTTTGGTTTACATGAAATTAGAAGAAATGAAAAATTAAATGTAAAAAATTGAACTTTTAGAAAGTGATGCTAATCAAGGACAACTGAATAATAACAATCTAAATATTACAATCACTAGAGATCAACAACAGTTTTAAAAGTAATAGAAATTGAAAGCATAGGCTAATTACAAAGGAGGTATCAATCAACGAAATTATCCTGGTTTGTTTTTCAAGACTACTATTATTTTCAATCCAGGTTAACTTTAAATTTTGCAAGATTTTTTAGAGATTTTTCCCATAGTATTTTTTTTCACTTTTGATTGTAGAGAATAAGATAAAATTGATTATAATGAAAGATTTTTATTTTTTAAGAAAGATTTTATTTAGTTTTGGTTTAACAATTTTCCCCCTATCCCCCCCCCCCCAACCACAGAAGGTAGAATGTTAGATTTTACATTGTTTCCATGGATATATTAATCTAAGTTGAATGTGATGAGAGAGAAATCATACCACTAAGCAAGAAAAATAAAGTATACGAAATAGCAAAATTATATAATATGGTCACATTTCCCCCCAAAATTGAAAGTAATAGTTTATGGTCTTTGTTCAAACTCCACATTTCTTTCTCTGGATACAGATGATATTCTCCATTGTAGATAGTCCCAAATTGTCCCTGATTGTTGCACTGATGGAATGAGCAAGTCCATCAAAGTAGATCACCATTTCCATGTTGCTGTTAGGGTGTACAATGTTTTTCTGGTTCTGCACATCTCTGTCAGCATCAATTCATGCAAATACTTCCAGGTTTCCCTGAATTCTATCTTTCCTGGTTTCTAATAAAACAATAGTGTTCCATCACATATATATACACCACAGTTTGTTAAGTCAAACCCAAACTGAAGGACATTCAATTGAATTCCAATTCTTTGACACCACAAACAGGGCTGCTAAGAATATTTATACAAGTGATGTTTTTAAACATTTTTGTAATTTCTTCAGGGTATAGACCCAGTAGTGGTATTGCTGGATCAAAAAGTATGCACAATTTTGTTGCCCTGTGGGCATAATTCCAAATTGCTCTCCAGAAATTTTGGATGACTTCATAGATCCACCAACAATGTATTAGTGTCGTAGATTCCTCACATCCCTTAGAACATGGATCATTGTCCTTTCTGGTCATATTGACCAGTCAGAGAGGTGTAATGTGGTACTTCAGAGATGTTTTAATTTGCATCCATCTAATAAATAGTGATTTAGAGCAATTTTTCATATGACTATGGATCACTTTGATTTCCTCATCAGTAAATTGACTTTACATATCCTTTGAGCATTTGTCAATTGGGGAATGGCTTGTTCCTTTGAAATTTGAATCATTTATCTGTATATTTTAGAATTGATCCCTTTGTCAGAAATATTAAGTATAAATATTGTTTCCCAATTTACTACATTTCCTTTTATCTTGGTTACAGTGATTTTGCCTGTGCCAAAACTTTTTAATTTAACGTAATCAACACTATCTAGTTTGTTTTTAATAATGTTCTCCATCTCTTCCTTGGTCATAAACTACTTTTGTTTCCAAAGATATGACAGGTATACTACTCCTTGATCATCTAGTTTGCTTATAATTTTTTTTGTGTGTCTAAGTCCAGTATCCATTTGGATCTTATCTTGGTATAGGGTGTGAGGTATTGGTCTAATTCCAAGTTTCTTCCAACAGTTTTTCCCAATAGTTTTTAATCAAAGAGAGAGTTTATATCTCTAATATTTAGATTCTTTGGGTTTATCAAAAAGCATACTCCTATAATCATTCCTTGACATTATAACTAGTATATTAAACTGATCTACCACTCTATGTCTTAGCCAATGACAGATAGTTTTTTAAAAATTAAATATATATTTCTTCTCATTTTGTACAAATAATGTTTTTATACATTAATAAAATATCTTTGTTTATGAGTAAACAAAATACCCCCTCCCCCCAAAAAATATAGACTCACTTGAGCGATAAAGTAAAGGGGAGAGAAAAAATTTAAATTTAAATTAAGAAAAATAATAGTAATAATTGTAGGTATGGCCAGGTGGCACAGTGGATGGAGCACCAGCCGTGGAGCCAGGAGCACCTGAGCCCATATCCATCTGAATCTTTATGATACAATTTTAGATCTGGTGAGGCTAAACCACCTTCTTTTGCACTTTTTTCATTGTATCCCTGGAAATTCTTGACTTTTAATTTCTCCTTATGAATTTACTTACAATTTTTTCTAAATTTTTAAAGCAATTTTTTTGAAATTTTGATTGGTAGGGCACTAAAGAAGTAGTTTAATTTTGATAGAATTGTCATTTTTATTATATTAGCTTGACCTATACATGAGAAGTTGAGGTTTATATAAATCTGATTTTATTTGAGTCAGAATTGTTTTGTTTCAAAAACTTTTTGAGTCTGCCTTGGCAAAGAAGATTTTCAAATAATTTTTACTGTTTGAAGTTATTCTGAATGGGATTTTTCTCTCTAGCTCTTTCTGGCATATCTTGCTAGTCTTCTATAGATATGCTGAAGATTTATGAGGGGCTATTTTATATCTTGCTAGTTTGCTAAAATTGCTATTTATTTCTAGGAGTTTTTTAGATGACTTTTTGGGATTCTTTAGATATATACCATCACACCATCTGCAAAGAATGAGAGTTTTGCCTTTTCCTTCCCAATTCTAATTCCTTCAAATTCTTATTCTTCTCTTATTGCTGAAGTTAACATTTCTAATACAATATTGAATAGTAGTGGTGATATCTTATTTCACCCCTGATCTTATTGGTAATGCCTCTAGCCTAGTCCCATTGCATATAATGCATGTTGATGGTTTCAGATAGATACTGTTTATTATTCTGAAGAAAAATCCATTTTTTCATATATTCTCTAGTGTTTTTAGTTGAAATGGGTGCTGTATTTTGTCAGCATCTCTTGATATGATCATATTATTTCTTATAGGTTTGGTATTAATTAATTTGTGATATAACTAATTATAATAACAATTTTCCTATTATTGAACCATCTCTGCATTCCTGGGAGAAATCTAAATTGATCATAATATATTATCCTAGTGATACCTGGTTGTAATTGTTTTGCTAATATTTTATTCAAGATTTTTAAACCTATAATTATCAGGGTGATAGGTCTATAATTTTCTTTCTCTGTTTTAGGTTTTTTTAGGTTGTATTTTAGGTTTTTTCTTTGCAAGGCAAATGGGGTTAAGTGGCTTGCCCAAGGCCATACAGCTAGGTAATTATTAAGTCTCTGAGACCAGATTTGAACCCAGGCACTCCTGACTCCAAGGCCGGTGCTTTATCCACTACGCCACCTAGCCACCCCCTTTCTCTGTTTTAACTAATCCCAGTTTAGGTATCATCACCATATTTCTGTCATACAAAGTGTTAGGCAGAGTTAACTTTTCTCCTATTTTTCCAAAGAGTTTATGTAGAATTGGAAACAATTTTTCTGTAAATGTTTGAAAGAATTCACTTCAGATCTGTCTGACCCTCCAGATTTTTTTCTTAGGGAGTTCAGTAATGGCTTGTCAAATTTCTTTTCCTGAGATTGGGTTATTTAAGTATTTAATTTCCTCTTCATTTAATCTGGGCAATTTATATTTTTGTAAACACTCATGAATTTCACTTAGATTGTCAAATTTATTGGGAGAGAGTTGGACTAAATAATCCCAAATTATTACTTTCATTTGCTCCTCATTGGTGGTGACTTCAACTTTTTCTTTTATGATGCTAGCAATTTGTTTTTCTTCTTTCTTTTTTTTAAATCAAATTGACCAGAGGTTGATCAATTTTATTGGTTTTTTTCCCTAACACCAGATCTTGGTTTTATTTATTAATTCAATATATTACTTGCTTTCAATTCTTTAAATTTCTACTTTAATTTTTAGAATTTCTTATTTGGTAGTTAATTTGGGGTTGTTATTTTGTTCTTTCTCTGTTTTTAGTTTCATATTTGGTTTGCTCCTTTTCTCTTTCCCTAATTTATTCAAGGAAGCATTTAAAGATATAATATATCCCCTTACAGCTGCCTTGAGTGTATCCCATAGGTTTTGATATGTTGCTTCTTTATTGTCATTATCTAGGATGAAATGATTAATTCTTTCTATAATTTGTTGCTTGATTCACTCATTCTTTAAAATGAGGTCATTTACGTTTCATATAATTCTGAATGTATATCTCCCTAGACCAATATTGCATATTATTGTTATTCCATTATTTTCTGAAAAAAAGATATATTCAGGTTTTCTGACTTTTTTGCAATCTATCAGTAAGTTTTTGTGCCTTGTACATGGTCAATTTTTGTTTAAGTTCAATAAAAAGAATATTCCTTTCTATTCCCCATTCAAATTAATGCATTTTCAATCATATCTAGATATTTTAACAATGTATCTACCTCCTTAACTTCCTTCTTGTTTATTTTATGATTAAATTTATCTAAGTCTGAGAGCAGAAAGCTGAGGTCTCCCACTAGTAGAGTTTTGCTTTCTATGTCTTCCTGTAGCTCTTTCTACTTGTCCTCTAAGAATATGGATGCTATACAGTTGGGTGCATAATTATGTAGTAATGAAATTACTCTATTGTCTATAGCACCTTTTAGAAGGATATAATTTCCTTCCTTATCTCTCTTAATGCTATTTATTTTTGCAGCTTTTTCCTCTGAGATAAGGATAGCTACCCCTGTTTTTTTCACTTCAACTAAAGGAAAATACATTTTCCTCCAACATTTTATCTTTACTCTATATGTATTTCTCTGCTTCTAACTAGTTTCTTGTGAGCAGCATATTGTATCATTTAGGTTTTGCTTATGCTTTAAGGGAGAGCTCATACCATTCACATTCAAAATTATAATTACTAACTCTTTATTGCCCTCCATGCTATTTTCCATGCCTAAATTGTGTAATATTAGGTCCAGAGGTTTTTTTTTCTTTTCAATGTTTTCAAGAGCTATAATTCACAGGTTTTGCATTCTTGAACTATTCTCAAGGTCAGTGATTTTGCTGATGAGGTACTTTCCATTTTTTTCCATTTTTTGATCTTTTGTTTTTTGAACAGAATCTTGATATCTCATAAAGTCATTAGTTTCCACAGATTCCATTATTTGTTTTTTGTTTTTTGTTTTTTGTTTTTTTTTGAAAGGCAAATGGGGTTAAGTGGCTTGCCCAAGGCCACACAGCTAGGTAATTATTAAGTGTCTGAGGGTGGATTTGAACTCAGGTACTCCTGATTCCAGGGCCAGTGCTTTATCCACTACACCACCTATCTGCCCCCATTATTTGTTTTGAGAGAAGAATTTTATTCATTTACCTTTTGCAACTCCTTTTCCAATTGGTGAATTCTATTTCTGAAGGAGTTTTCCTTTTGCACAAGTATATTTTTGAGAGAATTGTTTTTTTTTTGCATTTTTCCAATAGAGAATCTGAGAGAATTATACTCATTTTGTATTTGTCCAATTGCATTTTCCAAGGATTTATTTTGTTGTTGGGAGATCTTAATTTTCTCTTGAGTTACTTTTTCCCAATTTTTCCCATTGATTTTTAAACTTCTTCTGTATTTCATCAAGAAAGTCTTTCTGGGCTTGAGACCAATTCATAGTCTCCTCAGAAGTTGTAGATATCTCTGGGTTAGAACCTATTTTTTTTAAGTATTTCTCCTTGGGGCCTTTTCACTGGCCTTCTTTTTTCTAGGAACTTGTGTTGGGGGGGGAGGGGCTGGCTCTCAGAGATTTGTCTTTGAAAACTGTAGAGGTTTTGTTCACTTGGCTTTGAAATTCCAAGGGACAGCCAGTAGGAAGTGTTGGTAGCTTTCTCTGGAGTGTTTGAGGCCCTCAGCATTAGGGTCTGGATGTGAGTTTGTTGGTTGTGAGGCTAGGAAATAGATTTTGGAAGGCAAGTGGATGGAGTAATCTATGATCCAGTTCAAAGTGAGTACTCACTGGGGCTGCTGAAAGGGGCAGAAAAAAGACATTTGCATAAGGAAAACTGATAAAAATCAGTTTGTACAATATCACAACACAAAGCCTCATCCTCATACAATACTGTACCAGAAAAACATAAGGCCTTTTAGATTCTCAGCAAAGTGTATTCCTGGTTTGCTTGTGGCACAGTTCTGACATTATTTTGGGAACTAGATCCTTGTCCTTTTGGTGACAAAGGCCCCAGTATTAAGTGTGTTTAGGTGCCACATAGTGTTATAAGCATGGGAAAACACACAGAGACACACTGGGGAAAGGAGTTAATCTCCTTTTCAGCTCACTGAACTCTGTTGCCCACACTTGAGCCTGAGGAGTGGGGGTGGGGGTGTATTTTCTGTTTATTCTAAGAAGAGTGCTCTGCAAAAAGTGTGGAACTCAGGTCCCTTGCCCATCTGATCAATTTTCAGGTGTGCTCGGCAACTCTCTGTATTGGAATTCACCCTCCCATAGCTCCTTATCCCCCAGTCAAAGATTCTGGCTTAAGTTGGTCCTCTGCCCAACCACTCACCAAAGCCTCTGTGGCTATGTTCAATCCTCTGGCTTTCCCCCACTGCTGTCCCTGTGCTGGCCCTCTATCCACTTCTGGCTCAACCTGGAACACACCTTGTTGGTAGGTGTTCTTCTCCTAGCTTCTCTTTCTGGGTTTTGCAGATCAATTTTCTGTTAAGGGGGTTCATTTCTGAGTGTGGACCAGGAACACAATGAATAGTGCTTATCTTTTCTCTGCCATCATGGCCAGAATGGTATGCACATTTTTATTGCACTTTGGGCAAAATTCCAAATTGCTCTCCAGAAATGTTAGATGAGTTCACAGCTCCACCAATAATGTATTATTGTATAATTACTCAATACAAGTTCTGAAAGGTCATGACATATTTTACATTTATATTTGTATTACCAGCTCATAAAACAGTGCCTGGTACATTCAATCATTTTTATATTGAGAGAGAAATAATATATAAGATATAGCTTTAACATTGAGACTTTATAGTCAAAAAGCAATTGTTAGGTGATTAATTGATTATTTTTAAATAATTTGACCTTTCCTAAAGGATTGAAAAATAGTCTTCAATTGACTTTCTGATATCTTCTTGTGTCCTTGGATACATATGTGTAAAATATATTAAATATTTCTCAAGCTATATATACCACCCCTATTGTTGCATGATGGGTCACCCTAGATTTATAGCTTTTAATTTGCAAGATTCCCAGGTTTTTTTTAGGTTTCTGCAAGGCAAATGGGGTTAAGTGGCTTGCCCAAGGCCACACAGCTAGGTAATTATTAAGTGTCTGAGACCTGATTTGAATCCAGGTACTCCTGACTCCAAGGCCGGTGCTTTATCCACTATGCCACCTATCTGCCCCCAACATTCCCAGTTTTAAGAGTCCAGACATAATAATAGAATAAAGAACTTTAACATAATTGAAGAAAGGAATTATTTAGGGTATGGTATGTTTTACATATCTCCAACATAAAGCGCTGGTAGTAAAGAAATCTGAAAAATTAAATTTTGTCTTCAGCATATATCCCATCAAGTTTTAATTTTTTAAATTATTTTACTCCATCTTTTCAGTAATCAATTTTCCAGGCTAATTCATTATTTCATCTACTGTGTGGGTTGCAACACAGCAAAGTTCCATATTCCCATATTTTTTCTCCATCACATCAAAACCCATAGAAATTTATCCAGAGTTGTTACAGTAGAAATTATGCATATGATAAGCAGAAAAAAAAGGACTTGACAATGGCATAAAATGTATTGACAATATATTCTGGAATTAGACAAAGTAGGAAAAAATGAAACTGAGGTTTCTGAAATGGATCACTGAATGGGAATGTCAAATGTAGAATTAAGGTGAAAAGAAGCAAAATGTTTCATTTTTATTTTTAGCTAAATTTGTTTTATTTACGTCTAATATTGTTTTCACATACACAAAAAATATTTGAGGGCAACTTTTAATATTGCTTTGCTCCATTGTCAAAATTCCTGTTTAAAGTCTTTTTAAATAATTTATTTTTTTCAAAATTACTACAATAATGTTCTAGTAAAACTAAACATATACACCCTTCCTCCAGAAAAGATAAACTTTAAGAAAAGTGATGTGAAAGAAAAAAAAAAGTGTTCTTCAGTCTGTGTTAAGATACCATCAGCTCTGTCTCTAGGATGGATTGCATCATTTATCATAAATCCATCAGAGAATTTGCTTCAATATTTTTCCCCACAGTGGCTAATGTTATATGTGTTTCCCTCCATTCTATTTCTACCTACTCCCATTTATTCTATTCTCTCTCTCTCTCTCCTTTCATCCTTTCCCTCCTTAGAAGTGTATTGTATCTGACTACCCTCTTCCATGATCTATCCTCTCCTATCCTATTCCCTCTTCTACTCTCCACTATCCCCCTTCTCCCATCCTTTTCCTCTTCTTTTCCCTCCAGGGTAAGATAGATTTCTATACCCTATTGAGTGTGTATGTTACTTCTCTGTGTCATTTATGATGAGCTTGAATGATCTCTCATCCCCCTCCCACTTTCCTGCCTTTCATTCCATTGCAAAAACTTTTTCTCTTTGAGAAAGTAATTTTAGTGATATCCAGTGTCACTCTTTACACTCTCTTCTAACTCATCTCCAACATATTTTCATAATACATCACTCAACTGAAACTAACTTATTTAAAGTTACCACGGTTCTCTTATTTTCAGAATACAAAGACCTTTTTATCAAACCTTTTCCTTGCTCAGTTTTCTACAGTGTGTGGTACCATCAATGTCATTCTCTTCCTGGATACTCAATACTCTCTTGGTTTTCTTTACAATGCTATCTCCTTGGTCTTCTTCTAAAGGTCTGAAGATTTTTTCACAGTGTCCTTTGATATATCTTCATCTTTGGTAAAGGCAGTATGTTTGCAAAGGCTATAAACTACATCATCTCTTTCTCTTTTCTCTCTTTACCCTTTCACTTGGTAATTTCATCAGTTGCCAGGATTCTACTGGGTACTCCATGTAGATCTTTATTCTAAAACCTAGTTTCAGGGGCAGCTAGGTGGCACAGTGGATAGAGCACCGGACCTGGAGTCAGGAGTAACTGAGTTCAAATCCAGTCTCAGACACTTAATAAGTACCTAGCTGTGTGGAATTGGGCAAGCCACTTAACCCTATTGCCTTGCAAAAACATTAAAAAAACCTAGTTTCTGTCCTGAGATAGTTATATATCACCAATTCATTTAAATTTACAAATGGATTCACCACAGTACTAGTTTTTATATTTTTTATTTTTTATTTAATTAAGGCAGTGTGATTAAATGTCAATGCCATACCTAGGCAATTATTAATAATCTGAGACCAGATTTGAGCTCAGTTCTTCCTGATTCCAGTGCTCATACTTCATCCACTGCCCCAACTAGCTGCCCATCCACAGTAATTTCAGACAGCAATTCCAAAATAGAATCCATTGTATTTGCAATTAATTGATTTCCTCTTTATAACATGACTTTTCTTGAGTTACATATTTTTGATTAAACTAAAATAAGCCAAAATCAATGAAAATAAATATATAAAATATATTAAAATATATATAAAGCATATAAAATATATAAAATTCTCCCCAGTGAGAAAGGCATGAATTAATTTAAAAGAGGAAACATAAACTAAAATTTATCACAGAAAATTGATAATAATCCAAAAAATATTTTTAAAGATTGAGGAATATTAGCTCATACTTATAAAGTTTTTAAGGAATTAAAAATATGGAAAAATACACTATTCTGAAAAGATAAATAAAAAAACTAAATACTGCAGCATATCTGTTGACAGTTTTCAGTAAAACTGAGTTATTTCAATGTTTTCAAAAAACAGTTTGTTATAATTTGAGAAAAGTTACTACTGTATTCAAAATTCAACCCATTAATTCTAGATAGCTCAATTACCTGGATAGTTCACTTAAAGAGAAATAAAATTCTATATGTATGAAATTTCACAGAATTACTAATACTAAGAAACAATTGGGAATAATATATGTGCTCAATAATAGAAGATCATTTAAGCAAATTATGATAAGTTAATAAAGAAGTATTACCAGACAGTAAAGACAAGTAATATGTTCTTTAGAGTCACTTAAAAAGACTTATATTAATTGCAACCAGTGAAAGAAACCAAAAACAAAAGACTAATACATGGTATGATAACAAAAAGGTAAATAAATTCTGCTGGAAGAATCAAAATATTGGTTAATATCAGTACTATATTGTCACAGTTAAATGCCTATTAATGTTACAGAATGCGAGCTGGAATCAACCTAAGCTCAATCATTCCTTTAACAGATGAAGAAAGGTACAGAAAAATTAAATGATTTGCTTGAAATAATACATAGTTACATACACAAAAATATTTGAAGGCAACTTTTGATATTGCTTTGCTCCATTGTCAAAATTCCTGTTTAAAGTCTTTTTAAATAATTTATCTAATTTATTTAAATTTATTTATTTAAATATTTTGTTCAGTCCACTATGTCAATTTTTTTCTGTGAATAATCATTAATCTAGCATGTTTATTCAGGAAGGTTCCTCGTAAACCATTTTTCACTTGGTTTTGTTTCCAATTTATTGGAAATTAACTATTAGATCAAACTAAAATAATCATTTATTCTTTTTAAATTAAAAATTAACTATTAAGTACATCAATACTTTCTTTGAAAGGTATGCAAAAAATTGGAAAGAGGAACGGTGACTCTAGTTTTTGTATTTGGTAACTCTGTACCCAAAAGTATCTACCAATCAATTCAGGGGCAAAACCAAATTGTTGAATCTGGAAAAAAATTGTTGAATCTGGAAAAAAATTAATGGAATCTTAAAGAATATTCATTTCTCAGTCTAAAAAACTGTAACAAAGAATAAATCTGAGTTGGAGTATTCTGTAGTTGCTTTCTGGTTTCCAGAAAATAATAACACATTTCAAATAATTTCTTTTCTAAATCTAGGTTTGTTTGGATCTAAAATGCCATGCTGGAAGAGCATAGATAAAGACTACATCTGCTAAATGAAAAATTATTTGAAACTACTCTTTAATATTATATGTTTTTGCATTTAAATAGATGAATGTCTTGAATATCAAATAAGAAGCATTTGGTTTAATTAAAAGTTATTGACATCTGGGGCGGCTAGGTGGCATAGTGGATAAAGCACCGTCCCTGGAGTCAGGGGTACCTGGATTCAAATACAGTCTCAGACATTTAATAATTACCTAGCTGTGTGGCCTTGGGCAAGCCACTTAACCCCCTTTGCCTTGCAAAAACCTAAAAAACGTCATTTACATCACTTACTATAGAAGGTAGTTGTCTCTAGTGAGAGGGGACAACATAGAATATAAAATACTTATTTTGCAAATGTTATTTGAACTATAAAATGCTATTTCTTTTGTAGATCACCTAGAAATGTTCATCAAATGTCAAGCTTCATGTACTACATAATGTGATGATTCTATAATGTTAAGGAATTATTTTCTAGTGGCTCATAGCTTGTCCATTTCATTTCAGATGTTGCCCTTGCTTTTAAGGGTCTAGTTTAAATCAGTATTTTGACAGATAGATAGCTTTTGCTTCATTTAAATGACACATATGGGGCCTACTTTTGTTCTAAAGTACTATGAGGTTAATAGAGCAGATATGAAAAATTAGCTAGGCTCAAACTGCCTCTGCTCTTACTCAGAAATACTAATTCACTATATATAATCTAAGACTTCTCCAATTTGCTGTTATACTGAATCATGTGGGTAGTTTAAAAGAAATGATCATAAAAGATAACTTAATTTTAAAATTTGCATGTGGTCAGGAATTTAAATGTAGTCAAATTTAACAGATTTCCATTTCTATCCATAGAACTATGATTTTTCAATCTAAACTATTTATATCACCCAATACAAAAAAGCATGCATAGGACTTATCTGTGACTTTTAAATTGCAGGTTTGCTTATGACCTTCAAAAACCATTTCACACTAAACATAATCTTAGATTTCATGAATATACAGAATCTTTCAAAATTATGTACATAGCAGTGCATCCCAGACTTCTGTTCTTATAGCAATGTAATTATGGGCACATCCATTATATGCTATATACACTAAGTAATTACAGGGAAGATTGGAACATTTCTGCAGAGTATTAGGCCTAATTTATCAGGCACTGAGTATAGTGGAATAAACAATCAAAGGCTACTCTCAATCCAATAATCTCTACTCTTCTCTTTTTTGGGTGATAATGGTTGTTTACCAAATGTACTATCAGAGAGTCTTTTACAAAGTGTGACTCAGAAACAAGACCCTGAAGTGGACATGAGCAGGAATAGAAATCAGTACAATAAAAAGTTACTAAATCCCTATTGTGTACAAGACAGCAAATTTGGGAAGAAAACACAAAAGAAATAAAAAAAATTGAAACTATGCCTGATCATATTCTACCTAATACTTTAGGGTTTCACCTAGTTTATCTTTTGTACTTGAAAAGGATCAAAATGACAACCTAATATTAGGGTCATTTTAAAGTCTGTTTCACTGATATGTCAGACCAATGTGAACTCAGAAGGTTCTACTATAAGTCAGACAACAAACCAATTGTAGGAACATCTGGGATAGAGATATCTCAGTTTGTGCATCTCACATTTCAACATCTATAACCATATCCACTGTCTACCCCAATATCATTTTGTTCAATTCTTGACTTGTTCCATATCTTAAAAAAAAGTTTAATCATCATTCTTTCAAGAAAGCTTTTGTAAAGTAGCTTCTAAATTATTTTGATCAGATTTTTTTAAAATACATATATTATATTGATGATTTTTAATTTGATACAAGATTTTTATTACTATTAAGTTCCCACATTCTAATGCTGTCACCAACTTGGAACAGATCATCAGCTTACAAGAAACCATACAAAAACCACCTGATCCAAAAAACTGATATCAGAGGCAGAATTCTGAGACTATAGTGTCCAACTTTCTTCTGAATAAAGTGATAAATATTTTATTATAATTAGTCTGAGACAAAGATTTCTTTTTGCTATTACTCAAGATTGTGTTTCCTTTTTGAATTTATATCATGTAAAAATTGAATAATTCTGATTCTGCTTATCTCACTATTCATAAATTCATATAGATTTTCATTTTTTATCATAATTTGCTGTAAGTAAATTTTTATTACAAAATAACCCTCCATTATGTTAATATATCATTTAAAATTTTGATTAATATGTTTCCACTTTGTTTCTAGCAATATTTATTATTTTTTTGCAAAAATCTATAAAAATTTATGATTGTCTATTTTTATCCTTGGTTTGCATAACAATACTCTCCCTAAACTTAGCCAAGAAAATGACTTTGCTTAGTACATATCTTTTGTTTTTTAAAGACTTTTTTTTTGGACAAAGGTTAAATATTCCTTTGGAAATTATTGAAAACAAAATAATGTTGATATGTGTCCTAAGATGCTGATAGTCATCTAATTTTTGTTAAGCTACATATAAAATATATTCATCCACATTTCAAATTCTTCTCACAAAATAGTACTCTATTATTTTGCCTGAGGCATTATATATATTGTGGCTCTCTATGTATGATAATTGGGAAAAATTAATTCTTTATTAGTAGACTGTTATATATGAAAGGATTTCAAAAATTATCTCATACTATCCAATAATTTTACCTTTTCCTCAAGGAAAGAATTTAAAGCATCAAGTGACAAAAGAAAGGATCTACAATTTAATGTTTTAACATTAAAAATTAGCTTGCTCATAATGATTCTGAAGTAGATGGTATTAAATTTTATTATTTTCAATTTTCAAGCTATTTAACAACATTATATACAAAAACACCCAAACCATTCCTCAACATAGGTCTTCTGGTTTTGATTTCAGTCCTTTTACTGTGTCACGCTATCTAAACTAAAACCTGTCTTAAATTGATGCAGCAGAATCTGTTTATATATGTGTTTGTATACAAGCACTTAAATATGTACATATGTATATATTCATATATATGCATTTACATACATCTATCTATGTATCCATGTACCTATCAAGCTCTCTTTTTATCTGTGTTCCTTTTGGCCCTGTATGGTGAAATAGGAACAAAATATCATATCTTTAGAACTCAAAAGAGAACATATGGACCTCAAGTTCCACTTGCTCATTTTACTGATCAGGTAACTGAAGTCAGGAGATGTTAAATGATTTGATCACAGTCACATAATTAATAAAGTACAGCCTTTTTTAAACTGCATTGCATAAAATAAGTTTGTTTTCCTTTTTTTTAGTGAGTTACCAACCTTTATCCAAAGGAAATTATGAATATCAACTGTTTCACTTCCTTTTGAATCCATAAGGCTTCAAATATACATACATAATTCAGGAATGTGAAAGGTGAAATTTTTACTGTTGCCCCATACATAATAATAAAAATACATAATAAAATGTAAAATAAGGCATGCTTTGCTACTTTCTGGAAGCTTGGCTAGGGAGAGAGAAAGGTCATTTGGAAGTTGACCAGTAATTTCAAGATATATTTGCAGATAGCAGTAATTTAGAAATGGAATGAAAGGTATGCAACATAATTCAATTCCTTACTATTATCTTCCATCCCATTTTAATTGCATGTTTTAAAGTCATAACCTTACTCCCAAAAGTCAAACAATATAATATGGATATAATAATTGCTTCTTTGAATCTAAAAACGTGAAATAATAGTATATATTAGGGTGCCAGTGTACATTGATAGCTAATGCAGGGGAGTTTTATGAAGGGGGAGCTGCAGTTACACAAGAAAAGGGGATACTGGCAAAACCATAAAAATGAAAAGTCAGAAGTAGAGAAATAAGAAGACAAAAATACAATATCCAAAGGAAGTGGGAAATTATCATTACTAATACTAATTTTATGTAATTGTTTCTGAGTGAGAATACTGAGTGACAATTCTATCCCAACTTTCTTTAAATTATTGTTGAGGCTATATCTCTTCCTTTTACCCCAGTATTACCTTCTGACAATACATATTTCAATATAATTTAAACAGATTCTTTGAGCTATATCCTTAGCTAGGGGCTTTTAGAGATTAAAAAGAATACAAGATGTTCCCTGCCCTTATAGATCTTATAATTAAACAGAGGATTTGGTTAATAAAGTATAGAAATTAGAATTTGATGAATACAAAAGGCACAATTTTGGTAGAACACCGAGAAGGAAAATTTAAGGGCGCTGCTTTAGGCAATTACAGGATAAATAAGACAAAACTATTTTATGTTACTTGTTTGTGATTAGCAGGATGAAAATGTTTCTGGCTGATATGATAGATATGGGTATTACTAGGCTTGATAGGAATAAAGAGTGTTTTGAAAGCTCTGGTAGTTTTGGAAAGCTATTACAAGGGGACATGATTTTCTTAAGTAGAAAACATTTGAAAATATTTCAGTGGGGTGGTAGGCATTCTGAAATATATCATTGGCAGGAGATGTTTATGAAAAAGTATCAAAGGTAGACTTCTAAACTATGCTATTGGGAAATCTAAAATTATGAGACAAATTAATTGTGCAAAGATGTGGAGGATTTTAAGTAATGATGATAATTTCACTACATGGGATTAGCTAAATCCAAGATTAAAAAAATCATTACCACCTGCTTTATATTTTTTGTATACTTTCTTGTTCTGTTGCGAACTTGACAATGTCAATATGTATGAACATTTTTTCATGCTAAAAATAAAAAGAAAATTTTATATTAAACATTAAAACTTTGTCACATATATTTTAAGTTAACATGTAGCATTTATTAATCACTTAAATGTGAGCCAGGTGCTTGGTAAAATTCTGGAAATATAAATATAAGCAAATAAAAACTTTTCCCAAGAGCACCCTTCCTTCTGATTGGGAAAGATAATACTCTGAAAAGGGATGAGGGACTGGAAATAAAAAAAAAGATGAGTGTGGGGCTAATTGGCAGAGACATGGAGGTGAAGTCCAGAAGGAGAGAAGCACAATTGGGAAAAGAGTGAAGAATGGCAGGCTTGGGACTTTCTCTGAAATGGAGGCCATAGGAGAAACCAAGCAACCAGAAGAGAGTATAATAATAAATGCAAATTCTAGAATGGGAAGGTCCCAGGGATAGTAGAATGTTCCAAAATGAAAAATGAGCTAAGACATGATAACAAAGTCCAGAGTCAGAAACACAACCAAAAGAGGAATGAATAGTTCAGAACAGAAGATCAGAAGGAAACACTTATGGGAAAGAAGGCATCAGTATTAAATTTTTTTGTATGTGTCTGTGTGTACAAATATTTATATACATAGGCAAATATCGGTATAATGATGTATATATATATATATATATCTGTGTGTGTTATATGTATATGTTAAAGACATTTTTAAATCTAACAATTTCTTGGTTATTTATGAATTTCTTTTTTTCTCAGGGACTTTATTTATTGATTGATTTTTTCCTTTTTTCTTCTTTTTTCATTACAATAATTATTTCCCACTCACTTCCCTTAACTTCTTTCTAAAACAAAATGCCTTCCTTGAAAAAATAAGTATAATAAAGCACAAAAACTCAAACTTTAGTTGTTTCTGATAAAGTGATTCATTAAATATCTCTGATCCATTATCTCTTTGCCAGGGGTGGGGAGATATTTTTCTCAACATTCTGAAAGTCATTATTGCCTATTGCAATGATTAGAATCCTTAAATTTTTAAATGGCATTTTTCTTTAAAATTCTGTAGTTATTGAACAAATGGTTCCCTTGATTCTTCTTATTTTATTCTATATAATCTAAATTTTCATTGGTTTTAAAAACTAAATTCTCTGTCATTTCTCATATTCAATATTGCATTCATAAACAAAAACTTGGTCAACCATTTTCTAATGGCTGACACTAAATTTATTTTTTTATTACAACAAAAATACTACTACAAATATTTTTGCATGTGAATGTTCTGTCTTTTTCTATGTTCTTATTAGACATTATGCATAGTAGTGGTATCACTGAGTTTTTATAGGGTATGATTTGGAGACATAGATATAATTCTAAATTGCTATCTACAATGATTAAATAAATTCGAAGTTCCATTAGAAATGCATTAGTGTGTTTGTTCCTTCACAATCTCTCCAAAATTGCAATTTTCCTGCCTTTGCATTCCTAATAGTTGAGAGATGGAAATTCAGTTTTGTGTTAGTTTTCATTTTACTTCTTGTTAGTGATTTGGAGTATTTTTTATGTGATATGTGATAGCATCCACTCTTTCTGAATGGGAATTTTTACCCCACTTCAATTATTGCAATAACTTTAGAAAATGACTTCATTATGATATGTGACTTCATCTTTGGAACTCAAGACTCAGAAAACCATCTGTCCCACTGGGACCTTTCCCTCTGATTGAATGTTGGAGAACTCTTCCCAGAACCTATATTTGATGAAGGCATTCTCAAGCCTGTTGTCTCATTATGTTCTATTAATCTGTACTCTTTTGGACTATTTCCAGATATCTTCTTTCTTCTCTTCTTTTCAGTTTTCTTTTGTGAGCTGTCTCCCCCTAATTATAAACTCTTTGAAGGCAAAAATAGTCTTCTTATTTGCATCCCCAGTATTTAGCATAGTTCTAGGACATATTGATACTGAAAAAATATTTATTTAATTGAATGAAAAGGGACCAACCAATTCAATCAATTTAACATAATTAAAATAACTTGTTAAGATACAAATAAAAACTACTATATGTACTATAGTACATATAAAAAAGTAGGCCAAAATCTGCCAGTGAAACAATCTCCTGGTGAAAATTTAAAAGACTGGTGTTTGAGTTTTATAGTTCCAGATTTAGAATCAAGTTAGAAATAGGGAATCAGGCAGTCTATTCTGGAGTCAGAAAGACTTCTCTTTTTCTGAATAAAAGTCTGCTCTAAGGTTTTTACTATCTATGTGACCCTACAACAAGTCACTGAAATTTATTTGCCTCAATTTCTTGTACTGTAAAATTAACTAGAGAAGGAAATACCAATTACTGCAGTACATTTGCCAAAAAATAATAAATGAGGACACAAAAATTTGGATATGACTGACAACCAACTGATCTAAAGCAGAGATTAATAGAGCACTGACCTGTACTTAGTGAATTTAAGTCACCTCGTCCTATACCAATTATTTATTTGGGTGTTGAAAGAATTGAAATTGGTGAATTCCAAGTTATTTTCAATGATATTTGAAATATCTGGGAAAATAGAACATATATACAAAGACTGAAAAAGGGTTAGTGATGACCTCATTTTAAAAAAAAACGTGAGATAAGAGAGCAAACTTATACATTATATTCTAGTAAGTTTATTTTTCATTCCTGTGAAAATTTCTTTAATATTAAAGATTATAAAAAGAGATTATTGGTGTACCTAAAGAATGTGGAGCAATGATTCCAAAGATTCACAAGAGCTCATCTAGAACAGATTTTGCTTTGACTACATTAATTTCCTTTTCACAGGAGCAATAATGTACTGAATGAGGATAATATTGTAAACATAAGATTCTTAGATATGAGCAAAACTCTTAATTATGTACCATGCCATCCTTGTGGAGAAGATAGCAAGAATTTGATTAGATCCTGATCTAATCAAGTGAAAGATGTCCTGACTGAATAGTACAACTCAGAAAGAAGTCCTCCAAAAATATAAATATTTTTGAAAGTAATGAGTGGAAAAGAACAGAAATCCATATTTGTATTTTGCTCAATAACTGGAGAAATATATGAATGTAAATGTCATTAATTCACAGATGATATAGAGTTAAAAAATGATAGCATGTTAAAATGTTAGGGCTCTGTTTAAATATAATGAAATAATTATTTACAGAGGCATATAAAAAATCTTGGTTTTTGGTACAAAAGTCAAATTCAAAAAATAAATTAGAATGATAGAGATAGCAATTTTTAAAAATATATCTATTTTAATGACCACAAGCTGACTATAAATTAGAAATGGTCTGTGGAAAAAAGATTATCTTGATATTATGCTATGTTGAGACTAGAGAATTAAGGAGGTGATGGATCCATTATATCTTATATTCATCCAGCATCATTTCAAGAAATGTGTTTCATTCTGTGCCTTAAGCCTTAAAAATGACATTGATAAGCTAGGGAGTGTCCAGTCAAGGGAAATCAGAATATTGAAGGTCCTTGAGTCCAAGTCATCTAAGATCCATTGTTGGAACTAGATATAGTTTTCCTGGAGATGAGGGAAGACAAGATATCTATGTTTAAGATTCACAAGGCCTCTCCATGCAAAGTTATTAGTTTAATTCTATTCTTCCTCAGGTAACAGAACCAAGAAGTAATGGCTTAATGTAAAAATAAATTTAGGCTTTTTCCATACTTCCTAAATATTAGAAATTTCTGACACATGGAATAGTTTATGGTGAGAGTATTTGGATGCCTATTTTGTGGAACTCTTCTAAAAGAGTCTGACCTAGTCAGGGGCTTATAAAAAATCAGACCAGAATGACAATAATCAGACCACATCCTTGATCAGATAACTTTGAGAACAGTTACAACATAAGCTGTCCATGATATAATGAAAGAACACAATGAGTGATAACTAGGAAAACTGACAGCACAATGTAGGGAATATAATATAGCATGATGCACAGTCCAAGAGTGCTCTCTAGTCATGTGTTAAACCTGAAGACAAAATGAAGTTAGAAGAAACTAAGTTATATTAAAAAATGAATAAACATCAGCAAAATCCCACTCTATTGGTTTATAATTATAAAAACAATATTCAGTACAGAACCACAAAACAAGAAAATTACCCCAAACTATCTACAAGTAAAACCTAAGAGGTAAAGAAAGCTTTAATATGAATTCACCTAAAATTATGGGGAGAAATGAAAGCAGAAGATAAACAAGTTATAATACTTTTGAAAATGAAATACAGATCCAATCATTTAGACATGATAGCAAGGAGCATTCCAACCCCAGACAAAGTTATAATCCTAAAAATATTTTGGCAAAAATTCAGCATTGCTTATTGAATGAATTTTTGCAAAGGCAAAGGCTGGATATAAAAGTGCAACCAAACCTCTAAATAGATAATGTCTGGACAGCATAGGGTACATTTTGGCAAGTGATGAGCCAGGTACCAGACCCCAGCTGTAGCACAAAAGTTCAAGATTATATTCCCCATACTCCAAGAACAGCGTTCAGCTATCCATATGAGGGGAAAAAAAGAATACTAATCATAAAAAAAACTATTATTTAGACTACTGGCCAAGATTGTAGTGAGTTACTTAGGTGTCCTGCACTGCCCACTGGGTTAATATGAGTCAAGCATCTTAAAATAATATGGATCTACAAAACCCAGGGAAAAAACCTAGGAGAACAACTAGTAACAAATTCTATCTTAGGGGAGTGTAGGTGAGCTGGGGTCAGAGAGCAGATAGCCAATGCTGAGGTGGTCAGGGAAGCACAGGGACTAACCTGAGAACAGCTGCAGAAGCTTTGTCTATGTGAGCAGTGGGAAGGAGAGCTCTAGTGTGGCTGCCAGGGTAGCTCAAGAGTATGGCTAAACATGGATCAGGTCAGCTCAACTGGCCTAGCAGACCAGGGCCATGAGTACCATATTTTCAGTGAAATACACATATTCACTGTTGAGTCCCCCCCATTCCTGTGGGAGCAAGTGACTTTTCCCAGCACAAACACAGTAACAACTCTGGCACATACACATACAACACACACACAAACACACACACACACACACACACATGGGTTCAGGTATGGGCACCAGAACTAACTCAGTACTGAGTAAGGATTAAGGAGATTAACTATCTAGCTAGAGGATTTAGCCCACATTGTTCATGAATTACCAGTATCCTGCTGTGTGTCCCTGTACCCTTCCCCCCTCCCCTAGGTCTAGGGAGTGGGACACAAATCAAGGTCAAAGACACCACACCCCATACTGATCAGCCCATTTGGAGTTACCAATCCCAGTAAGCAAAGCCTCAAGGGATTATAACATCATAGATCTAGATCTCTGATTCAGCCCCTCCCCATACACAAGATCCTAGGAAAATGAAGAAAAGCCATAAAAAGTGGGTAAATCAAAAGCAACCTTGAAGGCAAAGATTCTATCTCAGAGCGATTTAGAACTTCTGAGGATAATATGAACTGCTCTCCATCTGAGAAAGACTTCTTAGAAGAAATCAGGAAGGAGTTTAAAAATCAATTAGAAAAAATTGTGAAAAGAAACTTAAGAGAAAATTAATATCTTGCAAGAGAAAATTAAAATCTTGCAGCAAGAAAACAAATCCTTAGAAAATATAAATGGACAACTTCAAAATTAATATAATTCTCTCAAAATTACAATTAGGCAAATGGAAACCAAAAATAGAGTTGATGAATTGGAAAAGGAGTTGCAAAGTTAAATTAAGAAAATTCTCCAAAAATGGAATCTGTGAAAACTAATGACAAGAATCAGTAAAACAAAAACAAATATTAGTTAAAACAGAAGAAAATGTAAATCAACAAAATAACAGACCTAGAAATTAGATTCAGGAAAGACAACTTAGGAATCATTGTACTTCTTGAAAACATTCAGGATCAAAAAAGTCTGATCGGATACTTCAGGATACAGTGAAGGAAAATTGCCCTGCTATCATGGAACCAGATGGCAAAATAGTTACTGGAAGAATACATCAATACCCTCCTGAAAGGGATCCCAAAATGAAAACACCAAGGAATATTGTGACTAAAATGCAGAACTTTCAGATAAAAGAGAAAATCCTGCAAGCAAACAGAAAAAATTTAAATACCAAGGAGTCACAATAAATATTGCACAGGACCTGACTGTATCAATAGTAAGGGTTCAAAGGTCCTACAATATAATATTTAAAAGAGCAAATTAGCTTGAAATGTTGCCAAAAATTCACTATCTGGCAAAACTGAGACTTCTCTCCAAGGGGAAAGGATGGAAATTTAACAAAATAGACTTCTAAATTTCTTGATGAAAGAACAAGAGCTATACAGAATATTTGGACTTCAAAGAGGAGAATCAAGAGACACATGAAAAGGTAAAAAAAGGTAAAAGGAAAGAGAAGTGTGCTATATAATAGGATGGAAATAGGCTATATCCCAAAATGGGAGAAAGTTTCTCATAACTCTTGAGAATTGTAACTCTATTAGAGAGAATATACTAAGCCAGAAATAATGGACACTCCTGTCCTACGTTAAAGTGGGGGTCAATAAAAATGATGGAGGAGATTGAATAGAGTAAATTACATTGCTTTAAGAGGTACAAAATACCTTTAGAAACAGAGAGGAAGAATGGAGGAGGTGAGAGCTGCCTGAATGTTACTATCCTGAGATTTGGCTAAAAGAATTATTAGCATACAGAAACTCAAATAAGTTAGGGACTTATCTTTCTTGAATTAAAAGGGGAAGGGGGGAACCAGAAGTTACAGAAGGAAGGGAAGGAAGGAGGGACAAAGGGAAAAGAGAAATAAAAGGGAGGGACACTGATACAACGGGACTAAAACACTGAAGGATGCATCATTCAGAAGCAAAATAGTGGGGAATATGAATAAGGTGATAAAAGGTCTAAAACAAACAGACGAAAGATAGCATGGAAGGCAATAAAGAGTTAATAATTATTACTTTGAGTGTGAATGGGATGAACTCTACCATAAAAGATAATTGAATAGCAGAGTGGATTAAAACCTGAATTCTACAATATGTTGCTTATAGAGTAAAGGGAAAAGGTTGGAGCAGAACATATTTTGCTTCAACTGAGGTGAAAAAAAGCAGGGGTAGCAATTCTTATCTTAGAAAAAGCAGCTACAAGACACTTCTGGCCAAGATGGTGGAGAGAAGACAGGCACTGTTCTAAGGTCTCCAGATCTTCTCTCATATATAATATGAAACAAACCTTTTAAAAGAAATTTGATCAACAAAATCAGAAAAGGAAACTATGAGAAAAAACATATACCTCAATGTCTGGCTTCAAGGATCATAGTTGAGCTAGGGGTAGAGAGCAGAGAATTAGACCAGGGTTGGCAGGGTGTGACTGGGACTAACCTAAGTTCAGCAGTGGAGACATTGACAGTGGGAGCCCTGTCCGAGGAACCAAAAGGGACTTGGAGGCTTTGGCTGTGTGACTGGTGCTCTGGAGTGCTCTGGCAAGGGTGGAAGGTGAGTTCCAGTGCAGAGAGTTGCCGACATCTATACACTGGTCCTCCAGTCTGGAGGACCTCAAATTCCATAAGTTCCCTTCAGCAAGAGTCCTCTTTCAATAACAAACACTGTAACAGCCCTCCCCAATCCACCCACTCACCCCCAGACTCAAGCATGGGCACCAGAACTCCCTCAGTTGAATAGGGAGAGTGAGAACCCTCATTATTCAAGGATAAAAATATCAAGCAGCACCACCCAAACCCCTCCAGGTCAAGGGAAAGGGTGTCAAATCAAGGTCATGTTCCAGAGAAAGCAATCAGCATGCCCTATTGGCTGACCCACTTGGAGTTATTAAACTCAGTGAGCAAAGCCTCTAGCAATCTCAAAACCAAATTTCTTTGAATCAGCCCCTCCCCCAATACAATATGTTAGGAAACTGAAGACAGGCCAGTGGAAAAGGCATCCATAGAAAATTACATGGAAGGTAAAGACCCTAACTCATAGAGATCTAGAACATCTGTGGAGAATATGATTTTGACTCCAGCCCAGAAAGGCTTCCTTGAAGAAATCAGGAAGGACTTTAAAAATCAATTGGAAAATTTGGGAGAGAAAGTTAACACCTTGCAATAAGAAAGTAAATACTTGGAAAATACAATTGGACAAATGAAAAAAGAAAATAATTCTCTCAAAACCTCAACTGGTCAAATGCAAAACTCTTTCAAAAATACAATTGATCAGTTAGAAAAAGGAGCTGAAAAAGGTTATTGGAGAAAATTGTTCTCTTAAAAAAGGGCTGGAGTATGTGGACACTAATGACTTCATGAGATAACAAAAATCTGTTAAATAAAACCAACAAATCCAAAAATTAGAAGAAAATGTGAATTACCTCATTGGCAAAACTATTGGTCTTGAAAATAGAATGAGAAGAGACAGCCTAGGAATCACTGGATTTCCTGAAAATATTGAAGAGAAAAAATTCTAGACTTAATATTACAAGATTTAGTGATGGAAAATTGACCCGACATCATGGAACAAGAGGGCAAAATAGTTATTGAAAGAATACATCTATCCGCCCTGGAAAGTGATCCAAAAATGGAAATTGCAAGGAATATTGTGGCCAAATTCCAGAACTATCAGATAAAAGAGAAACTCTTGCAAGTAGACAGTATGAAAAAAAAATACATGCTAAGGAGTAATGATTACAGTCAGGGGTACACAAGACCTAGCTGCATCAACATTAAAGTATCAAAGGAATGCCATATTCTCAAAAACAAGGGAATTTGAAATGCTGCCAAGGATTCACTATCCAGCAAAACTCAGCCTTCTTTTCCAGGAGAAAAGATAGACATTAATGAAAGAGGAGAGTTGCAAATTTTCCTTATAAAAAGACCAGAGCTTAATAGAAAATCTGGACTTCAAAGAGGAGACCCAAGATACACATGAAATGTTAAAAAAAGAAAAAGGGGTAAAGGAAAAAAAAAACTAGTATTCAAGTAGATGAAACTGGCTATATCCCTACCTGACAGAAAGACTCTAAGGACTCTAAAGAAATGTAAATCTATTAGAAAGAATATACTTAGTCAGAAGTGATGGACACATGACTTTTCTTTGACTCAGATAGAGGCATTTAAAAACAATACCTCCTTAAAAAGGGGGACAGTAAAGAGAAGGGAGGATAGAGGAGATTGAATGGGGTAAATATTGTTGCATTAAGAAGTTCAAAGGAGCTATTGCAATAGAGGAGAATAAGGGAGGAGCTGAAAACTGCCTAAATCATACTCTCATTATATTTGGTTTAAAGTAAACATAAATGTATTCAGTTAAGGGGAAAAGGGGAGAGGGAGGAAAATGGGAACTAACAAAGGAAGGGAAGGAGGAAAGGGAAAAGGGAAAGGGGAAAGTAATGGGAGGAGATGGATACAGCAATACTTATCTCAGACAAAGCAGCAGCAAAAATAGATATATGTAAAAGAGATAAAGAAGGAAACTATATATATATAGAAAATAAAATAATTTCAATAATAAATATGTATGCACCAAATGGTATAGCATCCAGATTTTTAGAGAAGTAGAAGGAGTTATAGGAAGACATAAATGCCAAAACACTACTGTACTGATGGTGGGATACCTTAGCCTCCCACTCTCAGGTTTAGATAAATGTAACCATAAAATAAACAAGAGGAATCCTAAGGAGGTAAATAAAATGTTAGAAAACCTAGATATGATAGACCTATGGAGGCATAGATAGGGATATATAGGGATAGAAAGGGATATATTTTTTTCTTCAGTATATGGCACTTACACAAAATTTGACCATGTACTAGGGCATAAAAACCTAATAATCAATTTCAGAAAGGCAAAATTAGTGAATACATGTTTCTCAGATCATAATGCAATAAAAATCACATGCAATATTGTGCCAGGGAGTTATAGACCCAAAACTAAATGGAAACTAAATACCTTCATTTTAAAGAATGAGAGGATCAAACAGCAAATTATAGAAGGAATTAATGATTTCATCCTAGATAATGACAATAATGAAACAACATACTATAACAAATGGGATACAGCCAAGGCAGGTGTCAGGTGATATTTTATATCTTTAAATGCTTTCATGAATTAATTAGAGAAAGAGGAAATCAATGAACTAAACATGCAACTAAAAAAAATAGAGAAAGTAAAAATGAAACCCCATAATTAAATACCAAATTAGAAATTCTAAAAATTAAAGAAGAAATTAATAATAATGAAAGGAAGAAAGCTATTGAATGAATAAATAAAACCAAGAGGGTTTTATGAAACACCAATAAAATTGATAAACCTCTGGTTAATTTGATTTAAAAAAAAAAGAAAAAAAGAAAACCAAATTGCTAGTATCATAAATGAAAAAGGCAAACTTGCCTCCAATGAAGAGGAAATTAAAGTAATAATTCAGAATTGTTTTGCCCAAATCTATGCCAATAAATTTGATAACCAAAGTGAAATAGGTATTTACAAAATCATATGTTGCCCAGGTTAAATGAAGAGGAAAGTAAATGCCTAAATAACCCTATCTCAGAAAAAGAAATTCAACAAGGTATTATTGAACTCCTTAAGAAAAAATCTCCAGGACCAAATGGATTCACTAATGAATTCTATCAAACATTTAAGGAACAATTGGTTGCAATTCTTTATAAAGCCTTTGGTAAGATAGGTGAAGACTGAACTCTGCCTATCTCTTTCTATGACAACAATATGGTGCAAATAAATAAACCAGGATGAGTTAGAACAAAGAAAGAAAATTATAGACCAATCTCCCTAACAAATATATGAGTAAAAATTTTCCTTTTTTTAAATTTTTTTTAGTGTTTTTATTGCAAGGCAAATGGTGTTAAGTGACTTGCCCACAGCCACACAGCTAGGTAATTAATAAGTGTCTGAGACTGGATTTGAACTCAGGTACTCCTGACTCCAGGGCTGGTGCCCTATCCACTGTGCCACCTAGCTGCCTGAATAAAAATTTTAAAGAAAATATTAGCAAAAAGGTTACAAGATATCACTTGGATAATTATGATCAAGTAGGATTTATCCCAGGAATGGCAGGATGTTTAAATATTAGGAAAATTGTTAGTATAATTAATTATATCCAATAATAAACCTATCACAAATTATATGCTTATAGCAATATATGCTGAAAATACTTTTGACAAAATATAGCACTCACTCCTACAAAAAACATGAGACAGTGTAAGAATAACTTGTTTGTTCTTTAGAATAATAAACAGTATCTGTCTGAAACCATCAGCAATATTATATGTAATGGTGATAGGTTAGAAGCAATTCCAATAAGATCAAGGGTGAAAAAAGGATGTCCATTTTCACCACTACTATTCAATATTGTGTTAGAAATATTCACTTCAGCAATTAGAGAAGAGAAAGAAATTGAAGGAATTAGGAATAGACAAAATTCTCACTTTGTAGATATTATGATGGTATACCCAGAGAATTCCAGAAAATCATCTAAAAAACTACTAGAAATAATTAACAACTTTATCAAAGTTGCAGGATATAAAATAAGCCCTCACCAGTCCTCGACATTTCTATATGTGACTAGAAAGAGGCAGCAGAAAGTACTGAAAAGAGAAATCCAATTCATAGTAACTTCAGACAATACAAATTATTTGGGAGTCTACATTCCAAGCCAGACTTAGAAACTTTTTGAAAACAATTACAAATCACTTCTCAATCAAATAAAATGAGATTCAAAGAACTCGGAAAACATCAACTATTCATGGATAGGCTGAGTTGGTATAATAAAAATGATAATTTTACTAAAATTAAACTACTTATTTAGTGCCTTACCAATCAAATTTCTGAAAAAAATTTCTTTAATGAGTTAGAAAAAGTCAACAATAAATTTATATGAAGAAATAAAAAGTCAATAATTTCCAGAGATTCAAAGAAATGAAAGGGCAAAAGAAGGTAGTTTAGCTGTGCCATATCTAAAATTTTATTATAAAGCATCAGTCATCAAAACTGTCTGATATTGGCTAAGAAATAGAGAGGTGAATCAGTGGAATAGACTAGTTGCAATAGAAGGAAATGATTATAGTAATCTGCTGTTTGACAAACCCAAAGAGTCCAGCTATTGGGATAAAAACTCTCTCTTCAATGAAAACTGTTGAGGAAATTGAAAGGTAGTATGGCAAAAATTTGAATTAGACCAATACCTCAAACTCAATATCAAGATAAGATCAAAATAGATACAGTATTTATTCATAAAAAGTATATTATACACAAACTAGGAGATCAAGAAATAGTTTATCTGTCACATCAATGGAAAGGGAAGCAGTTTATTCCCAAAAGAGAGCTGGGGAACATCATTAAACACAAACTAGATTATTTTGATTACATTAAATTACAAAGCTTTTACACAGACAAAACCACTATAACCAAGATAAAAAAGTTGTAAATTGGGAAACAATTTTTACAACTATTGTTTATGACAAAGGACTCATTTCCAAAATATACAAAGAACTGAGTCACATTTTTAAAACAAAAAAACATTTCTCAATTGACAAATGGTCAAAGGATATGCAAAGGCAATTTACAGATGAGGTGATCAAAGTGATCCATAGCCATATGAAAAGTTGCTCTAAATCGTTACTTATTAGAGAAATGCAAATTAAAAAAAATTCTGAGGTATCACCTTACACCTCTCAGACTGGCCAATATAACCAGAAAGAACAATGATCAGTGTTGGAAGGGATGCCTGAAATTTAGCATACTAATACATTGTTGGTGGAGCTGTGAACTCATTCACTCTTTCTGGTAAGCAATTTGAAATTATGCCCAAATGGCAATAAAAGTTAAATATGATCAAGCAATAGCATTACTGGGTCTTTACCCTGAAGAGATCATGAAAAAAGAATAAACATATAACTTTTTAAAGAAAATTAATAACTGCCCTGTTTATGGTGGCCAAAATTGGAAATGGTTTAATAAACTGTGATATATGTATCTGATGGAGCACTATTGTTCTATTAGAAACTAGAAGGGATGGGAATTCTGTGATGCCTAGAAAGATTTGCATGAACTGAAGCTGAGTGAGATGAATAGAACCAGAAGAACACTGTACAACCTATTAGCAACATGGGGGCAATGATCAAACTTGAGGGACTTGCTCATTGCAACAGTGCAACAATCATGCACAATTTTGGTATATCTGTAATGGAGAGTACCATCTGCATCCAGAGAAAGAATTGTCATGTTTTAACAAAGACCAAAGTCTTTTACCTTTAATAAAAAAAAAAAAAAACATTAAAGTGAACTTATCTTATTATGTAATTTGACTATCTCTTACACTATTTTTTTCCTTTGAGAATATGATTTCCTCTTTCATCACATTCAACTTTGATCAATGTATACTATGAAAACAATGTAAATACTAATAGAATGCCTTCTATGGGGGTTGAGGGGGAAGGATAATAGATCAGGGGAAAATTTTGAAAATTCAAAATAAATAAATAAATAAATTTAAAAAGAAGAATGAGTGGATTAAACAACAAATTATGGACAGAATTAAAGATTTTATCCTAGATAATGACAGTCAAAAGAAAACATACCAAAATTATAGGAATATGAAATCAAAAAACAAAAATTTTTCATTATTCTGATTTTTAAAAAATGAAGAATAACAATTTCCCCTGTACCAAAAATGAAAAGGATGAATTCCTCAATGAGGTGGAAATTAAAAAGATAATTTGGAAATATTCTTTCTAACCTTATGCCAATACATTTGGCAACTTGAATAAAATGAATGAATTTTTTTATAAAAAATATATAAACTATTCAGATAAGCAGAAGAGAAAATAAAATACTTAAATAACCCATTTCAGAGAAAGAAATTGAAGAAACCATTATACTCCCTAAGAAAAAGTCTCCAGATCTAGAGGAATTTACAAGTGAATTCTACCAAACAGTTAAAGGACCAATAATTCCAATTTTTCACAAAATTAAAAAAATAGGAGTTCTGCCAAATTCCTTTAATTTCATCAATATGCAACTGATACTTTAAACCAAGAAAAGCCAAAAATACCTAAATAATTTTATACTAATGAACATTTCTTCAAACTCTCAAAAAATTTATCAAAGAGATTACAACAAGTTATTACTAGGATAATACTCCATGCTCAACCAGAATTTTTATCAGGTAGGGAGGGATGGCTCAATATAAGGAAAATGTGACATATTTGGACACAATAACAAAACTAACAATAACTAAAATCATTTGAGTATCTCAATAGATGCTGAAATTTGTTTTGTAAAAATACAAATCCATTCCTATGGAAATCCTAGGGAGTGTAGGAATGAATTAATTTTTCCTTAAAATGTTAAGTAGTATTTTTCTAAAGTCATTAACAAACATTACATATAATGTAAAAGAATTTACATTAACATCAGGGACGAAAAATGCATGGCCATTATCACTTCCATTATTTAATATAATATTACAGATGTTATTTTTAAAACAGGGAAGAAAAACAAATTGAGGGAATTTGAATTAATAATTAAGAAACAAAACTTTCACTCTGCAGATGATATAATGGAATACTTGGAGTATTCTGGAAAATCAACTAAAACTACTTAAAACAATTGACAACTTCATCAAAGCAGCAGGATATAAAATAAACCTAGATAAATCATTAGCATCTATATATGAACAAAAAAAGTCCAAGGGAAAGAACTAGAAAGAGAAATTCCATTTAAAGTATCTGTAGGTACCATAAAAAAAAGGAAATATATATCTCCCAAGAAAAACTCTGAAACTGATTGCCCACAATTACAAAATATTTTCACAAAAATAAAGGCAGATCTAAACTATTGGAAATGTTTCAATTTCTCATGGTTAGCTTGAACTAAAATTAAAAATCCTTTCCAAATGAAATTATTCATTAGTGCCATACCAATCAACCTATCAGAAAACTATGTTACAGAGCAAATAATAAATAGTACCAAAATTTATTTGGAACATCACAAGAATATCAAGTGGATTGATTTAAAAAATGCAAAGAAAAGGTGATCTAACTGAACAAAATCTAAATCTATACTATAAAGTGGCAGTCATTAAAAACTACCTGCTACAGGTTAAGAAATACAATAATGAACCAGTGGATTAAAATAGGTACAAAGGATACTTCAATATATAACCTATGGTATGAAAAAGTCAATGTCATTATATTCTGGGATAAGAACTCACTATCAGACAAAATATTCTGGGAAAACTCAAATATAGTATGATAAAAACTAGGCATAGACCCAAATTTCTTACACTCTAACAAAATTAGGTCAAAATGAATATAGAATTAAGATATAAAGGGCCATGCCATAGATCAATTAACAGATTAAGAAATGCTCTATCTGCGAGATCTATGGAAAAAAAGGAGCAAATGCATGACAAAATAGGAAATGTGGTATATTATGAATTACAAAATGGATGATTTTGCCTATATCAAAATAAAAAAAGTTTTTACACTAATAAAATGAATTCAGCCAAAATTAGAAGGAAAAAGACATCTGAGAAAATTTTTTTGTAGATTTAGCTTCTGATAAATGTCTCATTTCTGAACTATAGAGAAAATTGAATGACATTTTTAAGGTTATAAGTCATTATGCAATTGATTAATGCTCAAAGGATATGAACAGGCAATTTTCAAATGAAAAAAATTAAAACTATATATAAGCATACTATATATAAGCATATAAAAAAATGTTCCAAATCATCATTGATTAGGAAAATGAAAATTAAACAACTAGGAGTTATCACCCTACAGCTATTGGATTGGCTAAATGGAAAATGGTCAGTGTTGGAAAGCTTGTGGGAAGATTAAGACATTAATGAAATGGTGGTGAAGTTGTGAACTAATCCAACCATTCTGGAGAGCAATCTGAAACTGGACACAAAGAACAATAAAACTGATCATATGCTTTAATGTAGCAATAACAATACTTGGTATATATCCAAAAGAAATAATAGAAAATGGGAAAAGTCTCACATGTTCAAAAATATTGATAGTTCTTTTTGTAGAGACGAAGAATTAGAATTTGAGGAGATGCACAACAATTGAGCAGTAACTGAACAAGCCATAGTAAATGAATTTCATGCAATAAAGTTTACATGGGACCATGAATGGTCAAACATAATATAAGAATTGAAAGAATTACAAGAACTGATGGTGAACAAAGAAGAGAATATTTTACACATTAACAATATTATGAATTGTTCATCTATGATGAATGCAGTTCTTCTCAGCAGTCCAGAAGTCAAGGGCAATTCTGCAGGGAGACCTGTTAAGGCCAATACAACCAACATCCAAAAGAAAAACACAATAAAACAAAACTATAAAATCCCAGATAATCTGAATGGACACTATATTACTTTTTAAAAACTTCTCATGATTTTCTTTTCTTATCTCATGGTTTTCTTTGTTTTTTTCTTAATCCTAATTCCTCAATACAAAATGACTAAAATGCAAACATTTTAAACACAAATGTGTTTAAATAACTTTTGCCAGACTGTTTGCCATTGAGGTATGGAAGATGAGAAGAGAGGGTGGTTGAAAATGTATAATTTTTAAATATACAAGTGCATGAATGTTAAAAAAACTTTAATAAAATTTATTTGGAAACTAAAATAAAATAACAATAATGAAAGAAAAATCATTATTGGTGGAGTCATAGTCAAGATAGAACAAAATTTAGCAGCTTCTAAATTTAAAGATAGTAGGCTTAGAATATGATATTCCAGAAGGTAAAATATTTTGAATTAAAAACAAGAAGGTGCTACTGAACAAAATTGAGCACACTCTTTCTGGAGAAAATAATGGATAATAAATGAAATATGGGACTTTCAAACTTTCCTGTTGAAAAGCGCAGAACTGAATAGAAAATTTGATCTTCAAACATGAAAATCAAAATGTATAAAAAGATAAAGAGGAAAGAAAACAAAATTAATACTTGATGGTTTTTGAATTGTTCATATTCTGTCATGGAAAGATGATACTGATAACCTATATGAACTTTCTCATTATCAGGACATTTGGAATCTTTATATATAAGGAGAAAAGACAGATATGGGTTGAGCATTAAGGGTGATATCTAAACATAAAATTAAGTGTTGAGAGAGGAGTGTGCTAGGAGAAATGGTAACAGAAAGGTAGATGGGCTATATTATCTCACATAAAAGAGTTAAGAAAAAACTTTTGTAGTGAAACAGAAGTGAAGGGAGTTGAAAGGGATTGAGTCAACCTTTCTATCATCAGAATTGATTCAAATAAGTTCAAAGACATACATATTCATTTAGGAATAGAAATGAGTCTTACCTTTAAGGAAAATAGGATGAGAAAAGGCTTAGAGAAATGGGGTAATGAAAGAGAAGGCAGATACCAAAAAGGAGATACCAAAAAAAGTTTTTGAGAATGGACAGATTGAAAGGAGACAGAGAATAGAACAAATGGGGTGAAGAGGGAAAATGAGTTGAAATGGAATACTTTGAGGAAATGTAATTGTAAAAAAATGAAGAATGTTTTTCTCATAAAGGTTTCAGTTCTCAAACATATGAGAATGGAGTCAAATATATAAAAATAAGAGCCACTCCACAATTGATAAAGGATCAGAAATTATGAACAGATTTCAAATGAGGTTATCAATGCCATCTATGGCCATATTTAAAAAAATATCCTAACTCACTCTAGATTGGAGAAATGCAAATTAAAACAATTGTAAAATACCTCATATCTTTTAGATTTGCTAGTAGTAAAGCATAGGACTATGACAAATATTGGAGATACTGTAGGGGAATATGATATTATTGCACTGTTGGTATAGTTAAGAAATGATTCAGTCATACTGTAGAGCAATTTGGAACTATGTCCAAAGGGCTATAAGACCATGCCTAACTTTTGATCTAGCAATGCCATCATTCTGTCTTTATTGCAACAGAGATGAAAGAAAGAAAGGAAAATTTCTTATATCTACACAGATATGAGGACTGAGGTATAGGGAGGAGCTGTTGGTATCCTTAAAACTGTAGCAACAGTATGAATTTGGTCATATGGGATATGGTTGTGTCCACTGTGTTTTGTATGAGTACTCAGTATCTAGGACAAAGGAGGATAAGAGGAATGCTAGAAAGACCATAACTAATGGGATTAATATGAGTAGGAGCTATGGGAGTATGCAAGAAGTCTGAAGCCAGGAAGAGCAGGCACTTTCCAATTTTTCTCTAATGTGTGAGACTCTGTCAGTAGATCTAGGATCTATCAGTTATGCAGCGTAACAGGAACTAGAGTGTCCAGTTAGTCTTGTATCTGGAAAAGGCTGTTGACTATGTCATTCAAGCTCTCCTGGAGGTCTTATGATAGCTGCTGAAGAAAATACAGAGAAGTCATGAGGACCCCTAGCCTTGTCTCCATTATGGAGAGGAATCCTATGGATGCAAGAAAGAAGGTCAAATATGGTGCACTTCTTTATCTGGTATGTATTAGGAGGATGACAGTAAAATTCTAGTTGTTGGGGGCACCTCAATGTGGAGAGAGGTAGAAATGGAAACAAATACCAGTCCAAATTAAAATAGGGAAGTAAGATTACAATAGCAGTCAGAATTTAGTTATGAGAGGTCATTTTGCAATAAAGGAGGTTGAAAGGTGCAAATAAATGATATAGTGGATAAAGTACTAGACCTGGAGACTGGAGGACCTTAGTTCAAATCTGGTCTTAGACAGTAATTACATAGCTCTATGACCTTGGGGAAATCACTTAACCCTATTGTCTTGCAAAAACCAAAAATACAATAAAATAAAATAAATTAAAGGATGTGGAACTAATTGGACAGGTCAAAGGTCAAAGTAAAGGGAGGGTCAAAGAGGAGTATTATTAATTTGTGGAAAGGAATAGGCATCTTCAGGTTTGGTAACAGAAAGTGTATTGAGCCTGCTGTCATAGAGGGTGAGTAGAGAATATCAGAGTAAAAAGTTGAGGATGAAGCATGAAATGTGACTCTCACTTTAGTTAGTTCCAGAGGAATGTATTCATAGTTCACACAGGGTTTGTTAGGGAGATGCCCCATTGCTATAGTCTTTAACGTCCAATTTGTTATCACAGTGTTTACACCAACAGAGTGAGGGTACCCAAGTTACAGTCAAGAAAATGAATAGCATTAAAAAAGATCAGAAAAAAGAGGATGTAAATAAGAAATGGAACAAGGAGTAATTAAGAGTATGTGACCAAGGGATAGCCTTAAGAGTTACATGTA
Source organism: Macrotis lagotis (assembly GCF_037893015.1). Classification (NCBI taxonomy): domain Eukaryota; kingdom Metazoa; phylum Chordata; class Mammalia; order Peramelemorphia; family Peramelidae; genus Macrotis; species Macrotis lagotis. Next base: position 233,810,328 of record NC_133666.1, on the reverse strand, counting down.
TCAATGGCTTTACAGAACAAAATGAATGAGAAACAAGAAGACAAGGAAAAACAGAAGCCAAAGAGGGAATTTAGAGGAAGGTGAGATGTAGTGGTTTCTAGGGGATTGGGAGTCATTTGGGGTTTTCATGGAATGTTGAGTCTTTCCATATTTCTATAGGAGGCTTAGAATCAATTACAGATTTCCATAGTGTTAAAGATTTGGTTTCTCAGTTAAATTTCATTTCATCTGGGTCTGACACTCCTCTTGGCTCAGTTGGATAAGAGGGATACACAGAACTGGATACAGCACTTATATTCCACTGAATTATAGGAGAAACAAAAATTGTTCTTAAGTAGAAAAAAATCAGAAGTAATGACTAAATTAAGACTAATGACTAAATAAAGAACACAAAGAGAGGGATTCTATTTAAGAGTTATCACAATTTTGAAAGAATTGAGGAAACAATTTTAATATAACTCAAAGAAGGTAAACCTACAAAACATTAGCTACACCATGAATGAAATGATAGCTCTCCCTACCCTTAGTGAAGTAACTGAATCATCAGAAAATATTGCATCATATGCCCACTTTCTCACACCTCCAAAATCATATATATGTATATAAACATAGATGTATATATAAGAACATATATATATATATGTACAATGAGATACATAATGAGATAACAAAATGTGATATAATATGTATATATATATATATACATATACATAATTATATTTGCATTTAATTCCTTTAAAGATTTTGAAGGGAAGCCTCGTTTAAAAACAATTATGGATGCTAAATAGGAAAGCTTCCTAGATGATTTTCTATAGCAAAACATACTTTTGCACTTGGATTATTGACTGAACATTGAATTGAATGCAAAATCTTTCTGGTTTGTTGATTTCGGATGCAAATCATAGCCTTTACAGATCAGTTACAATAATGTATGATTTATGTCTATATTGGTATCATAATATTTCTCGATAAATATGATCACAGGGATAACTTTGTCCAAAATTACATAATTATCAAATAAATAATAAAATAAGAGATTTTCATGCTAATGGTGCCATACCATATGATGAAAGATATTTTATATTGACTGCCCAGGACAAAATGGAATAGAATTTAATGATAGTGACCCATATGATGTTATTTGTGAAAGATTATCATAATTGTATGTTTTCAAAACATATTACAGTTCCTGCTCAAAGGGATTCATGATCATTCCAATTTTGTCCTATTAGTACCTCATAAATTCCTTCCTACACAAAAGATCCAAGGGATTTAAAAGAGCTTTTTTATCCCATGACATTGACATGGTATTCACCTATATGTTGTATCAGTACATGAATCTTGGGCAGATATTGCAAACTGGCAAATCTGGAAACCAAAACACATAAAGCAGAAGAATATGAGATACAGCTAAAAAGGTAGGATTAGGTTTGATTAGATTTATACTCTGGGTTTTTGGATTTAGTCCAAAAGATTATATGAAACAATTGAAGATTTTTAATCTGTGAAATTCTCTCTCTCTCTCTCTCTTCTCTCTCTCTCTCTCTCTCTCTCTCTCTCTCTCTCTCTGTGTGTGTGTGTGTGTGTGTGTGTGTGTGTGTGTGTGTGTGTGTGTGTGTTCAAGTATATATGAGTTTAAGCCTTTCCAGGATAGGGACAATTTAATTTTGTCTTCAAAAGTCTCATAACTTAGCATATAGTCTTGGATTCATAGGTACTTAATAAATCTTTCCTGAATAAATGATTTTTTTTAATTTTAGGGGTTTCTGTAGGTTTTATTAGGAGAAATCTTAGAATGTTTTAATCACTTTTCCCCATATGAAATGGAGAAGTCCCAGGGTTTAAAATGTAAAATTTAGTTTTTTTTTTTCTTCTTGATTTGGAAACTTTGGTGTTAAATTCACTATAGAACTCAATCAGATCTTAGTATAAGAAATTTTGTCTCTATATGATCAAATGGTATTTTGACTCTTTGAGGAATGTCCTTTTTTCAGATCTATTTCCTAGGCATTAAGTCCTTAATTAAATATTCATTTTAACAGCTTAATCACTTTGTGATTTCCTTTTTTAATTACTGAAAGAAAAAGAGTTACCTTAATTTTCCAATCTCAATTCAACCTGTATACCTCAGTTTTTATTTCTTCTTTGATTCAAAAGGAAAGTGTAGATCAAAATATAAAATATCTGTACCCTGTTACCTGCATGAAGATTGACAAAACTTTAAGATTAAATTTGCCATATTCTGCAGGCTAGCAAAAGAGCAAGTAAATGAATTCTATAGCTCCCATAGGAAGTAACTAATTCTCTTTTCCTGGCATGAAATTTAAAACTGTTCTTCTGATTAGCTTTTTTGATCTGTAGATCATGTTAATCCATATTGGTATAAACATTAAATAATGCCTTTTTAAACCAAAACTAAAATTATATGAACCTGAATCAAAAGCCCCTTGTTGCATTTTGAAAGTTGCAATGGTGCATTCTGACCATGAGAAAGGAAGAGATATTTAAACTTTAGATATAACATAGAAATCAAAATTCTTAGCTGGGGTTGTTTTGGGAAGTTAATTCCCTATAATTGTGAAATCTTTGCAGATTTCAAAGCTATCTTCTCAAGAAAATGAATTTGTTGAATTTGCATTTTTTTCCTCACTGAAAAAAGTACACAAAGTACACATGTTATTTTGCTTATTATTTTCATCAAATTTTTTAATTTTTTTAAAATGTATTTATTTCCATCCATTTGTACCTGCATATTTCCAAGTTGCAAAGGTTCCCTCAATCCTTCCTTCCTACCCCTTTCCCCTCAGTTGGGAATAAACAGGTTATCCTTTTCACATATAATTTTATTAAAGATATTTACAAATTAGTAACTTTTGGCATGAGGAAATAGGATTAAGGGAAAAAAGATATATAAGATATAATTTTTATAGTGTTTATCAGATTCAGTAGGGGTGTTTTCTTCTGTGTTTTTTCTTCCTTTGGGTGGAGATAATCTGTCAAATATAGATGTCTTAGCTCTCTGGACTGCTGGGAGGAGTTGCTTCAATAACATTTGTTTATCTCATGATGTTGATGTGTAAATTGTTCTCTTGGCTCTACTCCATCCCTTCAGCATCAGATCCCATAAGTCATTCTATGCTTCTCTGGAGTCCAACCATTTATTGCTTCTTATGTAGCAATAATATTCCATAGGATTTGTGTACCATAACTTGTTTAGCCATTCTTCAATATATGGACATCCCCTCAATTTCCAATTCTTTGCAACTACAAAAAGAGCTTCTAGCAATATTTTGGAATATGTAAGATTTTTACCAATTTTTATAATTTCTTTTGGATATAGTACTAGAATTGGAATTTCTGGGTCAAAGTGTATAAGCAGTTTTATTGACCTTTGGGCATAATTCCATATTGCTCTCCAGAAAGGTTGAATCTGTTCACAACTCCACCAACAATACAACAATGTCTCAGTCATCCCACAACCTCTCCAACTTTGATCATCTTCTCTTTTTCTCATCTGTGCTAATCTAATAGTTGTGAGATGATACCTCATTGTTGTTTTACTTTGAATTTCTATTTCTCTAATCAATAGTGATTTGAAGCATTTTTTCATATATATATATATATATATATATATATATATATATCTTTAATTTCTTTCTTTGAAAACTGTTTCATCATATCCTTTGACCATTTATCAATTAGGGAATGACTTGTGATTTTATAAATTTGATGCAAATGAGATCTTTTTAGAAATGAGAACTTTGGGGTGGTGTAGTGGCATAGTGGATAAAGCACTGGCCCTGGAGTCAAGAGTACCTGGGTTCAAATCCAGTCTCATGCATTTAATAATTACCTAGCTGTGTGGCCTTGGGCAAGCCACTTAACGCCGTTTGACTTATAAAAACCTAAAAAAAAGAAATGAGAACTTTATCAGTACTCCTGGTAGTGAAGATTATTTCCCAGCTTTCTACTTTTCTTCTAATGTTGGCAGCATTTATTTTATTAGTGCAAAACTTTTTAAATTTAATATCATCAAAATAATTCATTTTGGAGTTTATAATCTGTCCTAATTCTTGTTTGGTCATAAATATATTCCTTTCCCATAGATTAGATAGATAGAATATATTTTGGTCTAATAATTTATCTATGGAATTGCTCTTTATGTCTAAATCCTGTACCCATTTTGACCGTGTTTTGACATAGGTTTTTGATGTGGATCTATGACAAGTTTTTGCCATACTATTGTCCAGTTTTCCCCCCAAATTTTGAAAAATAGTGAATTCTTAACCAAGAGGCTGTTGTCTTTGGGTTGGTCCAATAGTAGAGTGCTGTAGTTATTTACAGCATTTTCTTTTGAACCTATCCTAATGATCCACTGATTCATTACTCTATTTCTTAAGCAGTACCAGGCAGTTTTGATGACTACTGCTTTATAGTATAGTTTTAGATCTGCTAAAGCTGGGCCACCTTCCTTTACATGTTTTTCATCAGTTGCCTTGCTATTCTTGCAATTTTATTCCTCCAGATGAATTTTGTTATTATTTTTCCTAGCTTTATTTGGTAATTTGATTTTTAAGGCACTGAATAAGTATTTTAAACTGGGTAGAATAGTCATCTTTATTATATTAACTTGACCTAACCTTGAGCATTTGACATTTTTCCAATTATTTAGATCTGACTTTATTTTGGTTAGGAGAGCTTTATAATTATATTCATACATTTCCTGGTTTTGTCTTGGGAGGGATATTCTCAAATATTTAATGATATCTACAGTTATTTTAAACAGAATTTAACTTTCTGTCTCTTGTTCTTGGTCTTTGTTGTTCATATTTAGAAATGCTGATTACTTATGTGAATTTACATTAAACTCTGCTACTTTGCTGAATTTGTGAATTGTTTCAAGGAGTCTTTAAGTTGATTTTCTCAGGTTCTCTAGGTATACTATTATATCATCTGCAAAGAGTGAAAGGTTTCCTTCCTCATAGACAATTCTGATTCCTTCAATTTCTTTTTTCTTCTCTTGTTGCTACTGCTAGCATTTCTTTCTTTTTTTTTAGTTTGGTTTTTTTTTGTAAGGCAATGGGGTTAAGTGGCTTGCCCAAGACCACACAGCTAGGTAATTATTAAGTGTCTGAGGCCAGATTTGAACTCAGGTACTACTGACTCCAGGGCCAATGCTCTATCCACTGTGACACCTAGTTGCCCTACTGCTGGCATTTCTAGTACAATATGGAATAGTAATAGTGATAATGGGCAACCTGAATTTATTGTAAATGCTCTGAGTTTAGTCCTATTAAATATAACTTTTACTGATGGTTTTAGATAAATGTTATTTATTATTTTAAGAAAAACTCCATTTACTTCTAAACTTTCTAGTGTTTTAATAGGAATAGGTGTTATATACCATTAAAGACTTTTCAGCATCTATTAAAACAATCATATGAATTCTGTTGCTTTTGCTATTGATAGGTTTAATTATGTTAAGTGTTTTCTTAATGTTGAACCATCCCTGCTTGCCTGGTATAAATCTATGCTGATTATGGTGTATTAGCCTGGTAATAAATTGCTGAAGTCTCATTGCTAAAATTTCATTTAAGATTTTTGCCTCAATGTTCATTAGAGAGATATGTCTATAATTTTCTTTGCCTATTTTGGTTCTTTCTGGTTTGGTATCAGCACTATGTTGATATCCTAAAAGGACTTTGGAAGAACTCCTTCTATTTTTTTTAAATAGTTTATGTAGAATATGAATTATTTATCCTTAAATGTTTTGTAAAATTCACTTGTAAATCCATCTGGACCTGGAGAATTTTACTTAAGGAGTGTATTTATGGTTTCTTCAATTTATTTTTCTGAAATGGGTTTATTTTAGTCATTTAATGCCTCTTCTAGTAATCTGGACCATTTATATTATTGTAAATATTCATTCATTTCTCTCAAATTGTCCAATTTATTGGCATATAGTTCGGCAAAGTAGCTCCAAATTATCTCTTTAATTTTCTCCTCATTAGTGCTTAGTTCACCCTTTTCATTTTTGATACTGTTAATTTGATTATATATTTTTTCTTTTTTTATCAGATTAACCACATGTTTGTCTGTTTCATTGGCTTTTTCATAAAACCAGCTCTTAATTTTATTAATGAGATCAATGGTTTTCTTCCTTTTCAATTTCATTAATCTACCCCTTTATTTTCAGAATTTCCAATTTGGTATTTAATCGAGGTTTTTAAATTTGTTCTTTTTTGAGTTTTTTTACTTGCATACCCAGTTAATTAATCTCCTCTTTCTCTATTTTATTCATATGGGCACTTAGAGAAATAAAATTTCCCCTCAAAAGTGCCATAAATGCATGCCATAATTTTTATGATGTATTATTATTTTCTTGGATATAATTCATGATTATTTCTATTCCAGTAACTGGGGATTTTAAATTTGTTCTTTTTCTAGTATTTTGAGTTTCATGTCCAATATATTGCCCGCTTCTTTATTTATTTTACTAAATTTTCATTTCATTTATCTATCTATTTTTAATCTTTTAGTGACATAAAAATTTACATAAAACTCTTTTGACTCCATCCTACAATTTTTGGTATGATGTCTCATCTTTGTCAATTATTGAGTAATATTGTTTAATATTTTTATGATTTATTTTTTGATCCATTCATTCCTTAAAATTCGGTTGTTTAATATCCATATGATTTTTAATGTATTTACTCTGTTCCAACTTTTTACCTTTACCCTGTGTGTAACTGTTTCAAATGTGTTTCTTATAAACAATATGATGAAGGAATCTGCTTATTCTGCTGTGTCTGTTTAATGGAAGAGTTAATCCCATTTAGTTACAGTTATGGTCTATCTTCCCCCATTTATACTTCACCCTTTCCCTTCTCCTTATTCTTTCTCACTAATGTTTTGCACCTGACTGTTATCTCTCAATCACTCCTTTCTATCATTCCTTTGTCCTTTCCTTCCTTTTCCTTTTCCTTTCCTTTTAAACTTTTAGTTTAACTTTAACTTTACTTTTACTTTTCCCCTATGTTTTATCAATCTCTTCTTCTCTATTCTTTCCCTTTCCCCATCCCACTTCCTTGTAAGATAGGATAAAATTTTAAGCCCATTAGGAATGTATGTTATTCCCTCTTTGGCCCAAATCTGTTTAGAGTAAGGGTTAATCATTGTTCACCCCCTCCATTCTTTTTCTCTACTATAATATGTCATTGTGCATCTTCATGTAGTATTGTTTAATCTTCTAATGGCTTGATGTCTCCTTGGATAATCCTTCTATTCGTATCATATTTGTTTAAACCTATCTTGTACCCACAGCCTTTCAATATATGGTCCTTTTATCTTTCTGGATTTAATTACAATTATGAAGGGTGATTGAGTGATTGATTTATAAGTATCATAATCCTCATTATTACTTCATTCACATGGCCTCTGTACAAGTATAATCTTTTCAACTACTCTATTAGAAATATACTTCTAAAGAACCAGAAACCTCATCAAATTGTAATCAATTTATTCCACATTAACTTTTTCTGGTACCATTTTTTAGAAATTTAAACCTCATAATCAAAATATCACATAAAACCAAAATCCTTCAAGATCCATTTATATCCACATTTTCTAAGTACAGTCCATTCAATTATATTGAACTCTAATACACTAAAGAATCATCTCAAGTATCTTCCCTGACATGATCATTCTATACCCATTTGCTCTCTCTCTCTCTCTCTCTCCCTCTAAATATTCTTTTAACTACCCTAAAGAGCTATAGTATTGTTTTTCTATGAAGGTATATATCCAGTTGACTAACGTTTTCCCCCTTGTCTTTTACCTTTTTATGTGCCTTTTGAGTGTTGCTTCTAAAGATCAAATTTTCTGTGGAGTTTTGGTCTTTTTTATCAGATAATTTTGAAATTCCTCTATTTCATTTAAAACCCATCTTTATCCTAAAAGAATCTGCTGCATTTTGCAGTAATTTATTCTTGGTATTTATCCAAGCTTTTTTGCCCTCCAGAATATCATACTCCAGACCCCCCCCCAATCTGTTAATGTTGAAGATGATAAGGCCTACATAATACCAACTACATTTATATATTTTCTGCTTTAGCTGAGAATTCTGAAATTTGGCTACTATATTCATTGGAATTATTTTCTGGTATTTCTTTCTGGAGGTGATCTATGGATTTTTGCAAACCATTTTATCTTCTTCTAGGATACTGGGGCATGATAATTTCATGAAAGATGCTTTCCAGGCTCTTTTATTGATTGATGCTTTCTGGTAAAGCAATAATTCATAAATTATAAATTATAATATCCTGGATCTATTTTCAAAGTTGTTCATTTTTCCAAAGAAGAACTTTTTTTATGTTCTTCTATTTTTTCAACCTCTTGGTTTTATTTGGTAGACTCTTGGTGTCCCATAGAGGCATTAGTTTGCATTTGTCCAATTCCACTTTTTAGGGTTTTTTTTTTTAATTAACATATACTTAATGTTTCACTAACTTCCCCTTTTCTGAAGCAGGCAGAGGGATCCAAGTCCATTTTACCTTAAAGACTTGGATAATGGTGTTAAAGTGCCATCTCCCCTATCTACTACATGGAAGAAATTCAACTGATCTCCTTCTTGGTACACCAAAAAGGTGGCTTGTTTGTTACATGAGGCCTTCTCCCAGACCTCATCATGACTGGAGTCCATGTATTCAGTCATTTCTCTAAGAGGATCTTCCATTGGAACTCTTCTAGTATGTATTGGTCCTCCGCACATACCTTTTCAAATACCTTTTCAAAATACAACCTTCTGAAATGTTATAATCATTCAAGCCATAATCATCTTCAAGCTCCATGTTATTCCAAATTAAATGCTGTTGACAGATAGGAATGCCTTCCAGTCTCTGAATTTTAGCTTTCACAGAGATGACAGTTTCAAAAGGTGAAACCCTCAACTCAAAGCATGTCCCCATCAGTGTCTCAATGAAGAGCTCCATAGTTTCATAGAAAGGAAGTTTTTAGTAAAGCGGTGCCACATTATCTTCATTAAAGAACAGAGGTTCTTTCTTATTAGCCATTAGATGGACTTTTCTGATTCCTTGTGGATATGTTGTAGACAATTGTATTCCAGTTCTAGCCAAATTAGCTCTGAACATTGGCTATGTATCTTGTTCATGTTTTGAGTTCTGCACCTGCACCGAACCCTGCGGCACGCAGGACCCATCTCCTCCTCAGAAGGGAGAGGCGGTGAGACACCCTGGGGGCCACCTGCTCCCCGGGTTCAGTCAATGGCCACGTCCAGCCCGGCCCCCCGTTGGAGGCTGCCCCTCAGAGACTCATCTCTTGGTTTTGCTACTGGAGAGGCTCGGAAGGGGGACCGGCCAGGCCCTAGAGTTTTATTTTTTAATCTAACCTTTTTGTTTTCTTTTCCAGTTAGTTAATTTTACTTTTAAATGAGATGCTTTCTTTTTCCAGTTGGTTAATTTTGCTTTTTTTTTGATGTATCATATTCTTTTACCAGTTATCCTTTTTACTTTTAAAGGAGTTGATTTGTTCCATCAATTTTTCCTAATTAACCCACATGGTTCTCATTTATTTTCTTCATTTTCCTCTTTGTTTCTTCTTTGCTTTTTAAAATTCTTTTAGAGCTCATCCAAAATGTCTTTTTGGATTTGAAGTCAATTCATAAAATCTTTTGAGGTTTCACATGTAGGTATTTTGCCACTGTTTTCCTTTTCTGTGATTTTTTTATCATCTCTATCAGAATATTAGCTACTATTTTGGTACTTTTGGCACTTTTTTTTAGGTTTTTGTGCTCATTTTTATAGTTGATCCTGGTGCACAGGTAATATAGTACCAAACTTTTGTTTGGCCAAGGATCTGTCCCATTCTTTAGGATAGTCCTGGATTTACACTTGCCTATCTTGTTGCCTATGCAACATTTTGCTCCCTGCTTTAGGGTAACCCAGTCCTGTCTGATCTGTTGCAATCAAATTCCCAGGGTTCAAACTCTATTTCTGGAGCTGTGGTTGGGACCCACAGTGCTGGCCTGCTAGACTGTGGAATTGTTAAGTTGGGTCCTGAACTGTGTTGTGGCTAAGCATCTCCAGTAACTTTTCAGTTCTCCCTCCTATGCTGTTGTACTCCCCTTTTACCCAGAAGAGACAAACATTTACTGATGTTCCTCAGTGATATCTTGAGTTGAGCACTTTTCCCCCCTCATTTTTGAGTTAAATCTGTAGTTTTAGAATCTGTAAAGCATCTTTAATTAAAGTTTTTTCAGACAAAGCTTCAAGAGCTTCCTAGTGTCTCACCACCTCCTTGGTTCCACTCCATAAATCTTAAATTCTTTTTTGTTTATTTTGTGGAATTATTAATCTTATTCTGAGAGAAGAGAAATGAATTTTCTCATTATAACTGTTTTGAAGTCTAGTACTTACTCTAACTCATTTTACTTCTCTTGTAAGTAGTAAGTACTTGAGTGGCAGTGAGAATGGGAGCCTTGGTGGTGAGTATGGTGGGTGGTGTGGAAGTGCTGCAGTGTATTAATAGGAAAAGCTCCAGCAGGCTTACCCAGTACACCCAGCCAGTCAACTCAGTTGGTCTAGACAGTGGCCCTAAATGTGAGTACACAGTGTTTCCAGAGGAGATGCAGTGTTCCAATGGAGCCCCTAATATTGCTGTAGGATGCCCTGACTTTCTCCAGAAAAAAAATCCAGAAACACTCCAACTATTCACAACTTTCCCAGAGGCCTGGGTGTGGACAGCTAGACTTCTCAGCCCTATAACAAAAAGGCTCTCTGGCTTTTCTTGTCTGATTGCCGAGCCCAGGGACTGGGTTGTTTTATACAGTCCCAGGCAAAGGGAGTGGGTGCTGCTATCCCCAAAACCGACAATTCAAAGAAAGGTTCTGACATTTCTACATGATTGGTTCACATAGCAACTTCATGGAATTCCTAACGCCAGGGGGTAAGGTCTCTGGGACTCTCAACACAAAGGCTCCCAATCTTCACCCAACTTAAGACCCTAGGGAAAGCTAACATGTCAAAATGAAAAAACGGTCAGTACAAATCATGGTTTATTGAATGTTACCTTGCAGATAAAGGCACTAGTTCAGAAAAAGAAGATAGTAGGGAGGCTATATGTGAAGTTTCAGAAGAGTATATGAATTGGTCTCTGTCTCAAAAAGACTTTTTTGTCTTTTGTTTTTCTTTTTTGTGCAAGGCAATGGGTTTAAGTAACTTGCTGAAGGTCATGTAGCTAGGTAATTATTATGTGTCTGAGGTCAAATTTGAACTCAGTTCCTCCTGGCTCTAGGGTTGGTGCTCTATCCACTGTGCCACCTAGCTGTCTCCTCATAAAGGCTTTTCAATGGAGATCATAAAGGATTTTCAAAAGCAAAAAGAAAACTTGGGAAAAGAAATGCAAGAGAAAATTAACATCTTACAAGAAAAAATTACAGAAGAAAATATCTTCTTTAAAAATACAATTTGATGAATGTAGAAAGAAAATAATTCCTTAAAAAGACAATTGGGAAGTTGGAAAAAGATAATGACTCCTGCACATATACACAGACATGCACACACACACACACACACACACACACACACACACACACACAGATACACACATCTTCAGTTCAGTTTAGAAATTTTTCTTAACATTCAAGCATTAAAAGGTAAAATATGTGGAGGGATGGAGTGACTGAAAGAAGTCAGGGAAAGAAGAAGGGGGAAAATTAAAGAAAAGGGAGGGTGTATGGGGTGGCTAGGTAGCACAGTGGATAGAGCACCGGCCCTGGAGTCAGGAGTGCCTGGGTTAAAATGTGACCTTAGACAATTAATAATTACCTAGCTGTGTAGCCCTGGGCAAGCCACTTAGCCCCATTGCCTTGAAAAAAGATAAAAAAAAAAAAAAGAAAAGGGAGGGTGTGAAAAGAAAGGGGGGCACTTTGAAGGATTTGGCATTTAGAAGTAAAACACTAGGGAACAGGGATAAGGTCAAAGAAAAGGAAAATAGAAACGAAGTCAAGATATCATGAATGGTAATAAAAATTTAGATATTAATACTTTGAATTGAATGAGTTGAACTCTCCCATAAAATGGAAGTGTTTAGTAGAGGATTAAAAAGTAGAATTCTATAATATATTATTTAAAAGAAACACATCTGAAGCACAGAGATGCACAAAGAATAAAGTTAAAAGACTGGAGCAAGTGAAAATACTGGAGTGACAATCCTTATCTCAGACACGGCAGTTTCTAATTAAGAAATATAAAGAAGGAAACTATATTCTCCTTAAAGGTACCATAGACAATGAAGAAATTTCAATACTAAACATGAATACACCAAGGAGTACAGTATCCAGATTCTTAGAGGAGAAACAGAATGAGATGCAGAAAGACATAGACAACAAACTTTTACCAGTGGGGATCACACCATCCTTCTAAGAATTAGATAAATCTAATCATAAAATAAATAAGAAAGAAGTTAAGGATCTCAATAGATTGTTAGAAATCTTAGATATGAAAGACCTCTGGAAAAGATGAATGGGGATAGAAGGTAATACACCTTTTTCTACCATATATAGCACATACCCAAAAATGACTATATATTACGGCACAAAACCCCCCAAATCAAATGCAGAAAGTAAGAAATATCAAATGCCTCTTTCTCAGACCATGATGCAATAAATATCACATGCAATAGAGGATTATGGAGAGATAAACTTAAAATTAATTTGAAACTAAATAACCTCATTATAAGAAACTATTGAATCAAACAACAACTCAATGGTAGAATTGGTGATTTCATCCAAGGAAATGGAAAATATTCCAAAACTTATGGGGCACAGCCATTAAGGGGTATACAAACATATATATTCAATTGGAAGTAGAAGGAATAGTTTACCTTTGTGATCTATGGGAAGGGAAGCAATTTATGACTAAAAAGAGAGATAGGAAATGTTATTAAAAACAAACTGGACAGTTTTGATTACATTATGTTAAAGTTTTTGCTCAGACAAAACCACTGAAACCAAGATGAAAAGGACTGTAGTAAATTGGGAACAAATTTAAAGTTATTGTTTTTGATAAAGGTCTCATTTCTAAAATATATAGAGAACTGAGTCAAATTTATAAAAGACCAAGTCAATCCCCAACTGCTAAATGGTAAAAGGATATGGAAAGGAAATTCTTGATGAAGAAATCAAAGCTATGTATAGTCATATGAAAAACTGCTCTAAAGGTTTATTGATTAGAAAAATGCAAATTAAAGCTTCTTGAATTATAATTTCACACCTCTCATATAGGCAATATGACTAGAAAGAGAAATAATCAATCTAGGAGGTAATGTGGGGAATCTGGGACAATAAAGAATTGTTAGAAGAGTTCTGAAATGATCAGATTTTCAAGATAACAATTTGGTATTATTCCCAAAGAGCATTAAAAATTTTCATACATCTACCAATACCTTTACTCTGTCTGTATCCTGAAGAGATCATAAAAAGGGTAAAAGTCCCACATATACAAGACATATTCATAGCAGTTCTTCTTGTAGTGGCAAAGAATTGGAAATTGAAGGAATGCCTATCATTTGGGGAATGGCTAAACAAATTATGATATTTGTATGGAACAGTACAGTTCTATAAGAAATCATGATGGATGGGATTTCAGAAAAGCCTGGAAATACTTGCTTCAATTGATGCTGAGTGAAATGAGCAGAACCAGAAGAACATTTTACACACTTGCAACATCATGCAGTGATGGTCAACCATGATGGAATTGTTCATTTCTGCAGTACAATAATCAAAGCTAATTTTAAAAGATTTGTGATACATGCAATTTTGATCAGTGTATAGTATGGAAATAATGTAAAGATTATTAGACTTCCTTCTGTGGGGGGTGAGAGGAAGGAAGGGAAGGAAAATTCAAATCTGTACAAAAATCATAGGTAAATCCTACTATCTTATATAATTGGAAAACTTATTTATATGAAAATAAATAAAGTAATATCTCTATTACTCTAAAAATGATTTATTATGGAAAAATCCATTCAAAATCAGAAAAGGAATTGGGAAGTTTGAATGGAGAAGAAAGCTTGTGATTTCCAATTTTTTTTAATTTAAAGAAAAGGGGGTAAGTGACTTTCCCAGGCAATTATTAAGTGAGGGTGAATTTGAATTCAATTGTTCCTAACTCTAGGGCCAGTGTGTTAATCATTGTACCACCTAACTCTACCCCTGTCTAAGCTGCCTCATGTATTTTTCCTTTTCCCATCTCTAATATTTTCTTTCTTCTGTTTGGATCTGACTTTTCTCTCAAAATATGATCAAAATTGATCTAAGTTTAGTATGGTTATAAAATATTGCTTATATCAGATTCTTTTCTCTCAGGAGAGAGGGAAGGGTGGGTGCAGGAACAACTGTAACCCTAAAAAAATCCCCAAATCAAAAAAGGTTGGAGCAAAATATGGCATGCCTCAACAGAAGTAAAAAAAAAATGTGACATAGTGATCCTAATCTCAGACAAAGTGAAAGCAAAAATCAATCTAATTAAAATGGATAAGGATGGAAACTGTATCTTCTTAAAAGGCATCAGTGGAAATGAAGCCATATCATTACTAAACATGTATGCACTTAGTGGTAAAGCATTCAGATTCCTAGAGGAAAAGTTAAGTGAATTACAAGGAGAAATAGACAGCAAAACATTTATAATGGGAGACCTCAAGCTCCCTCTCTCAGAACTAGATAAATCTAACAACAAAATAAACAAGAAGTAAGATGAGAAGGTGAATGAAATCATAGAAAACTTAGATATGATAGACCTCTGGAGAAAACTTAGTGGGAATAGGAAGTAAATTACCTTTTTGTTGGCAGTACATGACACGTTCGCCAGAATTGACCATGAACTAGGACACAAAAAAAACTTTAAAATCAAATGCAGCAGGATAGAAACAATAAATACACACTTCTTAAACCATAATGCAAAAAAATTACATGTAATAAAGGGTTAGGGAAAGATAAACCAAGAACTAATTGGAAATTAAATGACTTTATCTTAAATATCAGGTAGTTCAAATAGCAAATAATAGAAATAATAATTATATCCAAAAAAATCAACGTAATGACATATCATAGAAAATTTATGGGAGCCAGCCATGGCAGTTTTGAGGGGAAT
Source organism: Macrotis lagotis (assembly GCF_037893015.1). Lineage (NCBI taxonomy): Eukaryota > Metazoa > Chordata > Mammalia > Peramelemorphia > Peramelidae > Macrotis > Macrotis lagotis. The sequence continues at coordinate 233,795,161 of NC_133666.1, read as the reverse complement.
CTATCTCTAATTGACTATAGGAAAGAAAATACAGAAAGAGATCAATTAATTGGGTATGGAAACAAAAATAAAGCTGTCAAAAGATAAAATTAAACATCTTCAGTTAAATAGCAAATTAGAAATTCTGAAAATCAAAGGAGAGATTTAATAAAATCTAAATCAAGAAAACTATTGACATCATTAATAAAACTAAGAGTTGGTTTTATAAAAAAAACAATAAAATAGACAAACCTCTGGATAATCTGATTAAATAAAAGAAAGAAAATAACCAAATTACCATGTCAGGAACAAAAAAGGTGAATTATCACCAATGAGGAGGATATCAGAGAGATAATTCAGAGTTAATTTGCTGAACTGTATGCCAATAAATTGACAACTTGAGGGAAATGGATGAATATTTACAAAAATAAAAATGGCCCAGATTATCAGAAGATGAAATAAATTGCTTAGCTCCATTTCAGAAAGAGAAATTGAAGAAACCACCAATAAATTCCATAAGAAAAAATCTTGAGAACCAGATGGATTTACAAGTGAATTCTACCAAACATTTAAGGAACAATTAATACCTATTCTACATAAACTATTTAAAAAATAGGAGAGCAGGGATTTCTGCCAACTCCTTTTATGATACCATCATGGTGCTGATATTTAAAACAGGATGAACCAAAACAAACAAAGAAAATTATAGACCAATCTCCCTAATGAATAGTGAGGCAAAAATCTTAAATAAAATTTTAACAATGAGATTACAGCAAACTATTACCAGGATAATATACCATGATAAGTTTGGATTGATACCAGACAGGCAGGGATGGTACAGCCTTAAGAAAACATTCAACATATTAAAGATATCAATAGTAAAATCAAAAGAAATCACATTATTATATCAATAGATGCTGAAAAAGCCATTGATAAAATATAGTATCCATTCATATGAAAAACACTAGAAAGTTTAGAAATAAATGGAATTCCTTAAAATAATAAATTGCATCTATCTAAATCAAAAAACAAAATTTTATTTAATGGGAATAAACACAGAGCATTCCCAATATATTCAAGGGTGAAACAAGTATGCTCATTATCACCATTACTATTTAATAAAGTATTAGAAATGCTAGCAGTAGCAATAAAAGAAGAAAAAGAAATTGAAGGAAACAGAATTGACAATAAGCAGGCAAAACTTTCACTCTTTTGAGATGATATGATGGTATACCTAGACAACCTGAGAAATCTTCTAAAAATCACTTTGAAACATTTAACAACTTTAGCAATGTAGCAGGATATAAAATAAACCCCAATAAATCATCAGCATTCTTATATATGAGCAACAAAACCAAGAACAAAAAGATAGAAAGAGAAATTACATTTAAAATAACTGAAGACAGCATTGAATATTTGAGAATCTCCCTCCCAAGACAAACCTAGAAACTGTACGAACAGAATTATAAAGATCTCCTTACTCAAATAAAATCAGATCTAAATAATTAGAAAAAGGTCACATGTTCATGAAGAGGTCAAGCTAATATAATAAAAATAACTATTCTATCCAAATTAATTTACTTATTCATTGCTATACCAATCAAACTACCAAATAACTACATTACTGAGCTAGAAAAAAATAGTAATAAAATTCATCTGTAGCAACAAAAGGGCAAGAATAACAAGGGAACTTGTGAAAAAAAAAAGTAAAGGAAGGAGGCCTAGGTCGACTAGATCTAAACTATATTATAAAGCAGCAGTCATGAAAACTTCCTGGAACTGGTTATGAAACAGAGTGATAGATCAGTAGATTAGGATAGATCCAAAAGAAACTGTAGTAAATGACTACACCAATCTCCTATTTGACAAACCTGAAGACATCAGCCTCTGGGATAAGAACTCACTGTTTGAAAAAAATTATTGTGAAAATAGGAAAATAGTATGGCAAAATCTAGGCATAGATCCATATCTCATACCCTAAACCAAAATAAAGTCTTAATGGGTACAGTATTTGGACATAAAGAGAGATATTATAAAATAAACTGATAGGCCAAAAAATATTTTATCTATCTGCTCTATGGCAGAGGGATAAATTTATGAGCAAACAAGAATTAGACCCCATTAATTGCAAAATAAATGACTTTGACTAATATAGTCAAATTTAATATAAAATTTTATATAAATTCAAAAGTTATTTCACTAATAAAATCGGTACTGCCAAAATTAGAAGAAAAGCAGAAAGCTGGGAAACAATATTCACAACCAGGAATTCTGATAAAGGACTCATTTCTAACATATAGAGAGAAATGTATCAAATTTATAAGATCATAAGTCATTCCCCAGTTGATAAATAATCAAAGGATTTGAACAGACAGTTTTCAAATGAAGAAATTAAACCTACATATATAATCATATGAAAAAGTGTTCCTGGGGTGCTAGGTGGAGCAGTGGAAAAGAGCACCAGCCCTGGATTCAGGAGTACTGAGTTCACTTCTGGCTTCAGACACTTAATAAGTACTTAGTTGTGTGGCCTTGGGCAAGTCACTTAACTCCATTTGCCTTGCAAAAAAAAAAACCCAAAAACCAATAAAAAGTGTTCCAAATCACTATTCACTAGGGGAAATGCAAATTAAAACAACAATAAGATATCATCTCACACCTATTAGATTAGCACAGATAAGAAAAAGGGAAGATAATTAATGTTGGAAAGGTTCTGGGAGGTCTGTGATATCTATGTGTTGCGGATGAATTTGTGAATGGATCTAACCTTTCTGCAGAGCAATATGGAACTATGCATAAAGAACAATAAAACTGCCCATACCCTTTGCCCAAGCAATTACAATTCTAGGACTATATCTAGAAGAAATTGTAAAAATTGGGAAAACTCCTATATATTCCAAAATTTTTATACCAGCTCTTTTTTATGGTTGCAAAGAATTAGAAATTAAGGGAATGGCCATCAATTGAGGAATGGCTATGGAATGCTATGGAATATTGTTTTTCTATAAGAAACCATAAATAGACTCTAGAGAAGCAGGGAATGACTTATGGTATCTGATGCTGAGCAAAAGGAGTAAAAGTCAAGAGAACAAGGTATACATCAACAACATTATGAGATGAATAACCTTGATGGAAGCAAATCCTCTTCACAGTCCAGAGAGCTAGGACATTTACATTGAACTGGTTATGGACTATATCATCTCCAACAGAGGTAGGAAAAACAAACCACAACAAAACACACAGGAAAAATAAAACAACCCTTCCAAATCTAATAACATTTTTAAAAGTCATCTCTTATGTATCTCTTTTCCTTTATCATAATTCTCATGTTTAAAAATTACCAAATTTTAAATATGTTTAACAAAAGATATGTATGTAAAATGTTAACCTGACTATTTCATGCTGAGGGAAGGGAAGTTGGAGTGACATTATTTAACTTGGAAACATGCATGTTCAAATGGATGAAAATTTATGAATTAATTAACTAATTAATTAAAAAACTCAAAATATTGTAAAAAGTGATTGTAAAATCTATTATTTCTCATAATTGGTTTAACAAATAAAATATTCAATAAGCATATAAATAATATCTCCATCTAAATCCATATATATGGATTTATGCATATTTGTGTGTGTATATATATATTTATATATATAAATATTTGCATGGTACATCATATCGCATGGTGCAAATGTACTAAGTATTCATCTTATTTCAATGTCTATGCTACCTTTTAACAAGATGTAGCTTGCTTCCTTTTTTTTTAAGCTAAATGCTTACTGAGTGCACCGACCCTCCCTTTTTCCCCTCTACTATAATTGCTTATTATGCCTCTTCATGTGGTGTTATTTATCTTCTAATGCTTCAGCTTCCCAATGTATAATCCTTAAACCTATCTTGTTCCCCAAACCTCTTTCCACATATACTCTTTTTTTCTGAAATCAGGATTTCTACCCCACTGTGTTTTTTTAAGTTTAGTTGAAGCATAATATATTTTGTTCCAGCCTTTTACTTTTACTCTGTGTGTATCTCTCTCCTTCAAATGTCTTTATTAAAACAATATCCTGTAAAGTCTTGGATTTTAACATAATCTGTTATCCACTTCCATTTTATGGGGGAGTTCATCTCATTCACCTTGGTGCTTTGAATACTATGAATTTCTCTCCAAACTATTTTCTCCTCTTTTTATGCTTTTCTCTTTCCATTCACCTTATCTCTCAACAACATTAATTTCCCTTTTGATCACCACTTTCCTCAATCTTCACTCCCTTCTGTAAATGACCTTTTCTCTTCCCCCTGTCCTCTCTTGCCTTTACCTTTCTATCAACCCCTTCCCTTTTCTTTCCCCTTGTACATCCTATTTCAATGTAAAGCAAATTATAGAAAGAAATGGTCACTATCTCTATTCTTTCTTTCACTTTTAGGTTTTTGCAAAGCAAACGGGGTTAAGTGGCTTGCCCAAGGCCACAGAGCTAGGTAATTATTAAGTGTTTGAGACTGGATTTCAACCCAGGTACTCCTGACTCCAGGGCCAGTGCTTTATCTACTATGACACCTAGCCGCCCCTTTTCCTTCATTTTTAATAGATCTTTTGTGCCTCTCCATGTGATATAATTTACCCTATGTTCTCCCTTCCTCTTATCCTAGGATAATCCTTTATTTTATCAATGCTTTAATTCTTTTTAACCACATCAAGATCAACTTATACCTAATCATTTCCCTTCTAACTGTCCTAATAGTTCTCAAGAGTTACAAAAATCATCTTTCAATGAAGAAAGGTAGACAGTTTAATTTCATTGAATAGCATTTTTTCTTTGCTGCTTACAAATTATTACCATTATTATGTAAATTAAATTATAGACAGAGCTGAAAAAGGAAACTGGAGGACACTTAACATAGAATACAGACCAATTGAAGTGATATAAAGGCTGCATGACTAGCTGAAAATAAAGTCAACTATTATATTGGAAAAATCACAGAAACTGTTGATTTGTGAATTCATGAGCATTAATGTTTTGGTAGCCATTACTCACATTATTTACTTTGAATTAAATGATGTTAAGCAACTTCCCTTGGAACTTATATTTCTTTTCTACTGGTATAACTAGTCATTTCTAACAGAAATTGAAAGAATGATATCCAGGTCAGCATATCAAAAAGAATTAAGCACAACTGATATACACATTAGTACTATTGACCAGATTAAGGAAATTCACCCAAAAAAATGATCTGAAAGGGCAATGGGATTTTCAAATATAGACAAAATGTGACAAGGAATTCATCACATGAGGTTGTTTTGCTATATCAAGTAACGCAAATACTGGAATAAAATGCAGTATGATATATGGAAGGATTCAAAACCTGACTAAAAATAATATAAAACCTTAGCCTGTGATGGTAACTCAGAAAATCTTTTCACATTGAGCTAAAAATAAGTCAGGAAAAAAGGATGCTGACTGATATCAACCCATGACCCAAGACAAAACTGTTACAATTAGCTAGCAAAATGAATTGAGACATAGTTAAGGCTTTGTAATAACTATTTTAGTCAGATCTTGAAATATCTTTAATAGCTTCACTTACGCATAGGCAGAAATGGTCTTTGGATTAATGATGTTCTTGATGTTCTGTGATGCATTGTGCTCCTTGAATTAATGAGATGGAACAAACTGCTGGAGTCAGCAATAGAAGTAAATATGGTATATCAATAAAATGGGGATTAGAGCAAGATTTTCTCTTAGAAAGAGATCTAACAATGGAAATAAATGCATTTTGAAGAGGGGTGAGAAAAAAGCTAAGATAAAGGCAATTTATTTTGGGTCAATTGGTAAGGAAAACTAAAGGAAATAATGCCTGTTATTGACCCTTGTGTATTAATCTGAATATTTGAATGACCCTAGTTAACTTTAAACAAAGGTTGAAATGAAATTTGAAAGAAAAATGCATTTTCCATATGAAGTTCATCTAAAGTGGATAAAATTAACAGATTCTCAAAACCAGTGATCAAAGGAATAGATTAGAATTGTGACCTAATGCTAATTGCATGTTAAGGTGACATATGAATTCATTTCCAGAAATGTGAAAACAATTTGGAATAAATTTTTTTTTGTGATTGCTATGTTCCTGATACTGAGTTGTTGTACTTTCTATTGGAAAAGGAAAAAAACAGATACATTCAATATCAATGAGATTTCAAAGTTAATTTTAATATCTTAGTCTTGGCAAGGGGAAACTTACAAATCAATTTTAAACTGAACAATTAGTTTGCTAGCAATACTTGGTTTCCTTGAAGACTGCTCTAATTAAGAATAGCTAATCTGTCTTCTATAAATATCTAGTGCTGGAAGAAATATTGATGATGATTTAGAAAGGCAATATACTGAAGTATCTAATAGGTATAATAAGTGACAGAATAAAATAATTCTAATTTACATCATTCTCATGAAGATTTTCTTATGTAAAATATTAAAACAAATCTTTATAAGATAGTCAGATACAGGTTTTAATGATCTACTTCTTCTCTTAGTAATTGTCTATCAGCAAATTATTACTGTCAAAAAACTAGATATCATGTGGTTTTATAGTTCTTAGATGTACTTAGCTAGAAATATTTATAGTAGATTGATGATTATCTGTGAATTCTTTTCCTCTGTAGAATGAAGGAAAGATGTCTAAAGGCCCAGGCATACTTCTGCTATAGAGAAGCTTAATGGAATATTTGAGACCAATTGATATTCATCATTGAGCCTCCATTTACAAGCATAGTACCACTTTTTTCCTCTTTTGAGTTTGTGTTTTGATTTTCCTTGTTGCTGTAGTAGTTTTCTTTTATCAGGAGTATTTTTAGTTTTTAACTCATTTCTTTTCCTTTCTATCCCTGTTAAATTTTCTCCAAAGGTCTATCATGTCTAGGTTTTCTAACATTCCATTTACCTCCTCAAATTTATTCTTGTTTATTTTATGGTTAGATTTATCTAATTATGAGAGAGCAAAATTGAGATCTCCCACCAGGAGAGTTTTGCTGTCTATGTCTTCCTGTGACTCCTTCAACTTCTCCTCTATGAATGTGGATGCTACACTGCTTGGTGCATAAATATTTAGCATTGAGATTTTTTTCATTGTCTATGGTACCATTTAGGAGGATATAGCTTCCTTACTTACCTCCTTTAGTGAGATCTATTTTTGCAGCTGCTTTGGCTAAGAGAAGGATTACTACCCCTGTCTTTTCACTTCCATTGAAGCATAATATATTCTGCTCCATCCTTTTACCTTTGTTTTGTATGTATCTTGCTGCCTCAAATGAGTTTCTTGAAATTAGCATATTGTAGGATTCTGGTTTTTAATCCACTCTGCTATTCACTTATGTTTTATGTAAGAGTTCATTCAATTCAGATTCAAAGTTATAATTACAAACTCGTTGTTGCCCTCCAAGCTATCTCCCCTGCTTTTGTCATATTCCCCTTTTTTCACCTTATCCATATTCCCCAGTATTTTGCTTCTGAAAACTATTTCAGTGTATTTGTCTCCTTATATTCAAGTGCCCCTTCCCTTTCCTTCCTATTTCCCTTGACCCTTCTTCCTTTCATTCCATCTGTTAGTTCCTCTTTTCTTCCTCCCTACACCTTTTCCATCTAAATACTTGAAAGGTAAGATAAATTTCTAAACTTAACTGAGTATGTCTTTGTTAATCCTTATTTGACCCAAATCTGAAGAGAGTAAAATTCAGGCACTTCTCACCTCCTCCCTTCTTGCCCTCTATTACAATAGGCCCTTTGCATCTGTGATCTAATTTTCCCTATTCAATCTGTTTCTTAGTCCCATCTCTTTAGTGCTTCCACTTTTAAAATAGACATTATTTTAAATGATTCTGTCAGAGTAACAAACAAGGCATAAGTGTCCATTACTTTTGACTAAGTATATTCTCTCTAATAGAGTTAAAGTTCTCAAGACTTAGAAGAATCTTTCTCCCATGAGAGGTTATATAGTTTCATATTATTGGAGAATAGATTTTTTTGTACATAATCCCTTTTTTGCATTTTCATGAATCTCTTGAGTCTCCTGTTTGAAGTTCAAATTTGGTATTTACCTCTGTTATTTTCAAGGAAAAGTTGGAAGTCTCATATAACATTAAATTTCCATCTTTTCCCCTGGAAGCGATCGTGCAGTTTTGCCAGATAGCAAATTGTTTTTCTTTACTTTTAAGGATTTTATTTATTTAGCATTTTACAATTTTCCCTTAATATTGCTTCCCTCACCCCACCCCCCACAAAAGGCAAGCTGCCAGTCTTTACATTGTTTCCATGGTATACAATCTGAATATAAGGAGACAGAAATCATATCCTTAAGGAAGAAAAATAAAGTATAAGAGATAGCAAGATTACATAATAAAATATCTTTTTCTTTCTAAATTAAAGGTAATAGTCCTTGGTCTTTGATCAAACTCCACAGCTCTTTCTCTAGATACAGATGTTATTCTCCATTGCAGACAGCCCCAAATTCTCCCTGATTGTTGCACTGATTGAATGAGCAAGTCCAGTGTACAATGTTTTTCTGGTTCTGATCATCTCACTAAGCATCAGTTCATGCAAATTGCTCCAGGCTTCCCTGAATTCCCATCTTTCCTGGTTTTGAATAGCAAAATAGTTCTCCATGACATACATATACAATAATTTGTTAAGCCATTCCCCAATTGAAGCACATTTACTTGATTTCCAATTCTTTGACAAAAAACACAGGGCTGCTATGCATATATTTTTGCACAAGTGATGTTTTAACCCTTTAACATGATCTCTTCAGGGTACAGACCCAGTAGTGGTAGTACTGGATCAAACTGCATGCACATTTTTGTTGCCCTTTGGGTGTAATTCCACATTGCTCTCCACAAAGGCTGGAGGAGTTCACAGTGCCACCAACAATTTATTAGTATCTCATATTACCCATATCCATTCCAACATTGATCATTATCCCTTCTGGTCATTATGGCCATTCTGAGAGGTGTGAGGTAGTACCTCAGAATTGCTTTAATTTGCATTTCTCTAATAAGTAATTATTTACAGCAATTTTCATAAGAATAGGGATTGCTTTGATTTCCTCATCTGTAAATTTCTTTTGAATATCCTTATACTATATGTCAAATGGGGAACAGCTTGTTTCTTTAAAAATTTGACCCAGTTCTCTGTATATTTTAGAAATGAGTCCTCTTTCAGAAACATTATTTGTAAAAATTCTTTTCCAATTTACTACATTTCTTTTGATCTTGGCTACAATGTTTTGTTTTTTTTTCTGTGCAAAGGCTTTTTAATTTAATGTAATCAAAATCACCTAGTTTCTTTTAAGTTATGTTTTCCACCTTTTCCTTGGTCATAAACTGCTTCCCTTTTGATAGATCTGACAGGTAACCTACTCCTTGATCTTCTACTTTGCTTATAATATTGCTTTTTATGTGTGAATCTTGTGTACATTTGAATCTTGTCTTGGTATAGGGTGTAAGATGTTGATATAATCTAAGTTGTTTTTCCATTCTAACTACCACTTGAACCACCAGTTTTTTATTGGAGAGAGTTGTTATCCCAATAGATGGACTTTTGGGGTTTATCAAACAGCAGATTACTATAATTATTTCCTGATATTGCACCTAGTCTATTCCACTGATCCACCACACTATTTCAAAGCTATTATCAGACATTTTTGATGACTGATCATTTATCATATAATTTTAGATCTGGTAAGGCTAAGCCACCTTCTTTTGCATTTTTTATTGAATTCCTGGAAATCCTTGACTTTTTATTTCTCCATATGAATTTATATATTACTTTTTCTAACTCATTAAAGTAATATTTTGGAATTTTTATTAGCAGGCCAATAAAGAGGTAGCAAAGTTTTGGTAGAATTGTCATTTTTCTTATATGAGCTCGACCTATCCATGAGCCGTTGATGTTTGCCCAGTTATTTAAATCTGATTTTATTTGTGTAAGATATGTTTTGTAATTGTTTTCAAAAAGATTCTGAGTCTGCTTTGGCAAACAGACTCCCAGGTATTTTATATTGTCTCAGGTTACTTTGAATGGGATTTCTCTTTCTAGGACTTCCTGCTATATCTTGCTATTCACATACAGAAAAGTTGAGGATTTATGAGTGTTTAATTTATATCCTGTGATTTTTCTAAAGTTGCTAATTATTTTCAATAATTTTAGATGATTTTGGGGGGATTCTCTAAGGTATACTATCATGTGATCTGCAAAGAGTGAGAATTTTGTCTCTTCCTTCAATTTCTTTTTCTTTTCTTATTGTAGAAGCTAATATTTCTAATACAATATTGAATAGTAGGGGTGACAGTGAGCATCCTTGTTTCACTCATGATCTTATTGGGAATGCCTCTAGCCAATCCCCATTGCATATAATACTTCTTGATGGTTTCAGAAAGATACTGCTTATTATTCTAAGGTACAATCCATTTATTCCTACACACTTTAGTACTTTTTAGTAGGAATTGGTACATTTTCAGTGTCTATTGATATAATCATATGATTTCTGATAGTATTTTTATTGATATACCTAATTATACTAACTGTTTTCCTAATATTGAACCAGCCCTGCATTTCTAGGATAAATCCTGCTTGGTTGTAGTATATTATCCTAGTGATAACTTGTTGTAATTGCTTTGCTAAGATTTTATTTAAGATTTTTGCATTTATATTTGTTATGGAGCTACATCTATAATTTTCTTGTTCCATTTTGACTCTTCCTGGTTCAGGTATCAGAATCATTTTGGTGTCATAGAAAGAGTTAGGCAGAGATCTGTCCTCACCTATTTTGCCAAAGAGTTTATATAGAACTGGAACAAATTGCTTCATAAAAGTTTGATAGAATTCACTTGTGAATGCATCTGGTCCTAGAGATTTTTTGTTAGGAAGATCAATAATGGCTTATTGAATTTCTTTTTTTTATGGGGTTATTTAGGTATTTACTTTTCACTTCATTTAATCTGGTCAATTTATATTTTTGTAAATATTTGTCCATTTCACTTAGGTTATCAAATTTATTGACATAGAATTGGGAAAAATAATTCTAAATTATTATTCTAATTTCCTCCTCATTGGAGGTGTGTTCACATTTTTCATTTATGTTACTAGCAATTTGGTTTTCTTCATTTTTTAAATCAAATTGACCAGCTCTTTTCCAATTATATTGTTCTTGTCATAAAACCAACTGTTGATTTTATTTATTATTTAAATAGTTTTCTAGCTTTTGATTTCATTAATTTTCCATTAATTTTTAGAATTTCTAATTTTGTATTTAATTGGAGATTTTAAATTTGTTCTTTCTCTAATTTTTTAAATTGAATATTTAATTCATGGATTTCTTCTTTCTTTAATTTATTCATGCAAGCTTTTTAAGATATAATAAAACCCCTCACAGCTGCCTTGAGTGAATGCATAGGTTTTGGTAGATTTTTCCATTATTCTCATTATGGATGAAATAATTTATTCTTTATATAATTTTTTATTAGATCAACTCATTCACTGAAATGAGGTTATTAAGTTTGCAATTAGTTTTGGGTCTATATATCCTTGGCACAATATTGCTCATGATTTTATTGCATTATGATCTGCGAAAGACTATTTCTGCCTTTCTTCAATTGATCATTAGGTTTTTATGCCCTATTACATTGTCAATTTTGTTGTTTCATGTACTTCAGAAAAAAAATGTATTTTCCTTTCTATCCCCAATCAAATTCCTCCAGAAGTCTTTCATATCTAGGTTTTCTAACAATCTATTTCCTTCCTTAACTTCCATCTTGGTTATTTTATGATTTGATTTATCTAAATTAGAGAGTGGGAAATTGAGTTTGAGGTCCTTCACTAGGAGAGTTTTGAAGTTCTTTCAACTTCTCCTCTAAGAATTTGTACACTATACTGTTGTGTGCAAACATTTTTAGTTATGAAATTACCTTATTGCCTTTGGTGACTTTTAGAAAGATATAGTTTCCTCCCATAGCTCTTTTAACAATATCTATTTTTGGACCTGATTTGTCTGTGGTAAGGATTCCTATCCCTTTTATTTCAGCTCAAATGAAGCAAAATATATCTTGCTCCAACACTTACCTTTACTCTATATGTCTCTCTCTGCTTCAAATGGGTTTCTTGTAAGCAGCATAGTGAAAGAGTCTGTTTTTTAATCCATTATGTTATTCGCTTACATTTTAAGGGAGTATTCATCTCATTCACATTCAAAGTTATAATTACTAACTCTTTATTTCTCTGCATTCTATCTTCCATCTGTTTGCATTTCCTCCTTTTTTTTCACTTTATCCATATTCCCCAGTATTTAGTGCCTGAAAACCACCATCTTCAGTGTGTTTGCTCTCGTATATCAAATACCCTCCCCTTTCATTCCCCTTACCTTTTTGCCCTTCTTCTTTCCCTACCTTATGTTAGTCCACCTTTTTCTCCCCCTCCCCTTCCCCCTCCCTCCCCCTTTCCCCCTTTTAATACTTGAAAGTTAAGATAAATTGATTAACTTACCTGAGTGTGTTTAAGTTAACTTTAAACCAGAACCAATGATTGGAAGATTCAGGTGGTTCTCACCTCCTTCCTTCTTACCCTCATTTGTACCTCTTAATGCAATAAGATTTCCTCCATTCCATCTCCTCCCTCCTCCCATCTCTTTACTGTCCCTGCTTTTAAGGAGGTATTGTTTTTAAATCATTCTATATGAATCACAGAAAAGTCATGATTGTCCTTCACTTCTGGCTAAGTATATTCTCTCAAATAAAGTTACAATTCTTAAGAGTTATGGGAATCTTTCTCCCAAGTAGGAATATAGCCAGTTTAATTTTTATTGGAGATTAGCTTTTTCTTTACCTGTTTTTTAAACTTTTCATATGTCTCTTGAGCCTCCTGTTTGATGTCCAAATTTTCTTTTTAGCTCTGTTCTTTTCATCAGGAAATGTTGGTAGTCTCCCATTTTAATAAAGGCCCCCTGGAAAAGAAGGGTCAACTTTGCGGGATAGTTGATTCTTGGCTACATTCCAAGGCCCCTTACTCTTCACAATATCTCATTCCAGGTCTTTTGATCCCTTATGCAGTCAGGTCCGATTTAATGATTACTGTGACTCTTTGGTATTTATTTTTTTCTTTCTGGCTGCTTTTCTCTTTTATCTGATAGTTCTGGAATTCAGCCACAGCATTTCATTGTATTTTCATTTTTGGAAATCTTTCAGGAGGGGATTGATGTTTTCTTTCAATTACTATTTTGCCCTCTGTTTCCAAAATATCAGGGCAATCCTGTAATATTAAGTTCAGGTTTTTTTTTTCTCTTCATTGTTTTCAGAAGACCTATAATTCTCAGGTTGTCCCTTGTCTATCTATTCTTTAGGCAGTGGATTTTCTGATGAGGTATTTTGTTTTCTTCTAATTTTTTGATCATTTGGTTTTGTTAAATACAATCTTTTTTCTCATGAAGTCTTTAGTTTCCACAGACTCCATTCTTTTTTAAAGAGAAGAATTTTCTTCGTTTTCCTTTTGCAACTCCTTTTCCAGTTGGTCAATTCTATTTTTCCATTTTCCCAAGTGTAATTTTGAGAGAATTATTTTCTTTTTGCATTTTTTCAATTGAGGAACTCAGAGATTGAGTGTCAATTTGCATTTGTTCAATTGTATTTTCCAAGAATTTGGGTTCTTGTTGAGAGAAGTCAATTTTCTCTTGCAACATATTATTTTTTTCCTGAATTTCTTTACCCAATTTTCCGTATTGCTTTTTAAATTCCTTCCTTCTTTCTTCAAGTAAGTCTTTTTGGACTGGAGACCATATTCTGCTCAGAAGTGCTAGAGATCTCTCTGCATTAGAATCTATTCCTTCTAAGTATATCTCCATGGGCCTCAGCTTTCCTCTGGACTTTCTTTGTTTTCCTAGGATCTTGTGTTGGGGCAGGACCTGAGGTCTGAGGTTTGCTTTTGAAAATCCTAGAGGCTTTGTTCACTTGGTTTTGTAATTCCAATTCAGCCTACAAGTAGGAGTTGCTTGTTGCTTTATCTGGAGTGTTTGAAGCCCTCTCACTAATCTTGGATAGAATGAGGAGGGGCAGCAGGGTCTGAGTTGAACAATGTGCTGGTTCCTGTGGGAGTTAAATAATCTCCCTTTCAGCTGAGTGAATTCTACTGCCCAAATGTGAGCCTGAGTGGGAGGGGGCAGCAGGGTTTCCTTTGTTCTAGGAAGAATGCTCTGCAAAATGTATGGAGTTCAGGTCCTGTGCCCGGCTGTTTGTTTTCCAAGTGTGCTTTGCAACCCTTTGTGCTGGAATTCACCCTCCCATTGACTGGTACTCACCAGACCTCCTCTCCCCCTGGCCATAGATTCTGTGGCTAAAGTTGGTCCTGGGAACTTACACTCACCAAAGCTTCCAGGTTCTTAGGTCCTCTGGCTTCACCCCACTGATATCCCTGGGCTCACCCTTGCTCTCCATTCCTATTTCACCCACAATCCCCTGAGATAGAACTTGTTAATAGGTGTCCTTCTCCTAGTTTCTTTTTCTGGGTTTTGTTGATCAAATTTCTGTTAAGAGGTTTCTTTCATGCTGTTTTTGAGGGGGAGCCAGGGGCACTTATCACAATGCCTGTCTTCTCTGTCATCTGGGCCAAACCAAGATGTGAACTGACTGATGCTGAATGAGGTATGTAGCAGCAGAAAATCATTGCATATATTAATAAAAACAATGGGTGATGATCACCCTTGATGGAAAATACCATCTGTATTCAGAGAAGTGTCTATGAAGTTTAAATGAAGATCAATATTTATTATTTTCAATTTTTAAAAGTTATCTTATCTATTACATAATTTTGCAATCGCTGATATATTCTTTCTTTCTTTTGCATCTATTTCTTTTCTCACAATACAATCAATTTTGATCTAGGCATATCATAGATGCAAATGCAAAAGTCTCTATCAGATTGCTTTTTAGGGAGAGGAGGGAGAGAAAAGGAGGTAAGTAGAAAAATTTGTAAAACTGAAAGCGTTGCAAAGAAAAGTGATTGTTAGAAATTATCATTGTATGAAATTAGAAAACAAATGAAATATTTATATAATGAGGAAAAAAAGGAAACAATAAGCAAACAGACTCAGAAAATTCTAAAAAATCCTGCATGAACCAATGCTCAGTTAAGTGAGCAGAACCAGGAGGATATATATATAAAATATATATATATATATATATATATATATATATATATATATATATATACACATACATATATGTGTATGTATTATATATAAAAATATATTATATATATATAAATTATGTATATATGACATATTATATATATATATATATTCATAGTGATATTGTGATATCATCAACTATGTTGGACTCAGTTACTCTCAGCAGTTTAATTATCAAGGACAGCGCCAAGAGACCTTTTATGGAATATGCTGTCCACATCCAGAGCAAAAAAAAACTATTGGGTCTGAATGCAAACAAAGCACACCATATCCACTATTAAAAATTTCTTTTATGCTTTTTCTATCTTTTATCATCTTTTTTCCCTTTAGTTCTAATTCTTCTTTTACAACATGACTATTATGGAAATATCTTGAACACAGCTTGACGTATACAACTTATATGAAATTATCTGCTGCCATCAGAAGGGAAGGAAGGAGGTGTTGAAAATTATCTTTTCAAATAAGTGGAAAAAATAATACATTCAGACAAAGAGAACTGGTCTACAGTGAACTTGACTTGCCTCATTATATTGATGAAAATAACCAAGTCTTTCAAATTTGATAATGCTGTTACTATTCACAATTATCTCCTGGTTCTTAGTCACCTCATTTTTATATATTTTCCCACAAGTTTTTCTTTTCTTCTAAAGTCACATAACCTATGATTTCCTATTATATGATAGTATTCCATCACAATCATATGCCACAACATGTTCAACTATTCCCAAAATGATGACCATCCCCCTCAATTTTCAACATTTTGTTTCCACAAAAAGAGCTCCTGAATATAATTTGCATATGAATCTTTGGGAGACAGGCCAAGTAGTGGTTTCACTGGATCAAAGTCTATGCACAATTTTAATATACAATAGGAACGATTTCAAAATTGTTCTCCAAAATTGTTATACCATATTAATACACCACTAGCAGTTCATCAATTTACCTATTCCGCTGCTTTTTCTCTACCATTTGCTATTTCATATAACTATTAAGTGATACATAAGAGTTTTTTAAATTTGCCTTTATCTAATCAATTGTGATTAGTTTTTTTAATAACTATACATTACTTTGATTTCATCTTCTGAAAGCTACCTGTTGTTTTTCCTTTTGCCAATTTTCAACTGGGGAATGGCTCTTATATTTATTCTTTTGACTCAGTTCTTTACATAGAGTAAATTTGAAAAACAAGGCCTTAACAAATTAATTGATAACATTTCAACAATTTTCAATATTACTTTCATTATCTACGGTAAATTTTAGAAAAATAATTTCTGTGATTAACTTGGTTAAGAAGGTCTTTTTTTGCTTTTGCTTTTTTCTGAAACCCTTATTGCTACCTGTACATTTTGTACAACACAAAAATGGAAATTGAGTGAATGTCAGTGTAGTACTTTGTTATGTATTTGATTTTGTTCCAGTACTTTAGTTTAGCTTTCTGTTTCATATTACTCTTGTAAACAACATATTATTAGATTCTGATTTCTAAGTCATTCTACTCTTCACTTTCATTTTCTGAGCAAGCTAATCCTATTGACATTATAGTTACGACTATTGTTTATTTTCTTCCATTTCATTTGTTCCTGTTTCTTCTTCTTTCTTATAACTCTTATTATCTTATCACACTTAAAAAGTATATTTTTGTTAAAACATCTACCTCCATTAATCTGCTATCCATATCATCATTTTTCTCATTTTCTTATTCCTTTCTTTATCACTTCTATTTTCTGTGTTGAATGGTCATATTTTCCCCAAGAGAAAATGATTATTTTATTTTTATTTTTATTTTTTTAGGATTTTTTTGCAAGGCAATGGGGTTAAGTGGCTTGCCCAAAGCCACACAGCTAGGTAATTATTAAGTGTCTGAGACCGGATTTGAACCCAGGTACTCCTGACTCCAAAGCCAGTGCTTTATCCACTACACCACCTAGTCACCCCTGATAATAATTATTTTATAAAAAAGTTGATTTGGGTTGTAATCTCAGATCCTTACCTACAATCAAAACATATTCCTATCCCTCATATACTTTAATAGTAAAATTGTCAAGTCTTCTGTTAGGCAGATTGTTGTTCCTTGGTATTTGAATTATTTCTTTCTGGCTGACTGCAATAATTTCTTTTTGAACTCATTATTCTGAAAAATGACTAGAATATTCCTTGGAGTTTTCATTTTGGTATTTCTTTCAGAGGTGATTAGTGGATTCATTCTATGACTGTTTTATCCTCTGCTACTTAGGTATTAGGCAGTATTCCTAGATAATTTTGCAAGATTTTGTCCAGCTTAATTTTTGAACACAGCTTTCAGGTAGTACAATAAATGGTAAATTATCTCACCTGGAGCTATGATATTCATTCATTCATTCATTCTTTTGTTTGTTTGTCTGGCTGTTTGTTATTCATTCATTCAATCATTTATTTATTCATTCATTCATCATTTATTTATTTATTTGTTTGTTTGTTCATTCATTCATGCATTTATTTATTCATTTATTTATTTGTTTATTTGGAATTTAACATCCCCCATTTTTCCTTTACTCTTCCCAAGCCCCGCAGAAGACAGTTTGTTAGTCTTTACATTGTTTCTGTGGTATACTATGATTTATCTAAGTTCAGTATGATGAGAGAGAAAATATATCCTTAAGGGAAAAATACAGTATAAGAGGGCAAAATTACATAACAAGATAACAGTTTTATTTAAATTAAGTGTCATAGTCTTTGGTCTTTGTTCAAATTCCACAATTCTTTTCTGGATACTGATGGTATTTTTCATCACAGATACCCCAAACTGTGCCTGATTGCTGCATTAATGAAATGAGCAAGTTCATTAAGGTTTTTCATCACCCCTGTGTTGCTGTTAAAGTGCACAATGTTCTTCTGGTTCTGTTCATCTCACTCAGTATCAGTTCATGAAAATACTTACAGGATTCCTTGAATTCTCATCCCTCCTATTTTCTAATAGAACAATAGTGTTCCATCACATACATATACCACAGTTTATTAAGCCATTCCCCAACTGATGGACATTCCCTCAATTTCCATTTTTTTGCCTCCACAAACAGGGCTGCTATGACTCTTTTTGTACAAGTAATGTTTTTACCCTTTTTTATCATCTCTTCAGGGTATAGACCCAGTAGTGGTATTGATGACTCAAAGGGTGTGAACATTTTATTTGCCCTTTAGGCAAAATACCAAATTGTTCTCCAGAAAGGTTGGATGAGTTCACAGCTCCATCAACAATGTATTAGTCTGTCTCTGTCTCTCTCTCTTTCTCTGTCTCTCTCTCTCTCAGATTTCCCACATTCCTTCCATCACTGATCATTGTCCTTTCTGGTCATATTGGCCATCTGAGGGGTGGTACCTCAGAGATGCCTTAATTTGCATTTCTCTAATAAGTAGTGAATTTGAGCAATTTTTCATATGACTATGGATTGTTTTGATTTCCCCAACTGCAAATTGCCTATGCATATCTTTTGACCATTTGTCAAGTGGTGAATGACTGATGAGGTATTTCACATTTTCTTCTACTTTTTATTTTTTGGCTTTATTTAACAAATTCCTGTTGTCTCATGAAGTCATTAATTTCCATTACACTCCACTGGTGTACAGAAGTCTCTGTACACCACATTGTTTTCAGAATACAAGTAATTGTACTTACACACAATCTCTGCCCTATAGAATCTGATTTGATCTTCTTAGAATACACATTCTTGAGAGAGATAAAAATAAATCCTTCCTTCATTTACATACTCCATTCCAAAGAAGAGGCAGTCTTACAATGGAATGTGTATTTCAATGATGTCAGGAACAGTTGCCTCAAATTATGGAAGACTCAGTGCTCAATAAGCTAGGCATTTGTGTCATGATTACTTTCTTCTTGAGTATCTTCATGTCATAGTATTTCCAGGTCATCTTCTAGGTTCACTTTTCCAAGCATGTCTTTGCCTAGTAGATTCCAGTATTCAAACTCATTCATTTTTATTTCTTGTTTGGATATTATCATGAACGTTTCCATCTCTTTGACCTGAATTTTTACTGGGTGAGCTTGATCAGAAGTCATTTCCTCTTGCTTTTCAGGTTGAAGGTCATCATCTGTACAGCACTGGTTCCTCAAGAGCTCTCTATGTGAAACAACCAGTGGATGAAAAATGTATTGAGTTGAGCCACTTTGTCTATATTAGTTAGCATTGTATGAAGTTGTTGAGGGGTGACTCCTACCAGTGCACATTCTGTGGCATTCCTTGTAGCCAATGAAAGTTCCATAATATTTTAGTAAGAAATAGCATCACCTCTATATGATAATGTGCTTTTGTCATTTATGCAGCCAGTCCCCCTTAACAACTGCAATATTTTTTCTCACCAGAAAGGGGCTTTTGAATCCCAAACCTTGTCCATCTCCCTGCTGGCCCCAGATTCTGCCTCTGCACCCTCTCCCCACTGCTGTAACAGGAATTGGTGGGAGATCTGGTTGTGACAGCCTCCTTTTTTCCCTTCCCTTCCCCTCTTTTTTCTCCTCCTCCTCCTCTCCTCTAGATCCAACCCTAGAAGCAAAGGGTTCAAATAAGTTGAGCAGGAAAGGGGAGGGGATCAGAAACTCACATATACCTTCTGCAGCTCTGTGGGCTGCTGAAGCCCCATTGGGTGAGAAGTGCTTCACCCATCCACCCTTGTAACTCCAGATCTGGGCCTCCAGATCCCTCCAGTCTGCCCGGCTTTTCCTCCTCTCTGGCAAGTTGGACTTACAATGCTGTATACATAAACATGCGCTGTCTCTGTCTCTCTTTTTCTTTGTGTCTCTGTCTCTCTCTGTGTCTCTCTGTCTCTCTCTCTCTTTCTCTCTCTCTCTCTTTGTCTCTCTCTCTCTCTCTCTCTCTCTCTCTCTCTCTCTCTCTCTCTCTCTCTCTCTCCCTCTCCCCCTACCGCATCTCCAGCAAATACAGAGACACTCACAAATACACAGACACACACACACACACACACACACACACACACACACACACACACAAACATCTTAGCTAGTTCATCAGTCTATCTATATCAAGAAATCTTCAGCTCAGAAAATATTTCACTCTGCATTTTTGTGGCTTTTATTACTCTGAAATCTGCTTAGAGCCTTGATTAATGTTTTTGCTGTTGCTGTGGTTGTGATTGTGATTGTGATTGTGGTTGTGTTATTTATTTTCTTTTTGAGGGAATGTGTGAAGAGCTCAGGGAAGTTGCTGACTTCATGTTTACATTTCCTATGCTTCTCTTGAGTCTTGTGTTTGAATGTGAGATTTTATATTCAGTCAGTTCTTTTCAGCAGAAAATATTCAAAGCTCATTATTTTATTGAAATATTTTTTCCAGTGAAAGATTATGCTCAGTTTTTGTGGGTAATTTATTTTCACTTGTAACACTATGCTCTTCACTTTCTAGAATTTCATTTCAAGCCCTCTGCTGCTATAAGATGGGAGTTGCCTAATATTGTGTGATCTTGATCACGGCATCAATCTATTTGAATTGTTTCTGGGGTCCTATGTACTGTTGGAGGAATTCTGAGCTGATTTAACTATTTTGTAGAGCAATTTGGAACTATGTCCAATGGATTATAAAACTGTGCATACCCTTTGATTAAATTATACCACTACTTGGCTTATGTTCCAAAGAAATCATAACAAATGAAAAGACCAACATGTAAACATATTTGAAGCAATTATTTTATTAGTGGGTAAGAATTGGAAATTAAGTGTATGCTTGAGGAATTGGACTATTTCTTGAAATTTTATTTTATATACCATTTAAATATTGTTGCTTTCCATGCACTTAATTTACTCTGTATCAGTGCATACATATGGTATTAGGCTTCTATGACTTTCCTGTATTTGCCATTTCTTACAAAGTGATAGTCTATAATGGTTACTAAAGCATTTGTGGTATTCAGAAGACATTAATAAGAATCTGACTCATTTTTAGTTATCCTATTTCATTTCAGGATGTGGAAAAACATGTTCCAGTATATTTCTGTGTTTTATCTACTTTCCAGTAAAAATACCAACTTCCAAAACTAATCTCCAAAACAGAAGTTTTTGTTTATATTATCATTAATAGTAAATTTATATCCTGAGTGCATGCCTGCCTTATTTGAAAGGAATAGCAAACACTTAAGGGGAGAAGTTCATTACCCAGCTAATTATTCAGCAAGCTCATTTGTTAGGGCTTTAAGACCTTGGTTTGTGAATGGACTATATAAAGTGGGATGCACTAAGATATACTTGCTTATTGAGTATATTAAAAATATGAAAATTATTTTCCCTCAAATAAAGAAAATTGTTTTCTTTTGTTTAAGAATCAGAGCAAACCACAGTATAAACTCCTCAGCATGTGCTAAATGAATAGTACATTTTTTTCAGTTCCTAATTTCCATTTTTACTATAAATGTAGCATCAAAGCTACTACCAAACTTGAGTTCTTAAAAATGATACTATCATTTTGGAATAAGTATAATTAATTAGATATGTGGTTATATTCACTAAAAGGTTTTTGAGAATTTATATTCCTTCATTTAGCAGTTTTGAAATATTATATATGCATTTTATTATATTTTTCATATTATCATTTATCTAAGAAACTTTAGAATGAGATCAAATTATCATTATTTGACAAAAAAATTTGAATTCATAAATTGCACTAAATTTAATATTGGAGGTGGCTAGGTGGTACAGTGGATAGAACACTGGCCCTGGAGTCAAGAGTATCTGAGTTCAAATCCAGCCTCAGATACTTAATAATTACCTAGCTGTATGTCCATGGGCAAGTCACTTAACCCCATTTGCCTTGCAAAAAATTGATTTTGGTAACATATAACCTTATAACATCACAAAAATAGTCACACTATTGAAAGATGCTGAATTTATAAAGATGAAAACTGAATTCAGATCTCTCCATCTGTCCAATTCCTTATAGTTCAATGATAATTAACATACATTTTGGGGACCAGAGAAAGTCAGCCAATTTCCATTTCCTTCCTGGCACTTCTTCCAGAATTCTTGAATATGGACACTGTGTTCTGAGAGTACTCTCCCAATTTAACCCAGTATTGCAGCTATCTTTCTGATAATTTCTCCTACCTAAATGTAAGATCTTTGACCCTTTTCTTTGTTTTGAAAGTGTAAATGTTAGCTAAATGCTTAGTACATGGTAATTTCTTTAACATTTCTTGCTTTATTTTCTTTTCTTTGTATCCCCATTATTTTGTAGAGTTTCTCGTATAGGACAGTCCTAAATGAAAACCTGTTGTTTGGAATCAATTCTACACAAACAAGAGTCAATCAGCATCCTTAAGAAGCTATATAGGGCATGCAATTAAGCATAAAAGTTTCTCATCTTAAATTTTAACTAAATTCTCAATATCAGTTCTTGTCAAAGTAATACATCCTTTGGAAGCATTTTATCAATAACAGAAAATACAAAGTAGCTAGAAATGTTAAAGCAAATAAAGCTAACAGTTTCTCAAAATATATTATTTGGAAAAAAGTATTTTATCATAATATAAATGGGTAATGAAAAGTTTTCCAGAAAAAATCAATAAAGAACTTCATTACAGCAAAATGCAGATAAATGTATAAGTTGAAAGAATCATATATTTCATATAACACAATATTCAATAACACCTCAAAACCACTGAAAGATGAGTGAAGAAATGATGATTTTCCCCTTTCCTCAGTATCTACTTGATTTTAACAAAATGCCAATCCAAGGTCAATACTCTTTAATTTGAAGCATCTCATATCTATCTATGTTACAAAAAAGAAAAACAATAAATTTAATTATTAGTTATTTTCTGAATAATCTATTTTAAAATGTCATGTATTAACATTAATTTTATGAGCAAGCATATGTATGTGTGTGTGTGTGTGTGTGTGTGTGTGTGTGTATGAAAAATGAAAAAATACTTTAGGATTTTAAAAGAAAGTTTAAAATGATTACTGCAGTATATAAATTCTCCAACAAATATTACATCCTGCTATAACACAAACAAACATGAAAAACACAATGGAACAAAATAGCTTCTTTTAGTGGCTTCACAAGTTCCAAAAAATATCATTCTATTCTCAACCAGTGGAAGAAAAACAAAACAAATAAAACCAAAACCCTACAGACTCTGAATAAATACTATATTCCCTTTTTAATTTTTATTCTTATTTATTTCTTTCCTATTTCACTGCTTTCTTTCTTTCCCCTTAATCCTAATTCCTCTTTCCCAAAATGACTAATATATAAACATGTAAAACCAAATATGTATGTACAATATTCACCTGTTTGTTCTGGAGGTGAAGGTGGTGGGGATGATGAAAGGAAATTATGTAACTTAAAAATATGCTTATTCATGTGGATGAATGCTGAAAATCTTTTATGACATGTAATTGGAAAAATAAAATAAAACATAAATTCAATAAAAATTTCCAGAAAATATTCTATATGTCTAGCTCTGTAGTACCTCCTCTTCATTCATACAATTCAGAATAAACTTCCCTTCATGGTTCAAACTAATGAACAATTTTTGAAATTTTTTTTACATTTTTTACTCCACATCTATGGTGACATCTGAGTAAGGAAATTCCTTCAAAAACATATAAGCAACTATCCTACAAGTCATAGTCTTATAGATTGGCCCAGACCACTTAAAATGTTTAATTGCCTTGTCCAAGAACATATAGATTTTAAATGTCAGAGGGAGAGATTCTTGCAATACTTAGGTTTAGACTGGCTCCTTATCAACTACAACAGTCTGTCCATTTTTTAAAAATTGTACATATGAAATGAAATAGTTGTACAATGATCACCTGAAGGCATAATTTCTTTTGTAGTTGTTTTATCTTTTTGGTCTTTTTAGCATTGACCTACCAATTCAGTGAGATATATTTGATTATAAAATTTCTAATTAATGAAAAAGTAATCATTTCTGGATATACTGCACAAATACATAAATCATAAGGTAGCTTTTCACTGAAAAGAATTTAGGAATCCCTAGACTCTTTGATATGATTTCATCAACTGAAAATTTGATTTATTTGGAAAACACTAAGCACTATTTGATTTCTTCAATATATTTCATGGAGGAAATTTCTTACCTATAGTACACCTCAATATTAAAACATTCACTCTATTACACAAAGATGATTGTCAAATCTGCATTGCACAAAAATGATTATCAGAAGCTTGAATCAATTTCATGAAATAATTTAACTCACAAAATGCAAATACCACCATTACATCTAGGAATTGACTACTTCCCTCTCTACTTTGAGTCTTCTGTGTCTCATGTATAATGCATAATAAATACTGGACAAATATTTTACTTTTTCTTTAAAAAGTGGCTTAACTGAAGATGTGTTACTTGGGGTGGGAGTCCTAGAAATGAAAGGAAAATCTTCTGTATTGGTCAGAAACCATTTGTTAGCTACAAGCCAAGATAAAAGTTTAAGCATTTCAGCAATCCTTCATTAAGAAAAAGAGTTTGAATAAGTTTACTTGGAGAGTTTTAGCTTCTTTCTAAATTCAGTCTTCCCCTGTGGTGTTTTGGGGTCTTCATAATGAAGTACTGGCAGAAATAGGATTAATCCTATTGTAATTAACTTTTGTTTTGTACCATAATCTCAGAATGCATTCCATATCCATTAAATAGGTACAATAATATTTCCTATTATTCCTGTTTGTAGGTATCTTGCTGAAATGTAAATATACAAAAGTAGGCACATTTGGGCATTGTATTATTACTCATATGTTGTTGGAAGAACAAATCAACATTCACTCCTTGATTTTTCATAAGCAATAACCAATTTATATAACACCTTAAATTTTATAAAATTACTTTTTAACAAAATATGTTGGTGATGGTAAAGGCAAAAAATCCCAGAAGCTCTTCCCCAGACTACTCCAAATAACTTTAAATTATGACTCCAACCAAATTCTAGTGTGGCAGAACCCACAGAAAACCTGAGTGAAACAATTTTCCCACCAAAGAAACCTTAGAAGATGTGCAGGAAGGGTCTGATCCTCCAGGGTTGAAAAGGGTCACAGTGCAGCCAAGGTCATGCCAGGTAACTGGATCATACCATCTCCAGGTATTCAGGAACAGCCCATGGGACACCTGGATCCCTGGATGCACATGGTTCCATGGCAACAGGGGTGGTTTCCAGACCTCTCAATACAGGAATTTCTAAGGTCAACAGGAAAACTCACACACCAGAATGAGCACAGAGCCCAAGTCAGTGCAGCCCTCAGAACAGACTTGACCTTGGGAACCAGAAGTAGACGCATGGAACCACCCAGGAGCTTCTTCCAAAAGAATACTCTATCCAGTGATGGTAAAGGGGTCAGGAAAGACTACAGAGTTCACTCTGCTATCCCAGGGCAGGTCTCTGCTGCATTGCCCATACTCATATTTAGGTCACAGGCTAGGGCCCCATACTGCCATAGCAGAACAAAGATCCTCCTCACAGTTCTAGGGCAGAAGAGAGTGCTTGTGATCTTTCACAAACCAGAGAACATAGAAGGAGAGCAGTCACAGCCTCTCCTAAAACCCTGAAGAAATTGAAGTCCCTGGTGCTGGGAGGGTGTCCTTGCAAACATGTGTTAAAACCCTCAAAAGTTTGGAAAAGTACATTCTCCACCCTGGAAACAGAGTTCTACCTTAAGAAAAGCTAATATCATTCCATAGACTGGAAAATTGAGTAAACAACAGAAGAAAAATGATCTGACCACAGACAATTACTTTGGTACCATGGACGATCAACATGCACACTCAAAAGATGACAAAGTCAAAGTTTCAGTTCACAAAGGCTCCAAGAAAAATTGGAAGTAGTCTCAACTTATCTAAGAGCTCAAAATTTTTTTGAAAGTCAAGTAAGGGAGGTAGAGTAAAACATGGGTAGAGAAATGAGATTAAGGCAGGAAAGCCAGGAAACCTAAGTTCAGCAGTGTGGCTAAGGAGAAACCAAAAAAAAAAAAATACTGAAGAAAGTAACAACTTAAAAACCAGTTTAGGTCAAATGAAAAAAGCATTCCAAAAGGTCAATGAATTCATTCTTCTAGAATGTCTTAAGAAGCAGAACTGGCCAGATGGAAAAGGAGATACAAAAACTCTGTGAAGAAAATAATTCCTTAATATGCAAAAATGGAGTTAAGGAAAGCTGATGAATTTGTGAAAAATCAAAAAACAATAAAACAAAACCAAGTGAATGAATAACTTGAAGAAAATATGAAATAACTCATTGAAATAACAATTTATCTGGAAAACAGATGCAGAAGAGATTATTTAAAAATAATTATACTACCTGAAAGTCATGACCAGGAAAAGAACCTAAACTTCATTTTTCAAGAAATAATCCAGAAAATTGCCCTGATATCCTAGAAGCAGAGGGTAAAATAGAAACAGAGAATACACTGATGACCTTCTGAAAGAGATCCCAAAATAATAGCTTCCAGGAATATTAAAGTCAAATACCAGAACTCCCACGTTAAGGAGAAAATATTACAAACAGTTAAAAAGAAAAAAAAAAAAACTCCAATACACAAGATAGAGAAGCTTCTATATTAAGGGTTCATGGAGCTTGGAATATGATATTTCAGAAGGCAATAGAGCTTAAATTCAGCCAAGAATCAACTACACAGCAAAACCGAACATCTTCTTCAAAGGAAAAGATGAACATTCCATGAACTAGGAGACTTTGAAACTTTTCTGTTAAATGCATAGAAAGTTTCATGTTCAAGTTCAGGACTCAGATGAAGCATAGAATGTGGATGAGAAGGGTAAATTATAAAGGATTTGATGATGTTGAACTGCTTGTATTTCTCCTTGGGAAGATGATACTTCTAACTCATATGAACATTCTAATTTATTAAGTCAGTTAGAAGGAGCATATATAGACAAAGTACAGAAGCGTGCTGAATATAATGGTATAATATATTATAAAGATGGAGTTAATGGGAGAATAAAGCATGTACTGGGTGAAAGGGAAAATATAGACAGAATGGGTGTTGAGATTTCATGTAAAAGTGGTAATAAAATGCTTTGAAAAATGGAGTGGCAGGAGGGAAGGAAAGAGGAAATATTGGAAATGTCTCAGAGGGGAAATAACATTCAATAGGGTATAGGCATGTATCTTACTCTAGAGGAAAAAAAGGAGAGGAAAGGGATGGGGAAAAGGGAACAGAAAGAGGGGAAGAAGGATGTAGGTGATAGAAGAATGGCAGGATCCTGGAAGAGGACAGTCAGAAACAACTTGTTTTTGAGGAGGGACAGGGAGAAAGGAGAATAGAATGAATGGGGGGAGGGAAGCAATAGCATGGAGGGAAATACAGATAGCTATATCTGGGGAAAATATTGAGGCAACTTCTCTGATGGACTAATGATAAAAAATTTAATCTATCCCAAAGACAGAGCTTATATCTGAAAACAGGCTAAAGCACATTTATTTTCTCTATTTTTCTTGAGCTTTCTCTATTTTTGTGGGAATGGGGGGATTGTTTACTTTCATTTTTTATTTTTTTTAAGTTTTTGCAAGGCAAATGGGGTTAAGTGGCTTGCCCAAAGCCACACAGCTAGGTAATTATTAAGTGTCTGAGACCAGATTTGAACTCAGGTACTCCTGACTATAAGGCCAGTGCTCTATCCACTGCACCACCTAGCTGCCCCTGGTTGTTTACTTTTAAACAAGACCACTATATTAATGGGAAAAAATAAATATTTTTCTTTAGTAAGTGAAAACTATTTATTGGTGATAAAAGTATAATAATACCTCAATCTGATTTTGTAGATGAGGTAACTGAGGTTTAGAGATTAAGGTCAAATTTACAAAGTAACAGATATTAAATTGTGCAGTCAGTTCACTGTATTCCAAGCCCTGTCATCTCTGCATTGAACTGTGGAATAGTGGAAAAGATAGTGAAATAAAATTCAGGAACTCTGAGTTCTGGTCACAGGTCTGCTTTTAGCTATATGACTTTGGGCAAAGTACTATTGTCCTTCTGAGTCTTAATTTCTCCCTCTATTAAATGAAAGTGCAAGATTGAATGACCTTCCAGATTTTAATCTATGATTCTATCAAAATTGAGGGAAATGTGTCAAATATGTTCTATCATATTCCCATCTCTAAAAGATTATGATCCTATGAATCTGGATATGTGTCATTCCTGGTAGAATTTTATTGCATAATTCTATTTAGAAACAATCATTCTTTCTTGTCATAACAAATATGTTTATTTCCTATGAACAATCAGTAAATGATTTTGAGATGGCTAATTTTCTTTAATTTCTATACAACTGTCAGAATATCATAGTGGATGTTGAATGTGCACATCCTATAAAAATGATTTAACAATTGACCAAATTTCAAAGGTCTTAAAGAAAATATTATCTACACTAAGAACAGCAAGTATTTTAAAATATTACCACAAGGCTCAAATTCACTTTAAGTGATAATAAGTTATTTTCTATCTAGTGTTGCAAGCATGTTATAATATAAATGACAAGAGAAAGTCACAGCATGTGAAGTCTGTCACTTGTGAAAAGGGCTGTTTCTGTGATTTTATTTGAGTCCTTGGTCTGCCTTTAAATAAATTAAGGGGGGGGGGGGGTAACCTTTTCCTATTGCAGTCCAACTTCTGTTGTAAATCCTAAGTGGTAAAGAGTTGTCTGAACAAATCAGATGCTAAGTGATTTGCTTGGAGTCACATAGTCTATGTCAGAAGGAGGAATGAACCTTCCTGCCACTAAATCCAAAATGCTATCTTCTTTGTCATGCCTCTCTGAATAAATTATATCATACTTTTTATTCTTTAATATTTACAGGAGCTAAAAAGTGTACATACACAGTGTAGCTTGGTATTAGATAGAGGACAGAATTTAGAATCACAATGACCATATGTAAGTCACTTTAACTCCTAAAAACCTTTGTTTCTCATCTTCCAAATGAGGACAATGTGTTTAGTCCTAGCTCAGATGGTTGTGGTTAGGATCAAATGAATAAAGAATCATCATGTACTCTGAAAATATCGAAGTCCTATATATTTAACAGCTGCTTTTATGATTACTTGAGAAGTTTCCCCTGTTATATGTGTCCTTAGAGATCTTACTCAATATATTGCTCAATATGTTTAAAGTATCAGGAACAAAATACACAAACATTGGTAGAAGAGTCTATAAGAAGGTGAGCAATTAGTCCTTGACAATACCTTCTGAAACTTTGCTGATGATCTTAGGAATGTGGCATCCCTGATGAAGCCTTAAGAATGAGAAGATGGGGGGCCTTCGGAGGAGCCGGAGCCGAGCCGAGCCGAGCGGGCTCTCGGGGTCCGCGATGCCTCCGCCCCGGGCGCGGGCCGTCGCGGGGCTGCTGGCCGCCTGGCGGCCGCTGTTCCGAGCCCGCCTGCTGCTGCTCACCAACACGCTGGGCTGCGGCGGCCTGATGGCGGCTGGGCACGGTGTGTGCCAGGCCTGGGAGCGACAGGAGGAGGAACGCGCCCCTGGCCGCCCCCAGCCTCCCCCGCCCCTGGACCTGTGCCCCACGGCTGGCATGTTTGCCGTGGGCTGCAGCATGGGCCCCTTCCTGCACTACTGGTGCCAGTGTTTGTGGCCTTTATGTGCCCACCCATTACCGAATGATGTATGTAAACAGCATGACTTTGGTCTGGGATACCTACCTGTGCTACCTCAAGCACCGGGACTGCCTCCCTGGCCACAGGGGCCTTGCCTCCTGCACCGACTAAAGCTACCATGAGGAGCCAAGCACCTGGCAGGGAACTGGACATCTGGGCCTGAGCTTGGAACAAGACTGGCCATGAGCTTGCTAAACACTTGTGGGCCCTAGAAACTTAATCAGAGATTGTCATTTAACTTAACTGATTGACTGCATCCAGGGATAGAAAAGAATATGTGTAGGGGCTACTCAGACTCACTGTTCCAAATGGGACCCCACTTCTCTGGAGACAAGTCACTGGGGATCTCAAAGCACTTTATGGATCCAAGCAGTGGAGGGGCTGGCTGGAAAGGAATGAGCTGAAAGCAACATAGTTAGGCCAACCTATGTCAGGCCAGACTGACTCCAGGACGGGTGTTTGGGATGGAGGACCAGAGTAGGAACAAGCATTGAACAAGCATTGGCCTGGGGTTTCCCTGATTCAAATAAGAAAGTAGAAATCCTAAGGCTCCAAGCTATCTCTGGCCCAGGGCTGGGGCTGGGGGCTCCCCAAAGGGGGAAGCAGATGGACAAGAGCAGATGTGGGGAGGCCCAAGCTCTTGAGGAGGAGACTTGTTCTGGGCTGCCATATGTCCTGGGCTAATAAAAGATTCTAATTCTGAAAAAAAAAAGAATGAGAAGATAAATTATTCTTCAGTGAATTAGGTCTGTGAAGCAATATAAGTTATAGACATAGCATATTAGAAGTTCTAAGGTACGTTTGGATCTTCTAATTGTCTTTCTTAAAAAGCTAGCTAAGCTGAACAATATACAGTTTTGATTATTCTCTTTAAAAGGATCTTCCAAATTAAAGCGAATTATAAGTACATGGAAAAATGTTCTAAATCATTACTGATTAGAGAAATGCAAATCAAAACAACTCTGGGGTATCATCTATAAGACTGAGCAGTATGACAAAAAAGAAAAATAATTGGTTTTGGAGAGGATGTGGAAAAACTGGGACATTAATGAATTGCTGGTGAATTTGTGAATAAATCCAACATTTCTGGAGAGCAATTTGGAACTATGCTCAAAGAACAATAAAACTGTGCTTGTCCTTTGATTGAGAAATAGGACTACTAGGTCTATATCCCAAAAATATCATAGGAAAAGGTAAAAAATTCACATGTATATAATAGTTCTTTTTCATTGACAAACAAATGGAAATTGAGGGGATGTCCATCAATTGGGGAATGACTGAACAAGTTGTGATATGTGAATGTCATGGAATGCTACTGTTCTGTAAGAAATCATGAGGGGTGGGACTTTAGAAAATCTGAAAAAGGATTTGCATGTATTGATGCTGAAAGGAGTGAGTAGAACCAAAAAAATTGGAAAAATTAAGAACAACATTGTGTAATGAGTAATTATGACAAACTTCCTCATCTCCTTAGTATAATAATCAAAGACAATTCTGAAGGAATTGTAATGAAAATTCCATCCATATCCAGAGATGGACCAATGGAATTTGAACGCAGACCAAAGCTTACAATTTTCAATTTTCAAAATTTGTTTAATGGTGTTTTCTCCCTCTCATGTTTTTCTGGCCTTTTTTGTTTTAATTCTCCTTTCACATTGATCAATATAGAAATATATAGCAAAGATGGGAGGGATGGGAGGGAAGGAGAAAAATGTCAGTATCAAGACCTTAGAAGAAATGATTGTTAGAGGACTTCAGGGGCAAAATCAAGATGGTGACATTAAGCTATCATGCATTCATAGCTTTTCCCTACCAAAGATAAATGAAACCTCTGCTCTGACATTCAAGCTAGAGATGCCACCATGAAAAAGTAAAAATCCAAAGTTTTCAATAATAGACATCATGAAGGATCTTCATTGAAGATCTGTCTATTTGGGGGGAAAGGGGAAGTAAAGCCCAGGAGGCAGAAGAGCAGGAAAGCCAGCAGGAGGTTTTTAGTCACAGTGCAAACTAGGTCCTGACAGCTTGACAGCAGCAGAGTTCTCAGCAGTTAGATGACAAGCCAGCAGGGAGGGTCTTAACCCCAACAAAGTCTGAACCTTGGGAACACTGGGGTAAAAGACAGGACTGGGTAGGTAACAAACGCCTGCTGTCAGAATCTGGTTGTAAAGGAGGAAATAAATCTCAGCAAGGGCAAGTTTTGGATCACATAGGCAACATCTTGGTCAATGACAAGCCAGGGATCAGACCGCAGCTTCAGTCAAAAAAAAAGCTTGGATATACACCCTATATCTCAGGAGCAGAGATAAAACACCAAAGAGGAGGAAAAAGCTCAAAGAACTCTAACTGTAGAAAATTACTTCATATACAAAGATGGTAACTACACATTGTCTGAGGAAAAAATCAGTGAAAAGTCACTCAGAGGGGAAGTCTCAAAACAATCAATGAATTAGATGCAAATACAATAGCTCATTCAAGAATTTACAAAAGTATTCAAAAACCTAAAAGAAGATGAAAAAAAATGGGAAATTGAAATTAGAGTTATACAGAAAAATTATGAAAAATTGAGCAGAGAACTCATCACTATGAAGGCAGCAACATTAGAAATTCTGGAAATCATGGGAGTGATTAATAAAATTGAAGTCAAGAAAATCATTGATCTCATAAATAAAACTGAGTTGGTTTGAAGAAAAAGCTAAAAATATAGACAAAACAATCTGATGTTAAAAGGTAAGAAGATAATCA
This sequence comes from Macrotis lagotis, assembly GCF_037893015.1. Lineage (NCBI taxonomy): Eukaryota > Metazoa > Chordata > Mammalia > Peramelemorphia > Peramelidae > Macrotis > Macrotis lagotis. The sequence goes on along the minus strand of NC_133666.1, from coordinate 233,762,587 downwards.
AATTACCAGTATCAAAAACAAAAAATGTGAACTAACCATTAATGAATAAAAATTAAATCTATAATTCAGACTTATTTTGCTGAACTGTATGCCAATAAATTGGATAACCTATATGAAATTGATGAATATTTAAAATATATGAGCTTTCCAGATTAACAGAAGAGGGAAATGACATACTTAAATAACCCCATTTCAGAAAATGAAATTGAAGAAAGCATCAATAAAGTCCATAAGAAAAAAGCCTCTAAATTCAGATGGATTTAAAAATGAATTCCATCAAACATTTATGGAGCAATTAATTCCTTTTCTACATAAACCATATAAAAATAGGAGTTTTTCCAAATTCCTTTTATGTCACAAACATGTTGTTGATACCTAATGAAGGAAGAACAAAAACAAAGTAATTTAAAGACTAATTTCGCTAATAAATATTGAAACAAAAATCTTAAATAGAATTTTAGCAATGAACAATCATGGTTTAACATGATTAGGTAGGCAGGGATGGCTCAATATTAGAAATACACTCAACAGTTGAACATATCAGTGGTAAAAACCAACAAAAATCATATGATTATCTCAAAAGATGCTGAAAAAGCCTTTGATAAAATACAACATAAGGGGCGGCTAAGTGGTGCAGTGGATAGAGCACCGGCCCTAGAGTCAGGAGTACCTGAGTTCAAATCTGGCCTCATACAATTAAAAATTTCCTAGCTGTTTGACCTAGAGCAAGCCACTTCATCCCCTTGCCTTTCAAAAAAAACACATAAAAAGGAAAAAGATAAAGATAAAATGCAACATCCATTCATAAGAAAAGCACTAGACAGTTTAGGCATAAATGGAGGTTTCCTTAAAATAATAAAAAGTAACTATGTAAAAACCATCACCCAATATCATATATAATGGGAATAAACTCAGTTCATTTCCAACAAAATCAGGAGTGACACAGATATGCCTATTATAAACATTACTATTAGATAAAGTATTAGAAATGCTAGCTTTAACAATAAAAGAAGAAAAAGAAATTGAAGGAATCAGAATTGGCAATGAGGAAGCAAAACTTTTACTCTTTGCATATGTTATGATGGTATATTTAAAGAACCTGAGAAAATCATCTAAAAAACTCCTTGAAACAATTATTGAATTCATCAAGGTAGGACGATATAAAATAAACTCAGACCAATCATCAACATTTCTATATATGAACAAAAAAAGCAAGCACAAGAGATAGAGAAACTGCATTTAAAATAACTGTAGACAACATCCATTACTTGGGAATCTACTTTCCAAGACAAACAATCAGCCCCAGCAGACATTCTTCCAATGGAAGTCCAATGGACCTTAAGAATTTGGAAAAGATCATTGGAGGTCAATCATACATTCCCCACTCCTAGCCCTAACAGGTTGCACAATTCATCAATTGAAATTTTTATTGGGGAGGTATCCTGTTACCTAACTACTAGGTCTTCACAGAAGCTCACTCTAGCCACTGGAACCTGCGACATTAGGAAAATACTATCTCCTTTGCCCAGAGCCCTCTCAGCTATTGCTGGTGACAAAGAGAATAGCCTATCCCAAGTACAATCCCAGAACACAAAACAATGATCATGTTACTTTACCTGGAGAAACCAGTGAATCTTATTCTCATAGTTTAGCCCATAGTTCAGCTGAACAAACACGGTACCAGGTCTGGGACCTCCTACCTAGTGTTGGTGGAGGGTACTTTTCCAATTTTTTTTGTCAATTATCCCAGTATCCTCTAGTATATTAACATTCTAAAATGAGGAATAATGGGGAAAAGCTTACAGGAAAGTCATCATCCTGGCCATGGTCTGTTCTGGGCAACCCAGAAAGAGCTCCTTTCAGGGTGACTCTGGAGGCCCAGAGTGTACAATGGGACCTTTCAGAGCCTTGTGTTTTGGGGCATTGAACTTTGAGCTCTGGAGTCATTTTCCACTGTTACACTAACCTGTGTACTTGAAACACCTGGAGCCTAATGTAATGCAGAAGAAACAGTAAAAGAGGCATTAAGAAGCTTCCCCTCCCCCTTCTTCAACACATATTCACAACCCCTTGAAGAATGTCCAGTTCAATCTCCATTCCTGCCCACACCTTACAAAGAAACCAAGGAATATGATTCTTCTGATCAACTCAGAGTTCTTCCTCTCCCCAAAGATCATCCTGACTTCCCAATCATACAACTCTGGAGGACACAGATTTTCTAGCCCCATTTCTAGTCTGAATTTGTATGCTTGAAAAGGATTGAGAGATGAAAAGTAATAGCAGATCTGGAAAAGGAACTTTTAGAAAGAAACCATACTACAGTTTTTACAAATGGGGAAACTGACCTCCTTATGTCACCCAGCTAGGATGTAGCAGAGAATTTCAAGACTAGTGTTCTCTAGTTGAACTAGGATCTGATGATAGAGCTCTAGTTCCAATCTTCTAAGTACATTAGCTCCTGTCATGAACGCTGAGGCTTGTTCAGGTATTCTAGGGTAAAAGACAATTGGGTTGATCCTTCCTGTTCACTCTTTCCTTTTTTAGGAAAAACAAAGACTTGTTCACAATCACACAGTGATTAAAGGATGATTTGAACTCAGCTCTAACACCAAACCCAGCCTGTTTCTAAGACACTAGCTAACTGCCTTATGTGTATAATATGTACATTCACAATCAATTGTGAATGTACATACCTAGATCAAAAAAATGAGTGGTGATAAGAATCTTAGAATTTTGATAGAATTTAGTCATAATACAAGATGAGATTGCATTTAATTTGGGACATATTATTGTGCTTTCAAAGATTCCAAAGTCCTCATTGCTGCAAAAGTCCATTCATTGAAACTAATATTGGTTTTTTTTGGTAACAGTTTTTAAAGAATTTTATTTATTTAAGGAAATGGGGTTAAGTGATTTGCCCAAGGTCACACAGCTAGGCAATTATTAAATGTATGAGGCCAGATTGGAACTCACATCATCCTGACTCCAGGACTGGTGCTCTATACACTGCACCACCTAACAGCACTCCTAATTTAGTTTTATGACTTTAAATCGTAAAATGTTTTAAATTTAGAAAGTTAAGAAATGAAATTAAACCTAATACTGACTAATGGATAAATGAATGTTGGGTGCAATGAATCAGCATCAAACATGCTATATATATATATATATATATACATATATATATATATATATATATATATATATATATATATATACATATATGTGTGTGTGTGTGTGTGTGTGTGTGTGTGTGTGTGTATACTCATATGTATCAACACTGAGAGCCACATTGAATAACAATCTAGCATGGATTTGACCAAAAGTATGGTAGTGTAATGGCAGAGAAAGCCATGCTCAGAGTTAGGAACCTATGATTTCAATTTTCCCTTTGACATAAGCTTCATGAGTGACCCTAGGCAAGTCAATTACCTACTCATTGTTCCAGGTAACAAAGGGTGTAAACTATGGTACAAGATAATATCTTTTATCTGCTTTGGTAACAATGTTTAACTCATCAAATGATATCTATAGAAATAAAATCAACACAGATTTAATTCATCAAGACCATTTCATTAGTGTGGGGGAAGAGCCTATGAAGAAACTCCCTCTACCAATGTTGAACCTATGCAATTAGTACTTAGGGAAGTACTTTCAACAATGAGAGCTCTGGGTTCTAGGGGCCTCTGCCAGTCTCACTGAGAACTTTGTAAATGATTCTTCTTGTGGTGGTCCAAGCTTTCTGGTGGTCCAGTGGTTCATAGATTGTCTTGCCTGGATTGGTTTTCTGGTTCATTCTTTTGCCCTAGAGGGTGCTTTGCAATTTCTTCATTTTCCCCAGCCTTTTTTGTATTGTTTAGTGAAATCTTAGGGTCTTGTGGATTCACTGGCTTCTGACTGTTCAGTTCTGGTTTGGCAGATTTTGTTTGCTTTGCTTGGGTTCTTCTCCAGGTACTTTTTGCTTTTTTTGAAAACACTTTTTAAAAAATTATTTATTTATTTTTGAAATTTACAATTCCCCCCCTAATCTCACTTCCCTCCCCCACCCACCTCCACAGAAGACAGCCTATTAGTCTTTACCTTGTTTCCTTATTATACAGTGATCTGAGTTCAATGTGATGAGAGAAAAATCATATTCTAAAGGGAAAAATAAAGTATAAGAGATACCAAAATTATAAAATAAGAACTTTTTTTAATTTTTAAATTAAATGTAATAGTCTTTGGTCTTTGGTCAAACTCCACAGTTGGTTCTCTGGAAATAGATGGCATTCTCCATCACAGAAATTCCAAAATTCTGCCTGATTGTTGCACTTATGGGATGAGCAAGTCCATTGAGGTTGATCATCACTCTCATGTTTCTGTTAGGGTGTACAATTTTGTTCTGGTTCAACTCAGCTCACTCAGCAGCAGATCAAACAAATCACTCCAGGCTTCCATGAATTCCCATTTCTCCTGGTTTCTAATGACACAATAGTGTTCCATCACATACATATACCACAGTTTATTAAGCCATTCCCCAACTGATGCAAATTCACTCAATTTACAATTGTTTGCCACCAGAAACACAGTTGTTAATGAATATTTTTGTACAAGTGATGTTTTTACCCTTTTTCACAACCTCCTCAGGGTATAGACCCAGCAGTGGTATTGCTGAATCAAAGAGTATGCACATTTTGTCTCCTTTGGGCATAATTCCAAATTGCTTTCATAAAAGGTTGGATGAATTCAAAGCTCCACCAACAATGTATTAGTGTCCCAGATTTTCCACATCCCTTCCAGTATAGATCATTGTACTTTCTTGTCATATAGGTCAGTCTGAGATTTGTGAAGAAGTACCTCAGAGACACTTTATTTTGCATTTCTCTAATAAGAAATGATTTAGACCATTTTTGCATATGAATGTGAATTGCTTTGATTTCCTCATCTGTAAATTGCTTTTGCATATCCTTTGACCATTTGTCAGTTGAGGAATGGCTTGTTTTTTGTATTTTTTTTTACTATGACCCAGTTCTCTGTATATTTTAGGAATGAGTCCTTTGTCAGAAGTACTAGTTGTAAACCTTGTTTCAGAATGTACTACATTTCTTTTGATCTTGTTCATATTGCTTTTGTCTGTGTAAAAGCTTTTTAATTTTTTAATTTAATGTAATCAAAATTATATAGTTGTTTTTAATGATATTCTCCATCTATTCCTTGTTCAAAAACTGCTTCCTTTTTCATAGCTCTGACATGTAAACTATTCCTTGATCTCCTAGTTTGCTTATGAATATTATTTTTATGTATAAATGCTATAACCCTTTTGATCTTATAGGATGGGAGGTGTTGGTCTAATGCAAGTTTCAGTTTTCCCAACAGTTTTTATCCAAGAAAGAGTATTTTTCCCAATAGCTGGACTCTTTGGGTATATCAAACAGCAGATTCCTATAATCATTTCCTGCTAGTCAATTCTAGTGATCCACCACTCTATTTCTCAGCCAATACCAGACAATTTATTTGATGACTGATGCTTTATTAAATCATTTTAGGTCTGGTAGGGCTAAATCACCTTCTTTTCCACTTTTTTTTTCACTAAATCCCTGGAAATTCTCTGCTTTTTATTTCTCCATATGAATTTACTTACTTTTTTTCTTACTCATTAAATAATTTTTTTGGAATTTTAATTGGTAGGGCCCTAAACAAGGCATTTAATTTTGGAAGAATTGCAATTTTTATTATGTTAGTTCAGCCTATCCATGAACAGTTCATATTTGTCCAGTTATTTAAATTAGATTTTGTTTTTGTGAGAAGTGTTTTGTAATTTTTTTTGAAAAGTTTTTGATTCTGCCTTGGTAAGTAGACTTCCAAGTATTTTATACTTTCTGAAGTTACTTTGAATAGGATTTCCCTTTCTAGCTCTTTATGCTGCATCTTGCTAGTCATGTATAGCAAGGTTGAGGACTCATGAGTATTTATTTTTTATTCTGCAACTTTGCTGAAGTTGCTAATTATTTCTAGTAGTTTTTAAGATGATTTTTTGGGGATGCTCTAGGTATACCATCATGTCATATGCAAAGAGTAACAGTTTTGTCTCTTCAGTCCCACTTCTAAAACCTTATATTTCTTTTTCAATTATTTTTTTAGAACTTTTCAAGGCAAATGCGGTTAAGTGGCTTGCCCAAGGCCACACAGCTAGGTAATTATTAAGTGTCTGAGACCAGATTTGAACTCAGGTACTCCTGACTCCAGGGCTGGTGCTCTATCCACTGTGCCACCTAGAAGCCCCTTTTTTTCTTCAATTATTGCTGAAATTAACAATTCTAATACAATATTGAATAATAGTGGTGATAATGGGCATCTTTGTATCAACACTGATGTTATTGGAAATGTCTCTAGCCTATCCCCCTTGCATACAAAGCATATTGATAGTTTTAGATAGATACTGCATATTTTTATACTAATATTTTTATAATTAATATTTATTCCTACACCCTCTATTGTTTTAACAGGAATGGGCACTGTATTTTGTCATCATCTATTGCTATAATCATATGATTTCTGATAGATTTGTTATTGATATAAATAATAATAATACTAAAAGTTTTCCTAATATTGAACCAACCCTGCATTCCTGGAAAAAAGGCTACTTGGTCACAATATATTATCCTAGTGATTACTTGCTGTATTCATTTTTTTATTTTGAAACAAAAACAAGGCTATTTTATTTGTCTTCTATTTTATTCTGGGTGGGGGGGAAGAAGAAAAGGTATCTAAATTTATTTGTCATTCCTAGATTAGGGAAAAAGGAGCTCCCCTGCCTGAGGACATGGGTGAGGCTCTCTAAAAACAGCCTTTTCCTTCCCTTCCCAAATCTCCAGGGTTGTGTGGCTAGGCCAGCCAGGGGGCCAGCAGCAAGCTTTGGCACCAACACCAAACAGGTCTTGACAGCCCCAGGGTGTTGGTGGTGGCCCCCATTTCATCCCAGGCTTTTATCTAATGAGTTAATGATTAATAAGCAGGCTTATTGTGGCAATGCCCCACTGCCCCTTCCTGCAGGGCCTGCTGCAAACAGGGGGCCTAACCTTGGCTGCTGCCTCTACTCTACTCCCTGAGGGAAGGGCACTGCATCCCTGAATCACCAGTGAGGGCAGGGCTGGCACCTGCTGCCCTTGTGACACAGGTTTCCTCCCCCCCTGCACCCATCCCCCCATGCTGACTCAGGGCTGGGCCCTGGGCCACCTCTTAGCCTAGCTGTAATTTCCCTGAGGGCCCTGGCAGGAGGCCCCCAAGAGGCCAGGCTTGAATCTGTAAAGAAAGCACAGACAGAAGTTGAGAGGACCTGACTTTTAATGCCACAACTCAAGGTCCCCAGCAAAGCAGTGGGAAGGAGCCCCTGGGTCATGCAGAAGGGACAGACATAACCAGTCTTTAGCGCCTTTGCCCTGCCCATCCCCCAGCTCTGAGGCTGGGTTCCACTTGGCACCCAGCCCTGGGCCACTCCACCAAACCTGCCCCACCCTACACCCTCTACACAGATGAAGCTAATGGTCTGGCTTAAGCTTCTCTTCTTCTAAAACTGGAAAATGCAGAGGCAGCATGAAGGTGGCAGGGAGCTCTGTATCACTGAGAAGCAAAACTGGCCTTTGGTTCTCATTTTGAGGTGAGCACATCCTGCCCAGAACGAGCAAGGCTGGCCCTGGCAGTAGAAGGAGCCCACCCCAAACACAAATCCAACTCTTTGGTCCTCTTTAGCCTGACCTCTGCCCCAGGGCCTTGAAAGCAAGGGACTAGGGCTAGGCCCTCTGGACAGGGACAGGGATCCTCACAATCCTTACCTTCAGCCCACAGGAAAGAAAAAGGTTAACGGCAGCAGGGAGGGAGGGAAGCAGCAGCAGCAGGAGCTCACGTGGCAAGAGAGGGCAGAGCACAAGGGGTAGGGGGGCAGGTTTAGTTTCAAAACACAGAGACTGTTTATTTCGAAAGGATTTTGCAACAAACAGTAAAATGGCTTCAGGTGGCCGCTCTACTCTTCCCCCTCATCCTCATCCTCATAGGATTCGATGCCCACCTCCTCATAATCTTTCTCCAGGGCTGCCATGTCCTCCTGAGCCTCAGAGAACTCTCCCTCCTCCATGCCCTCACCTACATACCAGTGCATGAATGCTCTCTTGGCATACATCAGGTCAAACTTGTGGTCCAGGCAAGCCCAGGCTTCTGCAATGGCTGTTGTGTTGCTCAGCATACACACTTCTCTCTGTACCGTGGCCAGATCTCCACCAGGGACCACAGTGGGTGGCTGGTAGTTGATGTCAACCTTGAAGCCAGTAGGGCACCAGTCCACAAACTGGATACTCCGTTTGGTCTTGATGGCCGCGATGGCAGCATTGACATCTTTGGGTACCACATCACCATGGTACAGGAGGCAGCAGGCCATGTATTTGCCATGGTGAGGGTCGCAATTCACTATCTGGTTGGCTGGCTCAAAGCAGGCATTGGTGATCTCAGACACTGAGAGCTGCTCATGGTAGGCCTTCTCAGCAGAGATGACAGAAGCATAGGTTGCCAGGGGGAAATGGATTCAAGGATAGGGCACCAGGTTGGTCTGGAACTCTGTGAGGTCCACATTGAGGGCACCATCAAAACGAAGAGAAACTGTGAGAGAGGAGACAATTTGGCTGATGAGATGGTTGAGGTTAGTGTAGGTGGGACGTTCAATATCCAGATTTCGGCGGCAGATATCATAGATGGCCTCATTGTCCACCATGAAGGCACAATCGGAGTGCTCGAGGGTAGTGTGTGTGGTCAGGATGGAGTTGTAGGGCTCTACCACAGCTGTAGAAACCTGGGGAGCTGGATAGATGGAGAACTCTAGCTTGTACTTCTTGCCATAGTCGACTGAGAGTCGTTCCATCAACAGGGAGGTAAAGCCAGAGCCAGTGACACCTCCAAAGCTATGGAATACCAGAAAGCCTTGGAGTCCTGTACACTGGTCAGACAGTTTGCAGATTCGATCCAGCACAGGGTCAATGATCTCCTTGCCAATTGTGTAGTGGCCACGAGCATAGTTGTTAGCAGCATCCTCCTTAACAGTGATCAGCTGCTCTGGGTGGAAGAGTTGTCTGTAGGGGCCATTTCGGATCTCATTGACGACTGTGGGCTCCAGGTCCACAAAGACAGCTCGAGGGACATGCTTGCCAGCCCCAGTTTCACAAAAGAAGGTGGTGAAGGAGTCATCTCCTCCCCCAATAGTCTTGTCACTGGGCATCTGCCCATCAGGCTGAATACCATGTTCCAGGCAGTACAGCTCCAAGCAGGCATTGCCCATCTGGAAACCTGACTGTCCTACATGGACTGAGATGCATTCACGCATGGTGGGGGTCCAGGCCGGAAAGTCTCACATTGAGTCTGTGTGACGGATCTCGGTGAGAACTCTGCTGTATTCATTTTGCCAAGATTTTATTTTAGATTTTTCACATCTATATTCATCAGGGCCATAGGTCTATAATTTTCTTTCTTTGTTTTAACTCTTTCTGGTTTAGGTATCAGTAGCATATTGGTGTCAGTTAGGCAGAGTTCAATCTTTCCCCATTTTTCCAAAGAGTTTATAAAGAATTGGAACCAAGTGATCCTTAAATGATGGATAGAATTCACTTGTGAATCCATCTGACCCTGGAGGTTTTTTCTCAGGGAGTTTAAAATAATGGCTTGTAACATTTCTTGTTTTCTGAGATAAGGTTATTTAACTTCCTCTTCATTTAATCTGGAAAACTTGTTTTATTGTAAATATTTTTCCATTTCACTTAGATTGACAAATTTATTCTCAAAGAGTTGGGCAAAATAATTTTGATTTATTACTTTGATTTCTTCTTCTTTAGTGGTGAGTTTACCATTTTCTAGGTTTTATTAATTAGTTCAATAGTTTCTTGCTTTTGATTTTATTAATTTCTCCTTTAATTTTAAGGAGTCCTAATTTGATATTTAATGGGGGGTAACTTCTTCTTTCTCTGTTTTCTTAGTTGAATGTTTAGTTCATTGAATTCCTCTTTTTCTAATTTATCCATGTAAGCAGTAAATGATATAATATATCCCTTGATAGCTACCTTGGTTGTATCCAATAAGTTTTGGTATGTTGTTTCATTATTGTCATTATCAGGAGGAAATAATTCTTTCTCTAATTTGTTGCTTGATCCAATCATCCTTTAAAATGATATTATTTTGTTTCCAATTAGTTTTGTTCTATATCTCCCTGGCCCTATATTGCATCTGATTTTTATTTCATTATGATCAGAGAAAGATGTATTTACTATTTCTGTCTTTCTGTGATTAATTATTAGTTTTTTTTATGCCCTAGTACATGGTCAGTTTCTATGTAAGTGCCATGTACTGCAGGAAAAAAGTATATTCCTTACTATCACCATTCAGTTTCCTCCAAAGGTCTATCATGCCTAAGTATTCTAACAATCTATTTACATATTTAATATCCTTGGTTATTTTATGGTTTAATTTATCTAAATCTGAGATTGGGAAGTTGAATTCTACCACCAGTAGAATTTTGCTGTATATTTCTACTGGTAACTCCTTCAACTTCTCCTCTAAGAGTTTGTATGCTATACCATATGATGCATACATATTTAGTACTGAAATTACTTTATTGTCTTTGGTACCTTTAAGAAGGATATAGTTTCTTTCCTTATCTCTTTTTACAACTGCTTCCTCTGAGATTAAGGATTGCCACCCATTTGTTTTTCACTTCAGCTGATTTTGTTCCAACCTTTTACATTTATTCTTTATGTAACTCTCTGCTTCCAATAAGTTTCTTGTAAGCAGCTTATTGTAGGATTCAGGTTTTTAATCCTCTCTGTGATTCACTTACATTTTAAGGGAGAGGTCATCACATTCACATTCAAAGTTGTAATTACTAACTCTCTATTGTGCTCCATGCTATCTTCCTTCTCCATATTACCCCTTTTTTGACTTTATCCATATTCTACAGTATTTTGTTTCTAAATACCAACACTTTCAGTGTGTTTGTCCTACTATATGTAACCCCCCCTCGCCTTTCTTTACCTTTTCCCTTTACTCTTTCTTCTTTCTCTTCCTTCTGTTAGTTCCCCTGTTCCTAACCTCTCCACTTTTCCCCTTTTAATATTTGAAGGGTATGTTTCTTAAATTAACTGAATGTATTTATGTTAAATTTAAGCCAATCATGATTGAATATACTTGTTGAAGGTTTCAGATAGATAATGGATATCTTTCCTAAGGAATAATCCATTTATTCCTATGCTCTCCAGTGTTTTTAGTAGGAATGGTGTTGTATTTTGTCAAAGGTTTTCAGCATTTATTGATGTAATAATATGATTTCTGAAAGTTTTGTTATTGATATAGTTAATTAAAGTAATGGTTTTCCTAATAATGAACCAACCCTACATTCTGAGATAAATCCTGCTTGGTTGCAGTATATTATCCTAGTGATAACTTGCAGTAATTGATTTGCTAAGATTTTATTCAAGATTTTTGCAGCTATATTAATTATGGAGATATGACTATAATTTTTTTGTTCTGTTTTGACTCTTCCTGGTTTAGGTATCAGCATCATTTTGGTGTCATAGAAAGAGTTAGGCAGAGATCTGTCCTCAACTGTTTTGCCTAAGAGTTTATATAGAATTGGAAACAATTGTTCCTTAAATGTTTGACAGAATTCACTTGTGTATCAATCTGGCCCTGGAGATTTTTTATTAGGGTGGTCAATAATGGCTTGTTGAATATCTTTTTATGAGATGGGGTTATTTAAGTATTTAATTTCTTCTTCATTTATTCTGGGCAGCTTATATTTTTGTAAATGTTCATCCATTTCATTTAGATTATCAAATATATTAACATACAGTTGTCAAAATAATTCCACATTGTTACTTTAATTTCCTTATCATTGGTGGTGAGTTGACTTTTTTTTTCATTTATGATACTGGTAATTTGATTTTCTCCTTTCTTTTTGTTAATCAAATTAAGCAGAGGTTTATCAATTTCTTTATTTTCTTCATGAAAATAACTCTTGGTTTTATTTATTAATTTAATAGTTTTCTTGCTTTTGATTATATTAAATTTTCCTTTAATTTTTAGAATTTCTAAAATGGTATTTAATTTTTTTATTTGTTATTTATCTAATGTTTTTAATTGCATGTTTAGTTCATTGATTTCCTCTTTCTCTCCAATTTATCTGTGTAAACATTTGAAGATATAATATATCCACTGGCAACTGTCCTAGCTGTATCCCATAAGTTTGGGTATGTTATCTTGTTATTGTTATTATCTACAATGAAAACATTAATTCTTTCTATACTTTGTTGTTTGATTGACTCATTCTTTAAAATGAGTTTATTTAGTTTCCAAATAGTTTTAGCTCTCTCTTCCCTGGTTCATTATTGTACATGATTTTCATTGAATTATGATCTGAGAAGGATGTGTTCACTCTTTCTGCCTTTGATTTCAAGGTTTTTATGCCATTGTACATGGTCAGTTTTTTTTGTATTCCCATTCTACTTTCCCAAATGTCTATCATGTCTAGGTTTCCTAGGAATCTATTTATTTCCTTACATTCCATCTTGTTTATTTTCTGGTTACATCATTCTAAAACTAAGAGTGGAAAGTTGTGGTCTAGCAATAGAGTTTTGCTTTCTATGTCTTCCTGTAACACATTCAACTTCTCCTCTAAAAATTTGGATGCAACAACACTTGGTGCATATATATTTAGAAGTGAAATTGTTTCATTGTTTATGGTACCTTTTAGGAGTATATAGTTTCCTTCTTTATCTCTTTTAATGAAATCCATTTTTGCAGTTGCTTAGTGTGAGATAAAGATTTCTACTTTTTTTTTTCACTTCAGCTGAAGCAAAATATATTTTACTCCAAACTTTTACTTTTACACTGTATGTATCTCTGCCTTAAATGAATTTCTTGTAAGCAGCATATGGTAGGATTCCTGTTTTTAAACTAGTCTACTATTCTCTTTTCTTTTATGGGAGAGTTCATCCCCTTCACATACAAAGTTATAAATAGCAAGAATTTATTGCCCACCATGCTATCTTCCCTCTATCTATTTTTTCCCCTTTTTTTCACTTTGTCCATCCTCCCCAGTATTTTCTTTCTGAATATCACCATCTTCAGTGTTTTTGTCCCCTTATATCCAACCCCCCCTCCCCCTTCTTTCTTCTTTCCCTTTGCCCCTTCTTCCTTTTCTTAGTTCCTCTTTTCCTCCCCCCCCTCCCCTTTTCCCTTTTTAACACTTGAAATCTAGGATAAGTTTCTCAACTGAACTGAGTGTGTGTATGTTAAATTTAGGACTAATCTGATGAGAGTAAGATTCAGGAAGTTCTCACCTCCTCCTTTCTTCCCCTCTATTGCAATAGGTCCTTTATACCTCTTTTTGTAATATGATTCACCACATTCAATCTACTTCATCCTCCCTTCTCTTTACTGCCCTCCATTTTTAAGGCAATATTTTTTTAAAACATTCTATCAGTCATTGATAAGTGATGAGTGTCCATCATTTCTGGTTAAGTATATTCTCTATAATAGAATTCAAATTCTTGAGAGTTATTAGAGTATTTCTTCAAGGTGAGAATAAAACCAGGTGCATCTTATTGTAAAGCAGTGTTTTTAACCTTTTTTAAACCTTTTCATATGTCTCTTGAGACTCTTATTTGATGTCCAAATTTAGTTTTTAGTTCTGATCTTTTCATGTAGAAGAAGTGGAAATTTCCTATTTCATTAAATGTCTATCTTTTTCCCCTGGAAGAAAAGGCTCACTTTTGCTGGATAGTGGATTTTTGGCTGCATTACATGTACCCTAGCTCTTCTGAATATCTCACTCCAGACCTTTCAATTCATTAATGATGATATAGTCAGGCCCCTATGTAATTCTTATTGTGGCTCCTTGGTATCTAAACTGTTTCTTTCTGGTTACTTGCAGCATTTTTCACTTTTATCTGATAGTTTTGGAATTTGGCCACAATATTCCTTGGTGTTTTCATTTTGGAATGCCTTTCCTGGAGGGGATTGATGTGTTCTTTCAATAACTATTTGCCCTCTGCTTCCATGATATCAGGGCAGTTTTCCATCACTAAATCCTGTAACATTATTAAGTACAGCATTTTTTTCTCTTCAATGTTTACCATAAACCCAACAGTTCTTAGATTGTCTGCTTCCATTCTCTATTTCAGTGATTTTGCTGATGTGGTATTTTTTTATTTTCTTCATTTTTTTTTTGATCTTTTGGTTTTGTTCAAAAATTCTTGGGAATCTCTTGGGAAGTAATTAGGTTCCACAGATTATATTCTATTTTTAGAGAAGACTTTTCTAAATTTAATTTTTGCATTCCTTTTCCAATTAGTCACTTCTATTGTTGAAGGAAAATTTTCCATTTGCCCAAGTGTAGTTTTTGAGAGAATTATTTTTGTTTTGTATTTTATCAGTTGAGGATTTGCAGGAATTATTTTTTTTTGAATTTGTCCAATTGTATTTTCCAATGATTTGTTTTCTTATTGAGAGATGCTCATTTTCTCTTGCTAGATGTTAATTTTCTCTTCAATTTATTTTCTCAGTTTTTCCAATTGATTTTTAAACTCCTTACTTATTTCTTCTGGGAAGTCTTTCTGGGCTGGAGACCAAATCATATTCTCCTCAGAACTTCCAAATCTCTGTGTTAGGAGCTGTGTATTTAAACTAATTTTCAATGGATACCCCTTTCCACTGACCTTTCATCATTTTCCTAGGATATTGTATTGGGGGAGGGTCTGGCTCACAAAGGTTTGGTGTTGAAAACCCTAGAGGCAATTCTCACTGTGTTTTGTAATTCCAAGTGGGTTGGCCAGTAGGTGGTTCTGGTTACTTTCTCTAGAATTTCTGTGGCCTTTTATTGAGGCCCTCTCCTAGGCCTTGCAGGGAGGTGGGGAGAGCAGTTGGGTATGAATTATCCTTGAACAATGTGGATTGGGCTCTTGTGCGAGAATTTTAATTTCCCTATTCAACTGAGGGAGCTCTGCTGCTTATACCTGAGCCTGGTGTTGGTAGTTGTTGTATTGGGGAGGGGGGTACTGTTACTGTGTTTGTTCTGGGAAGAGAATTCAGCTAAAAGTATGGATCTCATGTTCCCAAGCAGAGTATATTGATGTCCAGCTGTACTCTCCAACTCTCTGTGAGGGACCTCTCCCTCCAACTCTGCTGGGGCTTCCCAGACCTCTGGTCCCACAGTCAAAGCCTCTCCAATTAAGGTCAGTCCTCTGGCTTCACTGCCCCCACTGGTTCTCAGCTATCCACTCCCAGGTCAGCCATGATCCCTGGAGACAGAACTTGTTGGTACTTGTTCCTCTCCTAGCTTCTCTTTCAGGGTTTCATCGGTCAAATTTCTGTTAAGTGTTTCCTTTCATATTGTTTCTCAGGGGAAACCAGGAGACCTTAGCGCATGGTCCATGTCTTCTCTCTACCATTTTGCCCAGAATTCCAAGTAAAATTAAATTTTCAAAAGACTATATACATATATATATATATATATATATATATATATATATATATATATATACTCAAAAGAGTATATTTCAATTATTTCCCTCTTATACTTACGCAATGTCCATTCAGATTGAGGAAGACAGGCAGAGAGAAGGATAGTTACTGGTCATGTAGTTCTATCACAGAGGACCATGACAGACTAGGAAACAGAAGGTGAGAGGAATCCTCTATCTTAGGCAGGATAGAGTCATATCTTCCTGACTCCAGATCTAAGCAATGGCTTCCAAATGTTATAAAACTGAATCATAAATCACACAATTCCCTCACCGAATGAAAAACAGAAATAGAAATTAGATCTAATTAGCTCTCCTTTTGTAATTTTGGCAGCCAGGACAAGACACAAAAACATCAAGAGAAAATCGTGGAAAATCCCAAATCAACAAAGTAGAACTGATATTTTAAAACCCCTTTTCATGTGGGATTCAAATTTACTACCCACTTCCTCATTCCCCCAAACACACTAGAAACCTTTAAAACAATTGGTTCAGATTAATTAGATACTAAAAGTCCTAAATACAATGAAGAGGAGACAAAAATACCTCTTAGATTCAAAGGCCCTTATGCTCTAGTATTCACATTTCCTGGTCAGTCTCATTCATGAATTGTGTACACACACTCACATGAGTTTCTCTAACTATCCTTTCCTTGTTTCCCTTCATCTCCATTTGCATACCTCAAACTCTGCTCCTCTAGTCATGCTTGTTTCCAATTATATGTGTGACTTTTCCCAAATGTGCTCTTATTTGAGTATATGCTTTCATTTCTATTTGCAAAAAAAGAATACTTATATTTCAGGAGGATATCATGTACAGGATCTTAGATTTTTAAGCCAGAAGGTATCATAACAACTATGTAGTTGAAGGTTCCTTACCATGAATCTATTTCACAGGATTCATAAACATGGTGGAAAATTTTGGTT
The DNA here is from genome assembly GCF_037893015.1 of Macrotis lagotis. Lineage (NCBI taxonomy): Eukaryota > Metazoa > Chordata > Mammalia > Peramelemorphia > Peramelidae > Macrotis > Macrotis lagotis. The sequence continues at coordinate 233,746,131 of NC_133666.1, read as the reverse complement.
TCACTTTTTATGTGGTTGTAGATTTTGTTTTTTTGTAATATTATTTGTTTGATTTGAAACATTTAGAAACTATTCTAATAAGGTGTCCCTAGTCTTATCACCCAGAAAACAGAGACAAAAAAGTTTGAGATTCTATTATATAGACAATACTACCAAAAGCAATAGAAAAAGGAATGACTAAACAATACATAAGTTTATTTGCATAAGGTAGGATTTAACTCAGAAATGATTTAATATTTATATATTTTATTTATATTTATTATCTTAAATATTAATTGTATAGACTAATATTTGGCAAATCCTAAGTGGTTCATTATTATCTTAATATTATGAATATTATAATATCTTGCCATTCTGCATTACTAATAAAATATGCTCAATATCTTTTGTTAAAGAAGTCAAGAAATGTGCAGTCAATGTGACTTCACTTATATGGCAACTTAGATAACATAGTGGACAGCAAGTTGGACTGAACTCAGAAAGTGTCAAAAGTTCAAATCAAGTCTCAGATGTTTACTAGCTTTCTTTTCTTGGGTTAATCACTTAACCTCTGTCCACCTTAGTTCCCACATCTGAAAAATGGAATTAATAACACTACCAACCATTGTTGGTGGGAGATCAAATGAGATAATACTCATAAAGTGCTATGTAGATGATAGCTATTATTTTTATTATTATCCTACTATGGCAGTCATAAATATGCTGGTAGTTATATAATTGAATAGTTTTTGTTTTTTCAGAAATAGTTTACTGTTTCTTTAAAGAATTTAGCCCTTTACATTTGGAAAGTCGTTGAAATCACCATTAGCAAATTTGAAACAATATTTCTTTCCTTAGATACAACTAAAATATAGCTATATACTTTGAAGTAAGACCTAGGTAAAATATTTTAATTAAAATATCAGTTGCAAAAATGTATTGGTATTTCAGATCAGAATATAGAAAGCAAACAAAAAGACTCTTAATTATGGTAATTTAAGACCAATTTTAATTACATAAGGATTAATTATTGAATAGTATACTAATAAGTTCTAACTATATTATGTTCCTCAAGGAAACTGGCTGAATCATCTGGAGCAAGTGGCAGCAGCTGAAGACAAAGGAAATCAGGATCATTCAAATTGGGGCATGTGACCCCCTAGAATTAAAAAAAAGTAAAACATAAAAATGAATGAATGGAAAAGCAAAACAATTATGTTTGAAGTACTCTTGTAGGTATTTTAGATACCAGTACAAAAGTGAGATAATCCCTGCACATAAAGAACTTGCATTCTCATAAGAGAGATCACATATAGATGGTAGTGATGTATAGCAAATAATAGAGTAGTTTAGACAAAATGCCTACTTGACTACTCTCTATTTTGGTTTTCCAATCAACTTTCAATTATCTGAGCATTGAATTGTGACCAGTAACCAATCAATACTTTGTCTCAAGTCTTTTTGATATCAATATGCCAAAGGATTTCTGTTAGTGGTCAGCATCAACCATTGAATTCTGTCTTTTAATTGCTTATTTCTAGGATTGTTTTTCCCTGCCCTCTTTTGTTCAAACTTTCCATGTCTTCCTTTCAGTATCTTGAAGGGACCCAGATAAAGTGTTACTCCATTGCCCAGAAAGGGGTCTCATTGTCTGGATCCAGGGATAAGAGCTAAAGATGATTCTGACCTGTGGAGTTTTGCTCCTCCTGAGATAAATTGAGCTTCTTTTTCTCATACTCTTCGGTTAATAAAATTCCAATCCAGAGACTCAGAGACAAATTTATTTATGGTTTGGATTATAGTTCATATATAGAATTTTCCAAGAGAGAATAAAAAGGACAGTAATGTACCATGTAAAGCAGATATGGCCAGGAATATATTCACACAGGTAATCTATTCACACAAAGAAACAAAACCCTAGCTCCCATTCATCAAACTAAGCATAAAAGATAATTTGCATTAACTGGACAACTTAAGACAAGATATAATAATTTCACTTGTAAATGTTGTCACAATCTTTCTATTGACTGTAACTTAACTTCATTCAAAGCAGAAAACAATATTGCTAAAGTAGTGCAGTGTGTAAGACAGTAGGAATTTAATAAATTCAAGTTTTAAAAAAGTACATAACGTGGTTTATGGGGATTCTACTTATGTCTTTTAGATTATTCTTCAACTTTATAATGTCTAAACAACTTCAGGAACATATTTGATGACAAAAATATCTTGCCTGAGGCCAATCCTTTTAATATTCGTCATTCTTCCCAGAGCATTGAGTAATTGACTGGTACTCAAAAAGTTCTAATTTCTTGAACTTAAAAAGTCACTTCCAAGTCTAGATATATGTATATATGGATAGATATATTAGATTAGGAAAGGAAAACTGCAGAATATACAAAGGAGGCCAAGGGACAAAGTACAATCTTAATTATTTACAGACATTTATACAGGAAGTTTTCTGTGTTTGTTTGTGAGCACAGCCACTATGTTGATGTAGAGAAAGGACAGCCCTTTCTATTCCTTACTGGAAATTAGTTCAATGAAGACACTTGGAGAATTAACAAAAGAAATTCTAAGTTGTTGATTTTTTTTTTAAGCCTGAGAGTCTAACTCCTTTCTTCACACCACTCCTATTTTCAGGACGAAAGAAATATCAGAACCAGAAGCAAAATTCCAATTCCTTTCAGTAGTCAATCATTTCATGAATGGAAGAAGGCTTCAAACCAATGACATGAATTACAAATCATAAAAATCAACTTTGTACATGGAATAACCCTTGTCATATAGGGACTTTCTTATGTAAGGTCTTATCTCAATATTAACTCAACAGAGTAACCCAATTTAAAAAAGTCTAGTTTTAGGTAAAGAAATTTCTAGATTACCCATATAACAATGCCTTTACAGAAGAAGAAAATAGATGGGATAAAATGTTGAATATGAGACAAAGTAATTTTCATTTTAACTTATTTGTTTTATTTTGAAAATTGTTTCAAAAGGCAATCTTAAGTTACTTAGAAAAATTACTTATATTAAATATTCACTTCTCTAGTAAAACCAGATAAATTATGTTATCACATTTTTTCTCTGTTCATAGATGTCTGTCCAAATTCTATCTTTAACCTAGCAATGCATTATTGATTCATTTGATTGCTCAATATTGCTGAACAAACAATGCCATAATTCTTCTGAAATAATTCCTCTTCCATAAGGTAAATACAATCTACAAGTACATTAGCCTACAGTAAAGTACAGAATTCTTAGTGCTTTGAGAAGGCAAGTAAAGGCCTTTACGAAATATTAATTAACCCACTAAAGCATTTTAGGCAATCAGTAGGTTTAGACAACGTCAGCTACAACATTTGATTGCCCAGTGAAGTTTCACAATATGAGGCAAATTACATGAAAGCTGATGACAATCTAAAATTGTTAATCTCCATTACTGAGATGTAAAATATTAGATTCCATTTGCTCAGTAACACATTAGAATTTAATTCAGTTATTTATGAAGTTTCCTATTTTTGGCCAAAAGAAAATTCCATAAGATAGTGACTGGCAGCAAAACCACATAGTAGGCATTCAATAAATCTATCTTTATTTTCATTTCATCTTAATACTGTTTGGTAAAATTTTTTAAAGTGCTTGTTATAAGAAGGGAAGCTAAAGACTTTTAACAGCTTCTGAAGCTGACTTCTCAAAATTATGACACTTTCAGAAGCATTCCTAAATTGAATAACAGGGGTTTGGAGAAGTTCTATTTTCACTTTCCTCTTTAAAAGTCAAAAGTAATAAGAAATTAATTCCAAGGCTACAAAAATTAGTGTACACAGGAAGCAAATAAAAAATTTATAAATTCCAATTTTAGAAAGAAGAGAACAACTATAGAATTTCACTGTAACAGAGAAAACAAAAGAGAAGAGAATAAACATGCATATAGTGCCTATTGTTTGTTAGGCACTGAAAAAAAATGTTTTTGTTGCATGTTTTGTTTTGTTTTATTTTACAAATGTTACATTTCATCTTCACAACAAACCTGAATCTTAGGTAGTATAAACCTAACCATTTAAGAATTTAGAAAACTGAGACAAAGAGAGGTTAAGTGACATCCCATGGGTCACATAGCTAGTACATGTGTGAGGTCAGGTTTGAATAAAAGTCTTCCTAAATCCAGACTCAGGATTTTATCTGGTATACCACACATAGCCTATCACAAAGTACTTTGCATTTCTGAGAATACAACTTGAAAAATGCAGTTGTTCACTTTGATCACTTTTTAGGCTGGTTTTTTTTTCAATCCACATTATGATATTCAACCAAGTTCCATTCTATAACTCAAATGACTGCTGATCACCTCAAAGTCAATTTTGGGATTGTAGGAAATCAACTCACCAAACTATGAAACAACAAAAGTCTTAAGAGAGTTATTGAGGAGCTCTTGTCAGCTAATGTCTTTTTTCTAGAATAGTATACAAGAGGGAGAATAATGAACTTTTGTAGAATTAGGACACATGTAATATCAAAAAGATAACTAAAGAACATTGATATAAATTAGTATCCTCCATTAGAGATGTTCTACCCAGATAAAACTCTTGGGTTGTAAAGCTCAACATTGTCTTTGAAGTAATTTGCTTTATTATTTTTCTGTCAGTGTGGCCAAGTAGAAATGTAATTGCCTGGATTCAGAAGACCTGAATCTTACCCATGTTAGGCAGATCTTTTCTGAAGTTCCTCCATGATATCTTGAATTGAGAATTTGCTTCACTCTGGTTTTATTTGTTATTTCTGTTGCTTTAGGGTATTTTAGAGTCTTCTCTTAAAGGTGTTTCAGGAAAAGCTTCCTCGCTTTGTGTCCCCCATCTTCGTTCCACCCACAAAAATCCCAAGAACTGTATTTAAATTTGCCTTTTGGCAACCTGGCCCTGTATGAATAAATTATTTCACCTCTTTTTCTATTCATCATTTTTCTAATTTGTAATATAAGGTTTACTAGCATGACTTCTAGGTCTAAAGCTATCACCAAAACAAAAAAAAGGAAGATCAAGAAACTCAATTCATTCTTCTTATGGTTAAGGGGAATATTTTAGCATTAATGTGTCAAAATTTTATTTTACAAACTCATATATTTTATGTAATATATGGTTACTATTAGACCTCTGTATATTGGGCAGATTTATAAACTTTGACTGGTCTTTACAATAATTCTACACTTGGAAGGAAAGTCATGAAATAGCACATGCTTATGTTCTCAAAGAGTGTGCAAAAATCTCTAATAAATGGATAGGAATTGAGGTTCCAATCCTGCATGAGTAAAGGTCACCTTGCTTTATGGTTTTCACAAGATCCCTGTTCTATAAGCAAAAGGACACTCGGTAACATAAATACAGGGTCAATCAAAGGCTTTTATTTGTAACAAAATTTATACCATCAAATTTATTATTTATTTCTTTTTTTAATTTATTTTTTATTAAAGATATTATTTTGAGTTTTACAATTTTCCCCCCAATCTTTCTTCCCTCTCCCACCCCGCCACAGAAAGCAATCTGTCAGTCATTACTTTGTTTCATTGTTATACCTTGATCCAAATTGGGTGTGATGAGAGAGAAATCATATCCTTAAAGAAGAGACAAGATGTCTAAGAGGTAAAAAGATCAGACAATAAGATATATGCTTTTTTCTGAATTAAAGGGAATAGTCTTTGAACTTTGTTCAAACTCCACATCTCCTTATCTGGATACAGATGGCACTCTCCTTTTCAGACAGCCCAAAATTGTTCCTGATTGTTGCACTGATGGAATGAGCGAGTCCTTCAAGGTTGATCATCACTCCCATGTTGCTGTTAGGGTATACAGTGTTTTTCTGGTTCTGATGATTTCACTCAGCATCAGTTTATACAAATCCCTCCAGGCTTCCCTGAATTCCCATCCCTCCTGGTTTCTAAAAGAACAATAGTGTTCCATGACAAACATATACCACAGTTTGCTAAGCCATTCCCCAATTGAAGGACATTTACTTGATTTTCAATTCTTTGCCACCACAAACAGGGCTGCTATAAAGGTTTTTGTACAAGTAATGTTTTTATCCTTTTTCATCATCTCTTCAGGGTATAGACCCAGTAGTGTTATTGCTGGGTCAAAGGGTATGCATATTTTTGTTGCCCTTTGGGCATAGTTACAAATAGTTCTCCAGAAGTGTTGGATGAGTCCACAGCTCCACCAACAGTGTAATAGTGTCCCAGATTTACCACAACCCTTCAAAAAATGATCATTATACTTTCTGGTCATTTTGGCCAATCTGGGAGGTGTGAGGTGGTACCTCAGAGAAGCTTTAATTTGCATTTCTCTAATAATTAAAGATTTAGAGCAATTTTTCTTATGACTATTGATTGCTTTGATCTCCTTATCTGTAAATTGCCTTTGCATATCCTTTGGCCATTTGTCAATTGCAGAATGTTTTTTTGTTTTAAAAGTATGATTCAGTTCTCTGTATATTTTAGAATTGAGTTATTGGTCAGAATCATTACGTGTAAAGATTGTTTTCCAATTTACTACATTTCTTTTGTTCTCATTACAGTGGTTTTATCTGTGGAAAAGCTTTTTAATTTAATTTAATCAAAATCATCTAATTGGTTTTTCTTGATGTTCTCCAACTCTTCCTTAGTCATAAACTGTTCCACTTTCCATAGATCTGACAGGTAAACTATTCCTTGATCTTCTAATTTGCTTATAGTATTGTTTTTTATATCTAAGTCCAGTAACCATTTGGATCTTATCTTGGTAAAGGGTATTAGGTGTTGGTCTTATCTAAGTTTTACCTTTACTCTGTATGTATCTCTCTGCTTCGAATGAGTTTCTTGTAGGCAGCATACTGTAGGATTCTGGTGTTTAATCCACTCTGCTATTTGCTTGCATTTTATGGGAGAGTTCATCCCATTCACATTCAAAGTTAATATTACTAATTCTTTATTGCCCTCCATGCTATCTTCCCTCTGTGTGTATTTTTCCCCTTCCCCCCTGTATCCATATTCCCCAGTATTTTTTTTCTGAATACCACCCCCTTCAATGTATTTGCCCTCGTATATCACCCCCTCCCCTTTCTTTCCCCTTTCCCTTTTTCCCTTTTCCCTTCCCTTCCTTTTGTTAGTTCCCCTTTGCCCCCTACTCCCCTTCCCTTTCTCCATCCCCCCTCCCCTTTTCCCATTTTAAAACTTGAAAGGTTAGATGTTTTATAAGTTAACTGAGTATGTTGACTTTAAGCCAAGTATGATGAGAAAAAGATTCAGGTGTTTCTCATCTGCTTCCTTCTTCCCCTCTATTACCATAGGTTTTTTGGTACCTCTTAGTGTAATGAGATTTACACCATTCAATCCCCTCCCTCCTTACATCTCTTTCCTGTCCTCCTTTTTAAGGAGGTAGTGTTTTTTTAGATCATTCTATCTAAGTCATAAAAAATTCTAAGTGTCTGAGTTAAAATTCTTGAGCGTTATTAGAGTCTTTCTCCCAAATGGTGTTAAAGTCAGTTACATCTCTTTAGATAGCAGTCTCATGGATAGATCATGAATGTCCATCCTTTCTGGCTAGGTATATTCTCGCTGTTAGAGTTACAATTCTCAAGATTGATGAGCATCTTTTCCCCCATGTTGGGATATAGCCAGTTTCAACTTAATGGATAGCAGTCTTTTTCCTTTTACCCCCCCCCCCTTTTTAACTTTTCATGTGTCTCTTGAACCTCCTGTTTGATGTTCAAATTTTCTATTTAGCTCTGTCCTTTTGATCAGGAATTTTTGGAATTCTTCCTTTTCATTAAATGTCCATCTTTTTCCCTGGAAGAAAAGGTTCAGCTTTGTGGGAAAGTAGATTCTTGGCTGCATTTCAAGATACCTTGCCCTTCGAAATATCTCATTCCAGCCCTTCGATCCCTTAATGTTGATGCAGCCAGGTCATACATGATCCTTACTGAGGCTCCTTGATATTTAAATTGTTTCTTTCTGGCTGCTTGCAGGATTTTCTCTTTTATCTGATAGTTCTGGAATTTGGCCACAACATTACTTGGTGTTTTCATTTTAGGATGTTTTTCTGGAGCGGATCAATGTATTCTTTCAATAACTACTTTGCCCCCTGATTCCATGATATCAGGGCAGTTTTCCATCACTAGATCCAGAAATATTAATAAGTGCAGGCTTTTTTTCTCTTCAATGTTTTCAGGAAGTCCTATAAATTTCAGGTCACCCCTCCTTGATCTATTGTAGAGGTAAGTGGTTTTGTTGTTGAGGTATTTTACATTTTCTTGTATTTTTTTCTATTTTTTTATTTTGTTTAACTGACTTTTTCTGTCTCATGGATTCATTAGTTTCTGTAGACTACATTCTTTTTTTTTGGTGGCAGGAATTTTCTTCATTAACATTTTGCAACTCTTTTTCCAATTGGTCAATCCTACTTTTGAAAGAGCTTTCCATTTGACCAATTGAGGTTTTGAGAGAATTATTTTCTTTTTGCATTTGCCCAATTGAGGATCTGAGAGAATTATTTTCATTTTGTATTTGTCCAATTGATTATATGAGAGATTTATTCTCCTTTTGTATTTGTCCAATTGTATTTTCTAAGGATTTATCTTCTTCTTGCAAGGTATTGTCTCTCTCAAATTTTTAAGCTCCTTCCTTATTTCTTCCAGGAAGTCTTTCTGTACTGAAGACCAGTTTGTATTCTCCTCAGAGATTCTAGGTCTTTCTGAGTTAGGTTTTTCCCTTCCAAGAATTTTTCTATGGATCCACCTTTCTGCTAACCTTTCTTCATTTTACTAAGACCTTGAGTTGGGGAGGGGCTGGCTCACAGGGGCTTCGGATCTCTAAAGGTTTTACTAACTGAGTGTAATTTCTCTGGTTGGCCAGTAGGATGTGTTGGTTGCTTTCTCTGGAGAGTCTGTGACCTTCATTGAGGCCTTATCCCTTTGCTTGAAGGGAGGAGTTGGAGCTATGGAATTCTTTTGCCTTCATTCAATGGTGCTCTTTACCTTGGCCTGAGGTCATTCCTCAGCTGGGCTGTTCTTCTGCTCTCACACCTGGGCCTGAGGCAGAATTAGTTTGCAATTGTTTCTTCCAGGAAGAGGTCTGAGCTGTAATTGAGGTGTGGACTCTGAGTTCCTCAGAGCAGAGGAGCCCAGGGATGATGTCCACAGCTCACCTTCACTGGAACTTTCCCCCCCATCCCTGTCTGCAAGCTCCTGGGGGACAGCATCAACACTAGTGCATCTACTCCTTAGTTAACTCAAGTCCTTGCAGTCTAGACCCACTGCTGAACCAGCAGGTCCGGCTCTCAGGCCCTCATACTCCTGGGTCCAATTCAGCTGTTAATCTGGTTGATCCAGTGCTGTTCCTCCCTCTGAGCCCAGACTCAGCTGCCGGAATTCGTCCATTGCTGTTGGGGGAGAAAAATCCTGAGGTAGATGTTCTTTCTCCTGGCTTTTCTTTCTGGGTTTTTGTGGGTCAGATTTCTTTTAAGAGGTTTGTTGCATATGATAGAGGGGGAAAGATCAGGAGACTTTAGAACTGTGCCTGTCTTCTCTACCCCATCTTGACCAGAAGTCTCAGATTTATTCTTTAATAAAATTTTTAAATTGAAATATTAAGTGGAATAAGGCAGGGAATACAACAATTACTATCAGTTCCTCGAGGTATTTTTTCCTCCTTTCAGTTGACATGACTCAGCAACAAAACATAGTTTTCTATTTCTCCACTTGATAATTTAGAAATTAATTCTCAAGGTTTTGAAGTAGGGAATTGCAAATGTGGCAGACACTGACCAGCCTCATTTGTCCTGCTACTATGGAAGGACTGTCACCTCCCCTTGTTCTCTGTGAGAGTCTCAAAACATTTATTATATCTTGTATGTGAAAAACCTCTGCCTCAGTTTGATATGATATTAGTTTCATCTTTTCTCAGACTGGGAAAATCCCAATAATTTTGTTGTCATTCAATCTCTTTTTGGAAGTTCTTATAGCTTACCTAGGTGTGGGCTGAAAAGTAGTTACAAAAAATATTCTGAGTTTGCAGTTATATGCCTTGGGTTCAGGTCTTTGTTTTGATACTTGAGAGTAATGATATCTTATATTAACCACTTCAGTTTATTTTAAATATTTTATGAAATGCCTATTAAATAAAACACTTTGCTTTTAATAGGAACATCAAAATAAAATGAAAAAATTCTTTTTCCCAAGGAAGATAGGGTGATTAATAAAGAAATATAATATCATTTATGGAGGAAAAATACTAATAACTAAGAGGGTTGAATTGTCAATTTTTGGAATTATTCTTTGCTTTATTGAGACCCAGATAAAGTGCAAAAAATCTGCTCTGAAGGGATATTAAGTTTAGTTACCCACTCTTGTTTTCTTTCCATGCATTCATTGTTCTTTCTTTTGAGTGAGGTAAGGTTACATAGTACAATTGTTCTTTGTTTTTAGGAATAAGAGAACCAGACTGGTGGTAGGGGGTTCCTCTGAGTTCAAAGAGGCTAGGCAGGCCTGTTTTTGAATACTCACAGGAAAAGACCACAATGGCAGTAAGAGGAGAACACTGTTTCTTGTGTAATAGAGAGTACATAGACAAACAAAAAAAAGGAACAGAAAATAGTGAGTATGGAAGGAAAAAAAAAACATGGAGACAGTGGGTGGGGACTCAGCAGAGGGAATAGTGTTATTCTGACAGGAATGTGTGTTCCCATTTTTATAGGGTTTTGGTGATGGGGAACAGACTACCATTGGTCTTTGTCATTTTAGGGCAAGTTCATTAATATATCCATATCATCTCCATTCTATCAGAAACACCCTAGGATTAGTTCATTAGCATAAAAGTTTCCTGGTGTTTATTGACATTACTAAAGAAGTTTGATGCTTATCTGAGGCTTACAGAAACATAGGCAGTTTGAAGGACAGATTGGTCCTTACATTAAGGATCAATCAACTTAACCTAATTTAGCACAAAGTTTCAGGATATAGCCTTAGTTAATTTATGAGACAGTTTTCAGTGGTTCCTATGCTCCCTAATTAATGAAATAACTTACAATACCTGGTATGTCCCCATAATTCAGAAAGTGACTTCTAGATTCCCCTTTACTATTTCACTTCCTACCATTACTATTTTATCCTAGCTACTAATAAACTTACGATTATAATAGGGGTGGTGAAGGGTACCAAAACAAGATGTAATTTTAACACTGAGTGAAGAATTTTTTTTCTGTAAAAGTAGCATCTAGGGGCAGCTAGGTGGCGTAGTGGATAAAGTGCCGGCCTTGGAGTCAGTAGTACCTGGGTTCAAAACTGGTCTCAGACACTTAATAATTACATAGCTGTGTGGCCTTGGCCAAACCACTTAACCCCATTTGCCTTGCAAAAAACCTAAAAAAAAAAAGTAGCATCTAAATTGCATCTGAAAGGAGGCAAAGGTGTCTTAGAAAAATGAATGAGAAGAGTATAAGTTCCAAAGACAACTGATCCAATGGTATAACCTGTGACTATATTTATCTGCTGGTTCAGAGTCAACATAGAGAATGAACAATGATTTTTTTTTAATCCCCTAGACTAGAGAAGATCAAAACTCTCAGAACAGACAAAAAGTAACGTTGGATAAAAGAAAAAGTAGAAACTAAAATCTTAATATACCCCAGGAATCTCGTACTGGTATACAGATTATTGTGTTCTCTGTTTATCTTCTCCTCAAGAAATTTGCCAATAAGGAAGACTATTTACAGAATTAGTGACTTTTCTCCCTATTCTCATATCTTCCATTACCTAGTACCTATATTTGATTTACACCAGTTTAGTCTTTTTTTTTTTGTACTCTCCCCTTGGACTTCAAAATTAAGGAGAAAGAAGAGATAATTCTTTGCTACAGTTAACGTCATCCTCTATCTCCAGCAAAAGACAATGTTTCTAGTGGGAGAAAAAAATATGAAAAGTCTGTATTTGCCTAGGAAACAATGAGGAAGGAGTTCTTAAACCTCTACTTCTGTTTTTTTTTTTCTGAACACAGATAAAAGACAGTTTCTAGAAAATGGTATTTCTGAGTTGGAGAGAGCATGTAGCTTTGAAAGATTCCAAAAGATTTACAGTTCCTGTGTGAGATCATTAGGATATTTGACTCCTAGAGCAGTGTCTCTAAAATGTAAGGGGGGAGGGGTAACAGGAACTAAATTCCAACTGAACGACTGGATGAATTAATATAGGAATAGTTTAAAGCATCAGAAAATAAGTAACATTCTACTCCTCCCAATGTTAGCCAGGGATGTAGCTCCTTTGCCTTATCCTTCAACTATGATTACCTAATACCTGTATTTTCTAGTCCTAGCTACTTCTGGTTTTCTTTGCCTATACAAGGTTTCTATCTCTCCCATTCTTTTTCTGGGGAGTTTGAAATTTTCCATTTTATTATTGTTGTGAATTACTTCTACAGTGATATGAATTAGTAATATTTTTTTCAGCCTTCTTCCAAATGTCTGGTGAGTGCTTTATGTTTAAGTGTTTTATGTTTCTGTGTTCATTCATGGCTTCTATGATTCCTTTGCATTTTAGTTATCTTCTGTGGCATATAGATGTTAACCCATATCTTATCATGGTATAAAACATTAAAAAATATGTGTTAATGTTCAATTTCCATCAACAAATAAATGGGAAAAGATTGCTATCTTCCTAATCTAATCTTTATTCATAGAAAAATTGGAGCAAAACTGTGGGGTGGGTAAAAAAGCCAGAGAGAAAATTATTCTCTAGAAGTTTGGTTCCCAGGTTTAGATCTAGTCCAGGTAAGTCATAAATTCTTGGTTAAAAATGGAAGTGTTGTTGGATCATGGGTCACAAAGAAATTTGATTCAGATTTATAATATCTATTTATGTGAAATTAAATGTTTAACAAGAGGCTCTCCAAACAACAGCAATACCACAAAACTCTAAAACATTTATCAGCAACACATATTTAATTTAATCTGAGTTATTAACACATTCTACTTCATTTTCTTTTCAAGTTCTAATTTGCAATATTTATTCACACTAAAAATTTACCAATTGTCTCCACTGAAGCAGTACAAGCTTGCTCCAGCACATCCCTGCTTATGTATGTATAGCAAGTACAGTCCCCATGATAACGTGAGAAGTAAGTCATGAAACTATTATTATCTCTGTTTTACAGATAGGAAAAAGATGCCTCAGAGAGGTTAAGTGACTTCCCTAGTGTCACCATTATACAGTAAATCTTTATTGTAATTGTTGCCCAGGAGAGAATCCGGTGTAATGTTATTATAAAGGAATTAGCAACCTAACTCATTAGCTTATATTAGATTTTGTAACAGAGCACAGCAATTTACAAGCCTTACAGTCTCAAAAATCATTACTGTGCATTTATATAGCAATTTATAGTTTACAAAATGAATTGAATCCATAATATATTTGAGTCTCACAATAGTACCATGAGTAATATTTGATGTAATTAGATATGAAATATTAGTGATAGTGAGATAATTTTATAGGTAAGTAATGTCAAGTTTGTAGACAGTGACTTCTCCTTATCAAGGAGAAGAATTAAAACCTAGATTTTTTTATCTAAATTCAATGTTCTTTTCAATAAAGACAACTTCATTATGAATACAAGTTTAAGAGGAAAGAATCTTAATTTTTCCTTCATTATGATATTTCTTAGCAATCACTTTTGAGTTTTCTTTAATCCATTTATTTATATTATAGCACTCTACTAGAAAACAGGAATATGAAGATAAGCAAAACATATGTACCCTCAAGAAACAAATAATGTATTCCTGCAGAATGCCAATAAAAGTGTCTGAAATGTGGCATCATTGCACATCTTTATTATTTATTTATTATACATTTATTTATTATATATCTTAATTTAAAGCATTTTTATACTGATCATAACCAAATTATAAATCATTCTCCCCTTCTTTCAAAGGAAAAGAAAACTTTTGGAGTGGTTTGCAAGCAATTCTATTTTAAATTATGGTTTCTTCAGTTTGCAGCTGTGATATATCTGATAGATAATGGGATTTCTCCCTCTCTATGACTGAGAAGTAAACGAGAAGAAACATTTTGACTAAAAACAAGGAAACAAAAAGAAGTGAAAATCTATATAAAAGAGATATTGGTTAGGAGTACCCATGTGATTTCTAGTAGTTTTGTTATTGATATGGTCAATTATACTGATAGTTTTCCTAATATTGAACCAGCCCTGCATTCCTGGTATGAATTCTATGAGATCATAGTATTCCTAGTTATAATTTGCTGTAATTTCTTTAATAATATTGCATATAAAATTTCTGCCAAAACATGTATTAGGGAAATTGGTCAATAATTTTCTTGGTCTGTTTTGACTTCTTCCTGCCTTTAAGTTTCATCACCATAGTGGTATCATAGAAAGAATTCTGTAGAACTCCACCTAGTTTTTCTTTTTTCTTCTTTTTTGTTTTTGTTTTTGTATTTTTATGTTAGGCAATGGGGTTATGTAACTTGCCCAAGGTCACATAGCTAGGCAATTATTAAGTTTCTGAGGCTGGATTTGAACTCAGACACTCCTGATTCCAGGGAGGTGCTCTATATGCTGCGCCACCTAGCTGCCCCCACTTAGTTTTTCAAATAGTTTAGATAGAATTGAAATAAATTGTTCCTTAAGTATTTGATAGTATTCTCTTATAAAGTGATGTGATCCTGGAGATTTTTTTCTTAAGGAGTTCAATGATACCTTGTTTATTTTCTTTTTTTGTGATACAAGGTTATTTAAGTATTAAATTTCATCTATAAAACTGGGCAATTTCTATTTTGTAAATATTCATCCATCTTATTTAAATTGTCAGATTTACTGACATACTATTAAACAAAATAACTCTTGAGTTATTTTAATTTACTTCTCATTGTTGGTAAATTCATTCTTTTCATTTTTGATACTGGTAATTTGGTTTTCTTCATTCTAAATAAAATTTAAATCAAACTAATTTTCTTTTTTAAAAAATAACACTTAACTTTGCTTACTAGTTCAATAGTTATATCTTAATTTAAATTTTATTCATTTCTACTTTGATCTTCAGAATTTTCCTATTTATATTTAATTGGTGATTTTTACTTTGTTGGGGGGGTTTAGTTTGTTCTTATTTTAGTTATATGCATCATTTATTGTTCTCTTCTTTTTCTCTTTTATTCATGTAAGCATTAGAGATATAAAATTTTCACTTAATGACTATTTTGACTGTATAATACAGGTTTTGGTATGCTCTCTTATTATTGTCATTGATTTTTATGACATTGTTAATTGTTTCTGTACTTCATTGTTTGATCCACTCCTTATTTAAAGTAGGTTATTTAGTTTCCCATTGAGCTTAGTCCATCTTTCTATAGCCCTTTATTACTTATGATTTTCATTTCATCATGAATTGAAAAGGCTGTATTTTATATTGTGTCCCTTCCAAATTTGATTCTGAAGATTGTATGCCTCAAAACATGCTCAGTTTTTGTGTAGGCACATAGATTTTGTGTTTAATTACTGCTGAATGAAAGATATATATATATATATATATATATATATATATATATATATATATATATATATATTCCTTTCCATCCCCATTTAGTTTTCTCCAGAGGTCTGTCAAATCTATGTATCATATCAAAGTCCCTTCATATATATTTTGGAATTTGATTTTTTTTAATTCTGAGAGGGGGAAGGTTGAGGTCCTCCACTCATATAGTTTTGCTACCTATACCTACCTAAAATTTATTTACTTTCAATTTAATATTCAAATGCTATAGCACTTGGTGCATATACATTAAGTTTTGAGATTACTTCATTGATTATGGTACTTTTATGAATATGTAATTTCCTGTTAATTTATTTTTTAAATTTTATGTATTTAAAGCAATGGGGTTAAGTGATTTACTGAATGCCACACAAATAGAGAAATATTAATTGTCTATGGCTGGATTTGAACTCAGGTCCTCCTGACTCCAGTGTCTGCTCTATCCACTGTTCCACCTAGTTGCTTCCCTTATCCCTTTTTAATGTGAACTATTTTTGCTTTTGGTTAGTCTGAGATAAGGATTGCCATGCCTACTTGTTTTTTCATTTCAGTTGGAACATAATCTAGTCTGCTCTTATCTTTTACTGTTACTCTGTTTTTCCCAATACTTCATATGTGTTTCGTGTAAAGAACATATTGTAGGATTCTAGATTTTAATGCCCTCTGCTATACACTTCCATTTGATGGGAGAGTTCTTTCTTTTGATCCTCACATGCTCTTTATGACCCTAGGTGGCATAAGGGATAGAGCACTTGTCTTGGAGTCAGGAGATTGCAAGTTTGAATCCAACCTCAGAAACTTGACTCTTCCTAATTGTGTGACCTTGGATGAGTCATTTAATCTTAACTGCCTTGCATACAGGGCCATGTCCAGTCAGACAAATTAATTTCTGGCTATTGGATTCAGATGGCTCTGGAGGAGAAAATGAGGCTGGTGACATATCACAGCATCTCCTCACTCAAATTCAGTTCAGCTGCTTGCCATGACATCATTTCCCTGAAGTAATGGTTTTGTTTGAGAATGATAGAAAACATTATTATTATTATCTCCACTCTATTGATACTTTTCTATTTCCTTTTAACCTATGCCTCCTGATCAGTATGTTACTAATGGCCACCACATCCCTCAGTCTGCCCACCATTCTATCAACCCATTCATCCCTTCAGTTCTCTCCCCCACAACTTCCTGTAAATACCTGTATGGTATATCAAATTGATAAAAGGTCAAAGGATATGAATAGACTGTTTTGAAAAGGAAGAAATCAAAGCTATGTATAATCATATGAAAAAATGCATCAAATTATATTTGATTAGAGAAATGCAATTTAGTACAACTATGAAGTATCATCTCACACTTATCAGATTGAATAACATGAGAAAAAGGAAAATGGTCGATGTTGGAGAGTTGTAGGAAGATCGGGATATTGATGCATTACTGGTGTATTTGTGAATAGATCCAAGCATTCTGGAGAAGAATATGTAACCATAGCCAAAGAGCAATAAAAATATTCATTCTCATTGACACAGCAATTAAAGTTCTAGACCTATATATAGAAGAATCTGATGAACATTTTATGGGAAGGGAGGGTGGAAGTAAGTTTTGTAACTTAAATATATGTACATATATATATATATATATATATATGTATATACATATATACATATATATATGTATACACACACACACACAAATGGATGAATGAGAAAAAAAACTTGTGTGACATGTATTTGGAAAAATAAAATATCTATAATAAAATTTGATCCCTGTACAAAAAGATAAAATTTTTTGGGGGGGTGGGAAAGTATGGCTTTTATTGTTTTATCACAGGTCTGGAGGGTGCACTTCCCATCTCCTTAAAGAAATATCCCATTTTTAGGGTTTTTTTTTTCCTTCCAGGCCAAAGCGCACTGAAAAATGCATCACAGTTTTAATATTTTCCTGTAAGCTCAACTGAGGCAGAGTGGGAAAAAATGGCCCCAAAATGAAAGAAAAAGATAACCCTTCTCCCCTCAAAATAATACAACCTAACTCACCCCAACCCTTACAGCCTCTGTATGAAAAAATGATACAAACTCTTTTTAAAAAATATATTACACAAAAGAACCTGGGCAAACAGTAGCATGAAGACCCCCTTGCTCCTCCCCCTCCCATTGGTCCATCCTTAGGAGGGGAGTCAAGGATGGAGCCAGGAAGGCTGAGAGAAAGGGCTGAGGATCATGTTGGCAGACATTTGTGTCTCCCTTCTCCAGCCTCCCCCTGGGCCTTTCCCAGCCATATTTTGGGTCAAAATCGAGAGACTGTGCCACCAGTGCCTTCCCTGAGTTCCTCAGGCACTCCTATTTAAACAGCTGCCAGGGATTTAGTAACTTCTGATGTGGTGTTAATGGGAAAAAATAAAACAAGAGAGGGGCAGCTAGGTGGTGCAGTGGATAGAGCACTGGCCTTGGAGTCAGGAGTACCTGAGTTCAAATCTGACCTCAGACACTTACTAATTGCCTAGCTGTGTGGCCTTGGGCAAGCTACTTAACCCCATTTGCCTTACAAAAAAAAAAAAAACCCTAAAAAAATAAAACAAGAGAGAGGGGCATACTCTAGTTAAAAGGGTTTCTTTCCCCAAGGATCAGTACCTACCAAGAGAGAGAGGAAAGGGTCCCCTTCTCTGTTCTAGGGACTAGGGGCTTCCCAAATACCCCCTGGGAGGAGGGTAGCTAAACAGACTGTGGCTTCTAGGCTGGATCCCTGAGAATGCTAGCTCCCATCTCCGTGACCTCAGGACAGGAACAGGGAAAGGTTGGGGCTTCCCAGGAAGCAAGGTGCTCAGGCACTGGCCTGGCCTTTGTTGAAGGGTCCACCTTTTTTCTCCTGCTATCCTGGTCCTGGTTCCACTGAACTGCCTAATCTGCTTTCCCATTGTGTCCAAAGTGACCACCACATACACACAGATTCAGAATGTGGGTTCTGATTCCAGGATGGAGGGCCCAGCATGATATCACTGAGAGGACCCACAGGGAGTCTGTTCTTACCCTGACTTGCTGGGCGATGCTTAGACCACAAGCTTCTCTTTCCTCATCTGTGAAATGGGGTCCCTTTTGCCTTGAACTTTCTCTATTCAATGGGAATAAGAAAGCCGGACACATTCAGACAACAAAGAAACTCATGGCTCAAAGACATGAATGAATGTGAGAGAAAGGGCAGGCCTTGAAAGGTGGAGATAGAGATGGTGGATGAGGTTGACCATGGAGGCGATCCACTTGTGCAATTCATCCAGAGGTGGATAGAGCAGACCTTTATTTCTGCTCACATGGAAAACACACACACATACACACACACACACACACACACACACACACACACACTCACACACTCACACACACAGAGACACACACAGATAGACAGACAGAAAGACCCTTACATACTCCCTGAAACAAGGACCCTTTTTCAACAGTCCAGGGACAGGGAGAAAAGACATACTGGAAAATCCAACCACAGGGAGTGTGTATATGGGGCAAAGCCCTTGAAAACCTTTTAAGTGATTCCTGTTATTTCTATATTTGAAAAATAAAAAAAAAAAACCTGAGGGTTTGCGCTTCTACCCTTCCTCATTCCCTTCCAGTGCAAAGCCCTTCAAACCCAAGGCTCCACTCAGGACAGAACATGCCCCTGGATGCTTGAAGTACCAGTGCCAATCCCTGGCTATCTCTCGAGGAATGGGGCAATCCCTCCCTCATTCCTCCCAATGGGGAATTAATAGGGGAGGGGTAGAGGAGGAGGCAGCTTCTCTTCCTTTCCTAGACTCGACCTTTACTCCCATTCTACCCTATCACCACCACAAGTGGGAATGGGAGAGACATAGGGAAGATGTGCCCCAGAATCCCAAATGGGGGGCTGGCAGTATGAGAAGGGAGCATGGCTCACAAAGCAAGGTCAAAGCTATTGAGAATAAAAGGACCACCACAGAAGCATCACCTGAATTGAGGTGCCAGTGAGGGCAGCCCTTTGGGCTGATCCCAGGGATGAAGGGCAGGAACAAATGAGCTATGGACAAGAGTAGAGGAAGAGCAGCTACTCCTAGAAGCCAAGGGCAGGACCAGGGGATGAGGAAGGACCAAACTATGGGAGGTAACCTTGGTAAAGGAGAGAAGTGAAAGGTTTGCTAGAGAGGGATGGGTTGGGCTGAAACATGAAGCTGGAGTGTCGCCAATGATGACTTTCTAAGAAGGCGCCTAGACATATTCTCTCTGGAGCTCCTCCTCACTGTCCCTATCCTGCTCCCCCTTGCCAATGCCCCCAGACCCCAAGAAATCCTGAGCTATGTTGGACAAACTTGGTTTATGTTCCTCTGAGGAAGGAAGGGCTCCTGAGTCTGGGCCAGACCCTAGGGTATGGCGAGCTGCTAGGAGGAGATGATGACTGTGCATTTGAGGGGGGCTTAGATGGCTCTTGCGGTGGGGGGAATGGATGGCCTGGTGGGGAAGGATTTCCCTCCCCTCCCTCCTGTTCAGCTGTCAATGCGAGCAGATGCTTATGCTCTCTGAGACAGGGCCTCCTGGGCGGGACAGGGCCAGGAGGGCCAGGGTTGTCTGGGTGGGCTCAGTCAGGGACTTCTGGGTGCATGGGAAGCCTGTTCTCGCCCCGCAGGTGAGTTTCCCAGAACCCTTTCTCCAGCTGTTCTATCTGTGGTCCCAGGGGGAGATGGATGTCCAAGTGCATGTGGAGGATCTTGAGCCACTGTTCCAGCTTCACAAAAGATGGCCTCTTCTCAGGGTCGAGGTCACAGCGGCGGACTGTGATGGGGAAGAAACTTGGTGGGCAGTTGAGGGGACAGTATCGATCCAGGAATCCTCATACATTGAGGCCAAAGTCCATTGTGTGGGGAAGGTAGTCAGGGTCAGTGTTCACCCGGCCGATGATTGCACAGAGAACAATGCCAAAGGAAAAGACATCCACCTTCTCATCATAGCTGTACCCATTGATCAACTCTGGAGCCATCCAATAGGGGTTCCCCACCACGGTGTATCGCTTCTTCCTGTCGGGTTTCTTCAGGCTTTCTGCAGCTGGCCGGGCTGGTTCTTCTCATCCACCATGAGCCGGGACAGCCCAGTGTCAGCCACAGCAACATTCTTGTTTTCTCTCACCAGGAAATTGTGGGAATTGAGGTCTCTGTGGATGATGTTCATGGAGTGCAGATAGGCCATTCCAGAGGCAATGTCCTTGGCAAAGCTAACTTGCTGGCTCCATGGGTACTGGCTGTCCATGCTCTTGATGATTCCCTGGAGGGTGCCACCTTTGATATACTCGGTGATGAAGTTCAACCTCTTTTTCCTTGTAGAGCACACCGAAGAACTTCAGCACATTGGGATGCTCCAGACAGCGCATCACCTTCAGTTCTTTGAGAAAAGTCCTCTGTGTCTCCTCATCGAATCAGATGATCTCATTCATCACCATCACTTCGCCTGTCTCCTAGTGAGACACCTTGATGGCCTATTCAAAGCAGCCCTTCCCTAGTACTTCACCATGAATGAGGTGAGAGGGGAGGAAGATGTGGTGGTCCTAGAGATTATCCAGCAGGACTCAGAATGGCCCAGGTCCTTCTGCTGGGTGGTTGGGGAGCCCAGGGAGCTGCCACAGGGTGATTTGTCAATGCTGCAGCTTCTCAGAACAGGCCTCTGCCAGACAGGTCCTCCCGTTTCTGTGCTGGGAGTTTGGGCTGGGTAACATTGTGGTCTTTGCATATCTGCCAGAGGACTGACTTCTGGACCTGTGCCATGGGCCAGGACATCATGGGGGTCGTACTCAATGGTCAATTGGAGCAGGTGACTGGTCTCCTGAATCAACAGGTCGATCTCATCTAAGGGGACATTCCGGATGGGAGTGCCATTGATTTCTAGGATTCTATCTCCAATGTGGATGGAGTTCTTCACATCTGGACTGATGCAATCTGGATCCACTCCACATACTTGAACAGTGTGGGAGTGCTCAGACCCACAGTCCAACTGGCCGTAAGGTGGGTCGATGGAGACAGAGAGTCCTCGTTTTCCATCAGCAGAGACTGGGTTGGACACCAAAATGACTGTATGGGGGAGGCAGAGCCCAGCGAGTCAGGCAGGATTTGCTCGATGACCAGAGTCACCACCATTTGGTAACATCAATGCCCATAGTACAGCTTGGATCGTTCCACCAGGGCATAGGTATCCCCATCCCCAATGAAGGCCCCACATGTAAGACAGATGAAACATTCAGGATGGTACTTCTGGTCCCCTGCCACCATGACCAATCCTTTTGTGATCTGCTCGGAGCCGCCGTGGCATGATTCACCATAGCGAGCCCAATAATCCTTCTTACAATAAAATTGCCCATCCTTTTCATAGTACTGGTGGGAGAGCGAGGCGCCACACTCACAGCAACTGAAGCAGTCTTAGTGCCATTCAGCATTCAAGGCCTGGAAGTACTGCCCATCATAGATGCTCTGGCCACAGATTGAACACATGGGCAGGTCACTTCCTTCCTCTTCTCCCATACGTTCTTCCCTCCAGGTGCAGCACAGGAGCATCAACCTCATGCAGTCGGCGGGGCTGGGCCGGGGATCGGGGCACCGTGGAAAGGGGAGGCCGGGGGCCGCGGAGGAGGCAGGGTGGCGGCCTGGCAATAAGATAAATTTTTAAACCCTACTGAGCATACATGCTATTCTCTTAGTGCCAAATGCAATGAAAGTAAGATTCAAGCAATTCTCACACCCTCCCTTATTCCCTCTTCTATACTAGGTCCTTTCTACTTCTCTTTCTGTTATAATTTAACCCATTCTGACTCCTTTCTAGTTTCCCAGTATAAATCCATATTTATGTTTTAATTTTTTGTATTTAATTATTTTTTATTATCAAATTTATTTTTTAAAGATTTTATTTATTTTGAGATTTACAATATTCTCCTAATCATACTTCCTCCCCCCCCCCGACTGTAATTTGGAAGTCTTTAGATTGTTTCCATGGTATACATTGATCCAAATTTAATGTGACGGGAAAGAAATCATATCCTAAAGGAAAAAAGTAAAGTATAAGAGAGAGCAAGATTATATAATAAGTTATCAGTTTTCTTCTAAATTAATGGTAATAATCCTTGGTCTGTGTTCAAACTCCACAATTTTGTCTCTGGATACAGATGATATTCTCCATTGCATTCAGCCTCAAATTATCCTTGATTTCAGCATTGATGGAATGAGTAAGTTCATCAAGGTTGATCATCACTCCCATGTTGCTGTTAGTGTGTACAACGTTTTCTGGTTCTGTTCATCTTCCTCAGCATCAGTTCACGCAAATCCCTCCAGGTTTCCCTGAATTCCCATCCCTCTTGGTTTCTAGTAGAGCAATAGTTTTCCATGACACAAATATACCACAGTTTTTTAAGCCATTCCCCAATTGAAGAACATTAATTTGATTTCACATTCTTTGCAATCACAAACAGGGTTGCATGAAGCTTTTTTGTACAAGTGATATTTTCACCCTTTTTATCATCTCTTCAGGGTATATACCCAGTAGTGGTATTGCTGGATCAAAGGGTATGCACATTTTTGTTGCCCTTTGGGCTTAATTCCAAATTGCTTTCCAGAAAATCTGGATGACTTCACAGCTCCACCAACAATGCATTATTGTCCCAGGTTTCCCACAACCCTTCCCATATTGATCATTGTCCTTTCTGGTCATATTGGCCAGTCTGAGAGGTGTGAGGTGGTACCAAAGAGATGCTTTAATTTGCATTTCTCTAATAAGTAATGATTTAGGACAATTTATGATATGACTATGAATTGCTTTCATTTCCTCATCTGTGAATTGCTTTTGAATATCCTTTGAAAATTTGTCCTTTGGGGAATGGCTTGTGTTTTTTTTTTAATATAGTCAAAATCATCTATTTTTTTTTAGAGTTATGCTCCATCTCTTCCTTAGTCATAAACTGCTTCCCTTTCAATAGATCTGATAGATATACTACTCAATGGTCTTCTAGTTTGTTTATAATATTGTTTTTAATGTTTAAATCCTGTAGCTATTTGGATCTTATCTTGGTATAGAGTGTGAGGTGTTGGTCTAATATAAGTTTCTTCCATACCAACTTTCAATTTTCCCAGCAGGTTTTATCTAAGAGAGAGTTTTTTTTTATCACAGTAGTTGGACTCTTTGGGTTTATCAAACACCAAATTACTATAATCATTTCTGCTATAATACCTAGTGTATTTCACTGTTTGAACACACTATTTCTTAGTCAATACTAGACAGTTTTGATGACTGATGCTTTATAATATAATTTTAGATCTGGTAGGGCTAAGCCACCTCCTTTTGCACTTTTTTTTCACTGAATCCTTGGAAATTCTTGACTTTTTCTTTATCCATATGAATTTAATTACAACTTTATCTAACTGATTAAAGAAATTTTTTTGGAATTTTGATAGGCAGGTAGTTTAGTTGTGGTAGAATAATCATTTTTATTATATTAGCTTGACCAATCCATGAGCAATGACCTATCCATGAGCAGTTGATGTTGCCCAGTTATTTAAATCTGATTATATTTGAGTGAGAAGTGTTTTGTAATTGTTTTCAAAAAGTTTCTGAGGCTGCCTTGGCAAATAGACTACCATTTATTTTATATTGTCTTTGGTTACTTTGAATTGGATCTCTCTTTCTAGCTCTTCCTGTTTTATGTTGCTAGTCATATATAGAAAAGTTGAGGATTTATGAGGGTTTATTTTATATCCTGCAACTTTGCTAAAATTGCTAATTGTTTCCAATAGTTTTTTAGATGATCTTTGAGAGTTTTGTCTCTTCCTTCCCAATTCTGATTTCTTCAGTTTCTTTTACTTCTCTTATTGCTGAAGCTAATATTTCTAATACAATATTGAAGTGGAGATAATGGGCATCCTTATTTCGCCCCTGATCTTACTGGGAATTCCTCTAGCCTATCCCCATTCAAAAATACTTATTGATTGTTACAGATAGATACTGCTTATTATTCTAAGTAACAGTCCATTTATTCCTATACTCTTTAGCGTTTTCTGGTAGGAATAGGTGCTGTATTTTTTCGAGAGTTTTTTCAGCATCTATTGAAATAATTTTATGATTTCTGATATGTTTGTTATTGATATAATTACTTATACTAACAGTTTTCCTCACATTGAACAAATCCTGGGATAAATCCTACTTGGTCATAATGAATTAGCATAGTGATAACTTGTTGTACTCGTTTGGCTAAGATTTTATTTGAGATTTTTGCATCTTTATTCATCAGGGTGATAGGTCTATAATATTCATTCTCTACTTTAACAATTACTGGTTTAGGTATCAGCACCATATTGGTGTCATAGAAAGAGTTAGGAAGAATTCCATCTTCACCTATTTTACTATAGAGTTCATAGAGAACTGGATCCAATTATTTCTTAAATGTTTGATAGAATTCACTTGTGATTCCATCAGGCCCTGGAAATATTTTCTCAGGGAGTTCAATGATAGATTGTTGAATTAATTTTTTCTGAAATAGAATTGTTTAGGTATTTAATCTCCTTTTCATTTAACCTGGGCAACTCATATTTATGTAAACATTAGTCCATTTCTCTTGGATTGTCAAATTTATTGGCATATTGTTGGGCAAAATAATTCTGAATTATTAATTTAATTTCCTCCTCATTGGAGGAGAGTTCACCTCTTTTCATTTCTGATACTAGCAATTCGGTTTTCCTTCTTTATTTTTTAAATCAAATTGACCAGAGTTTTATCAATTTTATTGGGATTTTTCTTAAAATGTACTATTTGTTTTATTAGTTCAATAATTTTTTTGATTTTGCTTTTATTAATTTCTCCATTAATTTTTAGAATTTCTAATTTGATATTTAATTGGGTGTTTTTAATTTGTTCTTTCTCTACTTTTTTAGTTGCATATTTATTTCATTAATTTCCTTTGTCTCTAATTTATTCATGCAAGAATTTAAAGACATAGTGTAATTGCTAACAGCCACTTTGAGTGAATCCCATAGGATTTGGTATGTTGTTTATAATAATATTATCTAGGTTGTAATAATTAATTCTTTCTATAATTTGTTGCTTGAGCCACTCATTTTTCAAAATGAGGTTATTTAGTTTCCATTTAGCTTTGGGTCTCTATCTCCCTGGCCCAATATTGCATATAATTTTAATTTCATTATGATAAGAGAAAGATATATTCATTATTTCTGGCTTTCTGCAGTTGTTCATTGGTTTTTATGCCATAATCTGAACTCAATTTTTGGGTAAGTGCCATGTACTGCAGGAAAAAAAAAAAATGTTTATTCCTTTATATCACAATTAAATTTCTTGTTTTTGCACATATTTATATTTATTTATTTATTTTTATTTTGGGAATAAAACAAGCATTTATATTACATAGTACAATAAAAATATGATTGCACATGAAATTGCAACTAGTTGATTCTTTCAAACATACAACAAAATCTCAAGTAAATTTGTTTTTTCCTTTTTTTCTTTTCCTCAAATATACATATTTGTGTCTAATAGTAGTCATCTTTAACGTGAAGAGGAGAGGGAAGGAAAAAATAAAAAAGATACTTAGATGATAACTTTATTAACATATTTAAAAGGAATAACAAGTTGTATTTAATAGATTTGGAGTTTTACATTTAAAAATTCTACTGCTTTATGGAAATGCTTATTTTATTTCATAAATTAAAAATGAAATTAGAAAAATAAAAAAGGAAAGAATTGACTTATTGGGGGCGGGGGGAAGAGGCTTGGCAGTCGATTAGCGGGGGAAACATAATCCCCTTATAAAGGAATGTTACAGAACTCGGCCCCTCATTGTTTAAGAGTTCATGGGAGGGAGGACAGAAGGGATAAAATAATCCCCTTATAAAGGAATGTTACAGAACTCGGCCCCTCATTGTTTAAGAGTTCATGGGAGGGAGGACAGGAGGGATAAAAGTGTCTGCTGAGAGGTGGGGAGAGAGCGGGATGTGATCACAGAAGAATAAAGACTCATTATCCACCTCAGGCGCTCTGTCTGGTTCTTCCCCCATCAAAGAGTGGGGGCCGGAGGTACCCCGAAGACTCATCATGCATTGGACTGGTGAGTAAGAGGACGGACTAGCATAAAGAAGCCGGCGTTGTAAATAAAAACCCGGCAAGTGGCACCCGGAACAGGGACCTGATTTTGCTAGGGAACGTCTGAATCCGCTGGTCGGATTCTCCAGACAGCCTCGGTCGTTTCCGACCGGGAGGAAGGAGAGGGCGTTTACTCTCAGATATTGCCTGAAGGACATATCCCCATTGTGTTGACTATGCTTCCTTTCTCTTCCCTTTCTCCTTCTGCTCTAATCACGCTCCTTGCCGTGCTGGCCTGTCTGATTGTGCCCTGCTGCCTCCTTCTCTTTTGCCGAATGGGAATTTTCCAGTTCTGCCACCTGTTAGGATTGCAGCCTCGGCTAGTAGACAGCATGGGGGGCCGGAATAGTATTCCCGCCTTTCAGCCGGAGGAGAAAGGGGTCGTTGCAGCGCAGCTTTATAAACTCTGCACTAAGCATGGCTGTAAATTACCTATCAAGACGTGCCGTGCTTTTGTTGAGAATATCTGGAACATCTGCCCTTGGGTGCAACATAGTGGGATCCAACCAGGTAAATGGAAGGTGGTAGGGCAGCAGATGGCCTCCTATGATGACACCTGCCCGGGAAAACTGACCCCTGAGGATTTTACAGTGTATAAGATAGTAGATGCAGCCTTGCATCCCCAGAAGGTGACTTTGGCACGACCAATCAGCACTCAGGTGGGTAGCTCGTTGGCGGGATCGGATTCAGAGAGCTCAGAGGAAGAGGGAAGGCCACCCCCTCCCCTGTATCCATGGGAGGAACTTAGAAGAAACAATGGGGGAACAAGGGGCCCCCAGGGAGAAGAAAATGCCGCATGCCCCTCCTTACCGAGACAGAAAGGAAAGGGGGAGGGCGATGAATGTGGCGCACTTAGAGATTCAGGGCCGGAAGTTTCTGAGCGCAAGAAGGGAGGGGTGCAAACAGTCCTCAGGGGTGGCAGGAAGAGGAGCGTGAGTAGGTGGGACCGGGAGGCTGCTGACGAGGAGGGAGAAGTCTGCGCTGATTGGACAGCTGCCGCGCCCCAGGCTTGGCGGCCCAGCCAGGAAACAGAGGCAAAAAATCCCCCGTGTTCCTTGTCCGCCCTTCAGAGATCCCCTCAAGGGCTCCGCCCATCCGGCCTACTTGCCACCAGTGCCTCCATAGCAATAGAGAAAGGGGAGGAGGTGGACTGGGATGACTGGGGCCTCTACCCGGTATTTACGGACCCCCTTACCGGAGCCCGAGACTACCGCCCTGTCCCTTTTAAGATGCTTAAGGAACTTAAGGAGGCCGTGACTAAATACGGCCCAAGCTCCCCTTATGTAAAAAGACTGATGCAAAACCTCTTCGCTACGCACCCTTGGACCCCTGCTGACTTTGACGAAATTGCAGCCGCGTGCCTGGATGCCTCCTCATATTTAGCTTTTAAGGCTCAGGCCCGCAGAGAGGCCTCTAAGCTGGCAAAATCCCGGGGTTATACTCCCCTGGATTTAGCCATTGACCTCCTGTGTGGAACTGGAGCCTATACTGACCCTGCTGTTCAGGCCCGGTATGGCCAGTTTGAGCTAGAGACTGTTAAAGAAACACATGTTGCAGCTTGGGATAAGATTGGAGCCATGAAAGGGGGGAGAGCCACACAGAAGTTGGTTGGGCTGAAGCAGAGAGCAGATCAGACACCCCTCTCATTTGTGAACGAGGTTAAAGAGACAGTGACTCGTATAATGGGAGACACCCCGGGATCTGATCTACTTATGAGACAACTGATTAAAGAGGGACTTCGCCCCAAAGGGATCGCAGCCATTAGCAGCCTTCCCCCCGATGCTTCATTAGAAGAAATTGTTGACAAATTGCTGGACATGCCCAGCGAGGATTCAATTCAAGCCTTAGTGACTGCCATGGAGAACCGGGAGGATAGCCTCCTGACCGCCCTTCGCGGTATGCAGGTGAGACCCACCTGTTTTGGGTGCGGAAAGCCAGGGCACCTCAAAGCACAGTGCAGGCAGCGGCCCCCCTCCACTTCAGTTCCGACCTGTTATTCCTGTGGAAAGCCAGGTCACATAGCCAGGTTCTGCCGATCCAAAGGGAAGTCGGGAAAAGGGAAAGGGAGGGGCCCGGCCGCGGCCCCCCCCCCCCCCCCCCCCCCGTGCTCGAAGACAGCGGCCCCATCACTGTGACTATCCCCGTGAAGGTTGACTATAGAGAAGGGACACAGCAGAGAGAGATCGGGCCTTGGGAAACCTCGATGATTCCCATCGAGCTAAATACTTTCCCAGCGCTCATCACAGGGGCTGAGAGATGTGTGGACTTAGTCACCCATACCCAGGTCATTTTTGGTCCTGGAAGTCCCACATCCGTAAGGGTCACAAACCCCCACCCCTTTCCCACCTTGGTAAAACAGGGCCAAGAGGTGGGAAAGGCGCTGCCCTTGCGGACCCCTCCCGCTCATGTGAACTGGGTCCACCTGGTCAGCTCTGGGCGACCACTGTTAACCGTCACGGTGGAAAATCAGAAGCTCGAAGGGATAATTGACACTGGAGCCGATTGCTCTGTCATAAATAAGGGACAGTGGAGGCCCGAGTGGCCACTCCTACAGAGCCCTCAAGCAGTGACGGGGGTGGGGGGCAATAGATCTGCCATGAAAGCAGCACACGCCTTATGGTGGTCAGCTTTGGAAGAATCTGGACTCTTCACCCCACTGTGCCTACCCGACCTCCCTTATGCATTATGGGGTAGAGACATCTTGAGCCAGCTTAACCTGACACTTGCCACCCCTGATAGCCTGCGGGGAAATTAATTGGGGCCACTCTAGAGATGAGCTTTTCCCCCAGAATAACATGGATTAATAAGAAACCTATTTGGGTTGAGCAGTGGCCCCTGACAAAAGAAAAACTCATCGCCCTCACAGACATAGTAATGACCATCCTGCGCGAGAACAAAGTGGAACCATCCCTTAGCCCGTATAACTCCCCCGTCTTTGTCATAAAAAAGAAAGGGGGGAGTTGGAGAATGTTGATTGATCTTCGGGCAGTAAATGCCAACATGGTACCCATGGGGACCCTCCAACCTGGTCTCCCTATGCCCACTGCAGTCCCGCAAGGGTGGACTATTATAGTGATTGATGTTAAAGACTGCTTCTATAGCATTCCCCTCCACCCGGAGGACAAAGAAAAATTTGCCTTTTCCCTCCCCGCGATCAATTTCCAAGCCCCCAGTAAACGTTATCAGTTCACCGTCCTACCGCAGGGAATGGCCAATAGCCCCACCCTGTGCCAGCTTTACATGGATACTCTGCTACATCCTATCAGAAAAGAATTCCCGAATTGCATGCTCATACATTACATGGATGATATCTTGATTGCAGCACCTTCTGTGACGGGGGCTCGGGCTTGCTTGCAACGCACCACCCATGTCCTCCGCAAGAAGGGGCTTCACATAGCCCCGGAAAAGGTACAGATGGATTTCCCCTATGATTACTTGGGGCATAGGATTTTTCCGGGAAAGATTAGTAGGGCACTTCCTCCGATCAACGTCGAGGGATACACTACTCTTAATGATTTTCAGAGGCTTGTTGGCGCCATACAGTGGCTGCGTCCCGCTATGCCCCTCCCATCCTCCTTAATGCAACCTCTATATGATGTCCTTAAAGGCGACTCCCATCTGTCATCCCCTAGAAGTTGGACCCCCCAGGCAAGACAGGCGCTCTCGGAAATTTTCCGCAGAACCTCTTCCTTCTTGGTTCAATACGACCCGGAGTCGCCTGTCCTCTTCCACACACTGGGGGACAGTTCCCTTGGCTGGGGATGTTTATTCCAGAGACATGGATGCCTTGAATGGCTATACCCCTGGACCACTAAGAGCATCATCCGGGACCGGTGGGAGGCCCTGGCCTTATTTTGCCTTCAGGCCTCAGAGCGATGCCAGCGTCTCTTTGGCCTCTTGCCTGTCCTCAACTTTACCCTCCCAGAGGAGGTGACCCACTCGCTAGTTGATAGATCTATCGCTTGGGCCACTGTCCTGACTACCCTCTCTCAGACCAGACTCACGCCACCTCCCGTGGTTAGAGTGTTCGCTGAACTGCACCTTTCCCGCCCGCGCCCTCTAGTGTCCCCAGAACCAGTGACCGGCCCTAATGTCTTCACTGACGCTACCAGGTTGGGCCGTGCTGTGGTCCATGACCCTGCTAGACCTGCCACCTGGATTTTTGATACCCCCTTTGACTCCACTCAGAAGAATGAACTATATGCTATACTTCAGGCTTTCCGTCTCTACAGAGACACCCCTTTTAATCTTATTACTGACAGTATGTATTGTGCCATGCTAATCCCTCGTTTAGAAGATGCCTTCATTTCCTCGACTTCTTCCATTAGCCCACTCCTTATACAGCTACAATCCTCCCTCCGTGATAGAAACCACCCCCTGTTTGTTCTTCACGTGCGCTCTCACGTTTCTTCCACCAGCCCCATATTCCAG
This sequence comes from Macrotis lagotis, assembly GCF_037893015.1. Lineage (NCBI taxonomy): Eukaryota > Metazoa > Chordata > Mammalia > Peramelemorphia > Peramelidae > Macrotis > Macrotis lagotis. The sequence goes on along the minus strand of NC_133666.1, from coordinate 233,715,029 downwards.
GGCAATGCGGAGGCAGATAGGGCTCTCTTGTTAAACCTGTCCACACCTGCCCAGCTGACACATGGTAAGTATCACTTGTCATCCAGATCGCTCCGGCGCCTATACAGCATTCCCCGGAAGGAGGCTCGCCAAATTGTGCGCTCCTGCACTTCTTGTGCTCCCTTTAGACAAGCCCTCCCCGTGGAGGGGTCTAACCCACGTGGGGACGGCCCCAATGCTCTTTGGCAGATGGACATTACTCACCTGGGTCGTAAGTACATCCATGTCTCGGTGGACACCTTCTCCTCCTTCACCTTCGCCTCTCTACAGCCAGGAGAAGCGGTTAAACACGTTCTCTCACATCTATATGCCCAGATGGCTGTCTTAGGCATCCCCTCGGCTATCAAAACCGATAATGGGCCCGCCTACACCTCGAGAGCCTTTGCTTCCTTTTGCAAAGAATTTTCCATTTCCCATTCCACCGGGATCCCTTATAATCCCACTGGCCAAGCTTTGGTAGAAAGAGCAAATCGCACACTCAAAACTACGCTCTTTAAACAGAAAGGGGGAGTTGGCAGGTCACTGACCCATTCAGACCTGTCTCAGGTACTATTTACCATGAATTTCCTACAAGTCAGGGATGACGGCACTACAGCCGCCCAGAGATTTTTCTCCCCAAAAGGACATGCTAAGAAAGAACCAACGCTCCTGCCCTCTCCCACCAAGGCCCTACCAGGCTCTAAAGTCATGTGGAGAGATGAAGAGGGAGGTTGGTATGGCCCTGTAACGGTAAAGAACAGAAGACAGGGCCACCTGTCATTTCATCCCGAGGATAAGATAGAAGAGCCAGAAAGATGGCTCCCTGTTTACAAGATAAGAGACCTTGATTAATGCCCAACCCTACGGGGTGAGAGGAATTTCTTCCTTTTTCAGGCCTTCTGATCGTGGTAGGGATCCTTGGAGGTGCTCCATCTGAAGGAAATCCGACATGGGGAATACTCCGAGTTATTCCCTCTCCCCTTCCGGTAGCACAGAACTCCCCGATCTACCCTCGCCTGCTAGTGACCAATACATCGATGGGGCTCCCTTCTGCATATATGGACCCCGCTGAAGCACCGGTCCAGAACTCCTTCTGCTGGGACCTGAACAACTCCCTATGTTTCGACATCGGGGAAGAAAATCGGTCCTGGAACTTCAACTCCACAGGGCAGAACGATTTTAACTATAGCACTGCCCCGACTGACCCCTGCGTCGGCCTTTTCCCGCAGACGACTGTCAGCCCAGCAGGGACAAAAAAGGGGACCCAGCTCCGAGGCCTTCTGGGTTGGCGACCCCTGGTGAATCAAACTCAACGGGACTTCACGATTCCTCGGTGGGGCCCCTCATGTGTGGCCACAGGGGAAGACATCGAGGATCCCATACCATGGAGGGATTGCCAGATGGCGGGAGGGTACCCCCTTGAGGGTGAACAAGGACGCTGATTCTGGGAATCACCCTACTTGTTGTCTGTTTCTGCCGCCTAGCTAGGCGACAGAGGGGCTATATGCTTCTTACTCAGAAAGCCTTCATGGCCATGGAGACGGGGGAGGATCCCCAAGTCTGGCTAGCCGCCATGCATGACATGTGACACCTAGGGGTAAGACGAGGTAAACCCCAAGACGGGCTAACCCAGCCACCTAAGACAGGCCCTGAGGGTGTCGGGCGCCTAGGACGGGCAAGGTCCTGGGTTGAAGGAGATGACCTAAGACAGGGTTCCTCGCCCCCGGCTATCAGAGGCCAGTAGAAATGACACCGCTTAAGGCTAACCTCAGCACCGCTTAAGGTCACACCAAGTGATAACCTTGTAAAACAGAAAGGGGGAGATGTTGGGGGCGGGGGGAAGAGGCTTGGCGGTCGCTTAGCGGGGGAAACATAATCCCCTTATAAAGGAATGTTACAGAACTCGGCCCCTCATTGTTTAAGAGTTCATGGGAGGGAGGACAGGAGGGATAAAAGTGTCTGCTGAGAGGTGGGGAGAGAGCGGGATGTGATCACAGAAGAATAAAGACTCATTATCCACCTCAGGCGCTCTGTCTGGTTCTTCCCCCATCAAAGAGTGGGGGCCGGAGGTACCCCGAAGACTCATCATGCGTTGGACTGGTGAGTAAGAGGACGGACTAGCATAAAGAAGCCGGCGTTGTAAATAAAAACCCGGCATTGACTCTTCTCTTTGCCATGGCAAACCCCTCTACATGCACAAGTGATCTCATTCTGTTTCATTTTCTCTATAAGATTACCTCTCTATCATACCCACTCTCACTTATCTTAAATTTCTCCCCTTGTTGACTGCTGCCCTGCTCAGCAACTATCACTTGATTGTTTTATCCTCACTCACTATTTTCTGTCTTCTGTTTTGTGACTAAATCTTTGAGAAATCTATCTATACTTGATGTCTACACTTCATGTCTACACTCTTAACTGTTTCTGACCTCATCATTCAAATGAAACTGCTTTCTTCAGAGTCACCGATGATCTCTTAAATACCTAATCTGATGATCTTTCCTTATCCTCATTTTCTTTTACTTCACTGCAGTCTTTAAAACTGTTCATTACTTTCTTCTCATAGATATCTGTTTTTCTCTAGGTTTTTGTGAAATTACTCTATCCTGGTTCTTCCTTCTACCTTTGATTATTTCTTCTCAACCTTCCTAGCTGATCATGCATTTTAAATTTGAATGTTGCCAAAGGCTCTGTCTTAGGTCTTATTTTGATTGGTGCTCTCATAAGGTTCAATGAGTTTAGTTATCCTTTCTATGCTGATGATTCTCTATTTTATCTAACATCTCTATGTTAATGACTCTCAGATCACCCTAAATCCTTTCTTGACCTTCAGTCTGGAATTTCTAACTGCCTATTGGATATTTTGAACTGAACATCTTGAAGACATCTGCAACACAGTTATGAACTGTGCCAATTTTTTGTTTGATTGGTTCAGATCTGTCCCTACAATGACATACTCACTCTTTCTTAAGTCTTTAAATGAGAGTTCAACAATAATATGATATTGATAATAAACTTATAACAAAATTATAAGCAGAACTTATATACTTCAAACCTGAGATACATGATTACTTATACATATATATATGAAGGAAAACATCAAAATAAACGAAAAAGGAAATATAAGAGATAAAGAAGAGAATTAACTAACTGAGGAGGTTCCAATAGCTGAAAACAGCATCAGGGTCTCAATTGGGAAAGTCCCTTTGGCAGAGGTTGGACTCTCTGATGGGGTGGACTTCCAAAGTCACTTTTCCAAATAAGACCATTATAGTGCTTACACAAAAGTGACAAAAGTGGAAGAATTTACAAGACAGTGAGTGATGAATGAACTCTCTTGACTGAACTCAATGATCTGTGAGTTTCAACCAAAACACCCTCAGGTTCTGAATACAATCACTTTCTCTAGGTGTCTGGTGATAAACACCCCCTGGGATGGGTCAATTCTTGGGATTCTAGGTTTGGACTCCAAAACATGTTTACTAAAAATGTTCCCCAGCATTCCCTGCCCTGGAATATGCTTTGATTAACATGCTTTGGTTCAGTGAAGTTCCTTGTTCTTGAAGTTCAGTGAACTTCAGGAAGTTCCTTCTTCTTGGATCATGACAGCTTATAGGGAAGATCTCACTTTAATTCTTCATTCTTCAAAATCTTAAACTCAACATGCTCAAAACTAACACATTATCCTTTTCTCCCAAATTCTCTCCTCTTCCTGACTTTCTCTTTACTATCAATGATATTTTCCAATCACATAGACTTACAACTCTGTAGTCACCCTCAACTTCTTACTCGTAAATAAGGAAGTGCCTTCCCTCCCAATAATTTCTCTCACAAAAAGGGTTCCTCTGACACTGCCACCATCTTGCTGGCCCCCATCACCTTCCACCTGGACCCCTGTAATAATTTTCCAGTTAGTCTCCATTACTCAAGGATCACCTCTCTCTCCAGTAAGTCATTCATTCAACTGCCAAATTGATATTCCTGGGGTGCAGGTCCAACCATGTCACTCCTGCTCATTAAGCGACAGCATTTCTGTATACCTCCAAGATCAAGTAGGAAGTGCTTTGTTTTGCTTTTAAAGGCATAACTTAATCCTTTCTTACCTTTTCAGTGTCTTGATACCTATTTTCTCATCATGTACTCTGACATCTAATGACACTAGTCTCTTTGTTGTTTCTTGCACATGACATTTCAACTCTGGCATTTGCACATCCATGAAACTCTCTTCTTCCTCATCTCTCCTTTAAGCCTTCTCTGATTTCCTTCAAGAATTAGCTTTTCATGTGTCTCTTAAACCTCTTGTTTGATGTCCAAAATTTCTGTTTAGCTCTGGTCTTTTCATCAGAATTTTTTGGAATTCTTCCATTTTGTTAAATGTCCATCTTTTTCCCAGGAAGAAAATGCTCAGTTTTGCAGGAAAATAGATTCTTGGCTACATTCCAAGCTCCCTTGCTCTTCGAAATATCTCATTCTAGGCCATTCAATCCCTTAATGTTGATGCAGCCAGGTCCTGTGTGATCCTTACTGTGGCTCCTTGATATTTAAACTGCCTCATTCTGGCTGCTTACAGGATTTTCTCTTTTATCCGATAATTCTGGAATTTGGCCACCACATTCCTTGGTGTTTTCATTTTAGGATCTTTTTGTGGGGGGGATTGATGTACTCTTTCAAAAACTACTTTGTCCTCTGATTCCATGATATCAGGGCAGTTTTCCATCACTAGATCCAGTAATATTAATAAGTCCAGGCTTTTTTTTCTCTTCAATGTGTTCAGGAAGTCCTATAATTTTCAGGTTGCCCCTCTATTCTCAAGGTCAGTGGTTTTGTTGATGAGGTATTTTACATCCTCCTATTTTTTCTATTTTTTAATTTTGTTTAACTAACTCTTTCTGTCTCATGAAGTCATTAGTTTCTGTAGACTCCATTCTTTTTATGGGGGAGGAGTTTTCTTCATTAACCTTTTTTCAACTCCTTTTCCAATTGGTCAATTCCACTTTTGAAAGAGCTTTCAATTTGACCAATTGAGGTTTTGAGAGAATTATTTTCTTTTTGCATTTGCCCAATTGAGAATCTGAGAGAATTATTCTCATTTTGTATTTGTCCAATTGATGATGTGAGAGATTTATTCTCATTTTGTAATTGTCCAATTGATGATCTGAGAGATTTATTCTCCTTTTATATTTGTCTAATTGAACTTTCTAAGGTTTTGTTTTCTTGTAGCAAGGTATTAATTGTCTCTCCCAAATTTTTAAGCTCTTTCCTTATTTTTTCAAGGAAGTCTTTCTGTGCTGAAAACCAGATTGTATTCTCCTCAGAGGTTCCAAGTCTCTCTAAGTTTGGGTCTTTTCCATCCAAGAATTTTTCTATGGATCCACCTTTCTGCTGACCCTTATTCATTTTGCCAAGACCTTGAGTTGGGGAGGGGTTGGTTCACAGGGGCTTGGGATCCCTAAATGCTTTACTCACTGTTTGCAGTTTATCTGGCTGGCCAGTTGGAGGTGCTGGTTGAATTCTCTGGATGGTCTGTGACCTTGATTGAGGCCTTATCCCTTTGCTAGAAGGGAGGAAATGGAGCTATTCAATTCTTTTGCCTTCAAGCAATGGTGTGCTTTACCCTGCCCTGAGGTCATTCCTCAGCTGGGCTGGTTCTTCTGCTCACACACCTGGGCCTGAGGCAGAAGTGGTCTGCATTTGTTTGTTCCAGAAGAGGTCTGAGCTGTAATGGGGCTCTTGTTCCTCCAACCAGAGGAGCCCAGGGATGGTGTCTGCAGCATTCCTGCACCAGAACTCTCCCCCCAGCCCTATCTGCAAGCTCCCCGGGGTACAGCACCAACACCAGTGCCTCTGCTCCCTAGTTGACTCAAGCCCCTGCAGTCTAGCCACACCACTGATCCAGCAGGTCCATCTCTTGGGCCCTCAGACTCCAGGCTCCAATTCAGCTGTTGATCTGGTTGATCCGGGGCTGATCCTTCCTCTGAGTCCAGACTCACCTGCCCAAATTCTGCCAATTCTGCTGCTGGAGACAAATCCTGAGGTAGCTGTTCTTTCTCCTGGCTTTTCTTTCTGGGTTTTGTGGGTCAGATTTCTTTTAAGAGGTTTGTTTCATGTGATAGATGGAGAAGAGATCAGGAGACTTTAGAACTGTGCCTTTCTTCTCTCTGCCATCTTGGCTGGAAGTCCCGATTAAATTTCTTCCATGACTATCATATCTAGGTTTTTCTAACAATAAATTTACATCTTTAACTTCTTTCTTGTCTATTTTATGATTAAATTTATCTAATTCTGAGAGAGTGAGATTGAGGTCTCCCACTGGTAGAGTTTTGTTGTATATGTCTTCCTGTAGCTCTTTCAGCATTTCCTCTAAGAATTTTGATTCTATCCCATTGGGTACATACATATTCACTATTGAAATCACTTTATTTTCTATAATACCTTTTAGAAGCATATGGTTTCCTTCCTTATCTCTTCTAATGCTATCTATTTTTGGTAGTGCTTTTTCTGAGATAAGGATTTCTACACCTGCTTTTTTCACTTTTGCTGAAGCCAAATATATTTTGCTCCAGCCTTTTAGCTTTACTCTATACGTAACTCTCTGCTTCAAATGAGGTTCTTGTAAGCAGGATATTGTGGGATTCTGGTTTTTAATCCATTGCACTATTCGCTTATGTATTAAGGGAGAGTTCATCCCATTCATATTCAAAATTATTTTTACTAACTCTTTATTGCCCTCCATGATATCTTTCCTCTGTCTATATTTTCCCCTTTCTTCCCTTTATCCATTTCCCTCCATATTTTATTTCTGAATACTGCCACCTTCAGAGTGGTTGCCCTCCTATATCCACCCCCTCCCTTTTGTTTCCCCTTTCACTTTTTTCCTTTTTCCTTCCCTTGCTTTTGTTAGTTCTCCTTTTTCTCTCCTGCCCTCACTCCATCCCCCCTCCCCCTTTCCCCTTTTAATACTTGAAAGGTAAGATGTGTCTTTAGTTAACTGAATGTGTGTCTAAATTCACTTTAAGCCAAGTCTGATGAGAAGAATATTCAGGTGTTTCTCATCTCCTCCCTTCTTCACCTCTGTTATAATAGGTCTTTTTTACCTCTTAATCTAATGGGATTTACCTCCATTCAATCCCATCCATCCTCCAGTTTCCTTCCTGTCCCCCTTTTAAGGAGGTATTATTTTTACTTAATTCTATCTAATTCACAGAAAATCATGAGTATCCATCTGTGCTGGCTAAGTGTATTCTTTCTAAAAGAGTTATAATTCTTGGGGTGGCTAGGTGGTGTAGTGGACAAAGCACTGGCCTTGGAGTCAGGAGTACCTGGGTTCAAATCTAGTCTCAGACACTTAATAATTACCTAGCTGTGTGGCCTTGGGCAAGCCACTTAACCCCATTTGCCTTGAAAAAAACTTAAAAAAAACCAAGAGTTACAACTCTTGAGAGTTATTAGTCTATCTCCCAAGTAGGGATATGGTTAGTTTCATCCAATTGGATAACAGTCTTATAGATAAATCATGAGTGTTCATCTCTTCTGGCTAGGTATATTCTCTCTGTTAGAGTTACAATTCTCATGAGTTATGAGAATCTTCCCCCCACCCACATGCTGGGATGCAGCCAGTTTCATCTTATTAGCAGTTTTTTTCTTTACAGCTTTCTTTTCTTTTTTTAACCTTTTCTTGTGTCTCTTGAACCTCCTGTTTGATGTCTTGATTTTCTATTTTGTTCTTGCATTTTCATTAGGAACTGTTGGAAGTCTCCCATTTCATTAAATGACCATCTTTTTCCCTGGAAGGGAAGGCTGAGTTTTCCCATATAGTGGATTCTTTGCTGCATTCCAAGTTCACTTGCTCTTCAGAATATCTTATTCCAGGCCCTTCAATCCCTTAATGTTGATGCAGCCAGGTCCTGTGTAATACTTACTGTGGCTCCTTGGTATTTGAATTGTTTCTTTCTGGCAGCTTGCAGGATTTTCTATTTTATTTGATAGCTCTGGAACTTGGCTACCATATTCCTTCTTGTTTTTATTTTAGGATCTCTTTCAGGACCAGATAGATGTATTCTTTCAATTAAGATTTTTCCCTCTGTTTCCATGATATTAGGGTGATTTATCATCACTAAATCCTGTAATATTAAGTCCAGGCTTATTTTTTTCTGTTCAAAGTTTTCAGGAAGATCTACAATGCTCAGGTTATCCCTTCTTGATCTTCTCTAATCAGAGGTTTAGCTGATGAGGTATTTTACATTTTCTTCCATTTTCTTGATTGTTTTTGCTTTTGTTTAACAGACTCTTGCTGTCTCATGAAATCACAGGTTCTGTTCTTTTTTCAGAGAAGAATTTTCTTCTTTTACCTTTTGCAACTCTTTTCCAATTGGTCAGTTCTCTTTTTGAAAGGGTTTTCCATTTGACCAATTGAGGTTTTGAGAGAATGTTCTCTCCCAGATTTTCCCATTGATTTTTAAACTCCTTCCTTATTTCTTCAAAGAAGTATTTCTTTGATGGAGACCAGGTCATATTCTCCTCAGAGGTTCTAGTTCTCTCTGAGTTAGTGTATTTTCCTTCCAAGAATTTTTCTATTGAACCTCCTTTGCACTGACCATTCTTCATGATCCTAAGACCATGTATTGGGAATGGGCTGATTCACATAGATTTGGTTTTGGGATCCCTAGAGGCTTTACTCACTAAGTGTAATATCTCCAGCTGGCCAGGGGGGTGCTGGTTTCTTTCTCTGGAGTGTCTGTTACCTTGATTGAGTTCCTCTCCCTTGGGAGTGGTTGAAGTTGTTGAATATTTTTATCCTTGATGAATGGTGGCCTATACCCTGGGGTGAGGTAATCACTCTCCCTATTCACAGCTGAGAGAGCTCTGCTGATCCCAGTTTAGCCTGAGGTGGAAGGTGGGCTATAATTGTATTTGTTCTGGGAAGAGGCTTCAGCTGAAATTAAGTTATGTACTCTTGACCAGAGGAGGCCAGGAATTGATGTCTTTGGCTCTCCCACAGTGGAACTCTCCCTCCAGGCCTGCCTAAAAGTTTCAGATGGTCAGTGCCATCAGCTCCCTAGTTGGGCCAAACCCCCATGACCAAGCAGGCTCTAGCCTGGCCACTGATCAAGCCAGTCTGGTTCTCAGGCCCTCAGGCTCCCAGGCTCTAGCCTTGCTGCTAATCAGGCTAATCCAAGGCTATTCCAGGCTCCCAGGCTCACACCAGGTTTGTGCCCCCAGCAGAGTTCTCCCTCTGCACCCATGACCTTGGAATACAAATCCTAAGGTAGATGTTGTTCTCCTGGCTTTTCTTTCTGGATTTCTGTTAAGAGGTTTGTTTCATACTATGTATGAGTGAAGATCAGAAGACTTTAGGAATGTGCCTGTCTTCTCTCTGCCATCTTGGCCACTGTCTTTAATAATCTCAGAAAAATCAGTTTATGGCCATATCTTTTATGTATACTCGCTCTATTTGAGATACAGTTCTCAGGAGTTATGTTTCTTATTCTACCATGTAGGGATATAACTAATTTAATCTTCCTTACTAATATTCTTTTTCTATTCCCTTTTATCTTTTTATGCATCTCTTCAGTGGCATATTTGAAATTATTTTTCTTCTCTTCTTTGTTTTTTTTTATCAGAAACATATGAGTCTCCTATTTTCTTAAAGATCCACCTTTTCCCCTAGAAGAGTATGCTCAATTTTCTATGTTGTCTTCCAGAATATAATATTCTAAGCCCTTAGAACCTTTAATGATGGTTCTGTGATACCTTTCATAATTCTGACTGTGCTTCTTTTATTTTGAATTTCTTCTTTCCGGCTGCCTATAGGATTTTCTCTTAAATCTGATCATTTTGGAATTTCTGTAATATTCTTTGGTGTTTTCATTTTGGTATCCCTTTCAGGAGGTGATTGGCAGATTTTTTTCAATGACTATTTTACCCTATTGTTTTAAGGAAAGTGGGGCAATTTTCCTCGATGATTATTTTTATTTTTGCAAAGCAATGGTGTTAAGTGACTTGACCAAGGTCATACATCTAAGTAAGTATTAAGTGTCTGAGGCTGGATTTGAACTCAGGTCTTCCTGACTTCAGGGCTGGGATTCTATCCACTGTGCCAACCAGCTGAAATAATGATTTCTTAAAAGATGATATTCAGGTTCATTTTGACATTAGCTTTCAAGTAGACCAATAATTAATTCTTAAAATATCTCTCTTGAGTCTATTTTCCAGGTCAATTTGGTTTTTCCAGTGAGTTATTTTATATTTTCTTCTATTTTTTTCTTTTCTTTTTGATTCTCCCTGACTGATTATTAATGACCCATAAGCCACTACTTGCCCAACCTATTCTTCAAGGAATAATTTTCTTCAATTAGCTTTTTCATATCCTTTTCTATTTGGTCAATTCCAATTTTAAAGGCATTGTTCATTTTTCCATTTACTGAATTTTACTTTTGAAGAGATTTAGTCTTTTTGCAATTGCCCAACTAAAATTTTAAGTTATTTATCTTGTTCAGTCAATTTTTGCGTCTCATTTTCCAAAACATTGAATTTTTTTGCATTTCTTTTACCTGTATTCTACTTGAATTTTAAAATCTTATTGAACTCTCCCACGAAGTCTTTCTTTTCATCGCTATTGTCTTCTGAGTTGGTTTTGTTTTCTTCCTTATATTCATAATAATTTTCTATAGTTCCAGCTTTACTCTGACTATTCTTATCATTTGCTTCTGGAACATAGGGGTCTTGTCCCAAACTTCTTGTGTTGGACGAGGGATTTGTTTTTAGACCTTCCATGTTGAGAAATTAGAAGCCTGTTCCCTGGACTGGGGCTATTAAGAGATAGCTATTTCACAATGAGAATGCTAGAGGTCTTCTCACTAGATGGGGAACTTCTGCTTAGAGTACTAGTGGGTAGCCTAATGGGTTGGAGTAATCCAGAATGTAACCTTCCACAGTGAGAGTACCTGCTCATTGAGTTGTGTCCTTCTGCATTGAGAGCATTAATGATTTGTTCACTGATCTGGATGATCCAGCCTAGTTATATCAGATGAAAAGGAGGTCTGAGGTGTCTGTGTTGGAATCCTCCCTGCTAACCTGTTGTTCCTATGTTTGCTAAGCCAGGACCCCAGGGATCTCTGCTACTTCAGATAATTTCTTTGGCTGAGAGTCTCTAGTTGGTCTCTTCCATACTTTACCCATGCTGGCTACAGTTCCCTTCCCTGGGATCCACCAAAGGGAGCCTGATCCTGGCCAGGCTCCCCCTCCATATTAGTGAGACTGCCTTTGCTGAAAAAAATGCTCCATTATGGTCTTTTGTGGGTTCTGCATTCCAGAATCCATTTTGGGGCTTGTTTAATGCTGTTTCTGTATGAAGCTAGTGAGAACTCATGGAAGTTCTTGGCTTGACTATCATGGCTTCTCCCCTTGCATCGTATTTTATGTGGATATGTTACTTGCTGCAATTTGAAAAAAAAAACTGATTAATTAGCATATATAAGGTGTGAGAGAGAAGTTAGGAAATTGCCTAAATTCTTCCCAGTTTCCCTCAGAAGCAAATTTAAATGAAGCCTCTATGTGGATTATGGAATTATAGAACCCATGATAATCCAGAGAAAAACAATTTTGCAGCCTAAGATAATTTAGAAGGAATTTATGAACGATCTATTCACTTGGAAAAATAGGGAGTGCAACTTGAAGCAGGCAGTGCCCTATCAAGTCTTCAGCAGGCACGTAACTACAGTACAAATCAGCAAGGAAAAACCACTCAATCTTAGCTCAGCATGCTATTGGCACAACAGGCTAACTGGGAAGCCTCTATTCTCATCATAGAAGACAAATCGCCAGCCCTAGAACCCTAGCACAATATGTGTAACTAAACTGAATCACTTGGGTTTTGAAGGAAATGTGCAAGCATCTGAGACTCTAAAGCAAAATACCAATTATTTGACACCTAGGTACCATTTGAGTAGTGCCTCCAATGCCCCAGGAACAGAATTCAACTTTAAATTAATGAGAAAAAATGAAAACCCTCATTATAGAAAGCTAGTATGGCAAACAGGATGATCAAAATAAAAACTCAAGACTGAACAAATATATTAAAATTACTATATAGGAAATCTCAAAGAGGAATATGAATTCTTTTCCAGTCCTTAAAATCCTTTTGAAAAAGTACAAAAATTTTTGAACCAAATCAGAAAAGAAAATGACAGCTATGCAGGAGAGTTGCAGGAAAAAAAGAGGCGACAGCTTGTAAAGGTGATAGACTGAAGAAAAGAATTACTTAAAAATAAAATTTATGAAATTAAAAAATCCATAAAAGGGAAAAAACTCTTTAATAAAGAAGTGGTCAAATGGAAAAGAAGGCACAAAAGCTAATTGAAGAAAACTTTTCCTTATAAACAAGAATTGTGCAAATGGAAGTTAATGATTCATTGGGACATCAAGAATCAATTAAACAAAATCAAAAGAATGAAAAGATAGAAGAAAATATAAAAATATCATTAAAAACAACTGACTTTGTAAGCAGATCTAAGAGAGATAACTTGAGAATTACTGAACTGTGGAGCAGGTAGGTGATGAAGTAGGTAAAACATGGTCCTGGAGTTAGGAGGACTTGATTTCAAATCTGATTCCAAGACTTTATATTTACTGTGTGACCTTGCTCAAGTCATTGTATCCCATTGCCTTACCAAAAAAAAAAAAGAATTATTTTTGCACTGACTGAAAGTCATGATTTTAAAATAAAGAGCCCAGACATAATCTTTCAAGAAAACATGTAGGAAAATTGCTCTGCTATCCTAGAAATAGAGGAGAAAATAATAAATGTACAATTCCACCAATCACCTCCTGAAAGAGATTCCAAAATAATAACTCCAAGGAATATTTTGGTCAGATTCCAGGATTATTAGGTCAAGAAGAAATTTTGCAGTCAGTCATAAAACAAACAAAAAAACAAACAAAATAAAAAAAACAAATTCAAATATCAAGGAGCCTCAGTCAGTATTATACAGTACTTAACGGATTTATTATTAAAGGTTCAAATGACCTGGAAAATGTTATTCAGAAAAGAATGGGAGATTGGATTACAGTGAAGAATCAATTCTCTAGCAAAATTGAGATAATCTTTCAGGAGAAAAATGTATATTCAATGAAATGGGAGAATTTAAAATTTTCCTGATGAAAAACCAGTTGAACAAAAAATTTGACTTTGAAATAAAGACTCAAAAGAATGATAAAAGGTGAAGAGAAAAAAAATTAAGACATGGTATGCAGTAAGATTAAACTGTCTACATTGCAAGGAAATACTACTTGTAACTCTTGAGACCTGTATCCCTATTAAGACAATTAGAAAGAATATACATAGAGCATGCTTTGGTAAAAATTCACATTGATGTGATCTTACAGAAAGAAAAAAAGTTTGAAAAAAACCTTCTTCCTGGAAGACAAAGAAAGAAGAAAGTAGAATGATGTAAATTACATCACATGAACTGATGTAAAAGAAATATTACAGGTAGAAGGAAAGAGGGAAGTGGGATCTCTGTTTAAACCTTACTTTCATTGGACTTGGCTCAAAGAGGGAATAAATTTATCATATATTTACTTTAGAGGAAAAGTGGGGAAGAAAAGAGAAGATGGGACTGAATGGGAAAGCTCTGGTAGTAGGGGAAGGAAAAAGAATGGGTGGGAGTGATAGAAGGGAGGACCAATGGGGGAGGTGGTGTTCAAAAGCAAAACATTGGTGAGGAGGAACAGGGTGAAAGGAAAGAGAAAATTATAAACAAGGGAAATTAGGACAGAAGTAAATACACCATTATTAAACAAATTTCTGCTTTGCATCAGAAATGAAAAATTAATATTCTCCCAAATAGATTTATTTCTTAAAATGAGATCATTTTTAGCCCTGACAATATACCTTCTACTGATAAGTTATGTTTATTTAATGTGAAATTGCATGATTTGCTCTATGATAGCCTTGAAAGACATCCATTTAACAAGTTTGTAGTTCATTTAGCATATTTCCATGAATGAACAATGATGCCATTTCTACTGGACAAAAGCCACGATGATTGGGAATTACAGCAGTATATTTCTTTTTACTAATTGCTATTCCTTCTATTGTCATCATTTTTCAGACATGAAAAATGTGCATCTATTAATTGTTTCCAAGTCCTAAGATAAGTTGATACCACTAATATGAGTAATTGATTGTGCTTCAGGTTACATGTTTTAGCTATTATTAAGTTTTGAATTAATAGTTGGAGTCTATAGAAAGCCCCAACTATATTTGTTTGGTCAGGTTAATTTTCATTGAAGATAGGAGATTAGGCTGATTCAGACTCTAGGTTAAAAAACAAGGAATAACAAATGTTAAAAAATATTTTAAATATAATTATGTAATTATCCTAATTCCTGCAATCTATTATTTATTTTCAATTGGCTTAAAAGTTAAAATGAAAACTATATTAGAAAAACAATTTTAGCTCCATATTCTTGAAAATTTTGTAGAAATATATGCTGTTGACATAAAAGTAATAAAAATTAAAAAAATAAACTTTCAAGATCTTTTGTGGTAAGCAGATATAACTATCAGTTAATTTACAGTAAGAATGTTTTCACATTTATATCCAGTATGCTATAGATTCCATCACATCATCCCAAGGAGATTTTTCTTTGCATTTAGTATTATCATTGCTAAATAATAAATTTTATAGTGATCTTGGAATGTATCTTCACCATTTTGAGATTATGACATCACTGATTGTATTATCTAAAGTGAATTCATTAGTGACTTTATACTTCTTTGCAAATGTGTATTGCATTATATAATAACATGAAAATCTGGCCAGGATATTTCTAAAGAAAGATTGAATTATACTACTATTTGAGACAAGTCACAGTCATTTAAAAGTGACTTACTTGTTATGAAGTGGTATTTAACTGAAGAACTTTTTTTACTGTACTATGTTATAAAAATTTTTGTCTAATTCCATAAATTAAAAATAAATTAAAGAATAATAAACATTACTATTCAACAGTTAATAAAATGAAGTTCAATTACATAGAGTAGTAGGAGAAAGTTCTATAAGTATTGGCATTGCTGATAATTAAAACTGTTTCAGTTTCCTTACCTGAATTACTTACAGTGAGTGATCAGAAAAAAAATAGATCATTTCTGGTGGTTTTTGACTACTTTGCATCTATGCAATGAAAAAAGTAATGTTATTTATGCCTGTTGCCCCATTAATTTTGATGACACTCTACCTTCATCACAATCACTCACACTCAAATCTGTCTTTAATTTGTCTTTATTTTTCACCTCCCCTCAACATTACTTATTCCCATTACAGGTAGAAAAAACCAGATAATAATTAATTAACATTTGTGCTAAGGTTGAGATATAAATATAAGCAAGGATAATTGTTATCCTCAAGAAGCTTAAAATCTAATAGGGAAAGATAATATACAAAGAGAAGTTATAAAGTGGGAGGGGGAGGGTATTTAAGTTATCTAGCATGAGAACATGGCATTAAAGTTCAGAAAGTCAGAGTCACAGTCCAAAGGGGACTCTTGGTTCCTTCTTCCAAATGAAGTTTCCAAGGAAGAAAAGATAATTAAGAATAAGATTCTAACATGTCAGAGAGATGTTCCAGGGAGAGAAGTCCTCAGAGACTCATTGATATTATAGAAAGAAGAAGTGCCAAGGGCTGAGAGAGTTTCCAGGGTGAGACTACATCTGAGGCATTGGTGTCCAGTAAGTAAAAAGCACAAGTTATAAGGGGAGAAGTTTATCCAACAATCCTTGGATAATTTTCTTAAACCCTGGATTTGGTAATCTCATGACCTTATTAAAACCTTCATAACTACCAAATGAAATGCAGTCTCTTTTATCTAATATTTAAAAAGACTCTTCCATGATCTTACAGCTATAAGTAAGCTCCCTTCTTGGTTCTCAATTGCCACTCTTCTTGGCCCTCTTAAATGAAGCATTGAACTTTGCAGTATAGCTTTCTTATTTATCTTCTTTCCTTGCACAATTGCAAAGTACTTGAAGACATACATATCCTTGTACCTTTGAAAATTGGGGGGCGTCTAATTTCTTAATTAATGAGAGGTGGACTTTCAAGAGAAGTGAATTCATTTTTCTTTAGAGGGTTTCAAGGAAGACAAAGTGACATCATGCCTCTCTTGGACTGAGAGATGATACCTATACCATATGTGGGAGAATTTGGTGGTGCTCTCATAAAGATGGGAGCTCTTCATAGTGAAAATCTCATGACTAGACCTGAAGGTAGAAAAATGCAGAATTTTTATTTTACAAGCCTGCAACATTCACAAACTAAACTTTTTTTTTTTTTTTTTTTCCTGGAGAGACAGTAAACTGCTTGAAACTGAATAACAATAGGAAAGAATGTCTGAAGGAAAGAGGGAAAGGAAAGCAGCCATAAGAGCTGACTGGACTATGACTCAAATGAGTCTGGCCACATGGAGCAGAGGCCATAGTTCTCCAGGTGCATAGGCCAGGAGCACATGTTTCTGTCTTCGAGAGAGAAAGTGGTCATCCTGCAAAGAAGAGAGGAAATAAAAGAGAACTTCACTTCAGAAGACCTTGCTGAAATGTATTTCCATAGTGGGCTGGACAAGGGTGGTGGTTGGGAAGTGGTTTAGTACCTTACTTCAGAAACAGTCCAACATGTATGCCACAGGGTTGGCCTTCCAAAGAGTACTCATTGCATATGCCTGACATTCTATTCACCAGTCTTTCCTGTCCCAAATGGTTGAAATTCAAGTTCAATATAGTTATGTGCCCTGCTTCTTAACCATACCACTCCCAGGCTTGAACGATCTAGACAAAGATTCTGTATCAGTCACCCAAGCCAAAGCTTGGGAGTAGCAATATCCAGAATGAGAAGAATTTTAATTCTGTCTTCCACAGGCCCTGCACTTGAGCAAGGAAAGAGGACTAGGGAAAAAAAAAATCTGGGATATGAGAGAGAAATAATCATTTCTCTCACAAACAAACAAGCAAACAGCAATAACAACAAAATAACAAACTGTTAGGGATTTCACTACTAAAGAGTAGCCGTTAGGATGAATGGCTAAAAGACATAAGACATTTTCATATTTTTTCCACTTTGCTAAATACTGAAAAGATTTGTGAATTAAGATTTGTCTTCAGACAGGAAGCAAAGACTTATTTCTGGTGCAAAGGTGTCTGCATTATAAGGAATTTTCTTACTAAAATTCAAGTTCAGGGGCAGCTAGGTGGCACAGTGGATAAAAGCACCAGCCCTGGAGTCAGGAGTACCTGGGTTCAAATCCACTCTCAAACACTAAATAATTACCTAGCTGTGTGGCCTTGGGCAAGCCACTTAACCCCATTTGCCTTGCAAAAACCTAAAAAAATAAAAATAAAATAAAATAAAATTCAAGTTCAAGTAAAGGGGGAAGAAAATCACATTTTCTTTGTTGGATTAAAATGCCTGAAAGATAAAAAAAAGTTACCAGTCATTTTCATTTTGAAAAATATATTCATAGATATGGAAATAAGAGAATAATTTATAGGCACTCACATGCACTGTACTACAGAAGAGAGGCATTTTTTTGTGAGAGTGGGGGATAAAAGCTATGAATAATCTAATGCAAAGTATGTTGGTATTGTGCCTTTAACAGTGCATACCTCAGATATGGATGACTTTTTAGAATGACTTTTGAGTTTTGATAATGTTAGGTGGTGGATGCATTAAAAATTTTCTAAGTCTTAGCCAGAGGAAACTATTATTCTATGAATATGTACTCAGATGGCTTAGTTTCCACCTTGCCCTGAGGAGGTTTGTAAACAAAGTCCCTCCATATAGTTCCCCAAAGAAAGAAATGGTAGAGTGAAAGACAGATTGGTGACCTTACTGCAGTTTAGTTCAGCCTTAAAGAATCTTAATATATTTAAACTTCTAATCTAAAGAGTTATTTCATCCATATTCAGTGTTCTTTTTGTCTTTTCTCTGTAGAAATCAGAATTTTCCCTCATTCGAGACTAGGAACATAAATTTATGTTTCTTTTGATTACTGCTAAAGCCAGATCTCAACACGTTACTACTCTCTAGTTCAATAAACTTCTATGTCTGCCAGTTACCTTGAGGTTGCAATAGAAATTTCTCTAAACGGAACTTAAAGCCCTATACAACTTGTTCCCAAGCTAGCTTTAAAGAATGTGTATAAATTAATAATTTTAACACTTTGATCAATCTAGATGGTCTTACTGTTTCTCACATGTATTACCTTATCACTATGTCTTGCAGAGACTAAGGGACACCAAGCCTATAATGCACTCCCTTCTCAGTTCTAATTCTTAGAATTCAAAGGTTCCTTTAAAGCTCAGATCAAAACCTGTTTCTGTGAGATCTTTCCTGATAATCTCATTACCTAGTACTTCACCCCCATTACACACACACACACACACACACACAGCCACACCTACACACATACATATATATTAATATAACTATAATATATATATATATATATATATATATTTAACTCTATAAGCTATATGATATTACTATATAAATGTAATTATTTTGTTAGTTTGAATCTATTTAATCTATATTTATATGTATACCCCTTGTTTCAAGTAATAGAATCTAGTTTCCTTGAGGTCAGGAACAAATTCCATTTTTTATCAGTGATATCCTCAGAAATAGTTCTAATACCTGCCATATACTAAATGCTTAATGAATTTTGTGAATGGGTACTATTTTATGTTGCTAATGAAATATTTTACCTGATACCATATATGTCCTAGATTGCAAAACTCCTTCTGTGTTTCAGTTTATTCAGTACACATGTTTTTAAATTTAGGAAACTTTTTTTTCTTCTAGGATACATTTTTTTATACCCAAAGTTATCACTGAATTTCATCTCAACATATGCAACTTTTCAGATAGCTTAAAAATTCTGATGATATTAGAAATGAATTTTGCTATTTCCTAAAATGTTAAAATTTTATAGGAATTTTTAATTGTCATGAGTATTGCTTATTTCATTCTGCTAGATAAAAATTCTAATACCAGAGCAAAAGTTATAATACAGCAAATAAACCATTCTTCTCAAAATTTGCAGAATAAAGGGACATGTTACTGCTTGATGGCAAGTGAGCACATTTAGATCAACTGGATATCTAGGTATATATATCAAGTCCAGAATGAATGAAGAGATATGAAATGGAAGACCAGCACTCCTCTTTCCTTACCCCCTACCTACCCAGCTCTCTGATATGATTAACTAATCCCAAGCTGTATTTTTTCCAATAGGTATAAGAGGCAGGGGCATTGGAGATGATAGTGGTGATAGCCACCAAGATATTATCAAGGTCCTTGTTGAAGTAATCTTGTTGTGGGGGATATATAGATGTTTACATTCACAATTCTGGTGCCAGACATCCTACCACTTGTACAAATCAATCACACAGAAATCATTAACTCTTTTTTTTTAAATTGGGCATGGTTCAATTTATTACTCTTTGTTGATAAAAACAACAATAGTAACAACAACAAAAATATCTATGTAGTTGACACAGTAGCTGCCTGGGTCCTCTGAACAGACACTGCAGTGTGAATCTTCACAAGGTAATTTCTCCTGATAGGGGGACTTAGCAAACACAATGTCCTTCCATAGGTCTGGGGTTGAGTAGTTGCATCTTTTGGAGATGGCATCAAAGGTAGTTTTATTAAAATTGTCCACAGTGAACAAACTAACCCCTTGTAGAAATGTAGCAGTCATCAATTCCAGCTATCATCTGGAGTTTCATGGACACAGGAGCTGAGAAAATGTCAGTAATTCCAGGGACAGGGATCAGGTGCAACAAAACTGATTCACAATGCCTAGTGACCTTAAGGAAAATGTGTCAGGCTTGCTGATCTTGTTTCCCCAGTAGCCACATCTCAAAGGAATGATGGAAAGATTGTCCAGAAGGAGAGCACAACAGATAGCAGCATTATAGTCTCCAATGGACAAAAAAGCTTTGAACCTTGTACACTCCAGTGCTAGTTTCCTTCTGAACAGGCATGATCATCAGAACATCATTTTTCAGTGAATATTCCAGGAAAAAATCTATAATCTCAGACTCCTTTATAGGATAGGAGATAAGTTAAATCTCTTTCAAAGACTTGATCTTCATGTCCTTGATTAGCATCCCAATTTAGTGACAGGAACCCACTCCTTGCCTTCACTATTTTCCTCCCTGGGCCCTGTGATCTCAGTCACAACTTGGACCACAATCCCAACCTCTTTCTGGGTGTCCACTGCTGAAGTCACTGAGGAAGCCATCTCAGAAGCCACCTTGGCCTCTGAGTCCTCAGACTCTCCTAGCCACACCCTAGGTACCTTCAGCTTCTCTTGCATCTTCTGTCATTTGGCATTCATTGGAGATCTTCTTCTGAGCTTCCCTGATTTTCTTCTACTCATGCATTACTGAATAAGTGTTAAGCTCTTTTATTATCACTCTGGGGGCTACAAAAGTTTTCATAAATGCTTTTTTAAAGCATTGAGTTGATATGACACATTCTTTTTTGTTTTAGATTTTGGCAAGGCAATAGGGTTAAGTGGCTTGCCCAATGCCACACAGCTAGGTAATTATTAAATGTTTGAGACTGGATTTGAACCCAGGTACTCCTGACTCCAGGGCCAGTGCTTTATCCACCTGTGCCACCTAGCCACCCCTGATATGACACATTCTTTCCTGTGGAAAAAAGTAGTTGCCTTATTCCTGGGATCTGCAAAACTATTCATAATTGTCCTCTATAGGTTTGAAAGATTTTCCCTTCTAACCATAAAAGACGATCAAAAGCAGTATCTCCCTTGCTCTTCATTTACAGTAGATCTTTTTTTCTTCCAATCATTTTTTTTAAACATAACTTCTCTCTAATCAGATCGGTTTTCTCTATTAACAACAGTGTTTCTCTATCAATTGATGGCTTCTTAAGCATTTCTTCTTGTCATCTCCCATGATATCTCATCTGTATTTCACTTCTTTGGCCACTGACTATTTTTCGATAGATTTCTGTTTTCTTATACAAACTCTAATGTGTCAAATCACAACTTTCTAACTTGTATCTAAGTTTGAGCACTGTTAATTAACCATTTTTCAAATATGAAGCAATTATTATACAATATTTTCACTATCTCACATAGTTCTTTGATGCAGTTTGCCAGCATTAAACTCCAATGTATTGAAAATAATTATCTTTAAATCAGCTGAGAAAAAAACAAAGATCTTCAGTCAACTCTGTAGTAAGTCAGTCCTTTTGGTTTTGAGGAGAATGCTGGCATTTTGGTCTGGTCAGAACATTTATTCCATAAAGATTTTTATCTGAAGGAATTTTCCCCTCCCCAGGTTTCTTCACAATTTCTTTCTCCCTGTATTACACAAAATTTCTCAAATACTTTTCCTGCACCTTTCAGCAAATAAAATGTTTACAAAAGAAAAATGGAATACCCTACAATGGAGATTTAGCTTGTGTCCAGATTATTCTATGGTTCTTAAAGGTCAATAAATGCATTCCCTGCTGCATTGTCCTCAAATCACCCTCAGGAAGGTAGTTATTTAAAATGTCCTGAGAGTTATACTATAAAACCTTGCTTTGTAACCCAAGTCAGACTCAGACATAGCAAAGACCTACCACTGTTTTTGTTATTTTGGTCTCTGAAGTCACATTCAGGCAGATCTATAGTCAAGTCAGCTCAGCAAAGGGAAAAAAGGCATCTTGAGTATCTATGCAGGAAAGGTTTCCTTGGGGCACTAATGTAACTTCTGCTACTGAGTTAGTTCTTAAAACTATGAAACATCAGCACATTGACTGAGTTGATGGCATCCCTGGTGGCACCTCCAACAAAACCTTCCCAGCTGTCTCAGGGCTCCCCAGCACTTTTCTCTGCAGTTATTTTACCCAATTCATTAGACACACTGTGATGGGAGAGCTGAGGTCCTGCAGATTCAAATATATTCAATTTACGTGACTCTATTTTTGCCTTTTTGAAAACTATTACTTCCTACTACTCACTTGAAATGTTACCTGCTTGAATGATCAGATGGCATACAAGATGTTATTCAAAAATATAATTGTACAAAATGTGCAATCCACTTTAATGCTAAAGTTATTTTAAAAGAACTGCATCTAATAAGGCATTTTAAATTTGTCTTTCAGAAAGAATAAGGTTGAATTTGCTTTGAGCCTTCATCAAATACTCCAGAAGGTTTCAAAAAGTCAAAATGGACATTTTCAGAGTAAGTATTGTCATTAAAACACATTCAAAACTCAGGCAAAGATGAAATCAGTTATCCAAAGATCAATTTTGCCAAGTTATACATCTATTTAAAACACTCCACTGAAATTATAAGGTCATAAAATATTTTTGTTAACATTTTTTTCCTCAGTGCTTCCAACTCTTTGGATGGTAAAACTCACTAGAGATCTGATTCAGAACATACCTATCTATAAGTTAAAAGTCAGAAAAACTGATCTGTTTTTATAATACCTTATGCATGGAGGGCTTTGTAATTTGTTGTGCTTCTGTAATTTGACTGATTCCTAAAGGAAAAAAAAAGATTTTTTTAAATAAAAAGTAGTGCATTACAACTCAAGCCATTTATGTCATACATTATTTAGACCCAACTCCTACAATAATCTCCATGAACTTTCATTGCTCATTATTTTTTATGTTTGCTTAAATATAGCAAGTTGAAGACCTCTTATCATGTCATATCTACCAAGCTACACACATCATTGGGCTGAGTAAGTATTTGGCAGAGTCTTCCAAGGACTCCTCTGATTGTAGTGCTGATTAAGGAGATAGCAATCTTCCCTCTGACTCAGCCTTAAAACAGTCCCTTAAGCCAGTATTTTCTAAATGTGTCTAGACTACACGTACCCTTTCTAATCCTAAATGGGAAAGAAAAAATTTCAGGACAGTTTTATTTATTGCTACCACAGTCTCTAAGGCATCATAGTTGTTAGGTCCTCAAGTAAAGGTTGGATGTCACTTTTTTTGGAATACTAGAGAGGGGAGTTTTTATTTAGGTGCAGATTTGACTAGATGGCTTCTGAAAACCCCCTGCTATTCTGAGATGACATGATACTAAGGATTCAATTAAGTAACCAGCCTTTCTTGCTCTGACGCTGGCATTTAGTAACTTTAAAAGCACCTGTTTGGGGGAAGGTATCTACCAAACTTGTCCAACAGTTCTCACAGGGCAGAAGGGAGGACTTTTCATCCACAGACTAGAGCACAGGCAAGAGAGCAGTCAGAACCTTTCAGAAAACCTTAAAGGAAGGTCCCTGTGGGGTGTGCCAACCGCCCCCGCCCCTAGCTTTGGAAGTGTGGTAAATCAGTCTTGGTCTGAGGAAATAAACAAAGAACAGAAAATGAAGAACCTGACCATAGGAAATTACTTGGGTCCCATGGAGCACCAAAATAGACACTCAGAAGATGACAAAGTAGAGGTTTCTGTATCAAAGAATCCAAGAGAAATGGGGAATAGGCTCAGGCAATAGAAGAACTCAAAAACACTTTAAAAAAACAATAAAGGGAGGTAGAGGAAAACTTGAAAAGAGAAATGAGAGCAATGCAGGTAAATCAGGAAAACAAAGTCACCCACTTGGTAAAAGAGAACCAAGAAAAATGCTGAAGAAAACAAATGTTAAAAAAGCAGTATAGGTCAAATGGAAAAAAAGCAAGCCAAAGGGCAAATGAGATAAAAATTCCTTAAAATGCAGAACTGGACAATTGGGAAAAGGAGATATAAATAACTCCTTTAAATGCAGAATGGAACTAAAGGAAGCTGATGACTTTGCAAGAAATCAAAAAACAATAAAGCAGGACCAAAAGAATGAAAAACTAGAAGAGAATGTGAAATATCTTGTTGGAATAACAATGAACCTGGAACCAGATCCAAGAGATAATTTGATCTACCTGAAAGCCATGACCAGGAAAAAAGTCTGGATTGCATTTTTTAAGAAATAATCTGATCAAGAGGGTAAAGAGAATAGAGGTACTGTATTAAGTACTCCTGGTTCCCCTCTAAACTAACATGAATGTAACCTCTTAAAAGCAATTCCATCAACAAAGCACATAAAGAGAAGCTAGGAGAAGACCTATGAACAAGTCTGTCTCAGGGACTGTGGGAGGAGACCAGAGGGTGAGCACAAGGACAAAAGCTGGGGGAAGCCAGAAGACCTGCCTCAGCAGCAGAGACTTTGTTAAGTGGTGGGTCTAAGAACCAACATTAGTCAAAGAATCTTTGGCAAGGGGGAGTGGAGGTTTAGTGAGCCCCATTAGTAGGAAGGGTGAATTTCAACACAAAGAATCACAAAGCATGCCTAGGAAATGACTAGCAGGGCAAGGGAACTGAGCTTCATAATTTCAGTGGAACCAGAACAAAGGAGAAACACCCCCCCACACCCTCAGGATTAGGTGTGGGCAACAGAGTTCACTCAACTGAAAGGGATGTAATCTCCATCCCCCAGGGCTCAGCCCATTGTTCAAAGTCAACTCAGACCTGACTGTTGAGTGCCTCAAACACTCCAGTGAAAGCAACCAGCATCTCATAGTGGCTGTCCCTTGGAAATACTAAACCAAGTTAACAAAGACTCTAGGATTTTCAAAAGCAAACCTCTGAAAGCAAGCACCAACCCCTAACACAAGATCCTAGGAAGATGAAGAAAGGCCATCGAAAGGGGGGGGGGACCATGGAGGAAATACTTAGAAGTAATAGATTCCAGCCCAAAGAGATCTAGCACTTCTAAGGAGAATATGAATTGGTCTCCAGCCCAGAAAGACTTCCTGGAAGAAATCAGAAAACAGTTTAAAAATAATTTTGAAAAACTAGGAAAAGAAACTGAAGAGAAAATTAACACATTGCAAGAGATATCTTGCAAAAAAAGAAAAATTCCTTGGAAAATACAATTGTACCTAAACAAAATGAGAATAATTCTCTCAGATACGCAATTGGGCAAATGCAAAAAGGAAATAATTCTTTCAAATCCTCAACTGGACAAATGCAAAAAGAAAAAAAATTCTCTTAAAACTGCTTTTGGGAAAATGGAAACCTCTTTTAAAAATAGAATTGACCAACTGGAAAAGGAGTTTCAATAACTAAATGAAGTAAATTCTACTGCAAAAAGAGAATAGAATCGGTGGAAACTAATGACTTCATGAGACAACAGAATTCTGTTAAACAAAAACAAAAGATCGAAAAAAGTAAAAAAAAAATATAAAGTAACTCATCAGTAAAACCACTGACCTTGAGAATAGATCAAGAAGGGACAACCTGAGAATTATAGACTTTCTTGAAAATATTGAACAAAATAAAATAAGGTGGACTTAATATTACAGGATTTAGTGATGGAAAATTGCCCTGATATAATGGAACCAGAGCAAAATAGTTATTGAAAGAATATATAGATCCCTTCCTGAAAGAGACGCTAAAATGAAAACAGGGAATGTTGTGACCAAATTACAGCAGTACCAGATAAAAGACAATATCCTGGAAGCAGCCAGAAAGAAACAATTTAAATACCACGGAGCCACAATAAGGATTATGGAGGAACTGACTGCATCAACATTAAGAGAATGAAGAGACTGGAATGAGATATTCTGAAGACTGAGGGAG
Organism: Macrotis lagotis; assembly: GCF_037893015.1. Classification (NCBI taxonomy): domain Eukaryota; kingdom Metazoa; phylum Chordata; class Mammalia; order Peramelemorphia; family Peramelidae; genus Macrotis; species Macrotis lagotis. Next base: position 233,689,369 of record NC_133666.1, on the reverse strand, counting down.
ATTGGAATGGAGCCAAGAATCCTCTATACAGTAAAGCAGAACTTTCTCTTCCATTGAAAGAAATAGACATTTCATGAATTGGGAGACTTCCACCATTTGCTGATGAAAAGAACAGAGCTAAATAGAAAATTTGGACATCAAACAGGAGGCTTAAGAAACATATATAAATGTAAAAAAAAACCCTGCTAGACAATAAGATGAAACTGGATATATAACCACTTAAGAGAAAGGGTCTCATAACTCTTGAGAACTGTAACTCTATTAGAGATAATATACATAGCCTGAAGTAATGGACACTCAACTTTTCTGTCACTCAGATAGAATGATTTAAAAACAATATCTCCTTAAAAGGGGGGGGCAGTAAGGAGAAGGGAGGTTTGAGAGAGATTGAATGGGGTAAAACTCATTATATCAAGTGGTAAAAAAGACTTTAATTGAGGGGAGGAAGGGCGGAGGTAAGAACCACCTGAATCTTCATCTCATGAGACTTGGCTTGAAGTTAACTTAGGAACAAAATCAAGTTAAGAAACTTATCTTACCTTACAAGCATTAAAAGGGGAAAAGGGGAGGGGGGGCACGGAGGGGGTGTAAAAGGAGATCTAACAGAAGGAAGGGAAGAAGGGGGAAAAAGGGAAGGGGATAAAAGCAGGACTGGGGTCTATTGAAGAGGGCAAAAAAACTGAAGGTGGCAGTAACAAAACACTGGGGAATATGGGTAAAGGGGAAGAATACAAACGGAAGGAAGATAGCATGGAGGGCAATAAAATGTTAATAATTATAACTTTGAATGTGAATGGGGTGAACTCTCCCTTAAAACATAAGCAGATAGAAGAGTGAAATAAAAACCAGAATCTTACAATATGCTACTTACAAGAAACTCAATTGAAGCAGAGAGATACATATAAAGTAAAGGTAAAAGGTTGGAGCAATATATATTTTGCTTCAGCTGAAGTGAAAAAAGCAGGGGTAGCAATTCTTATCTCAGCAAAGCAGCTGCAAAAATAGATAGTGTTAAAAGAGCTAAGGAAGAAAACTATACCCTCCTAAAAGCTACCATAGACAATAAAGTAATTTCAATATTAAATATGTATGCATGCAATGGTACAGAATCAAAATTCTTAGAGGGGGAGTTGAAAGAACTACAGAAAGACATAGACAGCAAAACTCTATTAGTGGGAGACCTCAACCTCTCATTCTCAGATTTAGATGAATTGAATCATAAAATAAATAAGAACTAAGTTAAGGAGGTAAATATATTGTTAGAAAACCTAGATATGATAGACTTATGGAGGAAATTGAACGAGGATAGAAAGGAATATACTTATTTATCTGCAGTACATCATACTTACACAAAAGTTGACTGTGTATTAGGATATCAAAACCTAATGATCAATGGCAGAAAGGCAGAAATAATGAATGCATCATTCTCAGATAATAATGCAATAAAAATTATATGCAATATTGGGCCAGGGAGATATAGACCCAGAACTGATTGGAAATTAAATAACCTCAATTTAAAGAATGGGAGGATCAAGCAGGAAATTAGAGAAAGTATTAATTATTTCATCCTAGTTAATGACAATAATGATACAACATACCAAAACCCATGGGATACACTTAAGGAGGCTGTCAGGGGATATAGTATATCTTTAAATGCTTACATGAATAAATTAGAGAAAGAAGAAATCAATAAACTATATATGCAACTAAAAATAGAGAAAGGACAAATTAAAAATACTCCAATTAAAGACCAAATTAGAAATTCTAAAAATTAAAGGAGAAATTAATAAAAATCAAAAGCAAGAAAACTATTGAAGTAATAAATAAAACCAAGAGCTGTTTTTATGAAAAAAAACCCAATATAATTGACATACCCCTGGTCAATTTGATTAAAAAAGGAATGAAGACAACCAAATTGCTAGTATCATAAATGAAAAAGGTGAACTCATCACCAATGGGGTATCAATTAAAATAATAATTTGGAATTATTTTTCCCAACTCTAAGCTGTTAAATTTGACAATCTAAGTGAAATGGACAAATATTTACAAATATAAGTTGCCCAGGTTAAATGAAGAGTAAATTAAAAACCTAAATAACACTATCTCAGAAATGAAATTTAACAAGCCATTATTGAACTCCCTAAGAAAAAATCTCCAGAGCCAGATGGATTCATAAGTGAATTCTATCAAACATTTAAGGAACAATTGGTTCCAATACTATGTAACCTCTTTGGAAGAATAGGTGAAGTTGGAACTCTGCCTAACTCTTTCTATGACATGACAATGGTGCTGACACCTAAACCAGCAGGAGTGAAAACAGAGAATGAGAATTATAGACCTATCTCCATGATGAATATAGATGCAAAAATCTTAAATAAAACCATAGCAAAATAATTCCAACAAGTTATCACTAGGATAATACATTATAATCAAGTAGTATTTATCCCAGGACTGCGGCGTTGGTTCAATATCAGGAAAATTGTTAGTATAATTAATTAATCAATAACATACTTTTCAGAAATCATACAATTATATCAATAGATGCTGAAAAAGCTTTTGATAAAATACATCACCCTTTCCTACTAAAAACACTAGAGAGTGTAGGAATAAATGAACTGTTCCTTAAAATAATTAGCAGTATCTATCTGAAACCATCAACGAGCATTATATGCAACTGGGATAAACTTGAGGCATTCCAAATAAAATCAGGCATGAAACAAGTATGCCCATTATCACCACCACTATTCAATATCATATTAGAAATGTTACTGTCAGCAATAAGAGAAGAAAAAGAAATTGCAGTAATTAGAACAAGGAAGGAGGAAACAAAACTCTCAGTCTTTGCAGATGGCATGATGGTATACATAGAGAATCCCAAAAAGTCATAAAAAACCTACTAGATATAATTAGCAACTTTAGCAGAGTAGCAGGATATAAAACAAACCCTCATAAATCCTCAACATTACTATATTTTATTAGTAAGATAGCACAGAAAATTCAGAGTAACCTCAGAAAAATTAAAATCCCTGGGGTCATACCTACCAAGGCAAACTCAAAAAGTTTTAGAAAACAATTACAACATACTTTTCATGCAAATAAAATCAAATGTAACTACCATAGCAAGCATCAACTGTTCATGGATAGGTCGAGCTAACATAATAAAAATTACAATTATACCAAAACTAAACTACTTTTTTAGTGCCCTACCAATCACAATTACAAAAGAAAATGAGTTAGAACAAGTTGTAAGTTAATTTATATGGAGAAATAAAAAGTCAAGAATTTACAGGGATTCAATGAAAAAAAGTTCAAAAGCAGGTGACTTAGCCTTACTAGATCTAAAATTATATTATAAAGCATCAGTCCTCAAAACCTTCTGGTATTGGCTAAGAAATAGAATCATGAATCAGTGTACTAGACTAAGTGCAATAGCAGGAAATGATTATAGTAATCTGGTGTTTGATAAAGCCAAAGAATCCAGCTATTGGGTTAAAAACTCTCTTTTCAATAAAAACTTGTGAAAATTGGAAGTTTTTATGGAAGAAACTTAGATTAGAACATCTCAAACTGAATACAAAGATAAAATCCAAATGGATATAGGATTTAGACATCAAAAACAATATTATAATCAAATTTGAAGATCAAGAACTACTTTACCTGTAAGATCTATGAAAAGGGAAACATTTTATGACCAAGGAAGAGATAGAGAACATCAGTCACATAAAACCAGATAATTTTGACTACATTAAATTAAAAAGCTTTTGCACAGAAAAAAACCACTGTAGCCAAGATCAAAAGAAATGTAGTAAATTGGTGAACAATTTTTGCAACTAGTATTTCTTACAAAGGACTCATGTCTAAAATATACAGAGAACTGTGTTAAATTATCAAAACAAAAAACCAGTCTTGACCCAATTGACAACTGGTCAAAAGATATGCAAAGGATATTTACAGCTGAGGAAATTAAAGCAATCCATAGTCATATGGAAAATTGCTACAAATCATTATTTATTAGAGAAATGCAAATTAAAGCCTCTCTGAGATACCACCTCACACGTCTCAGACTGGTCAATATAACCAGAAAAGACAATCATGAATGTCAGAAGGGATGCAGGATATTTAGGACACAAAAACACTGTTAGCATTCCAATTAGTTCTTTCTCCTCCTATGCTTCTGGAGGAGCCAAAAAATATTACAGCCAAAAAATTCCATATTATTTTTTACAAACCCCTAAATTCAGTTACATGCATTTTCAGATTACTTTGTACACAGGATTATACATTACAGATTTACACATTTTGAAGGATCAGTTAAAATTTCTTAGCAATTGCTTTCATATCAAACTTTTCACTTTATGGGGATTATTATTTTGTCAGTCACTTCACTGGCAGGTATTGAAAAATTGCAGTTTAATGCACTTTTCAGATTATCCCAACCTCATTTACACACATATATCCATATAGACTTATATCCTCCTAAAAGGTACCATAGACAATAAAGTCATTTTAATACTAAATATGTATGCACTTAATCATATATCATCCACATTTGTTGATGTCCACTTGAGCGAATTTTCATTAGAAGGTTAGTTATGAATAAAAAAATCCTACACTCTGGTGACCCTCGAGCTGAAGGTTTTCCACAGAACTCTCATTTAATAACACAGCTGTTTCATTTGTGGTGTCATTTATTGATAACCTTGTTCCCGAACCTCTTGACCTGGGTTACATCCTGATAGGTTACATGCTGACCAAATGGCAATTGCATAATTATTTTTATCCTGTATGCTAATTTTATGGTTTTCTGCTATGAAAACTGTTTGATACTTTTAATAAATTACTCTGCTAGTTGTACTGCTAGCACCCTCACCTGAGTGTACACATGTTTCTTTTTCTCTCCTGACATGAATGACTCCTGGTAGACAGGGGAACTCAACATTTGGCAACCTTATGTCAGATAGGAACAGGGGACCTTAAGCCCTCTGGAGGCTGAGATTATCTTTTAGAAGAAGAAAACGCCCTGTTAAGGCCATGATAATCCTGGAATGATTCAGGTGAAGCGATGACTTGATGAGAGCTGTTAAGTGGCATCAGCTTTTTACTTTTATTTCTTTAGTAGATACAGAGGGGTAGGAGTGTTTATATACATGCATACTTGCATATATATATATATATATATATATATATGTAAGTTACATATACATATATATGTAAGTTACATATATATATGTATATAAAACCTTTTTATGAAAAAATGCATTGTGATAAATGGAAAGTTCATTGTATTTTATCTAGGGTGATAGCAAGGTCAGGTTTTCCCCAGCGTTCAGGGGCCTCCCTGGTTCCAAGTGCTCTGATTATGTTTATTGTGTTTTATATGTGTTTGTTTTAAAATACAGGTAGACGAAAGCACTTAGCTCTTCCTGCATGGTCAGTCCTGCTGTCATATCTTTGTGTTCTGATTGACCAATCCTCTTTCCTTTCTCTCTTTTTCAAAAATGTATATTTTTCTTTTTTCCAGAAACTCATAATTGGGTGCCACAGGAGATTTTCCTGAAGATCATGTTGTGTTTTGGGGAAAGAACGTGTTCTATTAATTTTATCATATTTTGTATTGTTTTGTTCTTGTCTGATTATCTAAAAGACTTTTACTTACTGATTTGGCAAATTATACTTATAAGGGACCTAGTAGAAATTAAAATTGGCCCTAAAATTATTTTTCTTGACTAGTCTTGATAAAAGAGATTGTGGAAAATATAATGGAACAGTATATTAAGGGAATATGTAAGTAGATAGTCTGACTAAGAAATTCTGAAAAAATTTGAATTAAGAAGAAGAAAGGATTATAAGAAAAAATGAAAAGGCATATAGAGACTATTTTTTTAACTATTTCTGAAGAATGGAACTTGGTTTAAACATGCTAAAAGTAATGTTAGAGATTTGATTTTGTATAAATAAAAAATGGATTTTTGAACTTTGAAAAGTGATTTTACAAATCAATGTAGTAGGAGAAGAAACTATAGAGAGTTATAAGTCTATACAGAGATATGTGTTTAAATGAGGTTGGGATAATCTGAAAAGTGCATTAAACTGCAACTTTTGCAATACTTGACAGTGAAGTGATAGGCAAAATAATAATCCCCATAAAGTAAAAAGTTTGATATGAAAGCAATTGCGAAGAAATTTTAACTGATCCTTCAAAATGTGTAAATCTGTAATGTATAATCCTGTGTACAAAGTAATCTGAAAATGCATGTAACTGAATTTAGGGGTTTGTAAAAAAATAATATGGATTTTTTTGGTTGTAATATTTTTTGGCTCCTCCAGAAGCATAGTTGGAGAAAACTAATTGGAATGCTAAAATAGATAGGGTCAGAATGGCCTTCATAGAAGCTGGGGCTCTGCCAAAACCTTTGTCAGCATAGACTTCTGAGTTATGTGCTTTTTTTTGCAAAGCAAATAGGGTTAAGTGGCTTGCCCAACCACACAACTAAGTAATTATTAAGCTTCTTAGGCCGGATTTGAACTCAGGTACTCCTGACTCCAGGGCCGGCTCACTATCCATTGCATCATCTAGTGTCCCTTTTATATGCTCTTAATCAGGATTTACTATTGCCTAAAAAACAGGGTATTCATGTATTTGGAAAACTTGGGGTGACAGAGGATATATTGTAAAGAATTAGTATTTACTATCTGAAATCTCAAAATGTTTGAGAATCTCCAGTTCCCAGAAAATCATTTTGTCAGGAAGGATTGAAAGTTCTTATAAGTTAGAGCATTGAAAAATTAGAATAGCAGTGATACAAATAAGAAGAATTTCCAAACTTTTATATTTTGAAAAGGAAAATGATTCAACATAATTTTAAATATGAATATTAGAGTTTATAATATTATTAAGAGAATTTTAATGAAAATCTTGTAATCATAAAAATTTTTCCTTCTCATGTTTATGAAATCATATACATTAGAAATTATATATGTATCTTGTAACAATGTATTAAAAAATTACATTGTGTTTTTGAAATTAATTGATAAATATATATTTAAAACTAAACTCATAGAGAATCTTTTGAAAGTAGGAATGAATTTGGAATAAGAGAAAAATAAGCTTATGATATGAGATGTAAAAGAAATTTGTGTGTGGAAGACATTCAGGTCTAAGGCTAACTTTAAGAAAACTTGTTTTATTTTTGCTTTAAGAGAATGAGATGTCAGACTGGAGATCTTATGTTCCAAGTGGGTTAAGAGTTAAATGTTCAGTTTTAAAGAAGTAAAATGGTAAACTCAGAAAAAGAGTGTATAAGAGATTGAGAAATATACCTTAACTGCAATTATTTCCATTGATATTGTGTATACGTGAGGGAATTCGAAAGATGATTGGGAAATTGAAAATTATGTAACCCATATTTAGATAACTAGGTGAAGAGCAAGATATTGAAAAAGTTATTTGATCTGGTTTTCTCTATATAAACCATTTTACTGTAAAAATATATAAACCTGGAATTAATGATTGATTGCTTAGTAGAGATAATGAGAGAAAATATCAGACATTATGACCCTCTGGGTTACCTGAAATTTTTAAACTATGTGATCGACCTTATTCTAAAACTGTAGGTCCATATATATGCAATAATAGAAAAGAAATTATATGCCATATTATTGGTATTAAGAGAATGTCTACAACTCCTTAATATTTTTACAGATATTAAATATGGTTATCATGCCATCAGATGCATAGAAATAGTCTTTATTAATCATAGCACTGATGCAGTATTATATCAACTATTTAGAGACTTAATAGAAGTTATTAGAAATAGATACAATTCCTTTTTTATTGACCATATAAATTCCCACCCTAGATTGCCTGGACCTATATATCTATGTGAGTAATCATAGGACCAATCTTTTAACCCTTACACTCAAGAGTAAGCTAAGCTGTTTCATAAAAAAAAAATTATCAGAGTGCCTCTTTACTAAGGAAAGAATTTAAAATCAACAGAGATTAAGCTAGGAATATAATAAAATCCCATCCACAAAGGGATATTTATCTGTCCCTCCAAATTATTATAAGAATCCTACAGGCCAGGCTCATTATGGATTATGGCAGATATATATGACTCATTTTGCACCTTTTGGAAAAATGAAATTTCTTCATGTTACTGTAGATACATTTAGTACATATACTATGATAACAGCACAAAATTAAGAGGCTCTCAAGGTGTGATTGATCATTTATTCTGTTGTTTTGCAGGGATACCACAATTCAGAAAAACAGATAATGGCCCTGGATATACTTCTATGGCACATAAACAATTCTGTCTATATTACAATGTACAATATATTACAGGTATTCGTTATAATATGATGGGTCAAGGCTATAGTTGAGAGAAGAATCATTAAAAATGTTCCCACATAAAAAGAAAAGGGGGATTGTGGGGAAGCAGATACTAGACATGCCTAAATAAAGCTTTGCATTTATTAATTATTTGATTTTGAATGATAAGAATAAAAGTCTGACTGAAGAACACTTTGGCTGAAAAATTACCATAGATAATATAATAATACACCCCTAAAATACTCATAGAGCAATGTGGAAGGATACAAAGGATGGAAATGAGAAAGGACTTAATGAAGTACTAGCCTAGGGTCGACGATATGCTTTTGTTATGTTCACAGTTTGAGAAACTGTCTGGATGCCAGAAATGAACATCAAACTGAGCAGACAAGATGATCAAGTAATACATAAAATGAATAACTTACACTTAAGAAATCAATAGAGAAAGCATAATAGGAGAAGGAAGGACAGACTACATGAAATGAAAGCACAGCATGGACTTACAGACCAACTTGTGATGTTTATATTAATCATGAACAATTTGAGGACTGTAAAAGGAACTGAATATTGGACTTATATTAAAAACTATACTATGGAGAGAAAAGTATGACTGAAGTTATTTTGATAGGGATAGCTGAAAATTTTGGGGGATAGAGAAAGGTTACTATTGGAAATATCAAAGAATAGATGCTGAGAATTTAGGTATAACTTTTCTGGCTTAAATAGTGTCACACTCCATATAGAATGACTTATGATCATTACTGAAAAAAAGGGGAAATAATAATAAGTGTTACAACTGCATTATTTGAACATGTGAATATAAAAAAGTTATGAGTAAGGAAAACATAGAAGCAAAATATAATCATGAATTGTCAGAAAATGCTATTAGATCATTTAGTTTTATAATGAAAAATTTGCGTTAAGGAAGAATATATAGATTTGAGCAAGAAATTATATGTTTGGAGGGGTGGCTAGGTGGTGCAGTGGATATAGCATTGGCCCTGGAGTCAGGAGTACCTGCATTCAAATGCAGCCTCAGACATTTAATAATTAACCTAGCTGTGTTTCCTTGGATTAGCCACTTAACCCCATTTGCTTTGCTTTGCAAAAACCTAAAAAAAAAGAAAAAAGAAAAAGAAATTATATGATTGGTTGTCTTCTCCACCTGTAATTGGTATATGTTTACATGACTTCTGTTTTCTGCTTTCTTTTAATTATGATATTGATCATTTATTGTTTGCCTCTTATTTAAAAAATATATCTTTGCTCTAAGTAACAATGTGGGTTTCACATTCAAGATGTTAATAACCAAAGGATGGTGCAAATCCAGGGCTGATCATGTTTTTGAGGAATTAATTCAATGACAGGAGAACCTCCCATCTGGATGGTTTAAGAGATGTATTAGTTGTTTTATAGTTGGAATTATGCTTGAATCTCTTATAGCCTCATCTGTATGCCTTCCTATGTCTGTATCTGATGTACAAAATTTAATAGCACATAATCATAAGCCATTTTTGCAAATGTTAGAGGGTTTGAAGAAAAGAGTAGTTTCTATAAGAGATGAATTAGACATGGTAGAATTTAGACAAATACTTATTTGTGACTATAGATACACACAAATTTGTATGACCAGCCTGGAATATAATGATACTCAAGGGAAATGGGAAAAGGTTAGGAATCATCTTAATGTATTCTACTATATCTTTTGGTATTTGTGATTCGTATAAGTTGGATCAAGGCATCTTGGAAGCATCCCAGTGAGACTTGATTCATGAAAAGACAGCTGATAAGATAATTAAATGGTTTCCTCATCCTACCCTTTTTGGGCTGTTTTCCAAGTTTAATCAAAATGTTTTATTCTGTAACCAAAGCTACAATATATGCCATCGATACAATTCAGAATTATATAACTCAATTTGAGCATCAGGTTGGGTAATTATGGGCATGTTGTGCAAACAGAAAAGGGAAACTGTTGATGGCTGCTTGAGGGAGGTTGCTTTAGAAGGTCAGTTATGACTAAAAAGCCTAAACTCTGGTGATCCTCATGCTGAAGTCTTTCTAGAGAACTTTCATAACACAATTGCATCATTCATAGTTTCACTTTTTGATAATTCTATTATCAAATTTCTTGACCTGTATTACAACCTGCCAGGTTACATACTGCACAAATGAGAGTTACATCAATGTTTTTATCCTGTGTGCTAATTTTGTGGTTTTCTGCTATAAAAATTGTTTGATACTTTCAATAAGTGGTTCTGCTAGTTTCCTGTTAGTATCCCCAAGTGAGTGAATGCATGTTTTTTTTCTCTCCTGAGCTGAATGAATCCCATGGAAAACAAGGGAACTCAACACAAATTCTTAGAGGAAAAGTTGAAAGAGCTATAGGAAGACATATGCAGCAGAATTCTACTAGAAGGAGACAACCTCCCATTCTCATATTTACATAAATCTAAACATAAACAAGAAGAAAGTTAAGAAGGCAAATAGATTGTTAGAAAACCTATGTATGATAGACATTTGGAGGAAATTGAATTGGTATATTTATACATTTTTTTCAGCAGTACCTGGAACTTACAAAAAATTGACCATGCACAAGGGCATAAAATCTAATGATCAATTGCAAAAAGGCAGAAATAGTCAATACATCTTTCTGAGATCATAATGCAATAAAAATCATATGCAATATTGGGCCAGGGAGATATAGACCCAGAACTAATTGGAAATTAAAAAACTTCATTTTAAGGAATGAGTGGATCAAGCAATAAATTATAGAAAGAATCAATTATTTCATCCTAGATAAAGACAATAATGAAACACTATACCAAAAACTATGGGATATACTCAAGGCAGCTGTCAGGGAATATATTGCATCTTTAAATGCTTACATGAATAAATTAGAGAAAGAGGAAAACAATGAACTAAAAATTCAACTAAAAAATTAGAGAAAGAACAAATTAAAAACCCCCAATTACCTACAAAATTAGAAATACTGAAAATTAAAGGAGAAATTAATAAAAACTGAAAGCAAGAAAATTATTGAATTAATAAATGAAACCAAGAGCTGGTTTTATAAAAAATCAATACAATTGATAAATGTCTGGTCAATTTGATTTTTAAAAAAAAGAAGAAAATCAAATTGCTAGGATCATAAATGAAAATGGTGAACACACCACCAATGAGGAGGAAATGAATGTAATAATTCAGAATAATTTTGCTCAACTCTATGGCAAACAATTTGATAATGTAAGCGAAATGGACAAATATTTACAAAGCTATAAAATGCCAGGTTAAATAAAGAGAAAAATTAAATAGCTAAATAACCCTAATTGAGAAAAAAAATTCAACAAGCCATTATTGAACCACCTAACAAAAAAATCTCCAGTACCAGATGGATTCACAAGTGAATTCTATCAAATATTTGAGGGACAATTGGTTCCAATTCCATATAAATTCTGTGAAAATATGTGAAGATAGAAATCTGCATAAGTTTTTCTATGACATCACTGTGGTCCTGAAACCTAAACCATAAAGAGTTACAATAGAGAAGGTAAATTATAGACCTATCTCCCTGATGAATATAGATGCAAAAATCTTAAATGAAATTTTAGCAAAATGATTGCAACAAGTTATCACTAGTTTAATACAATATGATCAAGTAGGATTTATCACAGGACTGAAGGGTGGGTTCAATATTAGGAAAAATGTTGGTATAATTATTATATTAATAAGAAAACTATAAGAAATCACACGAGTATATCAACAGATGCTGGAAAAGTTTTTGACAACATATATCACCTATTCCTAGAGAGTGTAAGCATAAATGCATTGTCCCTTAGAATGATATGGAGTACCTATCTGAAACCATCAGCAAGCATTATGTGCAATGGAGATAGAGTAGAGGCATTCCCAATAAAATTGGGGTGAAAAAAGGATGCCCATTAATACCACTACTATTCATTATTTTATTAGAAATGTTAGCTTCAGCAATAAGAGAAGAAAATGAAATTGATGGGATTAGAATTGGGAAGGAAGAGACAAAACTCATACTCTTTGAAGATTTCATGATGTTATACCTAGAGAATCAACAAAAAAAATCAGACTTAAGTAACTTGGCAAACATAAACTGCTCATGGATAGGACGAGCTAATATAATAACAAAGGACCATTCTACCAGAACTAAATTACCTTTTTAGTACCCTACCAATCAAATTTCCAAAAAATTACTTTAATGAGTTGGAAAAAGTTGTACATAAATTCATATGGAGAAATAAAAATAAGAATTTCCAGGGGATTCAATGAAACAAAGTAAAAAAGAATGACAATTAGCTTTACCAGATCTCATGTTAAATTATAAAGCATCAGTAATCAAAATTGTCTGGTATTGGCTAGAGTGGTGGACAAGTTGATGAGACTGGGTACAATAGCAGGAAATGATTATAGTGATCTACTGTTTGACAAACCCAAAGAATCCATCTATGGGAATAAAAACTCTCTCTTCAGTAAAAACTGTTGGGAAAATTGGAAGTTAGTATGTAAGAAACTTGTGTTAGACCAACACTTCACACCCTATACCAAGATAATATCAAAATAGGTATAGTATTTAGACATAAGAAACAATATTATTAAAAAACTAGAAGACCAAGGAGTAGTATATGTGTCAGATCTGTGGAAAGGGAAGCAGTATATGACCAAGAAAGAGTTGGAGAAAATCATTAGAGACAAACTAGATAATTTTGATTATATTAAATTAAAAAGCTTTTGCAAAGACAAAACTACTGTAACCAAGAACAAAAGAAAAGTAGCAAATTGGGAAACAAGTTTTACAACTAGTATCTGTGACAAAGGACTCATTTGTAAAACATACAGAGAGCTCTGTCAATTTATCAACAAAACAAGCCATTCCCCAATTGGCAAAAGATCGAAGGATATGAAAAGGCAATTTAGAGATGAGGAAATCAATGCAATCCATAGTCATATGAAAAATTTCTCAAGATTACTACTTATTAGAGAAATTCAAATTAAAACACCTCTGAGGTACCACCTTCTACCTCTCAGACTGTCGATATCTCAAGAAAAGACAATGTGTTGGAATGGATATGGGAAATCTGCGAGGCTATTACATTGTTGGTGGAGTTGTGAACTCATTCAACCTTTCTGGAGAGCAATTTGTGATTATACCCAAAGGGAAATAAAAATGTACATACCCTTTGATCCATCAATACCACTACTGATTCTATAGCCTGCAGAGATGAGTAAAAGGGTAAAAACATCACATGTACAAAAATATTCATAGAAGTTCTGTTTATGGTGAAAAACAATTGGTAATTAAGGAAAAAGGAAAGAATACATTGATCCCCTCAAGAAAGGGATCCCAAAATGAAAATTCTGAGAAATATTTTGGCAAAATTCCAGAAATATCAGATAAAAGAGAATATCCTCGAAGTAGCCAAAAAGAAACAATTTAAATACCAAGTAGTCACAGTATGGTTTACGGAGGACATGTCTGCGTCAATATTAAGGGATCACAGGGCCTAAAATGAGATATTCCAAAGAACAATGGAGCTTAGAATGCAGCAAAAAATCCAATATCCAGCAAAGTTGAGTTTTCTCTTCCAGGAGAAAAAGAGGGACATTTAACGAACTGAGAAACTTCCAAAATTTCCTGATGAAAATATGAGAGCTAAATAGAAAATTTTGACATCTAACAGCAGATTTGAGAGACACAAGAAAAGGTAAATAAAGGGTAAAGGAAAAAAATCTGCTATTTAATAAGATTAAACAAGCTAAATCCCTACCTTAGAGAAATACTCTAATGACTCTCGGGTAATTGTAACTCTATTAGAGGGAATATTCCTAGCCAGAAGTGATGGACACTCAAAACTCTGTGACTCAGATAGAATGATTTAAAAACAATACCACCTTAAAAATGGGGACACTTGGGGTAGCACAGTGGATAGAGCACAAGCCCTGGACTCAGGAGTACTTGAGTTCAAATCTGGCCTCAGACACTGAATAATTACCTAGCTGTGTGGCCTTGGGCAAACCACTTAACCACCTTGCCTTGCAAAAAAGAAAGGACAGTAAGGAGATGGAAGGATGGAGGAGATTGAATGGGGTACTTCTCATTTCATCAGGATGTATAAAAGACCTATAGTAATAGAGGGGAAGAAGGGAGGAGGTGAGAACCACCTGAATCTTCATCTCATCAGATCTGGCTTAAAGTTAACTTACACACAGTTAAGTTAAGAAAATTATCTAACCTTTCAAGTATTAAAAGGGGGAAAGGGGAGGGGGGACTAGGAGGAGACAAAAAGAGCCACTAAAAATGGAAGAGAAGGAGGAAGGAGAAAAGGGCCAAAGAAAGGGGAGGGGGTTGATATAGGAGGGCAAACACTGAAGGTGGCAGTATTCAGAAACAAAATACTGGGGAATATGGATAAAGGAAAAAGAAGGGAAAAGATACAAACAGAGGGAAGGTGACATGGAGGGCAATAAAGAGTTAGTAATTATCACTTTGAATGTGAATGGGATGGACTCTCCCTTAAAATGTAAGCGAATAGTAGAATGTATTAAAAACCAGAATCCTACAATATGCTGCTTACAAGAAACTCATTTGAAGAAAAGAGATACATATAGGGTTAATGTAAAATGTTGGAGTAAAATATATTTTGGTTCAGCTGAAGTGAATAAAGCAAGAGTTGCAATCTTTATCTCAGACAAAGGACCTGAAAAATAGGTACCGTTAAAAGAAATAAGGAAGTACTCTATATCATCCTAAAATATACCATAGACAATAAAGTTATTTCAATACCAAATATGTATGTAGCTGGTAGTATAGCATCCAAAATCCCAGAGGAGAAGGTGAAGGAGCTACAGGAAGACAGACTTCAACACTCTACTAGCGGAAATGGCTTAACAAGCTATGGTATATGCATGTCATGGAACACTATTGTTCTATTAGAAAGGAGAGATGGGAATTTAGGGAAGCATGGAAGGATTTGAATGAACTGATGCTGAGTAATATGAGCAGAACCACAGAAACATTGTACATATGGCACATGGGGGCGAAGATCAACCTTGATGGACTTGCTCATTACAGCAGTGCAACAATCAGGGACAATTTGGGGCTGTCTGTGATGGAAAATACCATCTGTATCCAGAAAATGAATTGTGAAGTTTAAAGAAAGACCAAAGACTATTACCTTTAATTTAGAAAAAAAGTTATATGTTATGTAATTTTGCTATTTCTTATACTTTATTTTACTTTCTTAAGGATATGATTTCTCTCTCCTCACATTCAACTTAGATCAATGTATACTTTGGAAACAATGTAAAGACTAACAGACTGCCTTTTGTGGGGGGTGGGGGAGGGAAACAGGAATGGGGGGAAATTGTAAAACTCAAAATAAATAAAACTTTTCTTTGAAAAAAAGTAATAATACAGAAAAATTGCCCAGAGATCCTAGAATCAGAGGCCAAAATAGAAATTGAGGCAATCTACCAAACCTCTCCTAAAAAAGGTAACAAAAGAAAAACTCCCAAGTATATTATAGTGAAATTTCTGAACTTTCAGGACAAAGAGAAAATAATACAAGCTACCAGAAAGTAACTATTTGTAAACAATGGTTCTATAGTCAGGATTACACAGGATCTGGCAGCATGTACATTAAGGGCTCATAGAACTTGGAATACAATATTCTGGTATGCAAATATCTTGGTTTAATACTGAGAATCAACTACCCAGCAAAAACTGAGCATTCTCTTTCAGGGGAAATGTGAACTTTCACTGAAAAAATGGAACTTTTACACTTTCCTGCTGAAATGACCAGAGCTGAACAGAAAGTTTGATCTCTAAGTACATGACTGAGGTGGAACATAGCAAGTGTGGAAGGGAAAGATGTTAGGAGATTTTTAAAGATGATAATGATAATACCCATGAACTTTTTCATTTATAAGAGTAGTTAGAAGGTATATATAGACAAGTTACAGGAGGTAGTTGAATGTAATGGTATAATATAGTACAAAGTTAGAGTCAATCGGTAATAAAGGAAAATACTGGGGGAAATGGAAAGGAGAGATAGAATGGGATAAGATATCTCGCATAAAACAGGCAAGATAAAGTTTTTGCAATGGAGTGGAAGGGGGGGAAGGTGAGGGATCCATGAGCCTTCATTCTTACAAGAAATGTTTCAGTGAAGAAATACCATTCACAATCAAAAGGATATAGAAATCAATCTTTTCCTAAGAAGAGAAAAATTAGAGGAAAATGATGCAAGAAAGGGGACAGGAGGAGAGAATGGGGGAAGTAAATAATAGAGGAGAGAGATAATAAGTAAGGGGAGTCAGATATAACTTAGTTCTGCAGAGGGATAAGGAGAAAAAATGTAATAAATGGGAGTGGGAAGGATTACAATGGAGGTAAATACAGCTAGCAAATGCAATTTTGAGAAAAGATATTGAAACAACTTCTTTGATGGACTTAGGACAAAGCACACAATCCATCCCAGAGGCAGATCTGATAGATTCTGAACACATATTGAAGTACACTGGTTTTTTTTTTTTCTTTCTTTCACTTCAGTTCTCTTGAGATTTCATTTCTGTCTCTTGGAGGGAAAGAGGATTATGGTTACTTTCACAACAAGATTATTATAACAATATAAAAATAAAGAAAGTAAAAAATGGAAAAAAAGAGCTCTAGATTTCATGATCTAAGGTCTCCTTTTAACTCTTAAATCTATAATCCATTATCTTTCCCCTATTCCCTTAGATGGATCTGTGTGGAATATCACATGACTTGTAAGTCATGTCAAATGTCACTTTCATTAGCTGATTACCTAACAATTGTGAAAATGGGAAAGGATTTCATGGCTCTGTAGTGGCTCCTGGAAATGTTTATTACTTCCTGAATTAACAAATCCACTTTTTTTCTTTCTTTCTGCACTATAGAAATACTTAGAACCCTTTGAAGTAAAGGGAAGGAGGAGATTGCTGGTAATTTATGCTATACCATTTGCATATATATATTTATCATGCAATTATTTCATTACTTATGGTACCTTTAAGGAGGATGTAGCTTCCTTCATTATTCCTTTTAAGATATCTATTTTTGCTTTTACTTTGAGATCAGGTCTGCTACCCCTGATTTTTTTTTCACTTCTCCTAAAGCAGAATATATGTTGCTCCATTCTTTTACCTTTATTATTTGTGTATCTCTCTGCTACAATTTCTGTTTGTATCTCTGCTTCAAATGTGTACTTAGGAAACAACCATGTTGAAGGATTCTGATTTTTAATTCTGTCTTTTATTTGCTTCTGTTTTATGGGGGAGTTTATTCTATTCACATTTACAATTACAATTGCCATTTTTCTCTCTCCATGACATCTTTCCCATTTATAGTTTTTTTTTTATTTATAGTTTTTATAGTCTTACTCCTCCTATGAAATATTGTGCTCCAATTTCCCTTTAATTTGCCTTTTAAATTTTAAATTTAGAGTTCTAGCCAGGATGACAGAGAGAAGACAGGCAGAGTTCTAAAGACTCCTAATCTTTCCCCATCTATGATATGAAACAAACCTCTTAACAGAAACCCGATCCACAAAACCCAGAAAGAAAAGCCAGGAGAAAGAGCATCTACTGAAGTATTTGTTTTCCATGGTCCTGTGTAAGTCGGGAAGCAGAGGGCGGATCAGCCAGGGATCAGCTTGATTATTTGTGGGACTGGAGAATGGGAGCCTGAGGGCCCAAGAGCCAGACCAGGTTGATCAGCAGGCCTAGAGCCTGGTCGACTGAGGGGGCTTGGCTCAACTAGGGATCAGAGGCATTGGTGTTGGCACTGACCTTCTGGAGGTTGCTGACAGGGCTGGGTGACAGTTCCCATGCAAGAGAGCTGTGGACATCATCCCTCCTCTCCTCTGGTCTGAGAAACTCCAAGTCCACACTTCCATTACAGCTGAAGCCTCTTCTCAGAAGAAACACAACTGTAGACCTTCTACCCCAGGCACAGGTATGTGAGCAGATGAACCACCTCAGCTGACAATAGGAAGAGGGATGACCTCACCCCAGGGTAAAGAGCACCATTGATAGAAGAAAAAAGGAAAAAAGTATTTAGCAGCTTCAATCACTCCCTCCATACTAAGAGAGAAGACCTCAGTCAAGGTCACAGACACTCCAGAGAAAAAAACCAACACCTTCTACTGGCCAGTTGGAGAAATTACACTCAGTGAGCAAATTAACACCCACTACTAGTCAGCTAGAGATATTTCACTCAGTGAGTAAAGCCTCCAGGGATCCCAACACCAAACCTCTGTGAACCAGCCCCGACAAAATCAAGGTCTTAGCAAAATGAAGAAAGGTCAGTGGAAAGGTGAATCCATAGAAAAATTCTTAGAAGGAAAAGCCCGTAACTCAGAGAGACCTAAAACTTCTGAGGAGAATATAATCTGGTCTCTAGCACAGAAATTCTTGAAGAAATAAGGAATGAATGTAAAAGTGATTTGGAAAATTTGGAGAGCCAATTAACACCTTGCAGAAAGGAAACAAATCATTGGAAAATACAATCAGACAAGTACAAAATGAGAATAATTCTCTCAGATCCTTAATTGGGCAAATGGAAAAAGAAAATAATTCACTCAAAACCTCAATTGGAAAAATGGAGAGCTCTTTCAAAAATAGAATTGACTAACTGGAAAAGAAGTTGCAAAAGGTAAATGAATAAATCTCCTCTTTAAAAACATGATGGAGTCTGTGGAAACTAATGACTTCAAGAGACAGCAAGAGCAACTTAACCAAAGCAAAAAAAAATAGAAAAAGTAGAAGAAAATGTAAAATAACTCATCAGCAAAACCACTTACCTCAAGAATAGATTGAAGGGGGGAACCTGATAATTATTGGACTTCCTGAAACTGATGAAGAGAAAAAAGCAAGGACTTAATCTTATAGGATTTACGGAATGGTCAATTGCCCTGATATCATGAAACCAGAGCACAAAGTAGTTATTGAAAGAATACATAGATCCCCTTTTGAAAGAGATCCTAAAATGAAAACACCAAGGAATGTTCTGGCCAAATTCCAGAACTATCAGATAGAAGAGAAAATCCTGCAAAGCAGCCAGAAAGAAACAATTTAAATACCAAGGATCCACATTAAGGATTATGCAAGAACTGGCTGTAACAGCATTAAGGGATCTAAGAGTCTGGAACAAGATATTCTGAAGAGCAAGGGAGATTGGAATGCAGCCAAGAATCCATTATCAAGCAAAAGTTAGCCTTCTTTTACAGGAGAAAAGGTGGATATTTAATGAAACAGAAGAATTCCAAAATTTAATCATGAAAAGACTAGAGCTAAATAGAAAATTTGGACATCAAACAGGAAGTTCAAGAGACACACGAAAAGGCAAAAAAAAAGGGGGTGGTTAAATAAAAAAAAAACTGCAGCCCAATAAGTTTAAACTGGCTATATCCCAGCATGGTAAAAAGATTCTCATAACTCTTGAGAACTGTAACTCTAAAATAGAGAATACACAAAGCCAGAAGTGATGGACACTCATGATGTATCCATGAGACTGCTATCCAATCAGATGGATGAAACTGACTATAACCCTACTTGGAAGAAAGACTCTAATAACTCTCAAGAATTGTAACTCTATTAGATAGAATGTACTTAGCTAGAAATGATGGACACTCAGAATTTTCTATGACTCAGATAGAATGATTTTAAAACACCTCCTCCTTAAAAAGGAGGACAGTTAGGAGACAAGAGGAGGGAGGGGATTGAATGGAGTAAGATGTACAAAAGACCCATAGTAATAGAGGGGAAGAAGTGAGGAGATGAGAAACACCTGAATCTTCTTCTCATCATCCCTGGCTTAAAGTTAAATTACACACATACACAATTAACTTAAAAAACATGTAACCTTTCAAATATTAAAAGGGGGAAAGGGTAGGGGAGAAAAGAGGGGGACTAAAAGAAGGAATGGAAAAGGGAAAATAGGAAAAGGGAAAACAAAGGGGGGGTTGGATATAGGAGGGCATAAACACTGAAAGTTGTGGTATTCAGAAAAAATACTGTGGAATATGGATAAGGGGGGAAAGAGAATAATACAAATGGAGAGAAGATAGCATGGAGGGCAAAAAGAGCTAGTAATTATAACTTTGAATGTGAATGGGATGAGGTCTTCCTTAAAATGTAAGCTAATAGCAGAGAGGATTAAAAACCAGAATTCTACAATATGCTGCTTATAAAAAAACTCATTTGAAGCAGACAGATACATATAAAGGTAAAAAGTTGGAGCAAAATATATTTAGCTTCAGCTGAAGTGAAAAAAGCAGGGGTAGCAATCCTTATCTCAGACAAAACAGTTGCAAAAATAGATAGTGTTAAATGAGATAAGGCAGGAAACTGTATGCTCCTAAAAGGTAACATAGACAATAAAGTGATTTCAATATTTAATATATATGCATCCAATGGGATAGCATCCAAATTCTTAGAGGAGGAGCTGAAAGACTACAGGAAGTCATAAAGAGCCAAACTCTACTAGTGTGAGACCTCAACATCCTTCTCTCAGATCTAAATAATTCGAATCATAAAATAAACGAGAAAGAAGTTAAGGAGGTAAATAGAGTGTTAGAAAAACGAGATATGATAGAAATTGATATGATAGAGATATGAAAGAAATTGAATGGGGGCGGAGCCAAGATGACGACAAGAAGGGATCGAGTCTTAGGAGCTCTCTGATAAAACTCATCAGCTAAGGACTCTAACTAAACTTTCAAAAGACAGAACCCACAAAGGGACCCAGTGAGGCAGTTCTCCTACTCAAGGTAACCTGGCAAAGAGCAGAAAGGCTCTGCTCCCCGGGATCTGAGAGGCAGCCTGCCAGAGGGGCAGCCTGCCTGAGCCAAAGAACTTCAGCCACTGGGAGGCAGCCCCAGGACTCTGGGAGCCTCAGCTCACAGCAGCGGGGGAGTCTCCAGAGCTGCACCCCAGGCAGCACCAGGCACAAAGTGGGGGAACAGCAGGGGACCTCTGCCAGAGCGAGCACATGAAGCCCTCAGGGCATACACGGAGCAGCTTGGTCTTTCTGCAGCCCAGACCCAGAAACAGAAGCAGGCAGAGCCAGTAAGCAGGAGCCCCCATGGCATGAGCCCATTGAGCTGAGGGAGGGGAGTGAAGAGAAACTGGGAGCTCAGTTCTCTGCCCCTGGAATAGGGCTCTAGGATTCTGACCACGTTCAGATCCTGATCACAGTCTAGGCCCCCCCATAGAACAGCAGGGCCCCCCCAACCTCAGTCCCATGGCAGAACGGGGCGCTTATGGTCATTCACAGATCAGCAGGGAGGACAGAGCCTCACACAATGAGACCCTTGTGGGAGTGTCCCAAAAGCTCAGGAAGCACCCGAAACCAGGCCCAGACTGGGAAAATGAGCAAGCAGAGAAACAAAAAGAAGACTATTGAGAAATATTTTGCAAATGAGCCCAAGAAGGATCAAAATGCTCAGTCTGAAGATGAGGAAGCACAAGCTCCTGCATCTAAAGACTCCAAGAAAAACAGAAATTGGGCTCAGACTATGACAGAGCTCAAAAAAGATATTGAAAAGCAAATGAGGGAGTTGGAAGAAAAACTGGGAAAAGAAAGGAGAGAGATGCAGGAAAAACATGAAAATGAAGTCAGCAGCTTAGTCAAGGAAATCCAAAAACATGCTGAAGAAAATAGCATGCTAAAAACAAGCTTAGGTCAAATGGATAAAACAGTTCAAAAAGTAATTGAGGAGAAGAATGCTTTAAAAAGCAAAATTGGCCAGATGGAAAAAGAGGTAAGAAAACTCTCTGAGGAGAACAAGTCCTTCAGACAAAGAATATAATTCAGGGAGATTGATGAATCAATACTTCAAAACAAAAAAATGAAAAATTAGAAGAAAATGTGAAATATCTCACTGAAAAAACAACTCATATGGAAAACAGACTTAGGAAAGATAATTTAAAAATTATTGGAATACCTGAAAGTCATGATCAGGAAAAGAGCCTTGACATCATTTTCAAAGAATTACTACAGGAAAATTGCCCTGATATCCTAGAAGCAGAGGGCAAAATAGAGATGGAGATAATCCACCGATCCCCCAGAGAAAGAGATCCCAAAAAACCAACCCCTAGGAATATCATAGCCAAGTTCCAGAACTCCCAAGTCAAGGATCAAATATTACAAGCTGCCAGAAGGACACAATTCAAATACTGAGGAGCTGCAGTCAGGGTAACACAGGACTTAGCAGCAACTACATTGGAATCTCGTAAGGATTGGAATAGAATATACTGGAAGGCAAAAGAGCTTAGAATGCAGCCAAGAATGAACTACCCAGCAAGGCTGCATGTCCTCTTCCAGGGAAAAAGATGGACTTTCAATGAAGCAGGGGAATTTCAAATGTTCCTTTTGGAATGGCCAGAGCTGAACAGTAGGTTTGATCTTCAGATACAGGACTCAGTCAAAGCATGGAGATTGGAGGAGAGGGGGGAAATATGAGGGACTTAATGAGGATGAACTGCATGCATTCCTATGTAAAAAAATGACACTGATAATACTCATATGAACCTTCTCAGTTAATAGAGCATTTAGAGAGATTTTATAGTTGAAGCACAGGAGAAAGCAGAATTCGAAGATAAAATATGGTGTAAAAATGGAGTAAATAGAAAAAAACAGAAATGGAATGGGAGAAAGCAAAAGGAGAGGGGGAATAGTCCAAGATATTTCACATAAGATTTTTTTTTATTACAAGGAGCTATTGCAATGATATGGAAGTGGAGAGGCAAGGGGGAATGAGGGAACCTTTGCTCTCATCAAAGATGGCTAGGAGAGGAAACAGCATATATACTCAATGGGGTATAGACATCTGGAGTAAGAAGTGGGGAGCAGGGGAAGGGGTGGGTATGTGAATAAAGGAGGAGAGAATGGACCATGGGGGAAGAGTAGTCAGATATAACACATTTGCTTTCTTACTTCTTGCAAGGGGCTGGGATTGGAAGGCCTGCCCAGTACCATGGGGCTAGGTAGATTCTGGGCCTAAGGGGTGCTATGGAGGCTCAGGGCTTCTTGACCCCAGGACCAAGGATCTGTCTGCTGAGCCAGTCAATGAACCTACAGCAGAGTCAGAGTGAAAGGGGAGAGAAAATAGAGTACATGGTAGTGGAGAAATAAGAAAGGAGGGAGTTGCTATCAGCAATGGCAATGGTGGAAAAATATGGAAGTAACTTTTGTGATGGACTTATCATAAAGAATGAGATCCACCCATGACAAAGTTGTTGGTGTTGGAATAAAGACTGAAGCACATTTTTTGTTATTATTATTTGGGGGAGAGTGCAGGGCAAGTGGGGCTGGATGGCCTGCCTGGGGCCACATAGCAGGGTGATCATTGGGTGTCTGGGGCCAGATTTGGACCCAGGTGCTCCTGGCTCAAGGGCCAATGCTCTGTCTGCCACCCAGCCACCCCTATCATTATTATTATTTTATTTCATTTTGGGTCTTTTTTTTTTTTTTTTTTGGTTTTTTGCAGGGTAGTTGGGATCGGGTGGCTTGCATGTCACACGGCTGGGTGATTGTTGGGTTTAGGCTGGATATGGGCTCGGGTGCTCGTGGCTCCAGGGCTGTTGCTTCGTACACTGCACCACCTGGCCATACCTACAATTATTACTATTATTTTTTTTAATTTTAATTTTTTTCACTCCCTTTTTCTTTTTTCACCCAAGCAAGTCTATCTATATTCATGGGGGAGGAGGGGTATTTTGTTTGTAAACAAGAACATTTTATTAATGTAAAAAAAACATTTGTACAAAATGAGAATAAAAAGTAAATTTAAAATATTTAAAAAATTTTAAAAAATTAATAAAAAGAAATTGTATGGGGAATAGAAAGGAATATAGCTTTTTCTCTGTAGTACACAGCACTTATACAAAAATTGATCATGTACTAGTGCATACAAACCTAATAATCAGCTGCCAAAAGGCAAAAATATTGAATATATCTTTCTCACATCACAATGTAATAAAAGTCATATGTAATATTGGACCTGGGAGATATGGACCCAGAATTAATTGGAAACTGAATAACCTCATTTTAAAGAATGAGTGGATCAAAAAACAAATTATAGAAAGAATTATTTTATCCTTGATAATGACAATAATGAAACAACGATCCAAAACCTATGGGATTCACTCAAAGTGGCTGTCAGGGGATATATTATATCTTTTAATGTTTACAAGAATAAATTAGAGAAAGAGGAAATCAGTTAACTAAATATTCAACTAAAAATGGGAAAAGAACAAATTAAAAATCCCCAATTAAATACCTAATTCTAAATTCTAAAAATTAAAGGAGAAATTGATAAAATTGAAAGCAAAAAACCTATTGAATTGGGGTGGCTAGGTGGCTTAGTGGATATAGCACTGGCCTTGGAGTCAGGAGTACCTGGGTTCAAATACGGTCTCAGACACTTAATAATTACCTAGCTGTGTAGCCTTGGGCAAGCCACTTAAATCCATTTGCCTTGCAAAAACCTAAAAAAATAACTATTGAATTAATAAATAAAACTAAAATTTGGCTTTATCAAAATTCCAAAAAACCTGATAAACCTCTGTTCAATTTGGTTTAAAAAAGGAAGAAAATCAAATTGTTAGTATCATAAATGAAACAGGTGAACTCACCATCAATGAGGTGGAAATTACAATAATAATTCAAAATTATTTTGGCCAACTCCATGCCAATAAATTTGACAACCTAAGTGAAATGGATGAATATTTACAAAACTGTAAGTTGCTCAAGTTCAATGAAGAGTGGATGAAATACTTAAACTGCTCTATCTCAGAAAAAGTATTTCCAAAAGCAGTCATTGAACTCCGTAAGAAAAAATATCCAGGGACTGATGGATTCACAAGCAAATTCTACCAAACATTTAAGGAACAATTGGTCCCAATTCTAAATAATCTCTTTGGAAAAATAGGGGAAGCCTGAACTCTACCTAACTCTTTCCATGAAACCAATATAGTGCTGATATCTAAACCAGGAAGAGTTTAAACAGAGAAAGATAATTATAGGCCTATCTCCCTGATGAATATAGATTCAAAAACCTTGAATAAATTTTAAATTTAACATTACTTTGATTTTTTACCTTTGCTCTCCTTTAGTGGCCCTTTTTCCCCCTTTCATTACCTTTACAACCAACTTCCTTCTGCATATGATAGATTTTTTCAACCCAATTGAAAATGTATGTTATTCCCTCTCTGAACCCAATCTAATAAGAGTAGGATTTACTCAGTGTTTATACTCTCCCTACTTTCCCTCAATTAAAATAGGTCTTTTTTGCTTTTTATCCACTAATGCCTTGCATTTTCTAATATTGTCCTTTTTACTACTTTTATATTTTAACCCTGTTTTGTACCTACAACACCTTTATCAAAATAAACTCCTTTTATCTTCCTCACATAATTACAATTCTTAAAGATTGATAGATTGCTTGATTAATTGATAAGCAAAATTGCATCATATTTAATAAGTACAGTCCCCTCTTCTGTTCCATTAGAAATATACTTCTCAACAGTCATTAATCAAATGAAATTATAGTAGATTGATTTCATCCCTTCTTTTTATGGTACTTTCTACAGACTCACAATCCTCATGAGTGAAACCATCATGCATAGACAAATCATTTCATGAACCATTTATATATCCCCAACTCAAAACATATTGCCCCCAACTGTGACCAAAACATCAAGTAATGTAAAATCTCTTCATGATCTTTTCATTTCCAGTCCCTTTAAGGACACATACTCTCCATTTCTCTATAGGACTTCCACCATAGATATACAACCCTCCCCATCCAAAATATTAGGTACAACCTTTCCCTCTGCCATTTTAGTACATCAACCATGGTAATTGTGTTCTTATTAATTTCTGTATGAATTAAGTAAAAATAACTTCCTAATCTTTTTATGTCCAACCCTTCTACATATACTCCCATCCTCTGTCCCTGTTGTACTACAACCCTCCTTAACTAAGGTATATAGTAAAGAAAAAGTCAAATTGTGATTTAATTATGTATAGAGCTTCTAAGTACTATTTCTCCCTCTTTCTTTAAAGGAAATACCACCCTCATAATCAACATTACATTCCTGTCTCATCTACATACATATTCTCTATGTAAATTCCCTCCAAGTCTATACAACTCTTTAAATATTCTAAGAAAAATACAATTCTCAAGAATTACAGGTATCATATTTCCTTGTAGAGATTTATACAATTTAAAGTTCTTGACTAGCATTTTCACCCCTTTCCTTTTTGGCATCTCTTGCCTTTTGCATTTGAAGACCAAATTTTATGTTCAGTTCTATTGTGTTTATCAAAAAAAATTGAGGATCGTCTATTTCATTGATCAATCATCTTTTCCCCTGACAGAATATGTCGAATTCTATAGCAATTTGTAGCAAATTGATGGTTGAAATCCAAGGCACTTTGCCCTCTGAAATATCATAAGTCCAGGCCTTCAAATCTGCTTGTTTTGAAACTGTAAGTCCTGTGGAATTCTGATTGAACTTCCTTTTTATTCTAATTGCTTTCTTTATACTGCTTACAGTATTTTCTCCTGTATTTTAGAATTCAATTATTTGGCTATGATAGTACTTGAGGGTTTATTCTGTGGTCTCATTCTGGAGGTGTTTTATATATTCTTTCAAGGACAATTCTGTCTTCTTGATCTATTAAATTAGACAATTGATAGACATGTCAGACAGTCTTAGACAGACTGTTTAGTTTGAACTATTCTTTTATATCGGGCTAAGTTTACCCCTGAAACTGGTATCCCATTATGTAGCTTGCTCAGTTTGTTAGTACATGTAAACTGTCAGTTTAGGTCTTCAAGGTTTGAATTGTCTCATGTGCCTATTCAGAAGCGTGAGATATTAGTGAATATGCAGCCTATATTTCAGCAGGTAGGAATCCTATTTATTAAAATAATTCATCAGTAGAGACATCTAAACACATCAGTGAGAGCTGGCTCACCTGTAATTGCAGAATACTGTTGCTTCTACCTCAACACTCTCTGTAATATCCATTAACTCCTTCATAATCTCAATGCCTACCTTATAGTTCTAGTCTTCAGGACACCTGACATGGACTGTTGTAATTTCTTTCAGTAGCTATTGCATTCCTTCCCTGACAACTCTTGGATAACATTCAGTCTCTTTACTTTGGCATTAAGGAGTCCTCAACAATTAGCTACAACATAGCTTTGCAGACAGATTTCACTGTACTAGACTTCAATAATTTTGAATTTTTGCCATGCCAGAATGTTAACCTAATCCCAGGCTCCCCCATCCCTGTGCATTCTTACTGGCTTCCTCTATACCATACCAAGATAAGGTTCAATTTTTAATGTTTACAATTTATTGATAATTCAAACCCCACAGTTCCTACTCTATCTTCTACAATGTCTTCACTTATCCTCTAACTGAAAGTTTTCTTTAATTCCTGAGGTTTCCTGAGAGATATTTGCCTTGATGTATTTTATATCATTATTAAATTTGTTTTTTTGCTTGTTGTATTTTCTTTTTTGGCTATACTATCCATGGGAGTTCCCCCCCACAACCCTTAGCTGATTCTGATCTTTAGTCTTCCAGATTCTGTTTATGTGGATTTGTGCCACTAATATGCATTTGTCCTAAGCTACAGAAATTTTCTTTCACGTTCAATATATGTTAAAAATCTGAGTTTATCAAAGATGTCCATGTTTAAACATATTGAAAGTTTTGGCTACCTCATTTTTTTATTCATCATAAAATTAAGAAAGCATAGAAACAGTCAGGACTTTTTCAAAATTTTTTTATTTCTCTATTTCTCTTGAGCAATATTCTTTTGGAAGCATACTTATTGGAATAGTTCACTTATTTCAAGGCTCATCAGAGATGCTTCTTTCCTTGTGCATTCCTTTATGATTCACCTGACTAGTCCTTTCTCCTTCAAATGTATTTCACTGGGTATTGTTTAGAAGAGAACACTTATTTCCAAAGTGTATGAACACTATCTTCCATTTACCTAAACACAATAAAACTTCCTGTATGCACCCTTATAACAAACGTTGGCATTGAATAGACTGTGATTATAAAGAGAAGAGACAGATAGTATGTGACAGTGATACAACTAATGTGTGGTACAGAGTGCTGAACTGATCACAGACTCATCCTCTCCAAGTTAAATGTTCATATTCAACAAAAGCTGCATCCCTAAGGCAAAATGACTACAAGAACTAAGAGAAGGAACAATTTTTGACTAACATGGAGGGAAAACTGAGTTAATACACATTTGGAAAGAACAGAACAGAAAATGAGTGTACAGCTTTTAGAGATCAGGGGGTACAATACTGTATTTGTTCATCTGTGTCTGAACACTCTCAAATATTAGGACTGATTTGATGAAAATGATGGGGAAATACAGAAGGAGCTAAATTAAAAATTAGTACTCCATTTCTACGAAGACCTCATTTAATTCCATCAAAATTAAAGTACAAGTGAAGCATACAGAAGATACAAGATTCCTGGCTCAGTTAGAAGGTAGATGAAATTCAGTTTTATGTGGACAGTAACAAACCAAAATGTTTTTATGATGCCCTGAAGGCTATTTACAGGTCATAGACCTATGGAGCATCTCAGCTATTCAGTATTCATGAATCCACATTGTTTAATGATAGGGACTTGATCCTAGAGCGATGGAATGAACACTTCCATAGTGTTCTTAATAGAACATCAAAAATTAATTCAGAAGCCATTGACCATTTTACCTCAAGTTGAAGTCAATACATCCCTAGCTGAAATTCTAACTGAAGAAGAGGTTTTGAATGCCATTAGTCTCCTTTCATATGGAGAGAAGCACCTGATGTTAATATAATAGAAATGACAATTCTACTTAAATTAATTTACTTATAAAGTGTTATACCAAACCTAATATAATTTATAGAAATAGAAAAATATAACAAATTTAATTTTGAACAACAAAACATCAAGAATATCATTTGGATTAATGAAAAATTATGCAAAGAAATGTGGCCTACACATACCCAATCTAAAACTATATTATAAATTTACAATCCTCAAAACTATTTAGTAATGTGTAACAGATGATTTGGTGAATCAGTGGAATGGATTAGGATCCCAAAACACAGTAGTAAGTGACCATAAAAATCCAATAGCGGATAAACCCAAAGATCCTAGCTTCTTGAACAAGTCATTATTTGACAAAAAAATAAATCAAATTAAAAAATAAAATAAAAACCCTGCTTGGAAATCTAGAAAAATAGTATGTCATGAATTAGGTAGAGATAAACATCTTAAACTATGTACCAAGATAAGAACAAATGGGTACATTTTTTAGATATGTAGTAGGAAACCATAAGCAAAATCAGAGAATAAGACATAACTTACCTGTCAAAATCATGGAGAAAGGATGAATTTTGTATAAATAAGAGATAGAGCACATTTTGAGATTAAAAGATAAATAATTTGGGTCCTATTAAATCACAAAGGTTTTGCACATACAAAATCATTACAACCAATATTAGAAGGAAAATGGAATGATGGCAAGCAATCTATACAGCAAGTGTCTCTGATAAACAATTTTTTCTCAATTATATAGAGGATTGAATCAAATTTACATGAATAAAATTTATTATACAATCATTAAGTCATCAAAGCATATAAAAGGCAATTTTCAGTTGAAAATATAAGCATATGAAATCTATATCCATATAAAAGAATCCAAAATACTATTGATTAGAGAAATGAAAATTAAAACATTTCTAAGGTAACAACTTCAAATTGGCTTATGAAAGAAAAGGATAACAGAATGAGGGCAAATAGAAACAGAATATGCACTACTAATTGAATTGTGAATTGTTCCAATCAGTCTGGAGAATAATAGAGAGTTAAGCCCATAGACCTATCAAAATGGGCATATATGATCCAGTTAATATCACTATTAAGTTTGTATTCTAAAGAAATCATAAAAAAGGTAAAGGGATCTAATTTTAAAACAATTATAACAGCTCTTTTTGTGACAGCAAAAAAATAGGAAATTGAAGGGGATGACTAACCTAGTTTTGCTATATAAATACAATGGAATACTATTCTGCTATAAGAAATGATGAGTAGGGGAATATAAAAAGAAATTACCAAGATTTACATGTACTAATGCAATGTAAAATGAACAGTTCTAGGAGGACATTTTACATAGTAACAGCAGCATAGTAAGGTGATCAACTGTTCTTGTTTTATCTCTTCTAAGAAATGTGAATCATATCAATTTCAAAAAAAATAATAATGGAAAAATTTTATCCTCATACAGAGAAAGAACTGGAGTATGAATGCAGACTAAAACATACTATTTTCATTTTTTTTTTCTGTTTCTTCTTCTACTACATGACCAATATAGAAATATGTTTTATATAGTTGCAATGTATAACCTATATCATATTGTTTACCATCTGAGGGAGGGAAGAAAGGAGAAATGAAGGGAAAAATTGTAGCTTAAAATTTTATGAACCATGATCATTAATAATTGTATTTACATTTAATTGGGAAAAAATAAAATACTATAAAAAAAGACTTCACTTCCTCTCTGTGTGTCTAATCTTTCCTAGTCACCTCACTTGTCCTCTGCTACTAGCCCATATTTTAAGTGCCCATGCTAATATCCTAAACATTGTTTTTGCCTTCTGACTCTACCTTATTCCATATAGAAGATTAATTCTCCCATCTTTCTATTTCTTTTTTCACAACATATCTCTGCTTCCTTACTTCAAGTTCTCATCACCTCTTGCCTTCAATATTCTAATAGTCTCCTAATTAGTCTCCCTGTCTCAAGTCTCACTGACTTTGCTGTGATCTCACAAAAGACTGAACTTGATCATATGAATTTCTCATGAAATCAAATCCAATGAAGGGATTTGATTTATCTACTTCTCAGATAAAATATTAATTACTCTGTTTAGGCTAGAGATCCCTATATTTATCTTTTAGAAATAAGCAAAATAATATGAATTGTTCTTCATTTTTGAAATATCTTTACAGTTTTGGTGTTTTTCATTCTTACTTGATGCTTCAATGATATTAGAAAATCACTTGAAACCTTACTTTCTTTACCTATGGAAAGAGGAATTCAGATCAAAATGCATTCTAAGATACTTTATATTTCTTAATCACATGGTTCTCTGTCATCTTTGTTAATGAAATTTCTAATAAATACATGTGCCCTCTTCATTAAGACAAATTTTATTGTAAAAGAATGGATTCTCAGCACTGAATCCCTAGCCTAATCACGGCTAAGATGGTGAAAAGAAGGTGGGCTCTGAGTTAACTGCTCCTCTTTCTACTCAAAAACAACATGAAAGAAAACTCTTAACAGAAATTCATCAACAAAACCCAGAAAGAGAAGCTAGGAGAACACCTACCAAGAAGGTCTGTCTCAGGGGACCATGGGTGAAACAGGAGACAAGAGCAGATTGTCAGAATGGGGACAGCAGCTAGGGCAAGGCAGTAGGAGAGCCTCAACCATAGAGACATTGGAGAGTCAATGGTTCGAGATTTAGGTGCGAAGTCTTTGGGAGTGGGAGGAGCTAAGGAGGGTGATTTCCTGCACAGAGTTTCATAGCATGCCTGGAGAACAACCAGCTAGGCCAGGGACCTGAGCTCCATACTTTCAGTGGAGATCTTGGCCCAGAACAAACAATAAACAATTACCCACCCTCTCATGCTAGGGGTGGGCAAAAGATTTCACTCAATAGAAAAAGATCAACTCCCTCCCTGAGGGCTCAGTACATTATTCAAAGTCAACTCAGACCCTGCTGAGCACACCAAACACTCTAGAGAAAGCAACCAGTGCTCCCTACTGGTTGGTCCTTAGAATTACTAAGCCAAGTGAAAAAAGCCTCTAGGATGTTCAAAAGTAAGCCACTGAGAGACAACACTCCCCTCCCCAACACAAGATACTAGAAATATGAAGAATGGCCAGGGAAAAGGGGGTGCCATGGAGAAATACTTAGAAGTAATAGATTCTAACCCAGAGAGATCCAACACTTTTTAAATTTTTTTGGGAGGGGGTTGCAAGGCAATGGGGTTAAGTGGCTTGCCCAAGGCCACACAGCTAGGTAATTATTAAGTGTCTGAGATCAGATTTGAACGCATGTACTCCTGACTCCACAGACTCTGCTTTATCCACTATGCCACCTAGCAGCCCCCCCCCTTTTTTTAAAATTTGATGCAACACTTCTGGGAAGAATATGAATTGATCTCCAGACTGGAAAGAGTTCCTTAAAGATATCAGAAGAAGTTTAAAAATCAATTGGAAAAAGTGGGAAAAGAAAGTCAAGAGAAAATTAATACCTTGCAACAAGAAATCAAATCCTTGGAAAATAAAATTGGACAACTACAAAATGAGAATAACTCTCAGATTTTCAATTGGGCAAATATAAAAAGAAAATAATTTTCTCAAATCATCAATTGGGCAAATGCAAAAAAGAATGATTCCCTCAAGACTACACTTCGTCAATTAGAAAACTCCTTCAAAAAAAGAATTGGCCTACTAGAAAAGGAGTTGCAAAAGGTAAATGAAGAAAATTTTTCTTATAAAAAAAAAGAATGAAATCAGTGAAAACTAATGACTTTTTGACTTATCAAGATTCTACTAAACAAAACCAAAGGATCAAAAAACTATAAGAAAAATTAAAACACCTAATCAGAAAAACCACGGACAATAAGAACAGTTCAAAAAGGGACAACCTGAAAATTAAAGGCCTTCCTGAAGATATTAAAGAGAAAAAAATGCTGCACTTAATCCTTGGAACCAGAGGGCAAAATATTTACGGAAAGAATACATCGATCACCACTCAGAAAGAGATCCTAAAATGAAAACAGCAAGGAATGTTGTGGTCAAATTTCAAAACTATCAGATAAAAGCAAGATTACTGCAACCAAAAATTCACCATGGAGTAGGGCATAAAAACCTAATAATCAATTACAGAAAGACAGAAATAGTGAAAGTATCTTTGTCAGATCATAACACAATAAATATCATATTCAATATTGGAGCAAGGAGATATAGACCCACAACTAATTGGAAACTAAATAACCTCATTTTAAAGAATGAGTGGATCAAGCAACAAATTATAGAAAGATTTAATTATTTCATCCTAGATAATGACCATAATGAAACAATATACCAAAATCTATGGGAAACACTCCAGGTGGCTGTCACGTGATATATTATATCTTTAAATGCTTACATGAATAAATTAGGGAAAGAAGAAATCAATGAAGTAAATATGCAATGTAAAAAATTAGAGAAAGAACAAATTAAAAGCCCTCAATTAAATACCAAATTAGAAATTCTAAAAATTAAAGGAGAAATTAATAAAAATCGAAAGCAAATAAACTAGCGAACTAAAAAATAAAACCAAGAGCTGGTTCTATGAAAAAAAACAACAAAGTGGCTAAACCTCTGGTCAATTTGCTTAAAAAAAAAGAAAACCAATTTGCTATTATAAATGAAAAAGGTGAATTCACCACCAGTGAGGAGGAAATTAACGTAATAATTCAGAATTATTTTGCCCAACTCTATGGCAATAAATCAGACAGTCTAATTAATAATTACAAATTAATATTTACAAAAATGTAAGTGGCCCAGATTAAATGAAGAGGAAATTAGAAACCTAAATGACCCTATCTCAGAAAAAAGAAATTAAACAAGCCATTCTAGAACTCCCTAAGAAAAAATCTCCAGGGTCAGATGGAATCACAAGTGAATTCCAATAATCATTTAAATAAAAATTGGTTGCAATTCTATTTGAACTCTTTGGAAAAATAGGTGAAGATGGAACTCTGCCAGCTCTTTCTATGATACCAATATGGTGCTGACACTTAAACCAGGAAGAGTTAAAACAGAGAAAGGAAATTATAAACCTATCTTCCTGATGAATATAGATGTAAACGTCTTTAATTAAATTTTAGCAAAATGACTACAACAAGTTATCACTACCATAATGCATTATGATCAAGTAAGATTTATCCTAGGAATGCAGGGTTGTCTCAATATTAAAACTGTTACAATAATTAATTATGTCAACAACAAACCTATCAGAAATCATATGATTGTATCAATATACAATGAAAACTGTTTTTACAAAATACAGCACCCATTCCTACTAAAAGCACTAGAGAGTGTAGGAATAAAGGAATTGTCACTTAGAATGATATGAAGTATCTATCTGAAACCATCAACAACATTATATGAAATGGGGACAGGCTAGAGGCATTCCCAATAAAATCGGGGTGAAACAAGGATGTCCATTATCACCACTACTATTCAGTATTTTATTAGAAATGTTAACTTCAGTGACAAGTGAAGAAAACAAAATTGAAAGAATTAGAATTGGAAAGGAAGAGACAAAACTCTCTCTCTCTCTCTCTCTCTCTCTCTCTCTCTCTGTGCAGATGACATGATGGTATAACTAGAGTATACCAAAAAAATTCATCTAAAAACTACTAGATATAATTAGTAACTTTAGTAAAGTAGGAGAATATAAAATAAACCCTCATAAGTTCTCAATATTTATATATATGACTATCAAGATACAGTAGAAAGACCTACAACGAGAGGTACCATTCAAAGTAATCTCAGACAAAATAAAACACCTGGGAATCTACCTGCCTAGGTACACACATAAACTTTTTGAAATAAATTACAAAACACCTCTTAAAGAAATAAAATCAGATTTAAATAAATAGGCAAACATCAACTGCTTAAGGATAGGTCAAGTTCTATAATAAAAATGATAATTCTACCAAAACTAAATTACTTGTTTAGTGCCCTACCAAACAATATTCCTAAAAATTACTTTATTGACTTAGAAAAAGTTTTAAGTAAATTTATATGAAGAAATAATAAGTCATGAATTTCTGGGTATTCAATGAAAAAAAGTGCAAAAGAAGGTAATTTAATCTCCAAGATCTAAAATTATAATGTAAAGCATCAGTCCATTAAAAACTCTCTTTTTTGATACAAATTGTTGGGAAAATTCGAAGTTAGTAAGGAAGAAAGTTAGATTAGACCAACACCTCACACCCTACACCAAGATACAATCAAAATGGCTTATAGCCAACTAGAAGTCCAATGAGTCATTTACCTGTCAGATCTGTGGAAAAGGAAGCAGTTTATGACCAATGAAGAGATGGAGAATATCATTAAAAACAAACTAGATAATTTTGATTAAATCAAATTAAAAAGCTTTTGGACAGACAAAACGACTGTAACCAAGTTCAAAAGAAATGTAAGTTAGGAAACAATTTTGTAACTAGTATCTATGACAAAGGATTCATTTTGAAAATATGCAGAGAACTGAGTCAAATTTTCAACAAAACATGGCAATTTACAGCTGAGGAAATCAAAACATCCATAGTCATATGAAAAATTGCTCTAAATCATTACTTATTGGAGAAATGTAAATTAAAACCTCTCTGAGATTCTACCTCACATCTCTCAGACTGGCCATTATATCCAAAAAGGAAAATGATCAATATGGTAAGGGATCTGAGAAATCTGGGACACTAATACATTGTTGGTGGAGATGAGAACTCATCCAATCTTTCTGGAGAGCAATTTGGAATTATTCCCGAAGGGCAACAAAAATGTGCATACCCTTTGACCCAGCAATACCACTACTGGGTCTATAACCTTGAGAGATGATGGCAAAGGGTAAAACCTTCACTTGTGCAAAAATATTCATAGCAGACCTGTTTGTGGTGGCAAAGAATTGGAAATTAATTGAATGTCCTTCAATTGGGGAATGGCTTAACAAACTGTGTTATATGAATGTCATGGTACACCATTGTTCTATTAGAAACCAGGAGGGATGGTGATTCAGGGAAGCCTAGAATGATTTGCAGGAATTGATGTTGAGAGAGCTGGGAAGAACCAGAAAAACATTGTATACCCTAATAGCAACATGGGAGGTGATGATCAACCTGGATGGCCTTGCTCATTCCTGCAGTGCAACAGTCAGTGAAAACTTTACGCTATCTGCGATGGAGATTACCATTTGTATCCAGAGAAAGAATTATGGAGTTTGAAAAAAAGACCAAGACTATTAGCTTCAATTTATAAAAAAAAGTTTTCTTATTACATAATTTTGCTATCTCATACTTTATTTCTCTTTCTTAAGGATATGATTTCTCTCTTATCACATTCAGCTGAGATCAATGTATACCATGTAAACAATGTAAAGACTAACAGAATTTCTTCTACAGGTGGTGGGGGGATAGAAGCAAAAATGGGGAGAAATAATAAAACTCAAAATAAATAAAATCTTTTTAATTTTCCGAAAAAAGAAAAAAAGACTAATATCATGAATGTTGATCAGGGTAAATTTTGCTTAAAGCTATTAAGATAGTTTGAAGTTAAAAAAAATCCTGCTCTTACCATTTTATACTGAATGCTTGAGAAGCAAAAACATACAAAATGTTCTTTCCTTAAAAATGTTATTGAGTTATCAAAATGCAATGAAAAATATGATATTTAGGGAAAGGTCAAATAAAAAACCCCTAAAGCTGGAGATTTTTCAAAACTTGAAATGTCAAGACTCCTGAGAGAACTAATGAATAAAATGTTTCTAAAATGCTTAATGTTTGATTGACTGAACTCATCTTTTATAAATTACCAGGAAAATGCAGTACATTACAAGTTGATATATTTATTTTATAATAGATTCTTGATAGTAACTGACTTGTTTAGTTGATTTATTATTTTTATTTTTATCACAAATTAAAATACTAACCTTTCAATCTATGAAAGTAAGACTAATTTAACAAAAAAGTTACTTAGATTTCGAATTGTGGACCTGGATCTGCTACTAATTTACAAGGTGACCTTGTTTACTCAATGCCTCAATAGTCTCATCCATGAAATTAAGAAGTATAGCTCCCAGCATAGCTAGAGGAATATAATAATTTACTGTAATTACTTTAATAATATAAATGAATACTCTTTGAAAACAATTTCAAGGAGTGAACAATTTTAAAGAACAATATTATATTCACACATGTGAATATAAAAGGAAGGGATACAAATAGCATTGGTTACTCTTCAGTTTGGATTCAGGTTGAACTTTAGATGAAATTTCAGTTATTTTAATTGGAATGCATAGGAATAGTTAGGAGTCAATACATACTCTTATGTGGCAGAAGGTGGGAAAGGAATTAAACTGACAGCAGAGTAGAAGGTGCTGGAGCTCAAGAGAATGAACTGAAATTTCAAAGTATTGACCATTAGGTATTACCCAAGATTTGATGGTCTAAGGAGCAAGATGAAATCCTTTAATGTTAGAACATCTTGTAGTCTTCAGCTTACAAAACATGATTTCAGTATCGAAATTTGTTCCTTTGTCCTCCATAAACCTTTTTTTCATAAAAGACATAAAGCAGGTATGGCTTTCATTCTTTTGATTAAAGTCTAATTACAGCTTTTAAAATATCAGTATTGCTTGGAAAGATAGCAAATATTTGCTTATTAAAGAAATTTCTTCCCTCTTGCTTTGCTTCCTCCATTGCATTTTTATTTTCAGGATTGGTCCTTTTTAAAGGTAGACCTTCAATAAGAAAATATTCTGGTTTGATCTGCATGAAGGCACCAGCTTCAGAAAATGAAAGGCAAGGGATAGGTAATTTCATGATGAGGTTTGATCTAATATTTTAGTTCTCGTCTATAATAACCACTGCATAGGAATGGAACAGCAAATGGAATGAGCCAAATAGACTAATGGCATATATTTTTTTAGAATAGTCTTTAAAAATTAAGGAGTATTGTATAGGAAGAGAGTCAGAATAATTAAACTAATTCAGGTCTTTATGAATTATGTAGTAAAATAAGTTTTTCAGTGACTTGAGTGAGTTTCTTAAACCTGGAAACTCATAACTTACTGACTTAAGAGAGGATTAAAATATATTAAATCTGCATAAGCAACCTCTTTTGAAGGACATTCTACTACCCTTTTAATAAATTGTTCTCCTCCCTTCAAAAAACATGCCACACACCAAAGTAGGGAATAGTTTGACAAATACATGCAGTTTCTGATATAACAAAATTTGTCATATAAAAATATGACAATCATGTGATGTAATAAAAAGAAATGCTGAATATGGAGTCCCAACTTAGTTAATTACTTTATGACCCTAGGAAAATCATTTAATCCACATTTGCTTCAATTCCCTCAGGGGTAAAATAATAATAACTTACATCATAGAATTGCTGTGATGATCATATTAGATGAGTACTGTGCTTATCAAACCTTCAAATATTATATTGTGATGATGTTAATGAGGTGAGGTCAACAATTCACCAAGCATTTATTAAGCCCTTAACAATGTATAACAAATGCTAAGAACTCAGAAAATAAATGCAATAAAAATGATAGTCCCTCTTCTCAAGGAACTTATCTTCTAATGGAGGAAGGGAAAGTTAAAGGCATAAAAGGAAGTTAAAAAAGTTGAGAGAGATATGAAGCTATCTCTATGCATATGTCCCCTACAGAAAGAATGGATCAAGCAAAAATGCTGTCCAGAGAAGAGTGAATGAATAAAAAATGGTTGCCTTCATCATTTTCTTGACAATTGAGGTAATAAGACTAATATGGAATGGAGTGAAACCCTTACATCAAAGCTTAATATGCCACACTAATGAACAAATTCCTCTATAGTCAGACACAAATTAGAATAGTATAATCATGGAAAAAAAAGCTAAGCTCTGATTTTCCAGGTTTCAAAAACTAACACAACATAAGGAAGGCTGATCCATTTCCATTGGAATGCTAAATAATATGTGAATGAATGAATGGAATTTATTTTTTGCTTAAAAATGAAGCTAGTTGGGGTGACTATGTGACACAGTGGATAGAGCATCAACCCTGGAGTCAGGTGTGCCTGAGTTCAAATATGGCCTCAGACATTTAATAATTACCTAATTGTGTGACCTTGGGCAAGCCACTTAACCCCATTTGCCTTGCAAAACCCTAAAAAAATGAAGCTAGGTACCAAATGATAAATATAAGGATAAAATTTTGAAAATATTAGAGAACACAACTAAAATGGATATATTCTGCATGATGTGATTTTTTTGTTTCTGTTTTTGCTAAATATGATAACTTTTCCAAATGGGTGTTTGGTCACGGAAGTGTTCTCATGGTATTAATTTATGGACTAGTTGAGAGAGAAAAGGTGCTAGATAAGAAGGCAATGTTGCGATAAATAATAAGTAACAGTTTGGAATTAGTATGTGTTGGGTTTAAATTCAGTTTCACACATCCTAATTCAATGATGATAGGTATGTTTTTACCTTTGCTAAATTTGCTTTATAATTTTTAATGTGGGAATAATTATACTGACATTATCTACTTCACAGGATTTGGGAAGATCACATATGAAAATGCATATCAATCATATATAAATATCAACTATTATTGTCATTTTAAAAAAAATATATTTTTTCTGCATCTAGTGTTTTTTGAATATTGTATTTAAAACACCTGTTCAGCAATATTTCACTAAGTTATAAAGACCATCTATTTTTACTAGTGGGACTATTCTCTTATAAAATCTTGTCTCATCTAGATTTGTTAAAAAAGAAAAACAACAAATTAAAAGCTAGAGAAATGAATAGTGAAATATAGTTTATTATAACATTATCTAAGTTTCAGCATCAAGGTAAATGGGGGGGGGGGGAGAGGAAAAAAAGCCAGTGCATGGTAGCAGATAGAAGGAAGAAAGGAAGGAAGAAAGAAGTCAGGAAGCAAAAAAAGTCAGAAAGTTTTTGGTTGTTATTGGGGAACTTCTCCTAACTTTTCTGAGTCATTATATATTCGTCAACAAGACTATACAAAACTATTCAACAAATTGGTCAACAAGACTATATTAGAAGGTTTTCCAACTTGGCAAGACCTTACTAGAATAAGTTTTGCAAACCCTAGGTCGTTTCCCACCACAATGAAGTTCTAATGGAAGAGAATTTATTTATAGTAAATTCAACTTGACATGTTATAACCAATTTGTAAGGTTTATTTACAATCTAGAATCTACATTGAATATATGTGTGACAGATAAAAATATCTGTGAAATTATGAGAGATAGTGCCTACTGAATTAATATTGGCAGGTTTTTCATATGAAGAAAATATAACCTCAACTTCTAATATTTCTACCTGCAAAAATGTATGACCTTGCAATTAGTGACTTCATCAAGTTTTTGTTACCAATCATCACTAGAGAATTACTCACCAATGTTTACACACACATATACAATCATGTATATGTATATATATATGCATATATAAATGCATATATATACATATACATATATAGCTACACACATATGTGCATTCTTGTCATTGTTAGCAAGTAAGATTGCTTTGATTTCTGATTACTTCTAATTAGTCTCCTTTTCTGTTCAAAACATTCTTTATTGACTTTTCTTATGAATCTAATGAAAAATCATTCTGTAATACTCTATAACCTATCATCCTATACTCTTTTTCTCTTTTCTTTTTTTAAATTCTTTTGTAATAAAATTTATTTAACTGACTTGCCCAAGGTCACACAGATAGAAACTATCATGTATTGGAGTCATGATTGAACTTAGGTCCTTCTGACTCCAGGTAGGGTACCCTATCCACTGCACAACCTAGCTGCCCCCTTCAGAGGTTATATCAAAGAGATTCTGAAAAGTGTAGACATAGCTGACAATATCCCATTAGATAGCACTCAACACCATACCATCTGCTGAATTTTATTAAGAGAAATGCATATAAATAAAATGTAATTTTGCCATGTGAATATATCTTATGCTAACTGATGTAAAGACAAATGTTGTTATGCTTTCTGCTTTGACTATGATGTCGCGCACCTTTGTACAGAAATCAAAGACATATGGTATTTAACTTTGAAATGACAATTTTACATATTGGTATATTATATATATTTTTTTATTTCATCTTTTTGTAGTTATTTACAAAATTTTATGTTTTATAAACTTAGCAATATTTTTCAAGAAATGTATGGTAAGAATAAGATTAAAAAGTATGAATATGAAAATTGTAATGTAATCCTTGTGTTATTCATTATGTGCTCCACAAGAGAAATCTATTATTCCTTACATAATCTTTCTTATTCTACATTTTTATAAAACTCCACAGTCAACTAGTTTCCATAATTTAATACCAACGACTAAAATTACATGGAATAATAGCATGCTAGAAAAGTGAACTTTTAAAAGGAAGTCTGTAAAACATTTAATGTACATTTTTGTATTTGATGTTGACAGTACCCATTGAGGTAAAGAGTTTGAGTATTAATCCTTATTTCAGAGAGAAGAAAACTAAACTATAAGAAAGTTAAATTATTGGTTAAGACACAAAACTCATAAGCATCAGAGCCCCAATGTAAGCATAATGAATTAGACCTTTCACTCATGCTATTCCACATAGGCATTTTTTGTGTGTATTTTTATCACTTTCTTGGGAAACAGAGTTTTTTGAAAAGAATAGACAATATCTTAAGTATTGTCTCTATATATTGCATTTCCGGTACATATTTGTTGACAAAAATGAAATCTTCCTTCATCTCTGACCTGAATTGTCTGAAACATTTTAGTCAGTTGGACAAAATGAAATCTTTGGTATGATGAATTTTGAAATGTCAATCCACAAGCAAAATAATAATATATGTATACTAATTTAGCATGTATTCTTTCAAATTTTCTTAATTAGAAGAAAAAATGACTTTCCTAATTTTTTTAAATTTAATTTAATTTGATTTTCTCAACAACATAATTTGATATTAATTTGAATTCTGAATGTTCTCCATCCCCTTAGGTAGAATGATCATTTTATTATATTTGCTTGGCCTATGTATGAACACATAACATTTCTCCTATTTTTATATCTGATTTAAATTTTGTCAAAAGCATTTTGTAATTGTTTTTATATAGTTTCTGGATTTGCATTGGCAGTAAGACTATCAATTATTTTATATAGCCTTGAATAATTTTAAATGAAATTTATATTTCCATCTCTTCCTCCTAGAAATTACAAGTAATATGTAGAAATGCTGATGTTTTACTCAGGTTAATTTTAGATCTGGTAATTTTGCTGAAATTGTTTATTAGTTCACCTTTCTCATAGATTCTCTCTCATTCTTCAAGGATACTATCATTTTATCTGCAAAGAGTGATAGTTTTGTTTTCTCATTCTCTATTCTAATTCCTTCAGCAATCTTCTCAATGCTATATGTAGCATTTCTATCTCAGTATTATTGAAATTTATTTATTCACTTTCATAGATATGCACATGTATATTTTAAGTTACAAAATTTCCTTCCACCCTCCTCCTCTCATTGGCAAACAGTCTGGTTAATTCATACATATTTTTATGAACATGTTTACAAATTAGCAATTTTTGGTATGAGGAATTTGGATAATGGGAAAGATATACATAAGAGACAATTTCTGTAAAGCATTCACCACATTTGAAAGGGTCTTGTGTGTGTGTGTGTGTGTGTGTGTGTGTGTGTGTGTGTGTGTGTGTGTGTGTTTTGTTTTGCTTTTCTTCCACTGGATGGGTATATGATAGTCTGTAGACAGTCAAATACAGATGTCCTAGCTCTCTGGACCGCCAAGAGGAGCTGCTTCCATCATGGTTGTTCACCTCTCAATGTTGTTGGTGATGTGGATATTGTTCTCTTGGTTCTACTCACTTCATTCAGCATCAGATCCCCTAAGTCATTCCATGCTTCTCTAGAATTTGACCAATTACGGTTTCTTATAAAACAATAGTATTCCATAGTATTCATGTGCCATAGCTTGTTTAGCCAATCCCCAATTGATTGACATCCCCTCAGTGTCCAATTCTTTGCCAATACAAAAAGAGCTGCTATGAATATTTTGGAACATGTAGGATTTTTTTCCCTTTTTTATAATTTCTTTGGGATATAGACCTATAATTGGAATTACTGGATCAGAGGGCATGAATAGTTTATTTTTCTTTGGGCATAGTTCCATATTGCTCTGCAGAATGTTGGATCTGTTCACAACTCTGCCAGCAATATATCTATGTCCCACTCCTTCCACAACCTCTCCAACATTGATTAGTTTCTCTTGTTCTCCTCTTGGCCAATCCAGTAGGTGGGAGATGATAACTCATTGTTGTTTTAATTTGCATTTCTCTAATCAATAATGATTTGGAACATTTTTATATGATTATATGTAGTTTTAATTCTTCATTTGAAAACTGTCTGTTCATATCCATTTATCAAATGGGAAATGAATTGTGATCTTATAAATTTGATGCAATTCTTTCTATATTTTAGACCAGATACCTTTATCAGAATTCCTAGTTGTGAAGGTTATTTCACAGAGTACTCCTTTCCTTCTAATTTTAGCAGCATTTACTTTATTAGTGCAAAAGCATTTTAAATTTAATATTGTCATAATCATTCACTTTGAAGTTTATAATATGCTCTAATTCTTGTTAGGTCATACATTTATCCTCTTTCCATAGATCTGATAGTTATAGTATTTTTTTGGTCTCTCTTTTTTTGGTCACTGTTTATTTCTAAATTCTTTACACATTTTGACAATATTTTGGTACAGGGTGTGAGATCTGGATCTATGCCTAGATTTTTGTCAAGCTGTTTTCCAGTTTTCCCAACAATTTTCTCAAATTGTGAGTTCTTATTCTAGTTTTGTATTAAATAATGGTTCTTGTCTTATTCAGAAGCCTTTAAGTTTATCCCCATTACAAATAATGCTTGATTTTCTTTTTAGATCAATACTAATTACAATTTAAAATAAGTTTGATTTTCTTCTCTAATTTCTATTGTTTTTAATAACAATGAATGTTATTTTTTCCAAAGCATTTGTATCATATTTTTCTTTTCTCCCAAATATGATCAGTTATGTT
Source organism: Macrotis lagotis (assembly GCF_037893015.1). Classification (NCBI taxonomy): domain Eukaryota; kingdom Metazoa; phylum Chordata; class Mammalia; order Peramelemorphia; family Peramelidae; genus Macrotis; species Macrotis lagotis. Next base: position 233,645,018 of record NC_133666.1, on the reverse strand, counting down.
GATAATTTTATATTTTTAATTAATTAAATTTAAATTTATGGAATAAAACATTTATTTCCACAACACAGTACTATAAAAATGTGATTGCACATGAAACTGAAAATCTATTATACACAACTTTTTATTCTTTCAAAGTATGCACCAAAATTATCCTCCAAATATGATTTTTCCTCCTGTGCTCTAGAGATGACTACCATTAGATGTAAATAAGTTTGATAGTTCTCTTTAAATTAAAACATTTCTGCATTACTAGAAGAGATCCATCTGATCATAATGTATTATCTTTGTTACATATTGTTATAAGCTTATCAGCATGCTATTTAACATTTCAATCAATATTCACTGGGAAGGCAATTTATAGTTTTTCCTCTGTTTTTGCTCTTCTTAATGTATGCAACAGCACCTTAATTGGGTAATTATTATTTTTGGAAATATTCATTCATTTCACTTCATTTGTCAAATTTACTGGGATGTTCGACAAAGTAGTTACTAATCATTGCTTTAAACAGTAACATTAACAATGAATTCCCCTTCTCCATTTTTGATATTGGTAATTCAATTTATTCTTCTGTATTTATTTACTTATTTAAAAATATATACCTAGTTACATGTAAAAATTTTTGAAATTGTAAAATAAAATTCTAGGTCCAAAGATTTTCTCTTCCTCCTTTGCTCATACTCATACTCATACTCATAGAAGACAAGCAATTTGATATAAATTAAACTTGTACAGTCATAAAAATTCTTAATTCCCTGTTACTAGTCATGTTGTGAAAGAAAACACAGACTAAACAAAGACAAAACAAAAAAGTTAAAGAAGTATGTTTTAAGCTTTATTCTAAGTCTACCAGTTGTTTCCTTACATATGGATAGCATTTTTACATCAGAAGTACTTTGGAATTATCTTAGATATTTGGTTTAATGAGAAGAGATAAGTCATTCAGAGTTGATTTTTGTACAATATTGCTGATACTCTCTATATTTTCTTTTGCTTCTACTCACTTTATAGCAGTTCGTACATTTTTTTCATATTTTTTAAATTATTGCACTCGTCATTTATTATAACACAAAACCATTCCATCATGATCATATGCTACAACTTGTTCATCTATTCGTGAATTGATGGGTCTTAGTTACCAATTCTTTACCATCACAATAAGACCCGCTATACTTATTTTTATACATATACATCTTTTTTCTTGTTTCTTAATCTCTTTGGAATATACAACTAGTAGTGATATTTTTATGTAAAAGGAAACAACTGGGTTCTTAACCTCTTGGGAATAGTTCCAAATTACTCTCCAGAACAGCTGAATCAGTTCAGACCACCTCCAGTGATGTTTAATTATCTAAATTTCCCCACATTACCTCCAAAGGTTTTCCTTTTCTTTTTTATTAGTTAACCTGATATGTGTGATGCACTACCTCAGAGCTGTTTTAGCTTGCATTTTCTAATCAGTGGTAAATTAGAAGACTTTTTTTAATATGATTATAGACAAATTATAGTTCCTTTAAAAACTATGTGTTTATATATTTTGATTATTTATCAATTGTCAAAAGACTTTTATTCTTATAAACTTGATTCAGTTCTCTATGAAACCTTCATAAGGGAAACTTGCTATATCATTTTCACAGTAATGATTACAAACTGTGTATTTCCCTCCATCCTATTTTTCCAATATAATATCATACCCTGTTGTTCCTAAAATACATTTTGATTCTATCACTGTTACACCAAATCTATTCTTTTTCCTCTGTCCCATCTCTTATCTCTCTCACTTTCTACATCTCTTTAGAAGAGAGATTAACATATCCAAATGAGTGTGTATGTTATTCCTCCTCTGAGTTAATTCTGATGAGAATAATAATTGAGCTTTGTTCATACCATAGCATCTTCCCTTCACTGTAAAGCCTGTTTTGTATTTGTTTATTGTGAAATGGTTAATCTTTGGTTTATCAAATTCTTCCTCTCCCTTTCTCCTTTTCCCAAAGGATTTCTCCTTCTTATTCATTTTTGAATGATACTACAATAGTTATTCCTCTTTCTGATGCCTGAATTTTGAATTTTTTAGACATCATCCCCCATAGTCAATAGCACTGTCATCTATCTAAAATCTTTCTAACTATCTTAATAATGTTAAAATTATTAGGAATTACAATTATCATTTTCTCAAACAGGAATACAAATGTTTTAATCTTATTGATTCCTTTATCATTTCTCCCTTGTTTACCTTTTTATTGTTTTTTGAGTCTTGTATTTAAAATTCAAGTTTTTTTTTTTTCAGGTGTGGTATTTTAATTAAGAACGATTGGAAATTCTCTAATCCATTAAATACTCATTTTTCACCCTGAAAGATTGTGTTCAGTTTTAACAGATAATTTATTCTTATTTGCAACCCTGGATTCTTGACCCTTCAGAATATCATATTCATGCTCTCATTCTTTAAAATAGAAGTTGCTAAATCTTGTATTTTCATTAATTTGATTCCATGCTACTTGAATTGGTTTTTTTCTGATTGTCTGAAAATTTTTTCTCCTTTACTTTTGGGCTCTGGAATTTGGAAAAATTCTTGAGAATATATTTTTTTTGGGGGGGCAAGTGTTTTTCAGGTGATTATAAGTGAATTCTTTCCATTTCTGAGTAACTCTCTGCTTCCAGAAGGGTAGTTCTGTTGTATAATTTCTTGAAATATGATGTCTATACTCTTATTTCTATCATGATTGTCCAGTATCTATGAAATTATCTTTCCTGAAACTATTTTCAAGATCAATTTTTTCTCCAATGAGACATTTCCCATATACTTTTTTTAATATTTTGACTTTGCTTGATTGTTTATTGATATCTCATTAAGTCATTAATTTCCACTTACCCAATTGTACTGTTTAAAGAATTCTTTTCTTCATTCAGCTTTTCTCATTGGTAATTCTAATTTTAAAGAAATTTTGTTTTTGCTGAAATTTTGCATATGATTTTTTACTAATCTGAATTGCAAGGAATTTATTCCATTTAATTAATTATTTTATCTCTTAATCTATTTGGCAAATTCTGATTTTTAAGGAGATCTCCTTAATAAATTTCTTGTTGCTTTTTTTAAGTTATTGTTTTGTTCAGTAACTTTTGTTTCTTTTCTATAGTATTTTCTTTTTTGCGCTAATCTCACTTCTTTCCTTTACCTATACATTTGACCATTTTAATTCTATTTGCGTCATCTAGGATTTCTTGTTGAGTTTATGAACAATTCACAAAAGTGAAACAAACTCTCAATTCTATATATACTGGAGGGACTTCAATAAGGGTCTTTATCACATGGGTGAAAGAGGAATATAACCTAGAATAGATGAGAGAGCTGGAAAGTCAAAGGAAGACTCATAACCACAAGGCATCTTTATTCTAATCAGCAAGACAAGTCTGTGGCAGGACAACAGTAAGAGTCCCAAACCCCAATACAAAAACAACATTCATGCACCAGAAAAGCTGGGGCAACCAGTGGGACTGGGTTGGTCTACTGTAATGAAGGTAATGAACTGCTGCAACACCATAGGCAAGTGGTAAGACAGGGACCAAAACTTCAGACCCAGTAAAAAAACAAACAAACTAAAACAAAACAAAAAAACTGTGCTGGTTCCCCTTTGCTCCAGGAGCAGAAGACAATTATCAAAATGAGTAAAAATTAACCAAAAAATAAAACTACAAAGCATAAAAGGCTACCATTTTTTGGGGGACTATAAAAATTATTTCTCAGAAGAGGAAAACAGTTACAAAATAACCCACCTGTGAAGCCTCAAAGGGATTTTAACATTGTTCTCAAATCCAAAAAGACCTCTTGGAAGGTCTTTAAAAACAATTTTAAAAAAGCAAAGAAACAAATAAAAATGAAGTTAAAAAAGGAGAATTATGGGAAAAAATGTTGAAGAAAATGGTACTTTTTTTTTATTTTTTGCAAGGCAATGGGGTTAAGTGGTCAGCCCAAGGCCACACACCTAGGGAATTGTTAAGTGTCTGAGGCCGAATTTGAACTCAGAGACTCTTGGTTCCAGGGTCATTGCTCTAACCACTGCACCACCTAGCTGCTCCAGAAAATGATACTATTAAAAGTAAAACAGGTCAATGAAAAAGGATTATAACTCATCAAAAAGTTAAATCAGCCAATAGGAAAAAGAAGTTAATTCATCACAAAGTACAATTAATCATCTGAAAGAGGAAACATAAAAGCTAACTGAAGAAAATAAAACTTTAAAATTAGAATCAAACAAATGGACACTAGCAATTCTTTGAGACCCCAAGATTCCATTAAAATCAAAAAACTGAAAAAATAGAAGAAAGAAAATGTAATCCTGTTACCCCAGCTTTTCTGGGGCTTGAATATCATCTTCTTAGCTGGAATTGGGACACTTACTGTTGTCTTACTGTTTACTTCCTTAGGAAAAATGACTGAACTGTAAAATAGAGCTAGGAGGCATAATTCATGAATTATTGTTTTACCTGAAAGTCATGATAAGAAAAATAGTCTGGACAACATCATGTAAGAAATTATCATGGAAAATTGTACTCATATCCTAGAACAAAGGGATAAAATGGTCTTGAAAGAATATATCACTTACCCCCAGAAAGAGTTCCTAAAATAAATTGCAGTCAAATTTCATAATTCTAAGTTAAAGTAGAAAATACTACAAGCTAACAACAAGAACTAAGAACTACCAGGAAGCCACAGATTTCTGGATTTTACAGAGCTTTCCTTTATATGCTCTCTCTGCTTCAGATATGTTTCTTGTTATCAGCATATTGTAGGATTCTGGTTTTTAATCCACAGTGTTAGCCACTTCTATTTTGTGGGAGAGTTTAACCCATTCAAATTCATAATTATAATTACTAACTCATTATTACCCTTTATGCTATCTCCCCTCCATTTGTAATCTTTTACCCTCCCTTCACCCTATCCCTCCTAACCAGTGCTTTGCTTCTGAATGTCACTGCTTTCAATATATTCCCCCTTCTATTATCCCCCTCCTTTTTCTTTCCTCTTTCCCTTTTCCCCTTCTTCTTTTCCACACTTCTATTAGTTCTTCCCCCCACTTTTCTCCACTTTCCCCTCCTAATAAGTAAAATGTAAGATAAATTTCTAAACCCAACCTAGCATATGTTTATTCCCTTTTTAATTCAAATCCAATGAGAATAAGAATCAAGAAGTTCTCACTCCCCTCTTCCCCTCTGCTGCAATAGGACATTTGCACCTTTTTATGTGATGTAATTTACCTCATTCTGCATCCCTATTCCTACTATTTCATTACAATCTTCTCTTTTTTAAAATTCTTGATAATTTCTTTAAAATAATCCCTTTAAATCATCCTTTTAAATCATCATTGAAATAAATTTATGACCATAATCTTCAACCTTAGTATACTTCCTCCAATAGAGTTACAATTCTCAAAAGTTTTAAGAATTTTTCCTTCCAGATAGGATTGTAACTAGGTTAATCTTTTGCATACTTTCCCTGTTTACCTTTTCATGTAACTCTTGAATCTGCAGTTTGAAGATCAAATTTTCTGTTCAGTTCTGATCTTTTCAATAGGAAAGTTTGAAAGTCACCTATTTTGTTAAATGTTCATTCCCCCCACCCTGAAACAATATGCTCAATTTTTCTGAGTATTGATTTTTGGTTATAATTCCTTTTGCTCTGGAATATCATATTCCATGCCTTTAAATCCTTTAATGTTGATATAGCAAGGTCATGTTTAATCCTGACTGTGGCTTCTTGGTATTTGAATTTCTCTCATCCTTTCTAGAATTTTCTCCTTAAGCTGATAATTCTGAACTTTGGCTACAAAACTGCTTCCTTTGCCTTTTCATTTTGGTATCTCTTTCAGGAGCAAATTGGAGGATTCTTTCAATGAATAATTTGCCTTCTGATTCAAAGATTTCAGGGCAGTTCTTTGGAATGATTTACTGAAGTGCTTTGTTTAGGCTCTTTTTTGGATCATACATTTCAGGTAGTATAATTATTCTTAAATTATCTCTCCTGGATTTATTTTTCAGGTCAGTTGTTTTATCATGTATATATATTACATCTATTTCTATTTTTTTCATTTTTAAAAATCTTGGTTAACAAATTCTTCATTTCTCATGAAATCATTAGCTTTCATTCCTCCTGGTAGAATCTTCTTCTTTTAATTCTTGCATCTTCATTTCTGTTTGGTACATTTTGTTTTGAAAAGAGTTGCTATTTTTTCCAATTGTCCAATTGCATTTTTAAGAATTTGTGTACTTCTGTCACTTTTTTGTTGCATGATATTAATTTCCTCTTGCATTTCTTTCCCTATTTTTTCCATGTAATTTTTAAATCTTTTATGAGCTCATCTAAGGATTCTTTCTGGGCTGGAAACCAAATCATATTCTCCTTCAGAGCATCATTCTTTCTGCTCTTTTTTTTTCTGAGCTTGTGTTTTGCCCATCCTTACCTTTAAGGTAAATTTCAAATGAATATTTTTTTTTGTCTGGTCTTTCTTTATGTTGAGTTTGTTACCTAACCCAAGGTTCTTGTGTGGGGAGAGGGACTTCTCTTGAAATCCTTAAGTAGTGACAGTACTTAGAAGCTTGCTAACTGTCCTGGGCTGTTGATGATAGGAACTCCTAGGGGCTAATCAGTGGAATGACTGGTAGGAAAATCTGAGGTTCTCTTTGTCTCTGAGTTGCTTGAGCTAGGAATGTCAGTTGTCCATTTTCCATAGGGGAAACTCTGGGGTTATCTTAGAATCAATAAGCAGCCCCATTAGACTAGGCCTGCCAGACTGGAAACACCAAAGACACTCTCAGTGGAGAAGTCTGCCTCCCATTCCCCAATGCGGGTGGTGGGTACACCTGAGTCTGAGCTGCATGTGCAACATCATCCAGGACCCTCTCTCTCTCTCTCTCTCTCTCTCTCTCTCTCTCTCTCTCTCTCTCTCGATGAAATTCCAGTGCTGGGAAACTCAAGCACTCAAGCACTCTGGATTGTTTGGAAAGGAAGGAGCACCTGGTGTCTTCTCTTGACTGTTTATGGCAAAGATGCCAGGTCATTTTCCTGACTAAGAATGCCAGAGACTCCCTGTCAGTGTTGGGTTGCCTAGACCAGTCTCACAGTCAATTACCAACTCCAAAGTCTTTGCTCCCACTGGCTCAGTTTTTAGATTAATTCCCTGACCTTGTCCTGTTGTGTCATCCCTGGTTCTCTGCTCCTTGCCCTGGACATACTCAAACTCCCCCATGATAGACCTTCTGGAAGATCTTTCACTCTGGTCTTTGGTGAATTCTGCCACTCCAAAATCTGTTAAGAGATTTGAATAAAGTTGGTTCTGAGGGAAAATCAGAAATGCTTAACAGAAGTCCTGATTTCTCTACACCATCTTGACTAGAAACTCGAAGTTTTTATTTTGTGATGATAAAATAAGGTAACTGGTAATGAAAATACAATGAAGTTAAAATTTTTGTAATAAAATATTTCCTAATAATTCCTAATTTCTTTCCATCTCTCATCTAATTGCATATAACTCTGTCTTATGAGTCCTATAACTTAGATCATATACAACAGATGCTTTAAAATTTTTAATGATTTAAAATTTTGGGAAGGCTGTACCTAAAGTTCATGATTACTGATGGTGCTATGAGAGAGAGCTGATAGAAGAGAAAGAATGAAGTCATGACCCATGATATCAAATAGAGCTGTTTCTATCTTGAGAACATATTGACTTATAGAGCTATGCACTTATTATGGACTTTGTTCTTTTTAGATCTCCCTTCAAAGATAGTTAAAAGAAACAGCACTTGCTGCTTTTTATTGACACCTTGGAGAACAATGCTGATAAAGAAGGTTAAGATTAATTATGACCTATGATTACTCAGCTGTGTAGACCAGGTTGAGTGAGATGACCCCAACTACCAGTATAGGTAATTTCTTTTGCCCACATCTGTGAGATGAGGAGAAGTCATTTGTCGCTATTATTCCCATGCATGTAGAGTTCATGTTTGACTTTTTTCCTAGGTAAAGCAGTGAATAGAATGTGGGAAGTAGAGTTTGGGAAGATCTTGCTTCAAAACCTTCTACAGCACTAATCAACTGTGTGATCTTAAGCAAGTCACTTAAACTTTTTCACTTAAATTTTCCAGATCTGTGAAATAAGGATAAAAGTATCAGAGAATAGGGGGAGTTTGGTGGCACAGTGGACAGAGCACCAGTCCTGGAGTCAGGAGTACCTGAGTTCAAATTTGACCTCAGACACTTAATAATTACCTAGCTATGTGGTCTTGGGCAAGCCACTTATCCCCATTGCCTTGCAAAAAAAACCTTAAAAAACATGTCAGAGAATTGTTTTGAAGATAAAATAAAATACTATGTATATAAATCACTTTGCAAATCTTAAAGTGCTATGTAAAAGTTATTGTTGTTACTTTGAGGGTTATATGATCTGAGTAGGAATTGACACTTAGCTGTCTGAACTAGTCTGTACTAGTCAGAGGTATTCCTTTACCCTTGTGATTTTTGTTCATTTTTTTACTGTTTTATGTCTCTCTGTAAAATGAAAGATAAATGATATATTAATCTATATTGTGTTGCTATGGTAATGTATTTGGGACTGGAAAATAGCATGAAGTTTAGCAGGATCCTAGTTCCAGATCTTATTCAGCATATTTCCTTTTGGTCATCCCAAAATGATAAGTGAGGAAAAATAAGATAGAGACAGGAAGTAGAAACAAACACAGACACAGACACAGACACACACACACACACACACACACACACACACACACACAAACACACACACAAAGAAACAGATAGAAAGAGAGGAATTTTATCGTTCTAATTTTATCTAATTACATATAGGTTTGGACATAGAAAGAAAAAACTATATAAGGATATGATTAAAAAATTTTAGCAAATCCTAAAACCAAGAATAAAAGGAGAAAAGAGTAGAGGGTCTGTGCCATGTGAATTTTACTTAGTTCTTCTATCCCTGGAACTTAAGTTTATGCTACATCAATAAATTGAGGTCCATGTTCTTTCAAGGCAATAATGCATATTCCCTCAGACTTTAATTTACATGGTTATAATAATAATAATTATTATTATTATCAAATTATTCTTGGAATACTCCTTTGCTTTCTGTCTATACCTTGGAAGTGAATGTTCAAATTTGTGTGATATTCATTATTTACATATACTATATTTATAATTCACTCAGAAATTACTCCTCACCTTGATTTACTAGATAGATGCAAATAAGTCAAATAAGGTATTTGAATGCTGAAATAGAGTAGAGATATAGAGCATACTGTTTCTAACATCATAAAGAATTTAATACAGCTTCTACACTAACTTACTCCCATTTTTGAGAACTGTACTGCTGCTAACATTCTCAGAGCAGCTTTCTCCTCTCCTTGTAGAATACCAAAATTATTCATTCTTCTCCAAGAAGATACCTAATACCTGTTAGATACCTAATTCTCTGTATAATGGACATCTAGGTGTTACTGAATTCTCTTGGGAAATGAATATTTACAAGGAGAAGGAGCTAAGACAGAGTCACTTGTAATGCCAGACTATGTTTATTTTATGTTGATGTTTTTTTTTTCTTTCTCAAAAGGAATTTCAGAGAGGAAATTCAAATAATAATGTATGAAATGACATAGAGGAAGGAATATGAGTTTTGGGTTTCATGGAATGACAATTTACAATTTAGAAATTCCATTTATTTACTTCTCTGCTTTATTTGAATTATTTCATCTCTTTTCTGATTTTCTCCTTAAAAATTACCCATGACTTAAACTGTCTGCTTGAAATTTACTATTTCCTTGCCAAACCTCAAAAAAGAATGCTGGCTGCATGCCAAAAAGGAGTTAATGATCCTGTGTATCTTCTGAACTGACCAGAAACTTAGTGTTCTCATTCAAGGAATACATGCCATAAATTTATTCCTTGAAATCACAGGAAAATCAGAATAGTGACAGTAGTGCAGATGGTCCTTAGAGTATAATTTGGGTAGCATTATCATCACTTGTTAGCATTAATTGAGCTTCCAGAATGTGTTAATTTGAAGAATAAAAAAGAGAACCAAATGTTTCTATACGTCAAGAACACTCTTTTCCGTATGGTCTTTGATATCCATGCATATACTTGTTACAGAATTATTTTCTCATGACATTACATGTAAAAGAGAGCCTTTTTTTCTTTTACAATGATAAAATGCATTGCCACATTCAGGAGCTATCATTAAAAGAAATTGTGGACCCAAGTTAAAAGTGTTTCAGCAAAGAAATTGAAACCTCTTTATGGGATAGGATCAGAGTAGCCAACTTTCTTTCTGAACTGAGTATTGTTCTTTGAAGAAACAGGAATTGTACTTAACTTCACTCTCCCCTCCTTTCTTTTTCTATGCTTGGCAACCCCTACATACTCCATGGAATTGATTAGAATAGAAAGCAAAATTGTTTATACATATATAAAAGTATTTTTCTAAGATTTTCAGGATTATATATTTACTTTCTCTTTTGAAATAAAATTAAAACCCCCTAGGGGGATCATTTCACTTCTGGATTGATATTAAAGTTTGTCATTTATTTGTGATGAGTTTAAAATAATTGAAGCTTCACTAATTCAAGGGAAATTTTCTATCACAACACATGTTCATGTCATTCCCCTAGGTTCAATTAATTTTGTTTCTTGGATACTAGTCTCAACAGATAATGTTCTCTTAAGCTAGTGAGACAACCAACAAAATTAGGAAACTCAATATCAATCTTGGCATTCAGGGAAATGAAAGAATTCCATTACTAAAGTAATTATCAGAAATGATTAATTAGGGGTAGTTATGTGGCTCACCCAATAGATCACTGACCCGGGAGTCAGGAGGACCTTAGTTCAAATTGGGGCTCAGACACTTAATAATTGCTTAGATGGGTGATCTTGGGCAAGTCACTTAATGTTATTGCTTTAAATAAATAAAAATACAAATAAAAAGAAAGGATTATGTGAATTCTTTAACTAATGTGCAATAGAATTTTTACATCCACACCTGTTTCTCTGTCCATCTCTCTTCTAGTACTTCCTCTCTAGGTAGATGCTACCCTCTACTTTTCTAGAACGTTCATTCTCACTACAAAGTATGTTAACTCATTCACTTCTTTTTCCCTACTTAATATCCAATACTAAAGAAAAGCTTGTATATGAATTCATTCCCAAACATAAAAAACATTCTTTATGGCCTTTCTATATTCTCTAGTTCATAAATAATTTACTAAGACAATAAAACTGAAAAATAAACTGATAACTCATTTACTTATTGTATGAAGCCTGGAACTGAGAACTTGGAATTAGGATCTGAGATGAAAGAAATAAAGAATCTAGGTTTTGACAGTATTCCTATTCTGATTCTGATTTAGTCAAGCCATATTGCTTGAGTTCCAAAGGAAGGCTATCCAGTTTACTGTTTCTGAGTGAATACAAGTATAACAAACTTATTATTCACCCAATTTATTTTCTACAGTTGGTGAGAATTTTCCAATACAAGGCCCTTCTAATGACTCATAATGACCTGGATATAATACAGTTTTTGTGAGAATTACATAAGAATCAAGCAGGTTCTGGAAGGTCCAAACAAGTTTAGAATACTTAGGCTATAGACCTGAAGACAGTCTGTTATTAAATCTGCTAAGTTAGAGACTCATCACTCCATTGACTTTAGAGTGAAGGGATTTTAAATTATTAAAATACTAGAAGATCAATTACCATATCATAGAGTAACTGGAATCTGGTTTGCTGAATGGTATACACACATTATTAAAAATAAATATTTCTCCAAAATAGACAAATATTGTTTCTATTCTATTTAATAATAATTTATATAATGTAATACACAGATTTACCAAGGACTGTAGCAACAAAATCCCTACAATTTATATAGTACTGGTGTTATTATGCCCAGTTTATGGAAGTGGAGATTAAGGTTCACAAAAAAATTAGATGACATGAATATGGTCAAATGGCTATTAGGTATAAAAATCAGGGTATGAACTGTAATCTTCCAACTCTAAGTCCCATTGTTTTCAAGTGCTATACTATACTATACAAGTGCAAACATGTGTGCATGTCAGTGATAGATATAAAAACATGTGAGCATATATACACACATACACAAATATATCTAACTGCATATGAGTGCACACATGCACCTGCATTTCACAGATATCATATACACATGTATATATAGTGTGTGTGTATATGTGTGTTTATATGAATATGAATATAATTGGTATGAATGTGTCCATCATATGTCCCATGTTTAAAATCCAGTTTTGGATGCTATATACTATATTTGGACTCTATGCATGATCCATTTCTTGAAACTTTTTTACTAGTTTTTAAGTCTATATTTGCTATTGATCCCTGGGGTTTGCTATATAATTATCTATTTAATTATGATTTATAATCTAGGCATTTCCTGTTAATATGCAACTTACATATATATGGTCATGAATATTTTATGCAAATATATATGAAACTATACCTGTATGCCTCCTATTGCTAGTGGTGATAGCTTACACTAAATAGGACATTTATTGAAGGATTATGGTTTTAATATAAGGGTCCTGTCCTGGTGTTGTCAAATAGCACCTAGAAGTTTAATGAAAATTGTAAGCAATTTGTTTAACCTGTCCTTTGGATGCCATAAGCATGATTGGAATTGACCTAAGTTAACTAAAAATAAGTGCTTGCTATTAAGCCAATGGACAGATTAAGACTTCATCAGAGAAATCCAGTAAACATGTTCTAACATTTTTTTGGGGGGGACATTATTAATCTATTTCAATGTAGATTGGTCTGAACTATTTTTCACAAAAGAGAAATAACTTACTGTATTTTCTGTCCTCTCAACTCATTTAAAAAAAACAGAAGTCATACAGGGGATAAGAGTTCTAACAGATGGCAGCAACAGCTAATTTAAAAAAATGAGTTTGTCAGTTTAAGTGATAAAATTGGTACAAATGCAAAGAGTTGAGTGCAACAAGCATTTCAAGGCCCCCCAAAAAATATGAAAAAGGTTTAAGTCTAAAGGTAGCTTGTCATTTGAAGAGTTACCTATTTGGAATGTACCCTTTTTCACTGTCATATGAGACTGGAAACTGGATGAGTATAATTTTATTGATAATTTTATATGTAATTTCTTTTTTATGAATGTAAAGTAATACTAAATTATTTTTGAAAGATATTATTTATTTTGAATTTTACAATTTTCCCCCAATCTTGCTTCCCTCCTCCCCCCACTGCCCACAAAATGTAGTCTGTTAGTGTTTACATTTTTTCTATGGTATGCATTGATCTAAGTTGAATGTGATGAGAAAGAAATCAGATATATATCAGATATAAAGTGGGAGATATAGCAGAATTACATAATAAGATGATATTTGTTTAAATTAAAGGTCTTTGGACTTTGTACAAATTCCACAAATCTTTCTCAGGATACAGATGGCATTCTCCATCACAGATACCTCAAAATAGTGCCTGATTAATGCCCTGTTGGAATGAGCAAGTCTGTTAACATTGATCATCACTCCCATGTTGCTGTTAGGTTGCACAGTATTCTTCTGGTTCTGCTCATCTCACTCAACATCAGTTGATGTAAATCCTTCCACAATTCCCATCCCCTCTGGTTTCTAATAGAACAATAGTATTGCATCACATACATATACCACAGTTTATTAAATCATTCCCCAATTGATGCAGATCCCGTCAATTTCCAATTTCTTGCTACCACAAACAGAACTGCTATGAATATTTTTGTACAGGTGCTGATTTTACCCTTTTTCATAATCACTTCAGGGTATAGCCCCAGTAATGGTATTGCTGGATAAAAGGGTATGAATAATTTTGTTAACATTTTTGGATAATTCCAAATTGCTTTCCAGAAATGTTGGATGAGTTCACAACTCCAGCAACAATGGATTAGTGACTCAGATTTCCCACATGCCTTCCAACATTGATCATGGTCTTTCTGGTCATGTTGTCCAGTCTGAGAGGTGTGAGGTGGTACCTCAGAGATGTTTTAATTTGCATTTTGTAATAAATAATGATTTAGAGAAACTTTTCATATGACTATGGATCATTTTGATTTCATTATCTGTAAATTGCTTTTATATTTCCTTTGACCATTGGCCCAATGGGGCATGACTTGTCTTTTTTTTTGAAAAAAATTCAGAAAGTTCTCTGTATATTTAAAATGATTCCTTGGTCACAAATGCTAGTTGTAAAAATTATGTCCCAAATTACTACATTTCTTTTGAACTTGATTACAGCAGTTTTGTCAGTGCAAAAGTTTTTTTTTTTTAATTTTGTGTAATCAAAATCATCTAGCTTATTTGATGGTGGTCTTCATCACTTCATTGATGATAAACTGCTTCACTTTTCATAGATCTGACAGTAAACAATTCCTTGATCTTGTAGCTTGCTTATAATATTATTTTTTATATGTAGATCCTGTGTCCATTTTGATCTTATCTTGGTATAGGTTGTGAGGTATTGGTCGAATCTAAGTTCCATGCTAACTTCTAATTTTCCCAACAATTTTTATTGAAGATAGAACTTTTATCCCAATAGTGGGACTCTTTGGGTTTAACAAACAGCAAATCACTATAATCAATTCCTGCTATTGCACCTATTCTATTCCACTGATGCACAACTCTATAGTCTAGCCAATACCAGACACTTTTGATAACTGATGCTTTATAATATAATATTAGATTTGGTAGGTAGGGTTAAACCACTTGCTTTTGCACTTATTTCCTTTAAATCCCTAGAGATTCTTGACTTTTTATTTCTCCATATGAATTCAAGTACAATTTTTTTTCCCCAAATCATTCAAGAAATTTATTGGGATTTTAATTTGGGGGCACTAAACAAGTAGTTTAGTAGTTTTGGTAGAATCGTCATTTTAATTATATTTGTTTTACCTATCAATGAAGATTTGATATTTGCCCAGTTATTTAAATCCGATTTTATTTCTGTGAGAAATCTTACATAATTGTTTTCAAAAAGTTTCTGAGTTTGCCTTGACAGGTAGACTCCCAGGTATTCTATATTGTCGGAAGTTACTTTGAATGGGATTTCTCTTTCTAGCTCTTTCTGCTGCCTGTTGCTAGACATAAATAGAAATGTTGAGGATTTATGAGAGCTGATTGTATATCCTGCAATCTTGCTAAAGTTGCTAATTATTTTAGATTATTTTTTGGAGATTCTCTAGGTATATCATCATGTCATCTGCAAAGAGAGAGAATTTTGTTTCTTTCTTCCCAGTACTAATTCCTTCAATTACTTTTTCTTCTCTTATTGCTTTTTCCAACATTTCTAATACAATATTGAATAGTGGTGGTGATAATGGACATCCTTGTTTCACCCCCGATCTTATTGGAAATGCCTCTAGCCTTTCCCCATTGAATAAAATGCTTGTTGATGATTTCAGATGTATAGTGCTTATTATTCTTAGGAACAACCCATTTATTCATGCACTCTCTAGTGTTTTAGTAGGAATGGGTGCTGTATTGTGTCAAAAACTTTTTCAGTATCTATTGATATAATCATATGATTTCTGATAGGATTTTTATTGATATTTTGAATTATAGTAACAGTTTTCCTAATATTGAACCAATCCTGTATTCCTAGGATAACTCCTACTTGGTCATAATGCATTACCCTAGTGAAAACTTGTTGTAATCATTTTACTCAGATTTAATTTAAGATTTTTGTGTTTATATTCATCACAGAAGTAGATCTATAATTTTCTTTCTGTTTTAACTCTATCTGTTTAGGTATAAGCACCATAATGAAGTCCTAGAAAGAATTAGGCAGAAGTCCATTTCTACCTGTTTTTTTTTTTCAAAGAGTTTATGTAGAGTTGGAAAAAGTTGTTCCTTAAATGTTTGGCAGAATTCACTTGTAAATCCATTAGGCCCTGGAGATTTTTTCTTATGGAGTTCAATCATAGATTCTTGAATCTAGTTTTCTGAGATAGGATTACCTAGGTATTTAATTTTCTCTTCAATTTACCTGGGAAACTAATATTTTTGTAAATATTCATCCATTTCATTTAGATTATCAAATTTATTGGCCTAGAGCACGTCAAAATAATTCCAAATTATTACTTTAATTTCAAATTCATTGGTGGTGAATTCACATTTTCCTTTATGATGCCAGCAATTTTGTTTTCTTATTTCATTTTTTAATCAAATTGACAAGAGTTTTATCAATTTTATTTGTTTTTTCATAAAACAACCTCTTCAATTTTATTAATTCATCCTTTAATTTTTAGTACTTCTAATTTGGTATTTAACTGGGGGGCTTTAATTTGTTATTTCTCTACTTTTTTACTTGCATATTTAGTTCATTGATTTCCTCTTTCTCTAATTTATACATATAAGCATATAAAGATATAATATATGCCCTCACAGCTGCGTTGAGTATACCATAGATTTTAGTATGTTGTTTAAATATTGTCATTATCTAGGATAAAATAATTAATTCTTTCTATAATTTGTTATTTGATCCACTCATTCTTTAAAATGAGGTTATTTAGTTTCCAATTAGTTCTGGGTCTACATCTCCCTGGACCAATATTGCATATGATTTTTATTGCATTACAATTTGAGAAAGATGTCTTCACTATTTCTGCCTTTCTGCAATTGATGATTAGGTTTTTATGTCCTAGTACATGGACAATTTTTGTATAAGTGCAATGTAATGCAGAAAAGAAAGTCTATTCTTTGTTATTCTCATTCAGTTTCCTCTGTAACTCTATCATGTCTAGGTTTTCTAAGAATCCTCCTTAACTTCCTTCATGTTTATTTTATTCTTAGATTCGTCTGAATTTGAAAGCAAGAGGTTGAAGTTTTCCACTAGTAGAGTTTTGCTGCCTATATCTTCCTGTAACTCCTTCAAATTCTCCTCTAAGTATTTGGAGACTATACCATTGGATGTATGCATATTTAGTATTGAAATTGTATTATTGTTTATGGTACCTTTTAGGAGGACATAATTTCCTTATCTCTTTTAACCCCATCTATTTTTGCAAATGCTTTGTCTGAGATAAGGATTGCTAACCCTTCTTTTTTCTCTTTAGTTGAAACAAAATATATTTTGCTCCAACCCTCTGCCTTTAGTCTACATGTATCTCTCTACTTCAAATGAGTTTCTTGTAAATCAGCATATTGTAAGAATCTGATTTTGAATCTACTTTGCTATTCACCTATGTTTTCAAGGGAGAGCTCTTCCCATTCACATTCCAAGATATAATTACTAGCTCTTTGTTGTTCTCCATGTTACCTTCCATCTGTTTGTATTTTTCCCCCTTTTCCTTTTTTTCCATATTGCCCAGTATTTTGTTTTTGATTACCCCCACCTTCAGAGTGTTTGACCTCCTATATCTACCCCCTCCCCTTTTTTCCTCTTTCCCTTTGCCCCTTCTTCCTTCCCTTCCTTCTGTTGGTTGCCTCTTTCCTCCTACTCCTCTTTTACGCTTTTAACACCCTAAAGGCAAGATAAGTTTCGTAACTTTCCTGAGTGTATGAATGTTATTTTTTTTAGTTTTTTTTGCAAGGCAAATGGGGTTAAGTATGCCCAAGACCACATAGCTAGTTAATTATTAAGTGTCTGAGGCCAGATTGGAACACAGGTACTCCTGACTCCAGGGCTGGTGCTCTACCCACTGTGCCACCTTGCCACCTAATGTATGTTAATTTTAAGTCATTCTGATGAGAGTAAGATTTAGGTGGTTCTCATCTCCTCCTTTCTTCCCCTCTATTGCATTTGGTCCTTTGTACCTCTTAATGTAATGAAATTTACCCCCATTCAGTCCCCACCATCCTCCCATTTCTTTCCTGTCCACTTTTTTAAGGAAGTACTGATTTGAATCATTCTGAGTCATATAAAGGCGATGGATGTCCATCATTTCTAAGTACATTCTCTCTACTAGAATTACAATTATTGAGAGTTTTTATATTCTTTCTCTCAGGTAGGCATATAGCCAGTTTCATCTTATTGGATAGCAGTTTCACGAATAAGTCATGAGTGCCCATCTCTTCTACCTAATTAAATTCCCACTAATGAATTACTGTTCTCTAGAATTATTAAAATATTTCTCCCAGGTAGGGATATAGCCAGTTTCCTCTTATTTGATAACAGTTCCCCCTTTTTATTTTACCTTTTCATGTGTCTCCTGTGCCTTCTATTTGAAGCCCAATTTTTTTATTAAACTCTGCTCCTTTCATTAGGAAAAGTTGGAAGTCTCCTACTTCATTAATGGTACCTCTTTTCCCCGGAAGAGAAGGTTCAGCTTTGACAGATAGCGAATTCTTAGATGCATTCCCAGCTCCATTGCTTTCAGAATAACACTTTCCAGACCCTGTGATCCCTTAATCTTGATACAGCCAAATCCTATGTAATCCTTACTGTGGCTCCTTGGAAACTAATTTTATCTTTCTTGTTGCTTGCAGGATTTTCTCTTTTATCTGTTAGTTCTGTAACTTGATTACCATATTCCTTGGAGTTTTCATTTTGGGATCCCTTTCTTGAGGGGATTGATGTATTCTTTCAATAACCATTTTGCCATCTGGTTCCATGGTATCATGGCAGTTTTCCATCACTAAATCCTGTAATATTGAGCAGGCTTTTTTTTCTCTTCAATGTTTTCAGGAAAACAATAAATTTTAGGTTATATCTCTCGATCTATTCTCAAGGCAGTGGTTTTGCTGAAGAGTATTTTTCCATTTCTTCTATTTTTTTGAAATTTCAGGTTTATTTTAACAGATTCTTGTTGTCTTGTGAATTCATTAGTTTCCACAGTTTCCATTCTTTTTTTAGAGAAAAATTTCCCTTATTTGCCTTTGCAACTCCTTTTCCAATTGGTCAATTCTATTTTTGTAACAGTTTTCCAATTGACTAACTGAAGGTTTGAGAGAATTATTTTCTTTTTGCATTTGTCCAATTTATTTTCCAAGTATTTATTTTCTTCTTACAAGGTGTTAATCTTCTCTTGGATTTCTTTTCCTAAATTTTCCAAATTTTCCAATTGATTTTTAAACTCCTTCCTGATTCCTTAAAGGAAATCTTTCTGTACTGGTGACCAAATCATTTTCTCCTCAGAAGTACTATGTCTCTATGAGTTAGGGTCTTTTTCTTCTAGGAATTTTTCTACACACCCCCCTTTTCAATGACATTTCTTCATTTTCCTAATATCCTGTGTTTGGGGAGGAGTTGGTTCATATACGTTTGGTGTTGGGATCCCTAGAGTCTTTACTTACTCAATTATTAACTATATGTAGGCTGGCCAGTATGGGGTGCTAGAGGCTGCTACTTACCCTCCAGCCCTTCCAGGAAGTCCCATACTGTATGTCCCACAGCCATGCCTCTACTCTCTTTTCATTTCTGGTAGCAAACACCTCCAGGACTGATCTTAGGCTATTCTGCCTGTCACCCTGGCCCCACTGCCTGTCAGCACTCTGTGCTCCACACACCCAGGATCCCCAAAGACAGACCTTGAGGTAGGTGTTGTTTTCCTAGCTTCTTTTTTCTTGGTTTTGCTGATCAGATTTCCATTAAGATGTTTGTTTCTTATTATATATGAGGGAAGACCAGAAGACCTTAGTACAGGACCTGACTTCTCTCCACCATCTTGGCCACAAGTTCCTATATGTCATTTTCAGTGCTTTTGTTTAGTCATGCCAGGTGCTACAGACTCTTTGCAAATACATTTTGGGGTTTCCATGGCATTTACCAGCTCATTTTGCACATAAGTAAACTGAGGCAAAAAAACACTTAAATGCTTTCTTGAAAGTCACAAAGTATCTGAAGATCAAGATGGTGAAGAGAAAGAAGAACTGTTAATAAATTCTCCTGGTTTTCCCCTCAGAATCCATTAATTAAACCTCTTAAGAGCTTTTGGAGTGACACAACATACCAAAGAGCAGAGTGAAACATCTTCCAATGAGGTCTGTTCTAGGGTGGAGTGTGGGTGTACCCAGGGCAGAGAATAGAGATCCAGTGCCCAGTTGGCAGAATGAGACAGGGACCAATTTGAAATCCTTTGCAGTGGAAGTTGAGGCATTGGAGACAGAACTTGACTGCTTGGTAGGCAGCCCAGTCCACTGGGAAAGTTACAGTGTAATTGCAAGTTTGCCTGGATAGCACAACCCTTGTGGCAAACTACTGATGTTTCTAGCCCAGAAACTGTAGGAGCAGGAGAACTTAGTATTCCTGCATTAAACAACTGAGACATAACCCCAGGTGTTTCCACCTCCTCCAACAAGGAATAAAATGGTTGATTTTACTATGATTACAATCCAGAGAGAGTCCCTGACATTTCCAGTCACATGGCCTGGCCTAGTGACAGGCCTGACAAATGACAAACTAAAAACTACCCCGATGCACTTCCAGGATTCCCAAGGGTCCAGGGACTGGATAGAGGGCATCCTTAGGACAGATGATTCAGAGAGAGAGCTGTTGGTGTTACTTCCTGAACTATAAATTAAGCAACTACCTGAAGATCCAAACATCAATGTTCCCAGACTAGTAATCAGGCCTCTAGGATGCTCAATACTGAAGATCTGCAAATAAACCCTTTCTCCAACACAAGAACCTTGGGTTAAGTAGCAAAATTCAAAATGAATAAGAAAGGCCAGAGAAAATCATGGTCCATTGAAAGTTACCTTGGAGATAATGATGGGCAAAACACAAACTCAGAAAAAGAGGGTAGAAAGGATGCTATATGTAAAACTATGCAGGAGAATGTGACCTGATCAACCCAGAATGATTTCGTAGAAGATATCAGAAAGAATTTTAAAAATCATATGGAAAAATGGGGAAAAGAGATACAAAAATAAATTAGCATTTTGCAACAAAAATGGCAGGAGAAAACAAATACAATAAAAATATATTTGGGCACCTTCCCCCTCTAAATGACAGAGAGAAGTCAAATATTGTTTTAAGTTCTCCTGGCTTTCCCTCGGAACTGATGTGAATCAAATCTCTTAACTGACTATGGATCTACAAAATCCATTAAAGAACATAGTGGAGCATTTTCCTGCAAATCTGTCTCAGGGGAGCATGGGCATGTCTGTCTCAGGGGTGGCAGGGTGAGATGGGGGAATAACCCAACATACTCAGCTGTGTGAGTGGAAGTCTTTGTGATGTGTGCAGTGGGTAGACTGGGAGAGCTCAAATAGGGTTACTCAGGACACCTATTTGACTGAGAACCCCTGACATTTACAGAGGACCTCTGGGTGTTCCTGTTGGAAGGTCTGGTCCAATACAAATACAGAAACAGCCCCAGGTCTCTCACCTTTCCCCAAGGTCTGGATATGGGCAGTGGATTTAATCAAAGCTGACTATCCAGAGACAAACTTTGGCATTTCCAGCTCTGATGGCCTAGTCCAGTTTCAGGCCCAGGCCTAGGGAATAGGTGGCTGACACCCTTAACAGAGACAATCAAGAAAACGATTATGGTGTTCCTTACTGGTTAGTCCACTGAGTAAACTCCTGTATTTCCTAATTCCAGTAAGCAAAGCCTCCTGCTTTTCTTAACAGCAAAGGTCTGTGAAACAACCCTTCCTCCAGCATAAGATGCTAGGGAAAGACAACATATTCCAAAATAAAGAAAAGTCAGCACAAAGGAGGATCTCCTAAATGTTACCTTAGAGATACAGCTACTAGCTCAGGAAGGAAAGACAGAAAGGGTGTTAAATGGAGAAAAAAAACGAATTACTCTCCAAACCAGAAAGACTTCTTAGAAGAGATGAGAAAGGAGTTTAAAAAGCAAATGGAAAATTGGGAGAAGAGATGCAAGGAAAAGTTAATATCATGCAAGTGAAAAATTGACATCTTACAACAAAATAAAATTACAGGAGAAAACAAATCCTGTAAAAATTCTACTGGGCAACTGCAAGAAATGGCACTAGTTGAAGATTTCATGAGACTTCCTTATTGGAAAAAAATAACTGACTTGGAAAATGGATTCAAGAGAGACAATTTGAGAATTACAAAACTTCAAAAACATGATCAAAACTGAGCCTGAAATCCCTCTTTAGGATATAGATAAGGAGAATTGCCCTAATATCTAGAACCAGGGGGATAAAATAGTCATTGAAAGAATCCATTGATCACCTGGTGAAAGGAATCTTAAAATGAAACACCAAGGAATATTGTGGCCAAAATTCAGAATTTTAAGATCAAGGG
Source organism: Macrotis lagotis (assembly GCF_037893015.1). Classification (NCBI taxonomy): domain Eukaryota; kingdom Metazoa; phylum Chordata; class Mammalia; order Peramelemorphia; family Peramelidae; genus Macrotis; species Macrotis lagotis. The sequence goes on along the minus strand of NC_133666.1, from coordinate 233,622,774 downwards.
GAAAATCCTGCAAGTAGTCAAAGAGAAACAATTCAAATACCAAGATCCATAGTCAGGATTACACAGTACCTGACTGCATCAAAATTAATGGATCAAAGGGTGTGGTGTATGATGATCTGGACTTCATAGAAGCTTGTATTACAATGAAGAATCAACAAACCAGCAAATTGAACCTTCTCTTTCAGGGGGAAAGATAGACATTTAACATAAAATGATGGCTTTCAAATTTTCCAAACTTTCTCCAAATAAGAAATTCAAAAGCTATATGAAAAGATAAACAGGACTAAAGAGAAAGGCAAGCTGCTATCCAATAAAACTAACCTGGTCACATACTTCAGAGGAAGATTCTCATAACACTTGAGAATATACTTAGGTTGAAGGTATATCCATAGTATATCCATAACTTCAATGGAATGATTCTTAAAAAAAGCATTAGGATGTTAAAAGTGGGGGACTGAAAAGAGATAGGAAGAAGACAGAGGTAGAATGGTGCAATTACCTCATATGAAGAGGTTTAAAGGACCTATTAAAATAGACAGAAAGAACAGAGGAGTTGTGAACCACCTGAATCTTAATTTCTTCAAAGTTGGCTCAAAGAGGGATTAACTTGCACACTCAGCTGAGTTTAGAATTCTATCTTACCATTTAAGCATTAGGAGGGGAAATGGGAAAGGGGAAGGAAGAGCTGATAGAAGGGAGGAAAAGAAAGGGGGAAGAGGGAAAGAAAAGGAAGGGTATTGGATAGAAGCGGGAACACATTGAGGAAAGTGAAATTCAGAAGCAAAACAATGGGAGGGAAGTATAAGATTAAAGGAAGGGGAAAATACAAACAGAAGGGAGATAGCATGGAAGATAAAATGAGTTATTAATTATAACTGTAAACATGAAGGGGAGGAATTCTCCCATAAATTAGAAGTGAAATGCAGAATGGATTAAAAACCAGAATCCTACAATATGCTGCTAACAAAAAATCCATTTGAAACAGAAAAAACATACAATGAAAAGGTAAAAAAAAACTGGCACAGAATATATCATCCTTCTTCATCTCAAGTAAAAAAAAGCAGGGGTAGTAATCATTATTTCAGACAAAATGATTATAAAAATAGTTCTCATTAAAAAGGATAAGGAAGGAAATCATATCCTCCTAAAAGGTACCATAGACAATGAAGTAATTTCAATAATAAAATGCATTCAACAAGCAATATAGTATCTAAATTCTTAGAGGAGAAGTTAAATGATGTATAAGATAGCATCAACAGCAAAACTATACTGATGGGGGACTGGAATTTCACTCTCTCAGAATTAGATAAATCTAACTATAAAATTACCAAGAAGAAAGTTAAGGAAGTGAATAGAATGTTAGAAAACTTGGATAGAAAATAGAAAATTAAATGAAGATAGAAAAGAATGTATATTTTTTTGCTGTGGTACATGGCACCTACACAAAAATAATCCATGCATTAGGTCATAAAACCCTCATCATCATTTCGAGAAAGGAAGAAATATTTAACACATCCTTTTCAGATCATGATACAAGGAAAATGAAGTGCAAAAAAAGGCCATGGAGAGATAAAGCTAAAATAAGTTAGAAATTAAATAACTTGAGAATCTTGCGAGGGCAGAGAGAAGATAGCAACATGAAGGGATTGAGTCTTAGGAGCTCTCTGATAAAACTCATAAACTAAGGACTCTAATTAAATTTTTGAGAGACAGAACCCACAAAGGGACCCAGTGAGGCAGTTTTCCTACTCAAGGTAACTTGTAAAAGAGCAGAAAGGCTCTGCTCCCCGGGGTCGGAGGGGTGGCCCACCAGAGGGGTGGCCCACCAGAGCGAAAGAACTTCAGCCTCCCGGAGGCAGCCCCAGGGAGCTGGGAGTCGCAGCTCACAGCAGCGGGGGAGTCTCCTGAGCTGCACCCCGGGGAGCACTGGGCACAAAGTGGGGGAACAGGGGGGGACCTCTGCCAGAGCAAGCACATGGAGCCCAGCCCTCAGGGCACACAGAAAGCAGCTTGGTCTTTCTGCAGCCTAGACCTGGAAACAGAAGCAGGTAGAGCCAGTAAGCAGGAGCCCTCAAGGCATGAGCCCATTGAGCTGAGGGAGGGGAGTGAAGATAGACTGCAGAGCTCTGTCCTCTGCCCCTGGAACAGGACTCTGGGGCTCTGACCACATTCAGATCCTGATAGCAGTCTAGGCCCCCCCATACAACAGCAGCCCCCCCCATCTTGGCCCCGTGGCAGAGTGGGGCACTTATGGTCATTCACAGACCAGGAGGGAGGACAGAGCTTAACACACTGAGACCCTTGTGGGAGTGTCCCAAAAGCTCAGGCTTAAGCTGGGAAAATGAACAAACAAAGAAATAAGAGGAACACCATTGAGAAACATTTTGCAAATGAGCCCAAGAAGGATCAAAATACTCAGTCTGAAGATGAGGAAGCACAAGCTCCTGCATCTAAAGACTCCAAGAAAAACAGAAATTGGGCTCAGGCTATAACAGAGCTCAAAAAAGACTTTGAAAATCAAATGAGGGAGTTGGAAGAAAAACTGGGAAAAGAAAAGAGAGAGATGCAGGAAAAACATGAAAATGAAGTCAGCAGCTTAGTCAAGTAAATCCAAAAAAAAAAGGCTGAAGAAAATAACATGCTAAAAAACAGCTTAGCTCAAATGGACAAAACAGTTCAAAAAGTTATTGAGGAAAAGAATGCTTTAAAAAGCAAAATTGGCCAGATGGAAAAAGAGATAAGAAAACTCTCTGAGGAGAATAAATCCTTCAGGCAAAGAATAGAATTCAGGGAGATTGATGAATTTACTAGAAATCAGGAATCAATACTACAAAACCAAAAAAATGAAAAATTAGAAGAAAATGTGAAATAATTCATTGAAAAAACAACTGATATGGAAAACAGACTTAGGAAAGATAATTTGAAGATTATTGGAATACCTGAAAGTCATGATCAGGAAAAGAGTCTTGACGTTATTTTCAAAGAATTAATACAGGAAAATTGCCCTGATATTCTAGAAGCAGAGGGCAAAATAGAAATGGAGAGAATCCACGAATCCCCCCGAGAAAGAGATCCCAAAAAACCAACCCCCAGGAATATTATAGCCAAGTTCCAGAACTCCCAAGTCAAAGAGAAAATATTACAAGCAGCCGGAATGACACAGTTCAAATATCGTGGAGCTGCAGTCAGGATCACAGAGGACTTAGCAGCAGCTACATTGGAAGCTTGTAGGGCTTGGAATACAATATACGGGAAGGCAAAAGAGCTTAGAATGCAGCCAAGAATGAACTACCCAGCAAGGCTGAATGCCCTCTTCCAGGGAAAAAGATGGACTTTCAATGAACCAGGGGAATTTCAAAGGTTCCTTTTGGAATGGCCAGAGCTGAACAGAAGGTATGATCTTCAGATACAGGACTCAGGTGAAGCATGGGGATTGGAGGAGAGGGGGGAAATATGAGGGACTTAATGATGATGAACTGCGTGCATTCCTGCATGGAAAAATGACACTGATAATACTCATATGAACCTTCTCAGTTAATAGAGCAGATAGAGGGAGCTTTTATAGTTGAAGCACAGGGGAAAGCTAAATTTGAAGATAAAATATGGTGTAAAAAGGGAGTCAATAGAAAAAAAGGGAAATGTAATGGGAGAAAGAAAAAGGAGAGGGGGGGGGATAGGCCAAGATATTCCATATAATAAGGTTTTTCTTTATTTCAATGAGTTATTGCACTGATATGGAAGATGAGAGGCAAGAGGGAATGAAGGAAACTTTGCTCCCATCAGAGGTGGCTAGGAGAGGTAACAGCATATATACTCAATGGGGTATAGACATCTGGAGTAAGAAGGAGGGGGGAGCAGGGGGAAGGGGTGAGGATGTGAATAAAGGAGGAGAGGATGGACCATGGGGGGAGAGTGGTCAGATATAACACATTTTATTTTTTACTTCTTGCAAGGGGCTGGGATTGGAAGGCCTATACAGGACCATAGGGCAGGGTGTAGCTGGGCCTAGGGATTGGTATGGGGCTCATGGCCTCTTGGCCCCAGGACCAGGGATCTGTCTGCTGAGCCAGTCAATATCCCTACAGCAGAGTCAGAGTGAAAGGAGAGAGAAAATATAATAAATGGTAGTGGATAAATAAGAAAGGATGGAGTTGCGATCAGCAATGGCAATGCTGGAAAAATATGGAAGTAATTTTTGTGATGGACTTATCATAAAGAATGTGATCTACCCATGACAGAGTTGATGGTTTTGGAACAAAGACTGAAGTACATATTTTGTTATTATTATTTGGGGGAGGGTGCAGGGCAAGTAGGGTTGGGTGGCCTGCCTGGGGCCACATAGCAGGGTGATCTTTAGGTGTCTGGGGCTGGATTCGTACCCAGGTGCACCTGGCTCAAGGGCCAATGCTCTGTCTGCCACCCAGCCACCCCTACTATTATTACTATTTTATTTTATTTTGGGTCTTTTTTTCCTTCTTTTTGGTTTTTGCAGGGCAGTAGGGATTGGGTGGCTTGCATGTCACATGGCTGGGTGACTATTGGGTTTACGAGACTGGCTATGGGCTCGAATGCTCATGTCTCCAGGGCTGGTGCTTTGTCCATTGCGCCACCTGGCCATACCTACAATTATTACTATTATTTTTTTTAATTTTAATTTTTTTCTCTCCCCTTTACTTTTTCAATCAAGCAAATCTATCTATATTCATGGTGGGAGGGGTATTTTGTTTACTTGTAAACAAGTATATTTTATTAATGTAAAAGATTTGTACAAAATGAGAATAAAAAAGAAATTAAAAAAGAAATTAAATATCTTAATTGAAAGAATAAGTGCATCAAACAACAAATCATAGATAGAAAAAATTTCATCGAAGACAATGACAATAATGAGACAAAATTCATATTTTTAAATTCAAATAAAATCAAAGCACTTATTACAGGAAATATATATATATATATATATATATAAATGCTTATTTGAATAAAATAGAAATAAAAAATAAATGAACTAAGTATACATTAAAAATGTCTGATTACGTACCAAATTAGAAATTCTGAAAATTAAAGCTGAAATTAATAAAATGGTCAACAAGAAAACAATTGAACTTATAAATAAAACCAAGAGCTGATGTTATGAAAAAAATCAATAAAACAGATAAATCTTTGTTTAATTTGAATAAAAAAGAAAAAAAATCAAAGAAGAAAATGAAAAAGAAAGAAGAAAACCAAATTGAATTTACAGAAAAAAGAAAGGAAAAAAATCAAATTTCAATATGAAAATGGTGAAGTCACTAGGAATGAGGAGAAAATAAAAGTAATAATTCAGTTATTTTGACCAACAGTATGTCAGTAAATTTGACAATGTAAGTGAAATGAATGAATGTTTACAAAAAGGAGGAAATGAATACTTAAAAAAACTTGTTTCAGAAAAGAAATTGAAGAAGTCATCAATGAACTTCCTAAGTAAAAATCCACAGAATCAAAAAGATTCTTAAATGCATTCTGTCAAATATTAAAGGAACAATTAAATTCAATTCTATGTTAATTATTTGAAAAACATAGGTGAATAAAGAATTCTGTCAGATTCTTCCTATGACATCAATATGGTGCTGATACTTAAACCAGGCATAGGAAAAAGGAGGGGGGAATAATAGACCAATTTCCGTAATGAATATGTGTGCAAATATTATACATAAAATAATATCAAAGCGATTACAGCAAGTTATCACTAAGACAATACATTATGATAAAGTAGGATTTATACTAGGAATGCAGTTTTGGTTCAGTGTTTGGAAAACTGTCAGCATAATTGACCATATTAATAACAACCTTAACAGAAAGTATATGATTATTTCAATAGATGCTGAAAAAGCTTTTGAAGAAATTCAGCAGCCATTCCTATTAAAAAATCTTAGAAAGCAAATGAATTTTTGGTATTTTCTTTAAAATTATAGACAGTGTCTATCTACAACCATCAAAAAGCATTACTTATAATGTGATTAAACTAGAAGCTGACTTAATACATCTCTTTATATGTAAATACTTGTGTTCATACATATAATTATATGTATACATATAAATATATGTATACATATATATTTATACATAAAAATCTTAGAACATATGTATATCTAGAAAGGGAACATTCACTTATTATGTGCCTCCTATATACTAAGCAATTTACATATATTTTCTCGTTGAACTCTTACAACAATGCTGGGAGGTTGGTGCTATTATTATCCCAATTAATAGGTGAGAAAATTAAGTAGCTAGAGGTAAGTGATATGTTCAGGGTCACAGAACTAGTATTTGAGGCCAGTCCCAGTGCTCTAGCCATTAGAACCTTGCTCTGTTTGTGTATGTGTATGTGTGCGTGTGTCACACACACACACACACACACACATACACACATATATATATATTTGTATATGTATATGTATATGTATATTAGTGGAGAGTCTTCTTAGAGTCAGGCAAGCTCATTTTCCCAAGGTCAAATGTGATCCTAGATATTTACTACTTATATGACCCTCAAAAATTCACTTAATACTATTTGCCTCACTTTCTTCAATCATAAGCTGAATTGAGGAGGAAATGGCAAAAACACTATTGTACTTGACAGAAATCCTCCAGTGGGGTCATAAAGGTACAGATATGATAAGGTAACTGAATATCAATAACGGTTGTATATGTGTGTATAATAGACACACATAAATATATGTATATTCTCTAACTTATATTAGTCTCCTACTCAATCAATCATCAAGTGTTTATTGAGCACTAACTACATGCCAAGCACTGTGCTAAGGAATATAAGTACAAAGAAGGAACCAATCTCCATAAGTTATTAGTTTACATCCCAATGGGGGAAAATAACAAATTAATGGAAATTATTTGTAGCAAAAAATACAGTTTTTTCAGTACATAATGACATTTACATAAAATAGTTAAATGTAAAATACTTTGAAGAGGATAGCACTAAGAAATATAAGACATCAGGTAAGACTTTGTATAGAAAATGATATTTGAAATGAATTTTGAAAAAGAAAGGGATTTCCTAAGCTTGAGGTAAGGAGAGAATGCAATAGAGACCTGAGTGATATCCAGCACAAAGGATTGCAAATGGGAGAGGAATTGTCAAGAGTATAGAATACAGAGAATATTGGTTTAGTGGATTCATGGAATGATGAAGAGATGAAGAGATGAAGAGAAGATGAAGATGAAGAGAAACAATCTCCAACAAATCTAAGAAAGTCAAAAAGGTCCAAATTGCATAAAATTTTAAAAACTAAGGAAAGGACTTAATACTTTATTCCAGAAGGAATAGGAAGCCATGGGATTTGGTTGAGTAAAAATAATCATCGCATCATTCTGTATTGTATGAATATTACTTCAATGGCAGTTTGCAGAAGTGAATGGATTTATAAATGACTGAGGCAAGGAAACTCTGAAGCAGGCTATTAGAATATTCTGAGAGAGTTGATTAGGTATTAGTTTTATGAATAGAGAATAAGTTTAAGATGAAAGATGTGTTGCATAGTTAGAAATGTCAAGGATTGGTAAGATAAATATATGATGAAGGAGAACTGAATAGTTGAGAATAAGCAGTAGAAGCATATTTCAATGTGGGATGTGAGAACAATAGCTTCTAGAATCCCATAACAGTGAAGCAAAAGCTCTCAGTAAACCATCTTGAGAAAGGTTATGGGTGGAAGCCCAGCAGTGGACCATGTTTATGTGGATCAAGCTGGCTATGTTAAAAAAAAAAAAACAGGTAGGTAAAAGAAAGGTCCAAAGATTGTCTACTCAACCAAGGAAGGATTATAATTTATGTTAGTGGTCAGAATCCAAAGTTTATCCAAAACACATAACTTGAAGTAAAAGATTTTACTAGAGCCAGCCCAAAGACAAACTGAGACTAATACTAACCAAAAAGGGATTGATGTAAGCCATTATCAATATATTGATGTTACTTCTTTCCCAGCGATCAGTTCTTCCCAGTAGGTAATGATGTTTTTGTTCCATCTTGAATCTCTACTGACTCACAATGCTACAAGATAAATATATCTTCTAATTATCATGATGTATCTGAAGGAAACCTAAGAACCATTCATGAGATTGTTGATGAGGTAACCCTGAGTGGAGAAAATGACTGAATTAGAGGAGAGAATGCTGAGACAATAGTGAATGTATCTCATGTATAAGGTTGACCCAAAGCTTCTTGAGACACATGGTTCCCTCATCCTACATGAAAAGGACTTGAATTGCACCAAAAAAAAAATCTTTGATTAGATTCTCTGTTCTTGGTACTTCCAACTAAGATGGTGGTAAGAAAACAGGCACAGGTCTAAAAGCTCCTGATCTTTCCCCATATTATGATATGAAACAAACTTCATAAGAGAAATCTGATCAACAAAACCTAGAAAGAAAAAACAGGAGAAAGAACATCTTTCTCAGTCATGGGTGAGCCTGGTCACAGAAAGAAGACTCTGCCAGGAGGAAGGGACCAGGGAGAGCTGGGAGCTTCTATAGGCCATGGATTGGCCTGATTAGTTGGGGGGCTAGAACCCAGGAGCCTGAGGGCCTGAGAACCAGGCAGGGCCAGAGCCTGGTCAACCATGGGGTCTTGGGTCAATTAGAGAGCAGAGGCATTGGTGCTGTCACTGACCCTCTGGAGTTTGCTGACAGGGCAACGGGGAGAGTTCCAGTGGAGGACAGCTATGGACATCATCCCTGGGCTTCTCTGGTCAGGAGGAACTCAGAGTTCATTCCTCCATTTCAGCTGAAGCCTCTTCCCATAAGAAAAAACACAATTACAGACCTTCTCCCCCAGGCATGGGTGTGTGAGCAGCAGAACCACCTCGCCTGAGAATAGGGAGAGTGTTGAACTCAACCCAGGGTACAGACCACCATTGATTGAAGATTAAAGTATTTAACAGCTTCAAACACTCCCTCCAGGCCAAGGGAGAGGGCCTAAATCAAGATCACAGGCACTCCAGAGAAAGCAACCAGTACTCCTTATTGAAGAAATTACACTCAGTGACCAAAATATTTAGCATCCCCTACAGGCAAGCTAGAGATATTACACATAGGGAGTAAAGCCTCTAGGGATCACAACACCAAATCTCAGTGACCCAGCCCCTCCCAGACTCAAGATCTTAGTAAAATGAAGAAAGGTCAGCAGAAAGGATGGTCCACATTAAAATTCATGGAATAAATACACCCTAATTGAGAGAGACCCAGAAACTCTGAGGAGAATATGATCTGCTCTCCAGTACAGAAAGACTTCCTTGAAGAAATAATGGAGTTTAAAAATCAATTAGAAATTTTGGAAAAAGAAATCCAAGAGAGGATTGACACCTTTCAACAAGAAAATTAATCACTGGAAAATACAATTGGACAAATACAAAATGAGAGCAATTCTCTCAGATCCTTACTTGGGCAAATGCAATAGAAAATAATTCTTTAAAAACCTCAATTGGTCAAATGGAAAGGTCTTTCAAAAGTAGAAGTGACCAATTGGAAAAGGAGTTGCAAAAGATAAATGAAGATAACTATACTCTTAAAAAACCATAGTGTCTGGAAATTAAGGACATCATGAAACAGCAAGGATCTGTTAAACAAAAAATAGAAAAAATAGAAGAAAATGTAAAATACCTCATCAACAAAACCACTGACCTTGAGAATAGATCAAAGAGGGACAACCTGAGAATTATTGGTCTTCCTGAAAAAATTGAAGAGGACAAAAAAGCTATCATGAAACCAAAGGACAAAATAGAAGTCAAAAGAATACATTGATCCCCTATGGAAAGATATCTGAAAATGAAAACACCAAGGAAAGTTGTAGCCAAATTCAAATTCTATCATATAAAAGATAAAATCCTGCAAGCAGCCAGAAAGAAACTATTTAAATATCAAGGAGGCACAGAAAGGAAGGATTAAACAGGACCTGACTGCATCAACATTGAGGTATTGAAGTTTCAGGAGCAAGATATTCCAAAGATCAAGGGATCTTGAATTGCAGCCAAGAATCCACTATACACCAAAGCTGAGTCTTTTTTTCAGTGAAAAAGATGGACATTCAGCAAAATGGAAGATTTCCAAATCTTCCTGATGTAAAGACCACAGCTAAATAGAAAATTTTTACATCAAATAGGACATTCAAGAGACACGGACAAAGGTAAAAAAAAGAGGGGGATAAAAAAACTTCTATCCAATAACATTGAACTGGCTATATCCCAGCATGGGCAAAAGATTTTCATAACTTTTGAGAATTATAACTCTAACACGGAGAATATACCCAGCCCAAAGTAATGCACAGTCATGACATATCCAGGAGACTGCTAACTAATGGAATGAAATTGGCTACCTACTTGGGAGCAAAATATATTTTGCTTCAGCTGAAGTGAAAAATAAGGGGTAGCGATCTTTATCTCAGACAAAGCAGGATCAAACATAGATAGTGTTAGAAGAGATAAGGAAGGAAACTATATCATTCTAAAAGGTATCATAAACAATAAAGTGAATTAAGTACTGAATATATATGCACACAATGGGACAACATACAAATATTTAGAGGAGAAGCTGAAATAACTTCAGGAAGGCATAGACAGCAAAACTCTACTACTGGGAGAACTCAACCTCCCATGCTCAGATTTAGATAATTTTTAAATTTTTTTAAAATTTTTTTTATTCTTATTTTGTACAAATGATTTTTACATTAATAAAATATTCTTGTTTAAGAGTAAATGAAATACCCCCCGATGAATATAGAATTGCTTGAGCGATAGAGTAAAGGGGAGAGAGAAAAAAATTAAAATAAAAAAATAGGAATAATTGTAGGTATGGCCAGGTGGTGCAATGGATGAAGCACCAGCCCTAGAGCCACGAGCACCCGAGGCCAACAATCAAACAGCCTTGTGATATGCAAGCCACTCAATCCCCACTGCCCTGCATAAACCAAAAAGAAGAAAAGACCCAAAATAAAATTAAAAAGTAATAATATTAGGGGTGGCTGAGTGGCATACAGAGCATTGCCCCTTGAGCCAGGAGCACCGGGGTCCAAATCCAGGCTCAGACACCCAAAGATCACCCTCCTATGTGGCCCCAGGCAGGACACCCAGCCCCATTTACCCTGCACCCTCCCCCACATAATAATAATAATAAAAAATGTGCTTCAGTCTTTGTTCCAGTACCAACAACTCAGTCATGGGTGGATCACATTCTTTATCGTAAGTCCAGCTCAAAAGTTACTTCCATATTTTTCCAATGTTGCCATTGCTGATCGCAACTCCATCCTTTCTTATTTATCCACTACCATGTACTATATTTTCTATCTCCTTTCACTCTGAATCTGCTGTAGGGTCAATGACTGACTCAGCAGACAGATCCCTGGTCCTGGGGCCAAGAGGCCCTGAGCCCCCATACCAATCCCTAGGCCCAGCTACACCCTGCCCTATGGTCCTGTATAGGCCTTCCAATCCCAGCCCCTTGCAAGAAGTAAAAAATAAAATGTGTTATATCTAACCATTCTCCCCCCATGGTCCATCCTCTCCTCCTTTATTCACATCCCCACACCTTCCCCCTGTTGCCCACTCCTTCTTACTCCAGATGTCTATACCCCATTGAGTATATATGCTGTTACCTCTCCTAGCCACCTCTGATGGGAGCAAAGTTTCCTTCATTCCCTCTTGCCTCTCATCTTCCATATCATTGCAATAGCATATTGAAATAAAGAAAAATCTTATTATATGGAATATCTTGGCCTATTCCCCCCTCTCCTTTTTCTTTCTCCCCTTATATTTCCCTTTTTTTTCTATTGACTCCATTTTTACACCATATTTTATCTTCAAATTTAGCTTTCTCCTGTGCTTCAACTATAAAAGCTCCCTCTACCTGCTCTATTAACTGAGAGGGTTCATATGAGTATTATCAGTGTCATTTTTCCATGCAGGAATACATGCAGTTCATCATCATTAAGTCCCCCATAATTTCCCCCTCTCCTCCAATCTCCATGCTTCATCTGAGTCCGGTATCTGAAGATCAAACCTTCTTTTCATCTCTGGCCATTCCAAAAGGAACATTTGAAATTCCCTGGTTCATTGAAAGTCCATCTTTTTCCCTGGAAGAGGACATTTAGCCTTGCTGGGTAGTTCATTCTTGGCTGCATTCTAAGCTTTTTTGTCATCCGTTTTATTATATTTCAAGCCCTACGAGCTTCCAATCAAGTTGCTGCTAAGTCCTGTGTGATCCTGACTGCAGCTCCACGATATTTGAACTGTGTCCTTCTGGCTGCTTGTAATATTTTCTCTTTGACTTGGGAGTTCTGGAACTTGGCTATAATATTCCTGGGGGTTGGTTTTTTGGGATCTCTTTCTCTGGGGGATTCGTGGATTCTCTCCATTTCTATTTTGCCCTCTGCTTCTAGAATATCAGGGCAATTTTCCTGTATTAATTCTGTGAAAATAATGTCAAGACTCTTTTCCTGATAATGACTTTCAAGTATTCTAATAATTTTTCAATTATCTTTGCTAAGTCTGTTTTCCATATCAGTTGTTTTTTCAATGAGATATTTCACATTTTCTTCTAATTTTTCATTATTTTTTGGTTTTGAAGTATTGATTCCTGATTTCTGGTAAATTCCCCAATCTCCCTGAATTCTAGTCTTTGTCTGAAGGATTTGTTCTCCTCAGAGAGTTTTCTTATCTCTTTTTCCATCTGGCCAATTTTGCTTTTTACAGCATTCTTCTCCTCAATAACTTTTTGAACTGTTTTATCCATTTGGCCTAAGCTGTTTTTTAGCATGCTATTTTCTTCAGCATTTTTTTGAATTTCCTTGACTAAGCTGCTGACTTCATTTTCATGTTTTTCCTGCATCTCTCTCCTTTATTTTCTCAGTTTTTCTTCCAACTCCCTCATTTGATTTTCAAAGTCTTTTTTGAGCTCTGTCATAGCCTGAGCCCAATTTCTGTTTTTCCTCGAGTCTTTAGATGCTGGAGATTGTGCTTCCTCATCTTCAGACTGAGTATTTTGATCCTTCTTGGACTCATTTGCAAAATATTTCTCAATGGTCTTCCTCTTGTTTCTCTGCTTGCTCATTTTCCCAGCCTGAGCCTGAGCTTTTGGGACACCACCACAAGGGTCTCAGTGTGTGAGGCTCTGTCCTCCCTCCTGGTCTGTGAATGAACCTATGTGCTCCCCTCTGCCACAGGGCTAAGGTAGGGGGGTCCTGCTCTTCTGTGGGGGGGCCTAGAGTGTGATCAGGATCTGAATCTGATCAGAGGCCCAAAGGCCTGTTCCAGAGGCAGAGGACAGAGATCAGCAGTCTCTTTCTCTTCACTCCCCTCCCTAGGTTCAGTGAGCCCATGTCCTGGGGGTTCCTGCTTACTGGCTCTGCCTGATTCTGTTTCCAGATCTGGGCTGCCTGCTGTGTGCCCTGAGGGCTGGGCTCCATGTGCTCGCTCTGGCAGAGGTCCCCTGCTGTTCCCCCACTTTGTGCCCAGTGCTCCCCAGGGTGTAGCTCAGGAGACTCCCCCGCTGCTGTGAGCTGGGGCTCCCAGCACCCTGGGGCTGCCTCCGGGAGGCTGAAGTTCTTTCACTCTGGCACACCACCCCTCTGGCGGTGCCCCTCCGACCCCGGGGAGCAGAGCCTTTCTGCTCTTTTCCAGGTTACCTTGAGTAGGAGAACTGCCTCGCTGGGTCCCTTTGTGGGTTCTGTCTCTCGAAAGTTTAGTTAGAGTGCTTAGCTTATGAGTTTTATCAGAGAGCACCTAAGACTTAATCCTTTCTTGTGGCCATCCTGGCTCTGCCAGACTTAGATAATTTGAATCGAAAAATAAACAAGAAAGAAGTTAAGGAGATAAATGGGTTGCTAGAAAATATAGATGTGATAGACCTATAGTGGAAACTGAATGAGGATAGAGAGGAATATACCTTTTTCTCTGCAGTACATGGAACTTATACAAAAATTGGCCATGTGATAGGACATAAACCCTAATGATCAACTGCAGAAAGGCAGAAATAGTGAATACATCTTTCTCAGATCACAAAGCATAAAAGTCAAATGCAATATTGGGCCAAGGAGATATAGAAGCAGAACCAATTGGAAAATGACTAACCTCATTTTAAAGAACGAGTGTACCAAAAAAAAAAATTATAGAAAGAATTAACCATTTTATCCTAGATAATGGCAATAATGAAACAACATACCAAAACCTATGGGACTCACTCACAGCAGCTCTCAGGGGATATGTTATAGGTTTAAATGCTTACATGAATAAATTTGAGAAAGAGGAAATCAATGAACTAAACATGCAACTAAAAAAATTAGAGAAAGAACAAATTCAAAATGACCAATTAAATACCAAATTAGAGATTCTTAAAATTAAAGGAGAAATTAATAAAATCAAAAGCAGAAAAATATTGAATTAATAAATAAAACCAAAATTTATTATTATTAAACAAACAATAAAATTGATAAATGTCTGGTCAATTGGATTAAAAAAAGAAAGAAGAAAACCAAAGTGATAGTATCATGAATGAAAAAGGTGAACTCACCACCAATGATGATGAAATTAAAGTAATAATTCAAAATTATTTTGCCAAACTCTATGCCAACAAATTTTATAATCTAAGTGAAATGGATGAATATTTACAAAATTATAAGTTGTCCAGGTTAAATGAAGAGGAGATTAAATACCTAAACAACCCTATCTCAGAAAACAAAATTCAACAAGCCATCATTGAATTCCCTAAGAAAAAATCTCCAGGTCCTGATGGATACACAAGTGAATTCTACCAAACATTTAAGGAACAATTGGTTCCAATACCACATAAACGGTTTGGAAAAATAGGGAAAGATGGAACTCTGCCTAACTCTTTCTTTGAAACCAATATGGTGCTGTTACCTAAACCAGGAAGAGTTAAAACAGAGAAAGGAAATCATAGACCTTTTTTCCCTAATGAATATAGATGCAACAATCTCAAATAAAATCTTAGCAAAATGATTACAACAAGTTATCACTAGGATAATACATTATGATCAAGTAGGATTTATCCCAGGAATGCAGGGTTGGTTCAATAATGGAAAAATTCTTAGTATACTCAATTATATCAAGAACAAATCTATCAGAAATAATATGATCATATCAATAGATGCTGAAAAAGCTTTTGACAAAATACAACATCCATTCCTACTAAAAACACTAGAGAGTGTAGGAATAAATGGACTGTTCCTTAGGATAATTAGCAATATCTACCTTAAACCATCAACAAGCATTATATTCAATGGGGAAAGACTAGAGGCATTCCCAAATAAAATCAGTGGTGAAAAAGGGGTGCACATTATCACCACTACTATTCAATATCGTATTAGAAATGTTAGCTGCAGCAATTAGAGAAGAAAAAGAAATTGAAGGATTTAGAATTGGGAAGGAAAACTCTCACTCTTTGCAGATGACATGATGGTCTACCTAGGAATCCCAAGAAATCATCCAAAAAACAACTGGAAACAATTAGCAGTTTTAGCAAATTTGCAAGTTATAAAATAAACCCTCATAAGTCCTCAATTTTTCTATTTATGTCTAGCAGGAAGAGGTAGAAATGGAAATCCCATTCAAAGTAACCTCAGACAATATAAAATACCTGAGAGTCTATTTGCCAAGACAGCCTCAGAAACTTTTTGAAAACATTTGTAAAAAACTTCTCACACAAATTACATCAGATTTAAATAACTGAACAAATATCAACTGCTTATGGATAGGTGGACCTAATATAATACAAATGACACTTCTACCAAAAATAAACTACCTGTTTAGTGCCCTACCAATTAAAATTCCAAATAATTATTTTAATGAGTTAGAAAAAATTGTAAGTAAATTCATATGGAGAAATAAAAAGTCATGAATTTCCAGGAGCTTAATAAAAAAAAGTGCACAAGAAGGGGGCTTACCCCTAACTGATCTAAAATTATATTATAAAGCATCAGTCATCGAAACTGTTTAGTTTTGGCTAAGAAATAGAGTGGTGGACCAGTGAAATAGACTAGATGTAATATCAGGAAATGTTTATAATAATTTGCTGATAATCCCAAAGAGTCCAAGTATTGGGATAAAAATTCTCGCTTTGATAAAAACTTCTGGGAAAATTGGAAGTTAGTATAGAAGAAAATTAGATTAGACCAACACCTAACAACCTTTATCAAGACAAGATGCAAATGGTTACAGTATTTTTACATAAAAAACAATACTATAAACAAATTAAAAGATCAAGGACTAGTTTTCCTGTCAGATCTATGGAACGGGGAGCATTTTATGACTAAGAAAGAGTTGGAGAAGTTCAGCAAAAACCAACTAGATGATTTTTATTATACTAAAGTAAAAACCATTTGCACAGATAAAACCACTTTAACCAAGATCAAAAGAAATGTAGTAAACTGGGAAACAATCTTTACAAATAATGATTCTGACAAAGGATTCATTTCTAAAATATACAGAGAAATGAGTCATATTTTTAAAACAAAAAGCCATTCCCCAATTGACAAATGGTCAAAGGATATGCAAAGGCAATTTACAGATGAGGATATCAAAAGGAATCCATAGCCATATGAAAAATTGCTCTAAATAATTACTTATAATAGAAATGCAGAGTAAACCTTCTCTGAGGTACCACCTCACACCTCTCAGGCTGGCCAATTTGACGAGAAGGGATAATGGCCGTTGTTGGAAGGGTTGTGGGAACTCTGGGACACTATTACACTGTTGGTGGAGCTGTGAACTCATTCAACCTTTCTGGAGAGAAATTTAGAGCTATGCCCAAAGGGCAACAAAATTGAACATACCCTTTGACCCAGCAATAACATTACTGGGTCTATACCCTGAAGAAATGATGACAAAGGGTAAAAACATCACTTGTATAAAAATATTTATAGCAGACCTGTTTGTGGTGCAAAAATTGGAAATCAAGTAAATATCTTTCACTTGGGGAATGGCTTAGCAAACTGTGGTAAATGTATGTCATGGAACATGATTGTCCTATTAGAAACCAGGAGGGATGGTATTCCAGGAAAGCCTGGAGGGATTTGCATGAACTGATGCTCAGTGAGATGAACACAACTAGAAAAACACTGTATAACCTAACAGCAATATGGGGGTGATGATCAACCAATTTTGGGCTGTCTGTAAGGGAGAGTGCCATCTGTATTCAGATAAGGAGCCGTGGACTTTACTTAAAGTTCAAGGACTATTCCCTTTAATTTAGAATAAAAATCAGATATCTTATTATCTGATCTTTTTATCTCTTAGACTTTTTGTCTCTTCCACAAGGTTATGATATCTCTGTCATCACACTCAATTTGGATCAATATCCAACATGGAAACAAAGTAAAGACTGACAGATTGCTTTCTGTGGGGAGTTGGGGGAGGGAAATAAGATTGGGGGGAATTGTATAACTAAATTAATATCTTTAATATTAAAAAAAAGTTATGTATAAAAAAGAAACAGTCAAAATCTACAAACCAGGAACTTTCTGTTTTATTGATTATATAGATTAAATAAGATATAAAACTTCAAGCCATGCAAATTAAACTTAAAAGTTTAATGGTCACATGACCATTTGTAGGATTGGTTGTTTAACATTTACCAGTGTATCATTAGTTACAACTGAAATTTCCTTCTTTTTGTTTTGCTTTAAAGAAAATGTTCATTGTTTAGGTCATTTTTCCACCAGCTATAAAAAGGATCAAATAGAAAATGTCTTATAATTGAAAGGTTCAAGGACTTTCACAAAATTCTAATTGTAAAGTCTTTGTCAAATTGTAGAATCATTGATTGGGTAGTTGAGACTGTGAATATATGAGAATATTTCCTTTCAAGTGGCTAAGGGTGGGTAAGTTGTCTAACAAGGGATGACTCCGTGATATTGCTTGGTAATATTAAAGTATCAATTGAATTTCATTAATGCCATCCTTTGAACTGTGAAACTTCACTCTATTCCCCATGACTGAAAATTGTCCTGTTTTAAATTCATTAAATAAAATTATGTGATGCTGAGGTTAATTAATCATGAATACCCAGTGGAGAAAACAAAGTCTATAAATGGAATATTGATCTTCTAGGAGGTCACTACCTTGCAACAGTAATGGAATTAGCTACAGGTGTGTTTTGTGAACATTTAAAGATAATTAACAGTAATAAACCCTGAGTTTGTAGTTAATTAGATCAGTTATAGGTATTTCACAAAGATGAAACTAGCCACTCAAATTCTATAAACTCCAACTGGATATGGCAAAGAGTGGATAAGACCATCAATTACTACTAAGAGCTTTTCCTTGATGAATGCCAGACTTTAGTCTATTTCCTTTCCATTGTATTAATGCTGACATCATTAATTTAATATAAGCAATGTTCCTAATCTCTCTTCAGCAGAACTTTGCCATTCCTCTGTCTTGCCAATTTTTTCTTTAATGTCTTCTCAGTTTACTCTGGCATCATTCTCTTACACTTGGACTATTATGACAGATCTTTCAACTGCCACTTCTCCTTATCCTTGAAATTCTTCACATCATTGTCAGACTAGTATTCCATATATATCACATCTTTTCTAAACCATCTTCAGTGTTTTCCAATTGTCCAAGGAGTAAAATTCGAAGTTTAAGAATTCTTTAATATATAAGTTCCTCTACTCACTTATTAGCACCTGGTTAGATCTTATTTGACATTAGTCTTCTCTGAATATTTCATATTGTTAGTAAGTTGATTTATACACATTTCTAAACAGGCTACATTGTTTCTATATCTATGGTCATAGTTTCCTTATCAGCTGGTAGATTATTTTCTTTGTTTGATGAATAGATTCACAATGTGTTTTTAATAATAAGTATCTAAAAATCCATTTACATGTGGCACTCCTTATTGATAGAAATTACTCAAAAATCTCACAAATTAATATTATGTAAGCTTATTATGCTTTATTTATTTTGTAAAATATGGGCTAATTAAATTTTAATATGGTTTCTAATGAAAGCAGGAAGTTTTTTTTTTGGGGGGGGGGGTCTGTGGATTATGCTTGATATCTTTATCCTAAGGGATTTAAAGAAAGGAAATTCTCTCTGTAAGGTAAATTAGAGATTGATTGATTTGCACAGGATTTCATATCCAGAGTGTGTCAAAAGTAAGATGTCATCTTCCTGATAGGGAGGTCACTTCTCTATCCACAATGCAATTCTGCCTCTTACCATGTCTTATTTTTATACTTGTGTGTGTGTTTAAACGGTTTCTTAGATTTGTAGTTCCTTGGAGTTACGGATTGTATAATATAAAATCTGCTATGTTAGTCTTAATTCTCTTTATTTTAGTCAAAAATTTACTTAATTTTTCTTTATCAAGAGAACACTTAATACTTCTAGGCCCATATATAAGTATTTATGAACCTTATTACTATTTTACATGTTAAATGAGAAACATCTTATTATTAATCTGTGCTTGAGTTTTCCCAGTATTTTATTTAATATATTCTTCTATTTTTTAATGAAACTTGTGAGAGGAAGCAGTAAAGCAGAAAAAGATTTAATAGGAAATTTGAACATATACTATATAATTTTCTTTTTTTCCCTTGTAAAACAATTCATTTTTCAATGATGAAGATCTGGGAGACAAATTTAATTGCTAAATTTATTTAATCTGCTAGTGTGGTTAATATGTTGCTTACCTTGTGGTTTCTAAGATTAAACCACAATTGCCTCAGTTCATTAATATCTACTGTGCAGTACTAATCATTTTTAATAGCTTTTGAAAAATTAAACATTGAAAAGAGCTATACAGTATTATAATGCCTCATTTTAAAAAAGTACTCATTCTATTAAAATCTAACTACATGAATTTGTCAGGAATACGTTTGAATTACTTTTGACTAACATTAGTCAAAGTTGAATAACTCCCTGCTTATGGTCCTTACTATTCTGAAGACAAGTAAAGTAAGATATACCACCATTCATCAGTGAATAGAATCAATGCACATGTCTAATTTCAAATAATTCAGGTCATATTAATGATTTAAGAGACTGAATATGCCAATTTGTTTCTCAACACTGCTGGAGGTCACAAGTAATTGCAATTTTTTTTCAGGTTGCTTTCTCATAGTGGGTGATATTCTCCTTTAGAATTCTAATATACTAGTATTTATGAAGTATATGTTTTGTGCATAGTTGTATGTGAAGTACTATTGAAATATGTCTCTATCATAATCATTAATATTAATAACATTATATAACTATAATTTATATATTTTATGTATATATTTATTTGTGTATATGGATATTATTTATATTTGAGACTCACAACAATTCTGTTTGGAGATGTTTTTATAATCTGCATTAAAATGAAACTTCATGATTTCTAATCCAGTGTTCTAACTGACTCTTCAAAAATAAAGTAATAGGACACCACACCTAACTTAGGAGCTTTTAAATAAATGAGGAAACTTCATAGACATAGAAAATAAAGTAAGGTAGAATATGACTAACCATAGTTTGCTGTCTATATGTGCATCTATATATTATGACATTTATAGTGCAATTATTCTTATAAGGAGAAGATCCATGTAGTGTGGCAATAATGAATAAAATATTCACAGAAGAAGTAAACTGGACCTGAGTTTGAAGGAAAGTATAGATATGAAATTAGAAGAGAATGGGGGTACAGGGATTTGGGAGGGGAAAGGTAGAGATAAATTTGAATAGCATTACCCAAACAAGAAAGTGATGATAAATATAATGGCATAATGATTTTTTATAGGAGAGATAAAGGAATGATTTGACAATGTGACCTTGGAATTTAGACTCAGAAAAGAACAGGACTTATGAGTATTTATTAATCTAATTGTAGTATCAATGAGAGATCAAATTTGGGAGAGGCCAAAGCCAAAAACAAGTTGCGATTCTCATCAGGAGAAGTACATTGAAAAGATAATGGCATAAATATGTGTGTGCTCACATATATACACATATGCATATTTATATATAATTTGAATAAATATACAATATAAAAGCATTCACAATGTTATATTTAAATTCCTTTTATGGAAAAATTCCAGAAAAGAGGGTCTTAACTCTTTCATCTGTAAAATAAAGGATGTGGACTAGATAAACTCTAAGTCTCCTTCTAGATATAAACAAATGATTCTATTATTGTGCATAATTATACATTTAGAATTTTTTAGTAAAATTTGGTAAAACTCTAAAGATATGAAACATATCTTAAGAGGCAAAACTCCATCTCTGGACCCTCTTTATTCTCTGTAGGCTTCCAAAAGAAAATCATGGTTAGTTGCTTTTTCTCCTGTTCTAATCTCTGGGAAGGCTATATTTTTCACTCTCCTCACTATTTAAAACTATATATTTAATTTCTTGGAGAAAACTAAGCCTCACTGGTTCAGCTTGCAGTAGAACTCACTAAATTATGTTTTAATGACTTGGCATTTCAGAAACACTGAATATAAAAAGTCACAGTATAGATCATTTTCTTTATTTTTTAAAGAAAGATTTTATTTATTTTTAGTTTTACAAATTTTCCCCTATTCTTGCATCCCTTGCCCCACCCCCTACAGAAGGTAGTCTGTTAGTCTTTACATTGTTTCATGGTATATATTGATCTAAGTTGAATGTGATGAGAAAGGATTCATATCCTTAAGGAAGAAAAATACAATATAAGAGATAGCAAGATTATATAATAAGATAATGGGGTTTTCTACATTAAAGATATTAGTCCTTGATCTTTGCTTAAAGTCCACAATTTTTTCTCTAGATACAGATGGTATTCTCCATCTCAGATGGCCCCAAATTGTCCCTTATTGTTGCACTGATGGAATGAGCAAGTCCATCAAGTGTGATCATCACCCCCATGTTAATGTTAGGGTGTACAATATTTCTTCTGCTTCTGCTCATATTGCTCAGCATCAGTTCATGCAAATTCCTCCAGGTTTCCCTGAATTCCCATCCCTCCTGATTTCTAATAGAACAATAATGTTACATGAAATACATATACCGCAGTTTGTTAAGCCATTCCCCAATTGAAGGACATTCACTTAATTTCCAATTCTTTGCCAACACAAACAGGGTTGAAGTGATATGAATATTCTTGCACAAGTGATGTTTTTATCCTTTTTCATAATCTCTTTTGGGGTATAGAGCCAGTAGTGCTATTGTTGGATCACAGGGAATACACATTTTTGTTGCCCTTTGAGCATCATTCCAAATTGCTCTCCAGAAAGGTTGGATGAGTCCACAGTTCCAGAGTTTCCCACTTCCCTTCCAAAAAGTTCATTTTCTAATTCTAGGTTTTTGCAAGGCAAACAAGGTTAAGTGACTTGCCCAAGGCCACACAGCTAGGTAATTATTAAGTGTATGAGACCAGATTTGAACCCGGGTACTCCTGACTCCAAGGCTGGTGCTTTATCCACTACGCCACCTAGCCACCCCCAAAAAGTTCATTTTTCTTTAGAAGAACTTTGCTGCTGTAGAATGCTCTGAGTTTCATTATTCACATTATCAGTTGTCTGTAACAAAATTAGAATAATACTATTAAAACTACCCTGAACTCAATCTGTTTCAGTTTTCTTTTCTACAGTACTTCACAAATGTGTGTTTTCTTGGTGTTGTTAGACCAAAATTAGCAGAAGTACTTAATTGATCTATATTTTATTATATGTCAGTTTCAGAGCCTTCATTGAGCAAGCAATCATCTGTAAACAGAAGGTCATGTACCAATACTCCTTTTATTTTGATCTTGGCTTGCAGCCATTTCAAATTGAAGAATTTGCTATCCATGCAGTAGCTGACCTTGAGGTCACATTGATCCTCAGTGAAGGCATTCGATAACAAGGTTGAAAACATCATGCCAACAAGCATGGGAGAAAGGATACATCTTTGTTTCACTCCACTGTTGACTTGGAAATCTCAAGAACATTGTCCACTCTCAAGAAACTGGGCATGCATGCCATCATGAAATTGAAGTACAATACTGATGAACTCCAGGAAAATAAATTGTGACATAATTTTCTATACACCCTCACAACTGACAGTATCAGAGGCCTTGACCATATCTACAAATGTTGTATACATATCACTTTCCTATTCCTAACATTTTTCCTGGAGTTGTTGGACAGCAAATACCATAACTACTGTTCCTTAACCCTTTCTGAAATCACACTGGCTTCTCAGAGGAGAAGATGCCATACCAAGGTTCTTTCTTGAGCCAAACTGCTTAGCATTCCACCATTACTTCAGAGATTGCAGCTATGATGGGCTTTCAGGTTGTTAGAATTCCAGGACACTTGCCAAAAAGACCATTCTATGGAGAGCTCACATAGGGCAAACAGACACAAGGGCATCAGAAGAAGCATTAGGAGAATTTGCAGCATGGGAGACAATGGCATGGGGTAATCCAGCATGGCTCTGAAGGTGCTGTGTTCATCAAGCACAGTGTTTCACTCTGAGAAGGGCTCCTTTGAAGTAGCTCAAAGGAAATGTGACATACTTATGTTTAGAGTACCCATCCCAGGACTATTCATGCCAAACCTATGTAGAGCACTCTTAATTTGTATTGGGCTGCTCAGCCACAGTAAGATACACTGTGATTTGACTCAAACATAGTGATGTCATTTTGGTCTTCTTTGATAACAAAGACAAGAACCAACCAACTTCACAAACTTCTTCCATTCTTTACTTCATCATTTTACTACATCTTTTTCTGATCAGATTGGGAGATATATACAAAAATATTTTGCATATTTAACAAGTGAATTTCAATTTACAGAAAACATAAAGAAAGACCGCCATATGTTTCCCTCATAGTGATATTTCTAGTCATATTAACACAGATGAATTTTCAAAAGTATTTGTAATGGAATAAACCTCATTTTATAATTTATTTTTAGATAACATTTTTCATATTTTAGAGAATCAGTGTAGTACATTGATTGAATTGGAGTCAGAAACAGTTGGATTCAAATATTCCTCCAACATGCCCTATGATGCACACATAACAAGCTCACTAAGCTTAAGTTCAAATCCGACAACTTACTTATTGTTTAGATGAGCTGTGATTTATAGTAATCTGCAGAGGAGGTCACGTACCCTTAGGATATAAACCTGTATTTAATCAAACTGTCTGCTTTGGGTACATCAAGAAAAAAAAACAAATATTTTAAACAATAATGGAAGAAAGAAAAAAAGAAATATGTGGATCTCCAAAAGAAATTACACTGGTGCAGAAAATTAATATCCAATACATTATTTTTTATTTCAGTTTTGGCAGGTTAAAAATAAATTATACTGGAATTTCCACTGGAATCTTTTTAAATATTAAAACACAAAAACAGAGGACTATTAATGACTTATTAGAAATGTTCTAGGAATAGCAAAGAAATAATGATCTTAGACTAAGTCTCCTGAAACAGAGAAGTTCCTTGATCAACCTGGAGGAAGAATTTAGGTCCAGGAAAAGACAATTCTACAATGAGGTGTACAAAGGAGAACTTGGCCCTAAGCTATTGATATATATTACACAGTTTGTGGAGGTTTGGGAAAACACATCTACTTGGCAATTCTGTTTTGTTTCTACTTGTGGGGTGTGATCCTCAGTCTTAAAATATTGTTAAAAGGTCTGGGAGTCTCATAAAACTCTTTAAGGAAGGAAGGTAGATTTCCACCAAAGAGGAAAGAGTTTCGCTGAAAGTTGGTGTGGTAATGATGGTGGTGGTGGTGGTGGTGGTGGTGGTGGTCATGGTGGTGTGTGTGTGTCTGTGTGTGTGTGTGTGTGTGTGTGTGTGTGTGTGTGTGTGTGTTTGTGTGTGTGTGTGTTTAATAACAACTGCTCAATATTATGACCGCAGTTTATAGTCTCCATTATGCATAGGAGTTTAGAATATTTTTCCTATTAGATGAAGTTTACATATGAGCCAAATTCTAATGTTTCTGATGGGAGCCCTACAGATAAATGAGACAAAATAGCAAACTATTTGAGAGAGAGAGAGAGTGAGAGAGAGAGAGAGAGAGAGAGAGAGGGAGAGAGAGAGAGAATTACTGAGTCTGTAATTTCAGAGATTCATTTCTGGGCCATAAAGTAGATATTCATAAAAGTAAAGCATTTTGTAATCATTAAAATATCATATGCATAGAAGTATTATTATTCCAATTACTTATTACTTTCAAAAATCCAGGCCTTTATGTTCACTCAAATAAGAAAAATAAAATAATTTAACTTCTTAAAGTTTAGTGATTTGTGATTCTCTTAAATGAGGTTGTGCCTGGAAATGCAGAAAATGAGTCGTTAATACTTAGAAATATTTCACATCAGACTTCTATACTTGTTGAGGTGGTCACCAGTTATATCAAGCATGGAGCAATTAATCCATAAAACTTGAAATCAACAGTATAAACTATTTTCATAGAATTACCTTCATATCAACCAACAGGTAGCCTACATTCATATAAACCAGACCAAGTACAACCTATTTTTTACAGTTCAGTCAGCTCAGTTATGGATTTAGCAATGTAGCAATGGTTTTCCTTCTCCCCTTTGTCAATAACTACCTGTATGCTTTTACTGTCCCTCTCTGTTTTCATATCTTTCTCATTCTCCAAAAGCCAAATTAATTGGTGTAAATTGAAATAACTTGAAACATAGTTTCTGCTAATTGAATAAATTATTAAATGAGTATTTCTAAAATCTCTTTTTTTAGCATCATAAGGCTTAAAGGAGGAAAGTACTTTAGATGTCATCTAGTCCAACATTCTACTCCAATATTATCATCATATTGGTGAGCACTGAGTTGTACAATTTCTAATAGATAATGAATGGCAGAGAATCAGGATTAGAAACCAGGTCCTCCATTGATAAAACCATCATCCCTTCTTTATCATATTGTGTCCTTTGATCCTCAAAAATGATAATGTATGGAACTTATTCAGCAGGTGTAGGAAGCAAGTCAAAATCAGCTTAAGGCATGCAGCAAAGATGTGCATTCAGTAGAAGTCTGAACTGGAATCAGGAAGATCTGAGTTAGAATCTAGTCTCATAAAATTATTAGTCATATGACTGACCAAGTCACTTCTCTTCTGTTTGCCTCAGTTCCATATTCTAAAAAATAGGAGACTTCCCGCAAAGATAGTGGAGAGGAGACAGACAGGGTGCTAATGTCTCCTGATCTTCCCTCATATATAATATGAAATAAACCTCTTAAAAGTAATTTGATAAATGAAACCTAGAAAAAGAAGCTAGGAGAAGATCATTTAACTCAAGGTTTGTCTTCAGGGATTGTGAGTGATCCAGGTACAGATTGCTATCTATGGTTATTACATAAGATGTAAGGTTTTCCATGGTAAAGCTTTATAGTTTAGCTACAGAGAATTACTGACCCCCAATTCACCCCTGATATATGGGGAGGGGAGATGAGCAGGAATGATCTTATGTACGTATTTAAACAGTTTGAGTATTTAAAAGAACCCCTGAATGTCCTTGACTGGTACTGGCCAGAATCTCAAGGCCATACTTCATTATCATTATCTATCTCTTCAGGAACTAGACACTCCTGAATGTAGACAACATAATTCCTGGGGTTTGGGGAGGGGTGGCTCCCTTCTTGGTCAACTGGGAAAATTTGTTTTTATTTCACAAAAAAACTGGCAAGAAACTCTTTTTCTCAAGCTTTATAAGGTCTCATTAGACCTTAGCCTAATTGGAATTTCACCCATAGAGAGGAGGTTCTGCCCTGTGACCTTCCCAATCACACTGGAGGCTTTAGCCTAGGCCTCCCCAGCTGTTCTAGATTCAGATGTTGAAGTTCCCCTGAATCAGTGATATTTTGCTTTTAAAATTTATGTTTATATAGGCTTCACCTTTCTTCTTATTATAATTAAGACTTATTGGTTACTTTTGCTGTAAAACTGATTTATTTCTCCATGTTTTATAATCAGTTTATTAAATATACATTTTAGTCTTTTTGGTGTGAACGTGTCATTTTGAAGGAGCAAATAAAATCCAAAACTCATTAGTCAAACAAGCAGAGATCTGGCCAGGAGCGGAAAGAGCTGGACTAGCCTAGGATCAGCTGTGGAGGCATTGATTGTGGGAAACATGGTCCAAGAGTAAACTAGGGAGTGGAAGATTTGGCTTTGGGACTGATGGTTTGGGACACTCCAGCAGGGCTGGAGTTTTAGTTCCAGTGGGGAGAGTTGCAGACATCAATCTGCTGGGCTCCTCTGGTCCAGAGAACTGCAGACTCCATACTTTCACTTCAGTGGAGTACTCTTCTCAGAACACACACAGTAATAGTTCACCCCAAACTCAAGATTCAGGAGTGGGCAGCAGAGCTTGTTCAACAGTGAATAGAGAGAGTAATTACCTTGCCTCAGGGCATAGCACACACTGTTCAAGGATAAATGTATCCAGCCACCCACACCCTCCAGGCCAAGGGAAAGGGCCTCAAATTAAGGTCACAGACTCTCCAGAGAAAGTAATCAGCAGTCCCAAATGATGCAACCATATGGAGCCATTAAACTCAGTGAGCAAAGCCTCTAGCACCCGGTACAGTCCAGCCACGTGTAGTTATTAAACTCCATGAGTAAACGTTCTAGGCATATCAACACCAAACCTCTGTGATTAGATCCACCCCCAACATGAGATCTTAAGAAAATGAAGAAAGACCATTGAAAAGGGGGGTACATAGAAAAATTCGTAGAAGGAAAAGAACCTAAATCAGAGAGATCCAGAACCTCTGATGAGAATATGATTTGGTCACCAGCCAAGAAAGAATTCCTTGATAAAATCAAGAAGAACTTTAAAAATCAATTGGAAGATATGGGAGAGAAAATTAACACCTTGCAAAAAAGAAAACAAATCCATGGAAAATACAATTGTACAAATGCAGAAAGAAAATAATTCTCTCAAAACCTCAAATGGTCAAATGGAAAACTCTTTCAAAAATAGAATTGATTAATTGGAAAAGGAGTTGCAAAAGGAAAATGAAGAAAATTCTCTAAAAGAATGAATGGAGTCTATAATGAATGATGTCATGAGATAACAATAATCTGTTAAACAAAGCCAAAAGTATCAAAAACAAAAGAAAACATAAAATACCTCATTGACAAAATTACTGACCTTGAAAACAGAAGTAGGAGAAACAACTTAAGAATCATTAATTTCCCCAAAATTATTGAAAAGAAAAAAACCCTACAAATAATATTACAGAATTTAGTGATGGAAAATTGACCTGACATCATGGAGGCAAAAGAGTTATTGAAAGACTACATCAATCCCCTCTGGAAAGGCAACCCAGAATGAAAACACCAAGGAATATTGTGACCAAATTCCACAACTATCAGATAAAAGAGTCCATGAAACTGACTATAGCCCTACCTGGGATAAAGACTAATAACTCTTGAGAATTTTATCTCTATTAGAGAGAATATACTTAGTCAGAAGTGGTGGACATTTATAACTTTTAAGTTACTCAGAATTATTTAAAAACAATACCTCCTTAAAAGGGGGGGGGCATATAGAGTTGGGAGGCTGGAGAAGATTGAATGGAGAAAATATCATTAAATTAAGATGTACAAAGGACCTATTGCAATACAGGGGAAGAAGGGAGGAGGTGAAGGTGAAAACTGCCTGAATTTTACTCTCATCAGATTTGGAACCTTGTCCTGCCTTTCAAGTATTAAAAGGAGAAAAAAGGGGAGGGGGGAGGAAAAGGGGAACTAACAGAAGGAAGGGAAGGAAGAAAGGGCAAAGAGAAAGGGGAAAGCAAGGGGAGGGTATTTGGATATAGGAGGGCAAACACACTAAAGGTGGGGATATTCAAAAACAAAATACTGAGGATTTGAATAAAGTGAAAAATTGCAAAATTCAAAAGTAATTAATTAATTAATTTAATTAAAACATTCTATAAATTGGGGAAGAAAAAAAGAACTTATGTGGAGGAAGGTTGTTGGAAAAAAATGTTTTTTGCTAGGCAATGGGATTAAGTGGCTTGCCCAAGGCCACTCAGCTAGGTAGCTATTAATGTCGGAGACCGGATTTGAACCCAGGTACTCCTGACACCAGGACCGGTGCTGTATCCACTGCGCCAACTAGCTGCCCCCCCA
Organism: Macrotis lagotis; assembly: GCF_037893015.1. Classification (NCBI taxonomy): domain Eukaryota; kingdom Metazoa; phylum Chordata; class Mammalia; order Peramelemorphia; family Peramelidae; genus Macrotis; species Macrotis lagotis. The sequence continues at coordinate 233,593,639 of NC_133666.1, read as the reverse complement.
CCTAGCTGTCCCTGAAATTTTTTTTTGTAAAATACTTTAGAAATTTATATATGTTATATAAATGTTAACTATTATAAAACATGTAAAGTTGCAGATTTCAGTCAGAGGACCAGGGTTCTGTCATTTATTTCTACCGTCACCATGGAAAAGGTCTGTACCCTCTCTGCCCCTCAATTTCCTCATCCACGAGGTAGACATGTGTGTATGTGCATGTGTGTGTATTGTGATTAGTTGACCTTTCAAGTCCCCATTATGTTCTAATTTATCTAATTTATTATTAATTGGTCATCCTATTTTATGTCACAGATGATGAACTGTTTCTAATCCAACTTCATATTCAAAAGGAAAACAATAGTTCACAGTTCTCTATTTCAGAAATAATGTGGGAATGAGTCTAATAAATTTTTTAGTTATAGAATTTATTATTATTGTCTTCAAATAATAATTTTTAAAAGGAAATATAACCCATACATGATTCCAGTGGAAACTTCCAGAATATCATTGAATCATTATCAACCCAGTTTACCATTTCTTCTATGCCTCATACTTTGAGTACAGGAATATACCAATATCTGTAGTTTTTTTTATCATAGAGGACTTAAAAATGCCTATGGGTATTAAAACTCCAAATAAAGTTGAGTTTTGCCCAAGATCACAAAATTAGTAAGGATCAGAGCTAAGAATGACCTGAACTAAGATCAGATGCTTCTGAAATCAAAGCTCTTTCCAATCAAGTCCTATAGAATTGCCTGAAACATTTCAGAAATAAAAGATTTATTCTCAGTCACAGATATAGTAAGTGATGGAAACCAGATCTTCCTGACTCCAATTTAAACATTTTACTTAATTTAATTGATGCCAACATTTAGATTTTTTTAAAAATCATAACAATAACATTCATACTTCAGGAGTATAAATAAGATTTAATAGGAATACATAGCAGGTGATTTTCTCTCAATCATTTTATTGTCTCTTCATTGGTATCTCTGTAAGACATTTTACAGTAAGGAAAAAAATTATTTCATATTTAAAATAATTTTGGAGATAAATGTTTTATTATTATCATTTACAACATTTTTATTGGAGTAAACATGCCTGGAAAATCCATTTCTACTCTGCTGTCATCACTACAAATTTAACACAATATCTCCTTGATTAATGTATTTATGTCAACTTGATTAAGAATCTCTGTATTCTCTTCAATAACTTCTTCCTGAACTGAATTTTGTGTTCAATGTCAAAAGTGTAGACAAAGTCCCTTACACTTGTTCTGTGAAAATATGATAGTAACTTTAAAATATCTATACCAAAATAAAACTGGATGTTAACATCATTAAAAAAAATCAGTGAGTGGTTTTCTTTTCTTTGTCATCTTTCTACTCACCAATGCCAATAAATTTTTTGATGAAGTAAACATTTTTGAAATTTTACATTTTGTTGTCTACAAAAATTGTTTTTTAATTTAATTCTATTTTGTGTAATATCAATAATTCCCTAGATTCTTACCATTATCCCTGATGTTGACTGACAGTCCATTTTTGTTCAAGAAGATGGATAAATTGTGCTAAGTTGTCCTGAGAGTTGAAATAACCTCAAATTGTAGAAAAAGAAAAACTGTCTCAATAGAATAAGACTACAATTTTAAGCAATTTAAGTAGAACAAGCTCTTTATCCTTTTTTCTAATAATGCTAGACATAAAATTTTATGACTATATATGTATGAGAACAAATAAAATATAAATTTAAATTATTTTTGAAAATTTATTTCAATTAGTACTTTGCTTCTTGAAAGTTATTTTCTCAAAAAATGACCAAAAGCAAAAAAACACCAAAAATGCCAACCTTCTTATAGAATCTCATGAGATTTCATGATTGATGCAAAATGATGCTAACTTTTTTTCATAAGAAACATTAAATCTTATTTTACTTATTTTCATTGTATTCAGGTTCAATGTATAAATTATTCATGTGAAAAGGAAAGCATCTATTTACTGAACTAATTTTGCTTCTTAGTAACCTGAACATTTCTCTGAAATCATAGCAGTGATGAAAGTGCAAAGAAAGTTCCTATTGAAGAAAGAAATCAAAATCATAATTAAATTTCACCTCTATTCAATTCTTACCACTTTCCATTAAAGCAATTGTTAATTATATTATATGCAGTTCTCAGGTTCTGCAGGTACATTCAACATCATTTATCAACAAAAGCTATCTGAAGTTGTGTGGGGCTTAGATAGTGGAATGGCACTATATTGAGAGAAGTGTATTAAAAATATTTCAATTATTTGTGTGCAAAATATTCTGAGACACAAACTCCTAATAAGTGTAACTACGATGAAGTTATATAGATAATAATAATTGTTATCTTTATTCACATTATTCACTTAAAGGTTTGAAAAAAAATTAAAAATATCTCCTATTCTCCCCTAACAATAAACCTGGAAAGCAAATGAATGCTATTATTACTCCCATTTTATGAGGTGGGTCTTACTGACTCAATAGCTACTGCTCTACCTACTATGCAGCTTAGTTGTTTATATTTCCTCTAAGTTCATATATCAGTGAAAATTGAAATTAGAAAACTTTTAAAAATTTCTTCATAAGTAAAGATATAGCATAAATTTTATGATTTCCCTAAAGTGATTTTACTAATGATACTTTTTTCTGTTAATGAAAATATTTAGTAAATGTTTTATGTTAAATATGAAATTGAAAAATAATACTTGAGTTATTTTATATTCCTTAAGTATATAAAAATCCACCCACATAACAACATCTTTATTGGGAAGTTGAATTTAAAACCAGCTACTTTACATGTTCCATATTTTATGATTCATTAATACTGAGGCTGAGTTAAAGAAAAGGACCTAAATTATACTTTGCCTGTATTTGGTAACCACAGGCATTTTATAGCTCTTCTGAAATGAATTGTTTCTTCATACATCTCATTATCTGATGAATAAATAGTTATTTTTTCCCTACTATGGAGCTCTCTATATAAAAGGATTTCCAATGAAAACTGTATTCCTTTAAAAAAATGAATAAAAGAAAATTGCTACTACCCCTGAAAACGAGATTTAAGCTAAACAGCTTGACAACATAAAAAAGATATTCATAGGTCAAAAGATTCTTTTTCTGATATTTAGAATTGTCAAGCATTAGCAGACTTTTTCAGTGACCAAAGAACCAAATATCTTAAAAACAATTAAATTCAAATTACTAAACTAATCAAGGAGAAATAAATACAAAGACAGTCAGACTGAATGAAAATGGAGCAGTATAATCTCATGGCTATAAAGTAAAGTACTTCTTTAATTGCTCTCAGGGTCTATGAAAATGTGAGATTTCTTGCAATTTATATTTCATAGTATTGAATGCTTTAATTAAAAAGTGAAAGTTAAAATAGAATAAAAAAGGCTTAATCTCTACTTTGTAAATCCTTTCAATATAATTCTCAAGTGGAGGTACTTCATCAGATAGCCAAACATGTAGGTTTTCAGAAAAGAAACATGGTAAACATTAGCAATGTTTAGGCTCAAACCATGGAGGATTTGTTACCCCATCTAAGATCCCATTATTTGTAGGATTCTACAATATAGTTGTATTATACCTAATCTTAATATTTTCAGAAGTTTTTATGTAGATGAATAAGACAGCCTAAAGAATGTTCATCTTCCATCTGACAAGAGAGATAAAAAAGCAAGAAAATGGATACCATACATGGGTAAAAGAGTCAGAATTTATTTTTCTCTATTCCTCTAGACTCAGGAAAATAAAATATCCCTTTGAAATATTGGTAAACATAAAGATAAATGTCAGAATTTTGATTCTTATAAATGTATGTGAAAATGATAATAGTCTATTTCAGACAAAAGCAGAAATTTACATAAGAAAGATAATAAAATTGAGACAGGGTTAATAAGACACAGTAAAGGCAAAGACTCCCCTGACTTTTTCACCAAACTTCTCTGGATACCTTTAAATTAATGCTGTAAACATGTTATAGAATCAGAACCAACAGAAAGATGGACTGGAACAATTTCCCTGTGCAAGACATATTAGAAAGTTGGCAGAAAATGTCTGGTCTACCATGTTAAGAGAAGAGCACATTCCATAACAGACTACGTCAACACAATTTGCCTTCAGCAAGTCAGGAGCAGGACTATTGGTAAATGAATCAGTGACTTCAGAGATAATTTATTGACCTTTAAGTCCAAAGACATTAAAGAAAAGGTCTAACTCACCTGGATGAGAGTGGAGCAGTTGAGCTCAGGACATACGAGTTTAGAATCAAGTACAGCAAATCCAGAGCAGGCCATGAAAGCCAGGGAATCTGCAGCAGCAGTGACTACTTCCAAAACTCTAAGTCAATATATAGTTAGGCAGTTGAAATATTTGTGAGAAGGAGATGGAAGGGGTCTCTTTACTAACACTAAGGCAGGAATCTATTGGTTTGACCAAACTGAGAACCAGGTGGCAGGCCTAGGACATGGGGCACTAGCACACCAGAGCTACTGAGCATAGGTCAACATGGACCCTCCTTATAGTTCCAGGAGAGAAAAGAATGCTTGTGTTCACTCACAGACTAGAGTGCAAATTCAAATTCAGATGGGACACTGGGAAAAAATAAGAATAAGCAACAGAAAATAAATTCTAACAATGGAAAATTACTTTGGTAAAATATACTCAGAAGAAGATAATACAGTCAATTCTCCTTTATCCAAATTCTTCAAGAAAACTATGAAATGGTCTCAGTACATGAAGGAGCTTAAAAAAGATTTTGAAAATATAAAAGGGGTAGAGAAAATTGTAAAGAGAAATGAACATGATATAAGAAAATCATGAAAAAACATTTTTTATAAAATGGCCAATAGAAAAATAACCTGAAGAAAATAACATCTTTAAAAACAGACAAGGCAATATGGTAAAGAGAAGTACAAAGAGACAAAAAAAGCAGAATTGGGGAGCCAAGATGGTGGTGTGAAGGCAGGAATTCTTGGAAATTCATTCCTGAAAAAATTCCAAAAGTCATCAAATTATGACTTTACCCAGAATTTAGAAGGGTAGAACATATAGAAAGACTGAGTGATACAATTTCCCAGTCCAAGTCAACTTAGAAGTTCTATGGGAAAATTCTGTTTCACCAGTCCAGGAGTAGGAAAAAGCCACTAGTGCAGCCACAATTGCAGCCATGGCTCAGTGAGGTCAAATACCTAGATCCCTGAAGGCATGTGGGCTCATAACAGAGGGGGAATTTTCCAGATCTCATGACCCAGGGATCACTGGGAATAGCTTGAAGGGGATGGTGAGAGAACTCTGCCACAGCAGGGAATGCAGAGTAAGAGCAGGCTTCATAGTTCCCTGTGGTGAGAATTTGTACTGGAAACCTGTGAAGCTAGCCTGTACTTCCAGAGCACAGTCCACAGATGGTAAGATGGTTAGGTGCAAATAAAGAGATCCCTATGCTCTTCCTGGGTCAGGAATCAGCTGTTTGCCCACACCCAAACACAGATTTCAGTTTGGGGTCCATACTACCATAGCCTAGCAGGGACTCTCCTCACAGCCCTTGGACAGAGGGGAGAATCTGTGGTCATCCACATACCAAAGCACAGGCAAGAAAGCAGTCAGAGACTCTCATAAGACCTTGGAGGAATGAAAGTCCAGTGGGGTGTCCCAAAAATTCCCAAAACCTTGGAAGTGTGGTAAATCAGTCATAGACTGAGTAAATGAGCACACAAAAGAAAAAGAAGAATCTTACCATAGAAAATTACTTTGGTCCCATGGAAGATTCAGAAGATGAAGAAATCAAGACTTCTGTATTCAAAAGCTACAAGAGAAATAGGAAATGGTCTCAGGCTATTAATGAGTTCAAAGAAGATTTTAAAAAAGCAATTAAGGTGGGACAGCTGTGTGCCACAGTGAATAGAGCACTGGCCCTGGAGTCACGAGTACCTGAGTTCAAATCCAGCCTCAGACACTTAATAATTACCTAGTTGTGTGGCCTTGGGTAAGCCACATAAACCCATTGCTTTGCAAAAAAACCCTAAAAACAGCAATTAAGGGAGTAGAGGAAAAACTGAGAGAAAAATGAGAGTGATGCAGATAAATCATGAAAACCAAGTCAACAACTTTGTGTTAGAACTATAAAAATATTGACTAAAATAATATGTTAAAAATCAGTTTAGTCCAAATGGAAAAAGCAACACAAAAGGTACATGAGGAGAAGAGAGCCTTAAAAAGCAGAATTGAACAGCTGGGAAAGCAGATAAAAAAGCTCTCTGAAGAAAATACCACCATCCAAGAAAAATGGAGCTAAAGGAAGATGATGACATGCAAGTACAGGAAGAAATAAAACTAATGCCAAAATAATAAAATTAGAAGAAAATGTGAAATATCTCATTGGAAAAACAACTGACTTTGAAAACAGATCCAGAAGCAACAATTTAAAAATTATTGGGCTACCTGAAAATCACAACCAGGAAATTAACCTAGACTTCATTTTTCAGTACATAATACAGCAAAATTGTCCTGTGATGCTAGGAGTGGGTAAAAGAAATTGAGGCAATTCACTGATTATCTCCTGAAAGAGATCCCAAAAGGAAAATTTCCAGGAATATTATAGCAAAATTCCCAAACTTGCAATTCAAAGAGAAAATAGTAAAACCTGCAAGAAATAAACAATTAAACTACTATCGCTCTAGTAAGGATTACACAGGATCTGGCAGCATCTACATTAAGGGCTCACAGGGCTTGGATTATGATATTCTAGAAGGCAAGAGATCTTAGTTTACAAACTAGAATCAACTGAAACTGAAACTGAAACCAGCAAAACTGAACATTCCTTTTTCAGGGGGGAAAAGATGGACTTTCAAAGAAATAGGGGACTTTCAAACTTTCCTGTTGTAACAACCAGAGCTGAGTAGAAGTTTGATCTCCAAGTACAGGACTCAGGTGAATCATAGAGGAGAGGGTGAGAAGTACTATCTATAAGGAACTTAGTGATCTTGAACTGCTTATATTCCTGCATGGGAAGAAGATACTGAAAACACATATGAACTTTCTCATTTATTAAAACAGTTTGAAAATATATATATATATATATATATATATATATATATATATGGCACAGGAAGGAGTGGAATATAATGCTATAATATAGTAAAAAGATGTAATCAATGAGTGATAAAAGAAAATACTACAAGGAAGAAAAAGGAGAGGAAGAAGTGGCTAAGATATTTCACATAAGATTCAAGACAAATCTTTTTCAATGGAGTGGAATGGGATATTATGAGTGAAAATGAATGAGCCTTCATTCACATCCAAAATAACTCATAGAGGAAATAACATACACAATAAAAAGGGTATAGGAATCTATGTTACCATAGAAAAAATGAGAAGAAAGGGGCAGGATAAGGGGGAATGGGGGGAACCAAGTGGAGTGTAGGTGATAGAAGAGAGGAAATATCGTGGGAGAGGGTACTCAGATACAACACATTTTTGAACAGGGAGAGGGAGAAAGGAGAGAGAAAACAGAATAAATGAGAGTGGGATGGAATTAAGTGGAGGGAAATACAGCTAGTAATAGCAACTGTGGGAAAAATATTGAAGCAATTTCTCTGGTGGACTTATGATAATAAAGGGACTCACCCCAGAGAAAGAGCCATTGGAATTTGAACACAAGCTGAAGTATATTTTTTTTCTCTCTCACTATTCTTGAAACTTCTCATGTTCTTGGGGGGAGGTTTTATGTTTAGTCTCATAACAAGAGTATTGTAATAATATAAAATAAATAAAAATAATGGTATCTATTGTGAAAAAATAGCAGAAATTTTAAACAATCAATAAGAAACACAAACATTAACTGAAGGAAAAAACTCTTTATAAAGTAGAATTGGTCAAATAGAAAAGGGTAGTACAAAAAAAAAGTACAAAAAAGAATTACTGAAGAAATTAACTACCAAAAAAAAGGTAAAAATGAGAAATTAGAAGGAAAGGACTTAATGAGAAATCAAGGAACAAAAAACCAAAGTCACAAGAATGGGAAAAAAAGAAGCAATGTGAATATCTCCTTCATGAAGCTTACCTGCAAATATAGCTGGAGATATAATTTAAAAGTTATCGAACTATTTGTAAGTCATGATAAAAAAAGCAACAAAAGAAAGCACCTAATCACCATCTATCAAGTAATCATTGACTTCCAGTCAAGATGGTAGAGAGAAGCCAGGCAATGTTTTAAGCTCTCCTGGCTTTTTTTCAGGACTAACATGAACCAAGTCTCTTAACATGTTTTGGAACTACAGAACACAGTGAAGAACCAAGCAACAACTACCAACAGGGTCTGTGACAGGGGATCATGGGCAATCTAGAGGCAGAGAGCAGAGGCTCAGCATGTGGTATTATGGTAGGAGTAGAGGACTGAACTGCGAATAGCAGCAGAAGCATTTGTTGCATACAGGGCAAGTGGGACAGCTCCAGTGTGGTGGCCCATTGGTAAACTCCACTTGCCTGGAAAACCAGGGTTGTGAGCCCCCATATTTTCAGCTGAGTTCCCCCCATTCCTGCAAGAGAACAAGATTTTCTAGTAGAACAAACAGCCTCCTTGTGGTGTTTGCACCTAATTCTGAGGGTCAGGTGTGGGTAGCAGATCTCCCCCAGCATTGATTTAGGATTGAGTAGATTAATGATTTAGACCTAGAACCCAACCCACTTTGTTCCAGGACAGTTGAGATCCTGCCACATCTCCCACCCCTATCCCCCAAACCAAGGGAGTGGGCTACTTATCACAGATAGGCCAGGGAAAGCTTCTGGCATCCCCTGAAGGCCAACCCACTGAGGAACCCTGAACAGCAAAACCTCTAAACAGCAAAATCTCAAAGCTGTGAAACAGCCTCTCCCCAGCACAAGTCCCAAGGGGAAGGACACAAAATGAAGAAAAGCCAGGGTAAGGGCTGCTCCATTGAATGTTACCTTGAAAAAAGGATCCTAACTGAGAGAGGAATAGAGCTTCAGAGGAGAATAGGAATTGCTCTCCAGCCCAGAAAGACTTCTTACAAGAGATCAGAAAGGAGTTTAAAAAGCAAATAGAAAAATTGGAACTTAACTTCTCTGATAGACTTGTGATAAAGAATGTGATCCACCCCAGAGACAGAACTGATGGTGTTGGGACACATACTGAAACATATTTTTTCTCTTTCCTTCACTTCATTTCTCTTGAGTATTTTAATTTTTGTGGGGCGAGGGGGTATTATGTGTCATGTATTGAGACTCTTATAATGAGACTATATTAGTAAAGTGTAAATAAATATAAATTAAATTTTTTTAAAAAAGAAATACAGTAATGTATCAGTTGAATAGATGAATAAATTATGTGTTAAACAGACAGAAGGAAATGATTAAAGTAATCTGTTGCTTGGTACCCAGAGCCCAGTTTCTGGGATAAGAACTCACTCTTTGATTAAAGCTGCTGAGAAAACTGGAAGATAATATGCCAGAAACTAGGATTAAACCAACATATTACACATTATACTGAGCTAAGACAAAAACAGATGAAGGATTTAGACATAAAAGACAATATTAGACCCAAATGAGGAGAACAAGGAAGAGTTAGTCAGATTTATGGAAAGGTGAGCAGTTATTAACAAGGAAGAGATGGAGAACATTACAGAAAACCATTTGGATATTTTTGAATACATTAAATTTTAAAAGTTTCTGCAGAAACAAAATCACTCTAGCCAAGACCAAATGAAACATAGTAAATTGCTACTCTCTAAAACATATGGAGAACTGAGTCAAATTCAAGAAAAATAAGGAAGTTGTTGCCCAGTTGACAAACGGTCAAAGAATATGCAAAGGCAATTTTCAGATGAGGAATCATCATATAATAGTCCTATAAAAATTGTCCTGAAATTGTCCTAAATCATTTCTGATTGGAGAAATGCAAATTATAGCATCTCTGAGGTACCATATTTCACATTTTAGATTGACCAATATGATCAGAAAAGATAATGATCAATGCTGGAGGAAATGTGGGAAATCTGGGATACTGATACATTGTTGGTGGGGCTGGGACCTGATGTAACCTTTATGGAGAGCAATTTTAAATTATGTCCAAAGGACAATAAAAAGAGTCATACCCTAGCCATACCACTATCTGTTCTGAAGAGATCATGAAAAAAGGTAAAAGTCCCAAATGTACAAAAATATTCATATTCATAGCAACTCTGTTTGTAGTGACAAAGAATTGGATATTGAGGAGATGACCTTCAATTGAGGAATGGCTGAACAATTTATAATATATATATATATATATATATATATATATATATATATATATATATATATATATATATATGGTGTGTCTATGTGTGTCTGTGTGTGTGTGTGTGTGTGTGTGTGTGTGTGTGTGTGTGTGTGTGATGGAACACTTTTGTTCTATTAGAAATCAGGATGGATGGGATTTCAGAGAGGCCTGGAAAGACTTGCATGAATTGATGCTGTGTGTGAAGAACCAAAAAGAACATTGTACTCCCTAACAATATGAGTTGATGATAAACCTTGATGGACTTGCTCACTCCACCAGTGCAATAATCAGGGGATTTTTGTTGTTGGATGCTATCTGTTACAGGTAAAGATCTGTGGAGTATAAATGAAGACAAAAGATTTTTATCTTTAATTCTTTAAAAAAGTGTCTTATGTATTAGATTATTTTGCTATCTCTAATTTCTTTATTCCTTAAGGAATTTTTTTCTTTCAACACATCCAATTTTGATGTATGTATATCATGGAAACAAATGTAAAGACTGCCTCCTTTTGGGAGGAGGGGGGGAAATTGTAAAATTCAAAGCCTTGCAAAAATAATTGGTAGAATCTACAATTGTATATAATTGAAAAACAAATAAAATATTTATATAAAAAAGAAATCTTCAAAGGAACAATTTCTAATATTGCAAAACCAGAGGGCCAATTTGAAACTGAAAGAATTTACTGATTATCTTTTGAAATGAATCCCAGGAACAGTATAGCCAAATTCCATAGTTCTCATATCAAAAAAGAAAATATTACAATCACCAGTAAGAAACCATTCAACTATTGTGGATTCACAGTCGGAATAATACATGACTGAAAAGATCAAATTGCTTAAAACATGATATTCTTGATGGGCAAGGAAGCAAAGATTGCCACAAAGAATCACCTACCCATCAAAACTAAGTATAATCTTTCAGGAGAAAAGATATTCAATTAAATAGAATACTTTTAATCATTTTTGATGGACCAGAGCTGAATCAAAACTTTGACTTTCAGATACAAGACTCAATAGCAGAATAAAAAAGTAAACAAAAAAGGGAAGTCATAAGGGACATAATAAAGTTAAAGTGCTTATATTTCTACACAGAAAGATGATACTGATAATTCATAAGAACTTTCTAATTATTAGGGTATTTAGAAGGGTTATAGCTAGCTAGCTAAATACCTAGGTAGAGAGATAGAGGTCAAATGTGTGAGTTGAATAAGAAGGGATGATATAAAAATAAAATTAAGGGATGAGAGAGGAAAGTACTTGGGCAAAGATAAAGGGAGAAGCACAATTGGGTAAAGAGGAAAAATTTTTACAGTGGAGACAAAGGGGTATTTGTCTTAAAAACTGGTTAAGAGAGGGGAAAAACATGCTTATTCAATTCAGGATAGAAATCTTTCTTTTCCTATAAGAAAATAGGACAGGAAGGGCTTAAATAAAAGATAGGCAAGGTAGCAGGAAAGGTAGATTGGGGGAGTAGGTAGTCAGAAGAAAAATACATTTTAGGCAGGATAGGTAAAAGGAGAGAGGTAATAAAATAAATGGAGGGATAGAATGGAAGATAATACAGTTAGTACTAGTTAAGTGAGAAAAAAATTGTTTTTCCAACAAAGACCTCATTATTTTAAATCTGTAGAGAACTGAGTCAAATTTATAAAAGAGACAATCCCCAATTAATAAATTATCAAAATATATGAACAGTCTTCAAATGAGGTAATAAAAGCAATATATAGTCATATAGTCATATAAAAAATTTCTAACTCATTACTGATTGAAGAAATACAAATCGAAAAAGTTCTGAGGTGCTATGTAATATTACAATGATTAATGGAACAGAAAAGGAAAATGACAAATGGAGGAAATGTGGGGGAAATGAAAAATCAATGCATTATTGATATTGATATGATAACCTAATCAGAAAACTGATCATATCTTTTGATCATTTATCAATTGGGAATGGTTCTTACTTTCTTTTATATTTTGTTCATGTTTCTATATTTGAGAAATGAGGTCCTGATCAGGGAAACTTGGTTCAATATTTTTTTCCTATACTTACTATTCCTAAACTTACATTTCCCTCCAACTTATTCACCTAGTCAAATTTATTGTATTATTTCTCTCCTTTCATCCTATCTCTCCTAAAAAGTTTTTGCATCTGACTACCCTCTCCCACAGTCGTCTCTCCCTTCTAACAACTTCCCCCTTTCTCCCATCTCCATCCTCTCCCACTTTCTTCAAGGGTAAGAGATTTCCATATGCAATCTCTGAGCCACTTCAGATGAGAGTAAAACTGACTCACTCCCCCTAACCCCACCACTCTTCCACTACACTGTAAACGATTTTTATTCCTCTTTTATGTGAAATAATTTAATACATTTGACCTACCCCTTTCCCTTTCTCACAGATCCTTTCTCATTCCTCACTCCACCTTTTCAGATCATCATCCTTTCCGGTCATTTTGGTCAATTTTTGGTCAAGGTGAAACATGGTACCTCAGAGATGCTTTAATTTGTATTTCTCTAATAAGAAATGATTGAGAGCAATTTTTCATATCATTATGATAGCTTTGATTTCCTCATCTGAAAATTGCCTTTGCATAGCCTTTGACCATTTGACAATTGGGGGAATGACTTGCTTTTTTATAAATTTGACTCAGTTCTCTCTATATATTTTAGAAATTAGTCAACTCACACCTGTGCCATGTCTAATTATAAACCTTCTAATTGCTCTAATAAATGAGAAATGTCATGAATTATCAGTATCTTCTGCAGGAATATAAGCAGTTCTAAATGATTTAGTCTTTTATGATTTGTCTTTTCTGTTTGAGTTTGATTTTTGTTGATAATATCTTCTTTTCAACTCTAATCTTTTCATCAGGAAAGTTTGGGAATCCCATATTTCATAGAACAGCCATCTTTACTCCTGAAAGAATATTCTCAATTTTACTGAGTACTTGATTCTTGGTTGTAATGCAAGTTGTTTTGCCTTCTAATCATATACTAAGCCCTACAATCACTTAATATAGAAGTTGCTAAATCTTGTGCTATCTTGACTGTGGCTCATGATAATTGATTTCCTTTGTCATTGTTTAGAATATTTTCTCCTTGACCTGTGAGCTCTGAAATATGGGTATAATATTTCTGACAGTTTTCATTTTAGTGTATCTATCTGGGCTCATTAGTAGATGCTTTCAATTTCTATTTTACCCTATTCTAGAATATCAGGGCAGTTTTTCTTAATAATTTCTTGTAAAGATGATGTTTAGGTAATTTTTGATCATGGCTTTCCAGTAGAATAATATGTTTTAAATTATCTCTTCTATTTTCCAGATCAGTAGTTTTTACTAAGTATATATTTCCCTTTTTTTAGTTTTTCATTCTCTTCATTTTGTTTTGTAGTTTTGCGAATTTTTAGAAACAACTACTCACCTTTCCTCATATTTTAAGGTAGTAATTCCTTCACTGGGTGTTTCTAATTCCTTTTCCTTTTGATCAATCTTGCTTCCTAAAGGTATTCTTCTCCTCATTGACTTTTTAAACTCTTTTTCCATTTGGCCCAGTCTTGTTTTAAGATGTTATTTTCTTTAGTATTTTTATATCTTCTTCAACAATTTGCTCACGTTTTTCATGATTTTCCTGCATCACTGACATTTCTCTTCCTAATTTTTTCCCTTATTTCCATTATTTGATTTTCAACATTCTTTTTGAGTTCTTCCATCACCTGAAACCAATTTATATTTTTCTGGGAGGGCTTGGATGTAGAAGCTTGGATTTTACTATTCAGAGTGTGTATTTTGATCTTCCTTATCATCATAACAGCTTTGTAACATTTTCTTTATTTTTCTTGTTTGCTCATTTTCCCAACCTATTACTTCATTTTTGACTCTTTTTTAAGTTGTGCTCTGCTTCCATTGTGAAGGGCACAGTGTCCCAGGCTTTTGTGTCAATTTTTGCAGGTGCTTTTACAAATTCTCCTAGGGATTTGGAAATTTCCAATACTTCCAAGGTCTTGTGATATAAGGAGAGAATTGGACGACAACCCTGGCCTGTGACAAAATGACCCAAGCACTACTTTGTCCCCTAAAATTATGAAGAGGGTTCCTACTTCAAGGCAGCAGTAAGCTCTGTTTTGTATCTTCTTCTTTTCCTGGGATTAGGACCCAGGATTGTGAACCAGAAGTGAGTATGGGCAAATCAGAAGACTTCTACCTCAGTGATATCACAGGCCCCTGTAAACTCTTTCTGAACCCCTACCATCTGTGGGATGTAGGTTCCAGAAGAAGTTGCTGCTGATGTTTTATTAGCTCCCAAGGTCTGCTTCTTGTCTACTGCAGTCAGGTCTGCACTATTGATCCCTGTGCTGGACTGTGCTCTATTCTCACTCTAATTACACAGATTTTTTTCTGCTACCCTTCCAAATTTTCCTTAGCAATCTCTGGGCTGAGCAATCTAGCAACCACCACAGCTGGCTCTGACCCAGTCCCTAATGGTCTGGTCTTGAATTGCTTGGGACAGTTTGCTCTGGTGGGGCACCATCCCTTTCTCCCTGCTCTGTACATCTCTCTCACAATGGGGCAGCAGACCCTTGGCCTCATCTTCCAAGTAGTAGTTGACTGAAAACTTGTAGGATCTATCACTCTATAATTTGTTTAGATTAATTAATTATTGGTATGTGGAGTAGTTTGAGGGTAAGGTCAGATGACCCCTTGCCTTCATTCTACCATCTTGGCTCTGCCCCTTTGAAATTTCTTGCCATTTCAATTTGAGGGCAGGGTAACTGTTGAGGAGGGAAGAGAGAGAATTTGGAAGTCAAAGTATAAAAAATGAACTTTAGAATTGTTTTTACTTGTATGGAGAAAAATAAAATGCTTAGGAAGAAAAAAAAATCAATTGAAGTTATGTGGGTCATATAGTCTATCCATTTAGGGTCAAAGTTCTCTACTTAATCAGAAATACCTGATGATAATTATAATAGGTTGTATAGTAATAGCTACCTTGAGCATAATGCATCTTAGTCATGAATTTGATCTTCACATATGTTTATTATGCTTGTATATAGATTTGGAAACTGAACCTCAGAGTACTGAGGAGGTAGAAAATAGACCAAATGGTGGACCTGGATTTGTAATCCAGGGCTTTTTACCTTTACATCCAAATCACTTTGCTGCCAATATTAACTCTAATATAAATAACCGGAATTTTCCTTCTGGGAATTTTATATCTTCTGAAATTTTCTTTGTCAATCTATTTCTTTAAGGGGGTACAATATGTTACAAAACTTGCATTGTCTGCACAAGAATATGCTGCTACAGCATCATTCCTAGATTTTTCACTCTCAAAAACCACTACTCATATATTAAGTCTCAACATAATTTTATTCTCAAAATTTTCTCTCAACCCATCACTTGAACATACTGCCTCCCTATAGAAATGATTAGATAAGTTTAGGAATAAAATATTCCTAATACATTCCTATGAGTTCTTGTCCTCCCCCCTGTACTCATCTCAAACAAAACTTCTCAAGGATTAATTTACTCATTTAATCTATCATTGAAGCATCAAATTTCCCTTTTCTGCCTTTTCAGTTCTGTCCAGACCACAAATTTCCATAAACTTAGCTCTGCTTGACTTGATTTCCTCATCTGTAAAATAATCTTGGCAACAAAATAATAAATGACTTCAATATGTTTGCCAAGAAAAACTCAAACGGTGCCATGAACAATCTAATATGATTGAAATGACTGAACAAAATAAATATTTTCACATAAATATTTTGTTTTCCAATTAAATGCAAAAATAGTTTCTACCTTTCATTTTTGTAAGGTTTTACATTATTACAATTATCCCCCACCCTCCCATTCCTGTTCCCATCCCCCTACAGAAGGCAGTCTGATAAGCTTTAAATTGTTTCTATACTATACATTCATCAAAATTACTTGTGTTGAGAGAAAAATCATATTGTGAGGAAAAATAAATATTAGAGAATGTAATATTATACAGTTCATAAAAAACTTTTCTTAGAAAAATTGAAGGTAGTAGTCTTTGGTCATTATTTTAATGCCACAGTTCTTTCTCTGGATACAGATGGCATTCTCCGTTGCATATACCCTAGAATTGTCCCTGATTATTGCACTATTGGAATGAACAACTTCTTTAAGGTTGATCATGACCCCAATGTTGTTGTTAGTGTGAACCATGTTCTTGTGGTTCTACTCATCTCACTCAATATCAGTTCAGGCAGGTCTTTCCAGACTTCTCTGAAATCCCATCCCTCCTGGTTTCTAATGGAACAATGAAAAGGCAATCTGTTAGTCTTTACAGTGTTCCATAAATATATATATATATATATATATATATATATATATATATATATGTATATATATATATATATATATATACATATATATATATATATATATATATAGCACAGTTTGTTTAGCCATTCCTCAATTGATGGACATTCACTCAATTTCCAATTCTTTGCCATCACAAACATGGCTGCTATGAATATTTTTGAACAAGAGACATTTTTACCCTTTTTCATGATCTATTAAGGGTATAGACCCAGTAGTGGTATTGCTGGACTGAAGAATATGCTCATTTTTATTTCCCTTTGATCATAGTTCCAAATTGCTTTCCAAAAGGTTTGGATAAGTTCAAAGTCCCATGAACAATGTATTAGTGTCCCAGATTTCCCACATCCCTTCCAACATTGCTCATTGACCATTCTGGTCATTTTGGCCAATATCATATTTGTGAGATGGTATCTCAGTGTTGCTTTAATTTGCAATTATCAAATCATCAATGATTAGGAGCAATTTTACATATGACTAGAGATAGCTTTGATTTCCTCAACAGAAAATTGCATACCCTCTGCAGGTACTTTGAGTATTTGTCAATTGGGGAATGGATTGTTGTTTTTTATTTTTAATAAATTTGACTCAGTTCTCTATATTTTTTAGAAATGACTTCTTTGTAAGAAATGTTAGTTGTTAAAATTGTTTCCCAATTTACTACATTTCTTTTGATCTTGATTACAGTGTTTTCATTTGTGCAAAATCTTTAATTTAATGTAGTATAAATTATCCAGGTTATTTTTGATGTTGTTTGCTATCTCTTCCAAGGTCATAAACTGCTCCCCTTTCCATAGATCTGACAGGTAAACTATTCCTTAATCTTCTACTTTCTTTATAATATTGTCTTTTATGTGTAAATCCTGTACCCATTTTGATATTATCTTAGTATAGGATGTGAATGTTGGTCTAATCCAAGTTTCTGAGATACTAACTTCCAGGCTTCCCAACAGTTTTATTGAAGAGAGTTCTTATCCCAGAAATTGAACTCTATGGGTTTACCAAATAGCAGATTCCTTTAGTCATTTCTTGCTGTCTCTTTTTCACCTATTATATTCCACTGATCTGCCACTCTGTTGCCTTTTAATTATTTATTTAGAATTTTACAATTTTTCCCCTAATCTGACTTCCCTCCCCCCCTCACCCCACAAAAGGCAGTATGTTAGTCCTTACATTATTTCTATGTTATATGATGATTTATATTGAATGTGCCACTCTATTTCTTAGCTAGTTCAAGCCAGGTTTTTTGGGGGGATGTTGGGTATTTTTAGTTTTTTTTTTTTTGCAAGGCAAACTGGGTTAAGTGGCTTCTCTAATTTCCCACAGCTAGGTAATTATTATGTGTCTGAGGCCAGGTTTGAACTGATTCCAGGGCTGGTTCTCTATTCACTGTGCCACCAAGCTGCCCCCTACGAGACAGTTTTGATGAATGATGATTTATAATATAATTTTAGATGTGGTAAGACTAAGTCACATTCTTTTCAACCTTTTTACATTAAATCATTTGATATTCTTGACTTTTTGATTCTGCACATGAATTTAGTTACAATTTTTCCATGGCTCTTTAGAGTAATTTTTTGGAAGTTTGGTTTGTAAAGCACTAAATAAGTAGTTTAAGTAGATTCTTCATTTTCTATTTTAATACCTCAACCTATCCATGAGCAGTTCATATTAGCCCAGTTAATAAAATTTGATTTTGTGTGAAAACTGTTTTATAGTTGTGTTCATAGAGTTTCTGTGACTGCTTTAACAGATAGACTCGCAATTATTTCATAATAACTGAAGATCCTTTATGTGGGATTTCTGCTGCTGTATCTTGCTATAATATATAGAGGATTTATATTCTGCAATTTTGCTATAATTGTTAATTCCTTCTAGTACTGTTTTTAGATGATTTTTAGGATTCTCTAGGTATACCATCTTGTCATCTGTAAAGAGTAAGAGTTTTGTTTCTTCCTCCCCAATTCTAATTCCTTCCATTTCCTTTTCTTATCTTATTTCTGAAGCTAACATTTCTAATATAATATTGAATAATAGTAGTGATAACAGGCATCCTTGTTTCATCCTTGATCTTATTGTGAATGCCTCTAGCCTATCTCCATTGCATATAATGCTTGTTGATGGTTTCAGGTAGATATTTCATGTTTTTCTGAGAAACAATCTATTTATTCCTATACTCTAGTGTTTTTAGTAGGAATGGGTGCTGTATTTTGTCAAAGGATTTTTCAACATCTATTGTGATAACCATATGATTTCTGTTAGGATTGTTATTGATATAAATAATTATACTAACAATCTTCCTAATATAGAACCAACCCTGTATTCCTGGGATAAATTGTACTTGTTCATAGCATATTATCCTAGTGATAACTTGTTGAAATAATTTTACTAATATTTTATTTTCAGATTTTTTCATCTATATTCATTTATATTTCATATAATTTAATATAATATTCATCTATATTTACTATCTATATTCATCAGGGAGATGGGTCTATACATTTATTTCTCTGTTTTAACTCTTCCTGGTTTAGATATTAGCACAATATTGGTGACATAGAAATAGTTAGGGGGGAGTACTATCTTCACCTATCTTTCCATAGAGTTTGTATAGATTTGAAGACAATTGATCCTTAAATGGTTGATATAATGCACTTGTGAACCCATCTGGCCCTGGAGAATTTTCCTTAGGAATTCAATAATGGCTTGCAGAATTCTTTTTCTCCTGAGATAGAATTATTTAGGTGTTGCATTTCTTCTTCATTTAACTTATATTTTTGTAAATATTTGCCCATTTCACTTAGATTATCAAATTTATTGGCATAGAGTTGGACAAAACCATTCCATTGTTATTTTAATTTTCTCCTCATTGGTGGTGAGCTCACCTATTTCATTTATGACACTCACAATTTGGTTTTCTTCCTTGTTTTTTTTTTTAATCAAATTCATCAGAGGTTTTTCAATTTTATTGGTTTTTTCATTAAATCAATTCTTGGGGGTGGCTAGGTGGTGTAGTAGATAAAGCACCGGCCTTGGTGTCAGGAGTACCTGTATTCAAATCCGGTCTCAGACACTTAATAATTACCTAGCTGTGTGGCCTTGGGCAAGCCACTTAACCCCATTTGCCTGGCAAAAATCTAAAAAAAAATCAGTTCTTGGTTTTATTTATTAGTTTAATAGCTTTCTTGTTTTCAGTTTTATTAATTTCTCCTTTAATTATTAGAATTTCTATTTTGGTATTTAATTGCGGTTTTTAATTTGTTCTTTCCCTAATTTTTTTAGTTACTTGTTTAATTTGTTGATTTCCTCTTTCTCTAATTTATTCATGTAAGCATTTAAAAATATAATAAGTCACCTGACAGCCACCTTGTGTGTATCCCATTGGTTTTGGTATGTTGTTTCATTATTGTCATTATCTAGGATGAAACCATTAATTCTTTTTTTTATAATTTCTTCTTTTAGCCTCTCATTCTTTAAAATGAGTTTATTTAGTTTCCAATTACTTTCATGTCTGTATCTCCCTGGCCCCATATTGCATGTGATTTTTATTGCATTATGATCCAAGTATATATTCACTATTACCGACTTTCTGTAATTGATCATTAGGTTGTTATGCCCTAGTACATGGTCAGAAAAAAAATATTCCTTTCTATTCCCATTCAATTTCCTCCATACTTCATTCTTACCTAGTTTTACTAATAATCTATTTACCTCATTAACTTCCTTCTTTTTAATTTTATGGTTAGATTTATCAAATCTGATAATAGGAGTTTGAGGTCTCCCCCCAAGTAGAGTTTTGTTGTCTATGTCTTCCTCTAACTCCTTCAACTTCTCCTCTAATACTTTAGATGGCATATCACTTGGTGCTTACATATTTAGTATTAAAATCCCTTTATTGCTTATGGTACATTTTAGGAGCATATAATCTGCTTCTAATGAGTTTCTTGTAAGGAGCATATTGTCAGATTCTGGTTTTTAATCCACTCAGCTATTCATTTACTTGTTATGGATGAGTTCATTCCCTTCCCATTCAAAGTAACTCTTGGAGGTGGCTATGTGGTGCAGCGGATAAATCACCGGCCCTGGAGTCAGGAGTACCTGGGTTCAAATCCAGTCTCAGACACTTAATAATTACCTAGCTATGTGGCCTTGGGCAAGCCACTTAACCTCACTGGCCTTGTAAAAAAAAACCCAACAAAGTAACTCTTTATTGCCCTCCATGCTATCTTCCCTCTGTTTATATTTTCTGCTTTTTTACCTTATCCATATTCCCAAATATTTTTCTTCTGAATACTACCTACATCAGTGTGTTTGCCCTATTATATACAACCCTCCTCTCCTTTCTTTCCCCTCTCCATTTGTCCCTTCTTTCTTCCCTTCCTTCAATAAGATCTTCTTTTCCTCCACCCTCCCCTTTCCCCTTTTAATATTTGAGAGGTTAGATAAGTTTCTTAACTTGAGTTAGCTTTCTATGTTAATCTTTCTTAGAGTCAAATCTGATAAGAGTAAGATTCAGACCACTCTTACCCCCTCCCTTCTTTTTACTTCATTCAATCTCCTCCATCCTCCCATCTCTTTATGCTCCCCTTTTACAGAGATATTAGTTTTAAACCATTCTATCAGAGTCACAGACAATCATGAGTGTCCATTACTTCTGGTTAAATAAAGTTTCTCTAATAGATTTATAATTCTTAAGAATTATGAGAATCTTTCTCCCAGTGTGAACATAGCCAGTTTCATCTTATTTAATAGCATTTTTATCTTTTCCATTTTTTTTTTACATTTAAATGTATGTCTTGTGTTTCTTGTTTGAAGTCCAAATTTTCTATTTTGCTTTGGTCTTTTAATCAGAAATTGTTGGATGACTCAAATTTTGTTAAATGCCAATCTTTTCCTGGAAGAGAAGGCTCAGTTTTGCCAGATAGTGATTTCTTGACTGCATTCCAAGCCCCATTGTTCTTCAGAATATTCCGAGTTCTTTGATCCCTTAATTTTGATGTGGCAAGGTTGTGTGTAATCCTTACTGTGGCTCCTTGGTGTCTAAATAATTTCTTTCTAGATGATTGCAGTATATTCTCTTGTTCTGGAATTTGACCATAATATTCCTCAGTGTTTTCATTCTCTTTATGGATGGAATTTATGTATTCTTTCAATAAATATTTTGCCCTCTAGTTACAATCTAACAGGGTAAATTTCTCTCACTAAGTCCTGAATCATTGAGTCTAGGGTTTTTTGTCCTCTGTATTTTCAAGAAAACACATGATTCTTTTTTTTAAATTTTAAGTAATATTCAAATTCACACAGCTAGGCAATTATTAAGTGTCTGAGGCTGGATTTGAAATCAGGTTCTCCTGATTTCAGGGCCAGTGTTCTATCTGCTGTGCCACCTAGATGCCCAAGCCCAATGGAATTTAATTTCTCTCTCCTGGTTCTATTCTCTAGGTCTGCCCTTTTGCCTATGAGGTATTTTACATTTTCTTTTATCTTTTCAATTTTTTTTTTATTTTATTTAAAAGCATTCTTGTCTCATGAAGTCATTAGTATCCACAGATTCCAATCTTTTATTTTAGAGCAGAATTTTCTTTCTTTGAATTTTTCAACTTCTTTTCCAATTGGTCAATGATTTGTTTTCCTGTTGCTGGATGTTAATTTTCTCTTTGATTTCTTTTCCTAATTTTTTCAGTTGATATTTAAATTCCTTCCTGATCTCTTCTAAATAGTCTTTGCTGGAGGCCAGTTCATATTCTCCTCAGAAGGTCTAATGTTCTCTGAGTTAGGATCTTTGTTTGCAAGGTAGCTTTTGATAGACCACACTTTCTGCTGGCTTTTCCTCATTTTCCTAGGATCTTTGGTTGGGGCTGGGGCTGGTTCACAGACCTTTGGATTAGAAATTCCTAGAGGCTTACGTCACTCGGATTAGTAACTCCAAGTGGGCCAGCCAGTAGAGGATGCTAGACAGTGTCTCTGAAGTGACTGTGACCTTGATTTGTGACCCACTCCCTAGGCTTGGTGTGGGGAGCAGCAGGTTCTGGATTATCTGTGGAAAATGTGGGCTATATAGTTAATTTCCTTATTATTCACTCAGTACTGAGAATGATCTGTTGCCCACATCTGATCCTGAGGTGGGTGAGGGTTGGGAGGGTTATTACTGTGTTTGTTCTGGGAACAACCCACAGGGATTTGGGGGGATTCAATTCTACTGAAAATATTGGGCTTGCAGTCCTTGTCTTCTAGACCACCCACGCTGACTGAACTCTTCCACCCAGTGTGCTGGATGTCTCCCTCCAGTCTCTCTGGGCCTCTACCACCTGCAATTCATATAGCCAAAGCTTCTGGAGTCTTTCTCATGTTAGTCTCAGGCCTCACTCAAAGCCATTGTGCTGGCTTTCTGTTCTCTGCCTTGGCTCACCCAACTTCCCCTGAGACAGAACTGGTTAGTTGATGTTTTTCTCCTAGGTTCGTTTTCTGCATATTGTGGATCTAAATTCTGTTAATAGGCTTGATTCATAATAGTTCTAAGGGAAAACCAGAGAACTTAGCACTAGTGCCTGGCTTCACTCTGCCATCTTGGCCAGAAATACCCAGAATAAATATTTTTCTAGAGATCCTAGATAGTTTTTATCATGTCACCCAAAAATCTTTAGAGGTTACCAAATTCCTGCATGATAGAGTAGATAATTCAGTGTCATTTTTATCACTTATCTAATTTTCCAGACTGCTGTCATAGTATATCTCTACATATACTCTTCATTCCAACTTAACATAACCTGTAGCTATTGACCAAACACATCTCATTTCCTTCCTCCATAATTAGTATTCTTTGTGCAGAATGTACTTCATCATGACATCTAATTTTATTATTTGTGAATTCTTTCAAAGAATGCCTCAGATGCTATTTCAAAACATGAGACTATTCCAAATTTTCAGTAATTTCATCTCTTTTAAATTCCTCCCTCCACTTATAACTTCATTTTTATCCCTTTTTACTTACCTGTGCATAAGATACATCACTCTAAATTAGCACAGGCTCCTTGAGATAGTTTCATGTGACTGTTCCACATTGACCTTTGTATCTTTATTGTCTTACATTATGTTCATACACATAGCAGCTACTTGTTAATTGGTTGCAGAATTCACTTATTTCCAGGAATCTGTATGTTCTTTACAGTTTTACCTGATAGTGTTTTCTTATTTTAACCTAACAAAGAATCTTTTTTTTTTTTCATTTGGATAATATCTGTAACAGTATTAAAAATATTTGATCAGGCATGTAAACAACATTACTTAATAAGGATTTTAGCAATGTTTCATAAGTAAAATAGGAAGCTTGAAATCTGTATGTGAAAGAAATACTACAATCACTCATAGTCTCAATTGCTTCTATCATTTTACTAATCATACGTTCTACTGCCTTTTGTTATCCTCATTTTTACACCTATACTGCCCTTCATATTAGCACTAACATTCACAATTAATTTTACTTATTAATTTAATAGCATTATAAGTAGCTATTAGCTATGCACCCGGCATTTAGTTTCCTAACTTACATTGCAAATCTCTGAGGTAGAAAGCCTGAATTTATGTTTTCTACTGCAACATGGTCCATGCTTAGTACTCCACAAATTAAAAAATAATAACAATAAAAATCTATGTAATAAAAATGGTTGCAGAGGGGAAAAAGGCAGAAGGAGTACTGAGCCCTATAATAATTATTGATGCAATCTAGAATCTGAATAATCATGTAATCTTCCATCTGATTTTGCTCCTCGAACGTTTCCTAAAAAATTTTTCAGGGCTGTTTCAGCTACAATCAAAGTATGTGCAAATGCAAAAAGTGGTTGATGAATTTTTTGACATAAGGAAGGGGTCAGTTCATATCTGGTATAAAGGTATCAAAGAACAAGGATATTATTTTTATCACAACTTTACATTTGTATAATTTTACTCCTAACATAAGATAAAAATTGATCAATAGACTGCATAATTTTCAGAATACGGGGGATTAAAGCTCAAAGACCTATTCTTAACTTTGCTTAAAATTCAAAGGATGATATTGGTTACCCAGTCATTAATCAATTCATTTCATTTTACATTTATATATCTCTTTTCAAAGACACCTGAATAAATTTTAGAAAAAGACAATTATTTTAATCTTCATGACAGACAAAGAAAGAGAATGGAGTCTGAGAAGAAATGAATGCCATGAAGGTAGATTAAAATGATAATAATATATCTACTAGTGCTTCATCAGTATTGATTCCAAGTTGTTCAGTTGGAATTTGAAGATTAAAAGCTGATTTTCTTATATTTTAGCTTTTATTTGTATTCAGAATCATATTCTAATCATTATTATATTTTTCTTTCTTCATTTTGAATTTTACAATTTTCTGCTTATCTTGCTTCCCTCTCCCCACCTCTCACAGTCTGTTAGTCCTTATATTGTTTCCATGGTATATATTGAGTTAAGCTGAATGTGATAAAAGAGAAATCATGTCCTTAAGGGAAAAAATTCTAAGAGATAGCAAAATTATATAATAAGGAAATAGTAGCTTTTTAATTAAAGATAATAGTCTTTGGCTTTGTATAAACTCTACAATTTTTTCTCTGGATAAAGCTGATATTCTCCATATCAGATTTTGCCTGATTATTACACTGACAGAATGAGGAAGTCCATCAAAGTTGATCATCTCCCCTATATTACTGTTAGGGTGGACAGTGTTTTTCTGGTCCTGATCATTTCATTCAACATCAATTCATGCAAATCCCTCTAGGCTTCCCTGAATTCCTATCCCTCCTGGTTTCTAATAGAACAATAGTGTTCCATCACATACATATTCCACAGTTTAGGAAACAATTGATGGACTTTCACTCAATTTTCAATTCTTTGCTACTACAAACAGGGCTGCTATAAATATTTTTGTACAAGTGATGTTTTTACCATTTTTCCTGATCTCTTCAGGATATAGACCAAGTAGTGGTATAGCTGGATCAAAGTGTTTGCACATTTTTGTTGCCTTGGGGGTATAATACCGAATTTTTCTCCAGAAAGGTTGACAGAGTTCACAACTCCACCAACAATATGTTAGTGTCCCAGATGTCCCATATCACTTCCAACATGGAACGTTGTCATTTCTGATCATATTGGCCAATCTAAGAGGTATGAGGTGGATGCTTTAATTTGCATGTCTCTAATAAGTAGTGAGATAGAACAATTTTTCATTTGACTATGGATCACTTTGATTTCCTCACCTGTAAATTATCTTGCATATGCTTTGACCATTTTTCTATTGGGGAATGGCTTATTTTTTATGTATTTGACTCAATTCTATATATATTTCAGAAATGAATCGTCTTTCAGAAAAATTACTTGAACAAATTTTTTTCCCAATTCATGACAGTTCTTTTGATCTTGATTATAATGGTTTTGTCTGTGCAAAAGCTTTTTAATTTAATGTAATAAAAATTATGTACTTTATTTTTAATGATGTACTCCATCTCTTCCTTGGTCATAAATTGCCTTATTTCCCATAGATCTGACAGGTAAACTATTCCTTGATCTCTTAATTTGCTTATAATATTGCTTTTTATGTTTAAATCCTGTATCCATTTTGATCTTATCTTGGTATAGGGTGTGAGGTGTTGGTCTAATCCAAGTTTTTGGCATACTAACTTCCAATTTACTCAAGGGTTTTTATTGAAGAAATAATTTTAATCCCAATAACTGGACTGTTAGGATTTATCAAACAGCAGATTTTATTTATTTTGAGTTTGACAATTTTTCCACCATTCTTGCTTCCCTACCACCCCCCCACAGAAGGCATTGTTTCCATGTTATACAAGGGTCTCAGTTGAATGTGATGAAAGAGAAATCGTATCTTTATGGAAGAAAAATAAAGTATGTACTACATAGTAACATTGCATAATAAGATAATGCCCCCCCCCCAATTTTAAGGAAATAGTCTTTGGTCTTTGTTCAAAGTCCATAATTCTTCATCTGGATACAGATCGTATTCTCCTTTGCAGATAGCTCAAAATTGTCTCTGGTTGTTGCACTGATAGAATGAGCAAGTCCAACTAGGTAGATCATCACCCACATCTTGCTATTATGGTGTACAATGTTTTTCTAGTTCTGTTCATATTGCCCAGCATCAGTTCATGCAGATAGTTCCAGGCTTCCTTGTATTCCCATCACTCCTTGGTTTATAATAGAATAATAGTTTTCTGAGAGGTGTGAGGTGGTATCTCATAGATGCTTTAATTTGGATTTCTCTAATAAGTAATGATTTGGAGTAATTTTTCATATGAGTATGGATTGCTTTGATTGCCTTTGCATATCTTTTGTCCATTTCTCAATTGGGGAAATGGCTTTTTTTGAAAATTTGTCTCAGTTATCTGTATATTTTAGAAATGAGCCATTTATGAGCAATACTATTTAAAAAAATGTTTCTGAATATACTAAATTTCTTTTGATCTTGGTTACAGTGGTTTTGCTGTGAAAAAGCTTTTTATTTTAATGTTATCAAAATTATCTGGTTTGTTTGTAATGATATTCTCCATATCCTCTGTGGACATAACCTGCTTCCCTTTCCATAAATCTGACAGGTAAACTAGTCTTTGATCTTCTAGTTTGATTATAATATTGTTTTTATGACTAAATCCTGTATGCATTTAGATCTTATCTGGGTGTTAGGTGTTATCTGGGGTGAGGTGTTAGTCTAATCTAAGTTTCTTCCATACTAAATTCCAATTTTCACAATAGATTTTATTAGAGATAATTTTTATCCTCAAAGTTCATCTGGTATTGCACCTAATCTATTCCACTGATCCATAACTCTATTACTTAACCAATACCAGAAAGTTTTCATTACTATTGCTTTATAATATAATTTTAGATCTGGTAAAGGTAAACCACCTTCTTTTGCCCTTTTTTTCAATGAATACCTGGAAATTCTTTACTTTTTTTCCTTCAGATACATTTATGACAACTTTTTTCTAAATCATTAAAGCAATTTTTTGGGGATTTTGATTGGTAAAGTAATAAACAAGCAGTTTCTTTTTGGGTAGAATTGTCATTTTCATTATATTAGCTTGACCTATCCATGAGCAGTTGATGCTTGCCCAGTTATTTAAAGCTAATTTTAAATGTGGGAGAAACCTTTTGTAATTGTTTTCAAAAAGGTTTTGAGTGTGCCTTGGCAGGTAGATTACCAGGTGTTTATTTTGCCTGAGATTACTTTGAATGGAATCTCTCTTTCTAGGTCTTTCTGCTATATCTTGATAGACATATGTAGAAATGTTGAGGACTTGTGATGATTTATTTCATATCTTCCTACTTTGCTAAAGTTGCTAATTATTTCTAGTAGTTTTTTAAATGATTATTTGGGATTCTCTAGGTACACTATTATGTCATCTGCAAAGAGAGAGAGTTTTCTCTCTTACATCCCAATTCTAATTGCTTCAATTTCTTTTTCTTCTCTTATTGCTGAAGCTAACATTTCTAATACAATACTGAATAGTAGTGGTGATAATGAGTATGATTGTTTCACCCCTGATCTTATTAGGAATGCCTCTAGCCTATCCCCATTGCATGTAATGCTTGTTGATGTTTTCAGATAGATACTTAGTATCATTCTAAGGGACATTGCATTTATTCCTACACTCTGTAGTGTTTTTATTAGGAATGGGTTCTGTATATTTCAAAAGCTATTTCAGCATCTATTCATATGACCATGTTTTCTGATAGGGTTGTTATTGATGTAATTAATTATATTAATAGTTTTCCTAATTGTTGTGGCTTGCTCCACCTTGGAGCCCACAGCAGCAACCTCCCTCCTGGAGGGGAGCTGAGAATAAGGAGTCAAGCCACTACTGCCTTATGCCTCCAGCTCAATTTTATTACTGCTTAGCTATTATATATATACTGTTAGGTCTTTCTGGGTAGAACAGGGAATAATGAGGTAATTTCTGATACACAAGCTGGGTATGTTCAGCCTCTTGCATTACAGGATAAGGGTGTACATTAGGGAGGAGGTGATAAAACACAGCTGTGTCTAGTGCCCTTGGTCTGTGGGGAAGAATGTCCAGCTCCCAAGGACTCCAGCGCAACTTATCTCTAAGGGCGGCAAGCCAGCTCCTGAGATTGTACAGGAGGGGGTTTACTTGGAAATGATTTGTGTCATGGCTGGTAGAATAGCCTGTGTTCCCACCCCACCCCCTGTTTTTCATAAAGGGCCGGATAGTCATAATAAACACTGAGAAATAATAATAAACATAATAAACAATGCAAAATGCATAGAGGCTTTTACACGGGGTCCAGGGAATCTCTGGAGACCAGAAGTGGAGGGAGTGTCCAGTTTCAAGGAGAAAAGCAGAGAGGGGTGTGTGGGCTTTGATCCTCATAGCAGAAGAGTCAAAGGCAAAAAGGTCACTTTGGAATGAACGGGTTAATGGGACCCAGTAAGGATATGCAAAGGACCAGCAGAATTGGAAACTTTAAGAGTCCTGGGATATGGTATGGCTGCTTGTTCTTACTGTGAGAGTGTGGGGAGACCCACAGTTACATTACTGGCAAAGAGAGCAGGGAAAAGAGAGGTATCATAAAAGAATGGGGGGAGGGGATCAGCGTGCAATGAGGGGTAACCCATGCTTTGGGGGTGTTCAGCAGGAATAGCATAGTAACAAGGAGTTGGTGAAGAGACTAGTGTTCTCTAGGTTTAAAATAAATCACTCTTTTTGCCAAGGTAAAGAGCTTGTCCTGGAGTGCTGCAGGGAGGTTGGGGGATGGTCTTTTCCCCCTAAGTCCTCTGAATCTGGGGTTTCATCTACAGTTGTTTAGTGACATTCTTTGCATTCCTTTGGTCAAGGCTGCTACAGAGCTAGGAGATCTGGAAGACCGAAGTGGGGGGGGGGGGGGTCTCTGCTGCTGCTGCTGTTTCTTGTCAGATCAGATGGTTGGTAATCTACATCTGGATGGTACAATCTGTGGGAAAAACACAAGAAATCCCACTCCCTTGCCTTAGGATGGGGGGAGGAAGGGAAGTGGGCAAGGACCAAGGCTAGGGCTTGTAATTCTGCCTGTTGGACAGACTGGGTGTGGGGGCTCCTGTGAGTGAATAAAATGGATTCGTTACAGGGGTGGCTAGGTGGCATAGTTGATAAAGCACCAGCCCTGGAGTCAGGAGTACCTGTGTTCAAATACAGTCTCAGATACTTAATAATTGCCTAGCTGTGTGGCCTTGGGCAAGCCACTTAACCCCATTTGCTTTGCAAAAACCAAAAAAATGGGTTCATTATTATAGATTACATAGCCCAAGTGCTTTCTGTTTGCATCTGTAAAGGCTACATAAGCCTGTAGCTGGGTGGGGGGAGGGAAATGAGAAGAGGAGCATGCTGACAAGGAGTGCTGAAATCCCCTTGAGGAGAGGGGAGGGTGGGTAATGGTTATCAATAGACTCTGCAAAGATCACTCATCTGACAGGTATTGGTGAAGTCATTAACTGTTGCTGAGCATCTTGAAGTTTCCTGGGAGGCTGGATTCAGCTTTCTTGCTGAGGCAACTCAGGGTAAAGACAAGGAGGCTTGGTTAGGGGTTTGTTTGGTGGAGGATCTGGGGAGGGCTTAGGAGGAGTGGGGCTAGTGGATTTCTCATCAGTTTGAGTGCCCTCATCTCAGACCTCAGTGAGGTGTCACAGGCCTTCTGCCCTGGACTTTTCTGCATCTAAAGCTGCCTATAAAATATCTTGATGTTTTTCCTCTCTCCGTGAAAGGCAGGCATGTATTTCAGTAACAATAGGATAGAAGGGCAGTGGGGGAGAAAAGTCACCACGGACCTCAGCTCTATGGGCAAGTGTCAAAACACACCCCCAAGTATCAGGATCCAGGATGTGACCAGCTTCAATTTGGGGGGGGGGCAAAACAAAAACCACCTGGAGTGTTATCTTACATTCTTTTCCAGAGCATTTCAGGTGACGGGAACTTAGGAGTTGCTTAAGAACCTGTACCTGGGTAACTTGGGAAGAAGTGGGAAGATTCCCCATTAGGATAAGGGACTACAGGGGACTCTAGACGCCTTGGGACCTCTGGGGCCAGGGGACTGTCAGAGACCGGTCAGTATGGGGCAGAAAGGATGAGTGCGAATTCCGGAAGCGTCCTTCAGAGTGGGGGGGATCCTGGGTTTTGGTACCATTTGTTGTGGCTTGCTTCACCTTGGGGCCCACAGTGCTGACTTCCCTCCCGGAGGGGAGCTGAGAATAAGGAGTCAAGACACTACTGCCTTATGCCTCCAGCACAATTTTATTACTGTTTAGCTATTACATATATACTGTTAGGTCTTCTGGGGTAGAACAAGGAATAATGAGGTAATTGGTGGAGTGAGGGTGCACAAGCGGGGTATGTTCAGCATCTTGCATTACAAGATAAAGGGGTATGTTAGGGAGGTGGTGCTAAAACACAGCTGTGTCTAGTTCCCTTGGTCTGTGGGGCAGAATGTCCAGCTCCCCAAGCACTCCGACACACCTTATCTCTAAGGGTGGCATGCCAGCTCCTGAGATTGTCCAGGTGGCAATTTACTTGTAAATGATTTATGTCATGGCTGGTAGAATAGCCTGTGTTCCCACACCTAATATTGAACCAACCCTGCATCCCTGGGATAAATCCTACTTGGTCATAATGTATTATCCTAGTGATAACTTATTGTTATCATTTGGCTAAGATTTTATTTAAGATTTTTGCATCTATATTTATTAAGGAGAAGGGTATATAATTCTCTTTCTCTTTTTTAACTCTTCCTTGTTTATGTATTAACACCATATTGATGTCATAGAAAGAGTTAGACAGAGTAGCATCTTCACCTATATTTCCAAAGAGGTTATATAAAATTGGAACCAATTGTACCTTAAATTTTTCATAGAATTCATTTGTGAATCCATCTGGCCCTGAGATTTTTCCTTACAGAGTTCAATAAGGAAATGTTGAATTTCTTTTTCTGAGATAGGGTTACTTAGGTTTCCAATTTTCTCATCTTTTAATCTGAGCAACTTATATTTTGTAAATATCTATCCATTCCACTTAGATTTTCAAATTTATTAGCATACTGTTGGGCAAAATAATTATGAATTATTACCTTAATTTCCTCATAATTGGTGGTGAGTTTACCTTTTTCATTTACGATACTAGTAATTTGGTTTTCCTCTTTTTTTTTTATCAAATTGACCAGAGAGCTATCAATTTATTGTTTTTTTTTTCTAAAACCATCTCTTGGTTTTATTTATTAATTCAATATTTCTCTTGCTTAAAATTTTATTAATTTCTCCTTTAAGGTTTATAATTTCTAATTTGAATTTTGATTAGTTTTTAATTTGTTCTTTCTCTAATTTTTTAAATTACATATTTAGTTCATTGAATTCTTCTTTGTCTAATTTATTCATATAAGAATTTAAAGATATAATATATTCCCTGTTGCTGCCTTGAGTATTTCCCATAAGTTTTGGTATGTTGTTTCATTATTGACATTATCCAAGAGAAAATAACTAATTCTTTCTATAATTTGTTGCTTGATCCACACATTCTTTAAAATGGCATTATTTAGCTTCCAATTAGTTCTGGGTCTGTATCTCCCTGGCCCAATACTGGATATAATTTTTAATGCATTATGATCTGAGAAAGATGTATTAACTATTTCTCCCTTTCTGCATTGACATATTTTGCTCCAAACTTTTATCTTTATATGTGTCTCTGCTTCAAATGAGTTTCTTGTAAGCAACATACCACTCCACTATTATCTTACATTTTAAGGGAGGTTTCATACCATCCATTTCATCACATTTTTCTGCTCTTTGAATTTTTCCCCTTTTTTCCCTTTATCCATATTCCCCAATGTTTTATTTTTGAATATTGCCACCTTCAGTGGGTTTCCCCTCTTATATCTAATGCCTCCCCTTTATTTCCCTTTTCCCCTTCATCCTTTCATTCTGGTAGTTCCCCTTTTTCTTCCCCCCTCCCCCTCCCCCTCCCCTTTCCCCCTTTTAATGCTTGAAAGGTAAGATAAATTTCTTAACTTAATTAAGTGTGCCTAAGTTAACTTTAAGCCAAATCTGATGAACTGAATATTCAGGTGGGTCTCATCTCCTCCCTTCTTCCCCTAAATTATAATAGGTACTTTGTACCTCTTGCTGTAATGAGACTCACCCCATTCAGTTTCCCTCCATCCTCCATTCTCCGTACTGTCCCCCTTTTTAAGGGGGTATATCATTCTGAGTCACAGAAAAGTTATGAGTGTCCATCACTTCTGGCTATGTATATTCTCTCTAAGAAAGTTACAATTCTCAAGAGTTATGAGACTCTTTCTCCCAAGTGCGTATATAGCCAGTTTCATCTTATTGGATAGCCGTTTTTTTATTTTTATTCTTTTCATGTGTCTCTTGAGCCTCCTGTTTGAAGTCCAAATTTTCTATTTTTCTCTGTGCTTTTCATCATTAAATCTTGGAAGTCTCCCATTTCATTAAATGTTCATCTTTTCCCCTGGAAGAGAAGGCTCAGCTTTTCTGGATAGTGGATTTTGACTGCATTCCAAGCTCCCTTGCTCTTCAGAATATTGCTTTCCAGGCCCTTTGATCACTTAATGCTGCTGCAGCCAGGTCCTGCCTTATCCTAACTGTGTCTCCTTGGAATTATAATTTTTTTCTTACTGGCTGCTTGCAGAACTTTTTCTTTGTTCTGATAGTTCTGGATTTGGTCACAACATTCCTTTGAATTTTTTCATTTTAGGATCTTTTTCCAGAGGGGATCAATGTATTCCTTCAATAACTCTTTTACCCTCTGGTTCCATGATACCAGGGCAATTTTCCATCACTAAATCCTGTAATATTAAGTTCAGGCTTTTTTTTTCTCTCTTCAATGTTTTCAGGAGGGCCGAGAATTCTCTCATTTTCACATCACGATCTGTTTCCAGGTCAGTGGTTTTGCATATAAGGTATTTTATATTTTCTTCTATTTTTGGGATCATTTGGTTTGTTTAACCCTATATCGTTGTCCCATGAAGTCATTTGTTTCCACCGATTCAATTCTTTTTTTAGAGAAGATTTTTCTTCATTTATCTTTTACAGCTCCTTCTCCAGTTGGTCAATTCTATTTTTGAAGGAGTTTTTTCCTTTGCCCAAGTGAAGTTTCAAGAAAATCATTTTCTTTTTGTATTTGAACAATTGAAAATCTGCGCGTTATTCTTATTTTGTATTTGTCCAATTGCATTAACCAAGGATTTGTTTTCTTCTTGTGAGATGTTGCTTTTCTCTTGCAATCTGTTAACTTTCTCTTGAGTTTCTTTTTCCCAGTTTTTCCATTTGATTTTTGAATTCCTTCCCGATTTCTTCAAGTAAATCTTTCTGGTATGGACACCAACTAATATTCTCCTCAGCAGTTCTAGATCTCTCTGTGTTAGAATCTGTCTCTTCTAAGTATTTCTCCTTGGGCCCCCTTTTTTCTGGCCTTTTTTCATCTCTCTAGGATCTTGTGTTGGTGGGGTGGCTTAGTCTCAGAGGTTTGCTTTTGAAGATCCTAGATGCTTTCTTCACTTGGCTTAGTTGGTCCAAGGACCAGTCAGTAGGGGGCACTGATTTCTTTCTTCTGGAATATTTGAGGTCCTCGGCAACAGGGTCTGAGTTAACCTTGAACACTGAGCTGGGCCCTGGGGGAGGGAGTTAATCTCTTTCTGTTGAGTGAACTCTGTGGATCTGAGGGTGTGTGGGGGGGGGTTGCTTATTGTTTGTTCTGGGCAAAGGATTCTATTGAAAGTTTGGAGCTCAGGTCCCTGGCCCAGCTGGTTGTTCTCCAGGTGTGCTCTGAAACTCTGTATTGGAACTCACACCCCTGTAGCTCCACTACCACTTGTCAAAGACTCCACAGCTAAAGTTGGATTTTGCACTCACTGCTCACCAAAATCTCTACAGCTGAGGTTGGCCTCTATCTTCCCCCGAGCTGGTCTTCTGCTCTCATCTCCTGGTTCACCCAATATGCCCTGAGACAGACCTTCTTGGTATGTGTTCTCCTCCTAGCTTCTCTTTCTGGGTTTTGTTGATCGAATTTCTGTTAAGAGCTTTCTCTCATGTTGGTTTTGAGGGAAAAGAGGAACATTTATCACAGTGCTTGTCTTCTCTCCACCATCTTGGCTGGAATTCCACTCTGTATTTTTTTATTGTCTATTACTCATTCCTAGAATATATTTCTTCTTACAAGTCATGGTTAACTTAAAATTCTCCACATTGTCATTCCCGATCTATCCATATACAAATTTTAATTTTCATCCATTTTCTCTAAAAAGTAACATAAGCTTTAAATACTTATATATCATCTGCATGTTTGTACACATTTTATGTGTATATCTGTATGTGATTGTATGTATGCCTACAGATGCATACAAACACCCTTTACTGCCTCATGCATGATAAAAATCTAAGTTCCTTGAAGGCAGGGGCTATCTACCTACCACATAACAGATTCCCTGTGGAAGAAGCAGTTTCAATTCAATGCAATGAACATATATTACATTCTTACTCAATATTGTAATAAGGGTTGACATAACATTAATAACAATCCAGGCCTTGCTTTCTAGGAGTTTTCATTCTAATGGGGGGAAACACCTTGCAAAGGAAAACAGGAAAGTGAGAGGAAGATTTGGAAGTATCTGACTCAGGCTTATTTTGTTTCATATATCTGAAACCAGTCATAGCAGCAGATGAAAAGTAGCCTTCTGTAAAGGAAGGCACTGAAAGTATTCTGATACCTCTCCTTTTAACCCTCCAATCAAATGGCAGAGGATTCTTTCTGAATATGATTGTGTCAATCAAGTTTCTAGTTAGCAACATGGTGATGAGTTTAGAAGCTATTAGCTTCTCCTGGGATAAATGAGGAGGCAGTCCAGATCCTTCCCAATGCCCTATTAATGGGGGCATAGGTAGAGAGGCTTACCTGTCTATCTGTCATTTTTTCATCAAGTCTTTATCCAGTCAGTCCAAAAGAGTTGGTGAATGAGTAACAAAGGTCATACCCTTGCTTGGGAATAGTACTCATTGCAAAATATGAGTATTAATTACTTCCTCATTATTAACCCTCTAGCTAAAATATTCCCACCAGGATTTAATCACTGGCCATTTTGTAGCAATCTCTTTCCAGCTCCCACATCCCATCTCTCTTCTCTGTTCTTAACCTTCTCATCTGGTCTTCCATCTATATTCTCCTCCACATTTTCCTACCCTCAACCACAATGTGCTATATAGGATTCCTGTTCTATAGAAAAAAAACATCATTTCATTTTGAATCATTTTTTCTTAACCTCATGCATTTTTCATGCCCTCTGTGAGCTGAATTCCCTTAAATTGTCATTCACTTCAGCACGGACTGTATCATCACTTAATATCTTCCCTCTTTCCTCCCACCCACAAAATATTTCAGAGAGAAAAATTTGGAATAATATTTGTTTTCTGTTATCACTTCAATTTAAGGACATCACTCAGAAACTATCCCTTCTTTTGTAAGCTTAAAAATTATAGTAGTTGTTGAGTGCTCCTCCCTGAGTTCATTTCATTTCCCTTCTTACTCAAAAAGTTGATGCCTTCTCAAACATTTTTCCTATCTGAGTTCTTAGTCTTCTCAAACTCAACAGCCTATTTCTTTACTTCTCTTCCACCACACAGGACAGATCTCATCAGTCAATAAATAAATATTTGTTAAGCATCAACCCGGTGCCAGGCACCAGGATACCAAAAAATGAAAAAGATAATCCCTACATTCTTTTTTCCCTTTTTTCTGCATTTAATTTTATTCTTTATATATTTTATCCTATTACAATAACATTGCTGTGAGAGTAATTATAAACGTACTCCACTCAAAAAAACCATGAAAAACCTCACAAATAATGAGAGAGAAAAAAGTGTACTTCAGTTTGTGTTCAGATTCCAATG
The DNA here is from genome assembly GCF_037893015.1 of Macrotis lagotis. NCBI lineage: Eukaryota > Metazoa > Chordata > Mammalia > Peramelemorphia > Peramelidae > Macrotis > Macrotis lagotis. Next base: position 233,557,041 of record NC_133666.1, on the reverse strand, counting down.
TCTCTGTCTCTGGGATGAGTTGCCTTCCCTCTAATCTATTCCTTGCCAATCTCATCTATTCCATTCTCTTTCTCCTGTCATCCTGTCCCTACTCAGAAGTGTGTTGTATCTGAGTAACCACTCCCACAAAATTCCCTCTCTTCTATTGGCTACTCCACATTTCCCTCCCCCTATTTCCCTTAATCCCATCCCTTTCCTCTCATTTTTCTCTCGGGTAAGATAGATTTCTATACCCTATTAAGTATGTATGTTATTTCCTCTATGAGCCATTTCTGATGAGAATGAAGGCTCACTCATTCCCCACCTCCCCTTCCCCCATTCCACTCAACTGTAAAAGATTTTTCTTGATTCTTATGTGAAATACTTTAGCCACTCCTTTCTCTCCTTTCTCTTCCTACAAGCACTTTACTTTATCACCCATTGACTCCATCTTTTTATTATATTATACCATTATATTCATTTCTTCCTGTGTCTTGTCTATATATGCTCCTTCTAACTGCTCTTATAAATGAGAAAGTTCATAAGAGCTATCAGCATCTTCTTTCCATGCAGGAATACAAGCAGTTCAACATCAAAAAGCTTATCATAATTAGTCCTTCTAGTCCACTGCCTCCATGGTTCCCCTGAATCCTGTACTTGGAGATCAAACTTTCTGTTCAACTCTGGTTGTTTCAATATGGAAGGTTGAAAATCCTTTGTTTCATTGAAAGTCCATCTTTTCCCCTGAAAGAGTATGTTCAGTTTTGCTGGGTAGTTTATTCTCAGTTGTAAAACAAGATCTTTTGCAATCCAGAACATTAAATACCATGCACTATGAGCCCTTAATGTAGATGCTTCAAGATCCTGTGGAATCCTGACTATAGAGCCCTGCTATTTGAATTGCTTGTTTCTGGAAAGTTTTGGTATTTCCTCTTTGGCTTGGGAGTTTTGGAATTTTGCTATAATATTCATGGAGGTTTTTCTTTTGGGATCTCTTTCAGGAGGTGATCAGTGAATTCCCTCAATTTCTATTTTATCCTCTCCTTGTAGGATCTCAGGACAATTTTGCTGAATTATTTATTGAAAAATGAAATCTAGGCTCTTTTCCTGGTCATGAGTTTAGGTAGCACAATTTTTTTTAAATGATCTCTTCTGGATTTATATTTCAAGTTCAGTTGTTTTTCCAATGAGATATTTCATATTTTCTTCTAATTTTCGGTTTGTTTATGTTTTTGGTATAATTTTATTTTTTATCAAGTTCTTGAAAAGTCATCAACTAACTTTACTTCCCCTGTGAGTGATTTTTCATTCTTTTCTTCTTCAGATATGATGTTGCTGTCATCTTTGTCTGTAAATTAGTTTTCTATCATGAGCATTCTTTTTAAATTTTTGTTCATCTTTGTTGTTGTAGTTTTGATCCTGCTTTTATTTTTCTGGGACTGGGGTCTGATCCCTTGCTTGTTATTGGACAAGATGTTGCCTAATAAGTCCAGGTCCTGCCTTTGCAGGGTTTTTTTTTCCCTCCTTTATGTCCAGGTGCTGACATAACAGTGGTTTGTTCCTCACACCCAGTCCTGTCTTTTATCCCAGTTTTCCCAGGGTTTAGGGGCTGCAGTCCTCCCTGCTGACTTTGTATCTGGCTCTTGGAACCTCTTCTATTGTTTAGATATAGGGACCTGGATTGCACTGTGGCTTAAACCTGCTCTCCCACCTCCTGAACTTTTTGTCCCCTTTTCCCGCAAAGAGACAGACCTTCAGTAAATATCCTCCATGATGTCTACAGTAGAAAACTTCTTTGAATCTTCTCTTTTTCTTGGTGGTATCTCTAGTGTGAATGTGAGAGTAGAGGCTTCATTTATTTTTAGTAGGGAAAACTCTGGGTACATGCTAGCTTCACACTGCTATCCTGGGATCCACCTTGGGAAGTCCAAGTCACTCTTTTTCTTTCTTTCTTTTTTCCTATTTCATTCCTCACAAAAATTGAAACCCCCCAGCAGGTTCCAATTAACTTTTTTAAAATTGTTTTTCAAGGCAAATGGATTAATTCACTTGCCCTAGGTCACACAACCAGGTACTTATTAAGTGTCTGAGGCCAGATTTGGACTCAGGCCTTTCTGACTCCAGATCAGTGCTCTATCCTCCTAGCTGCCATCACACTTTCATTTCTCATTTATTTAAAATCCCTTTAACATCATCTTCCATACTCTCATTTCCCTGTCCTCTGATAATGATTGTGGTTATTATTGTCAAGAACAATTTATCTACATGTACACTTGCTCTATCCCCCCCATCAATCTGTTCTCTCTCTCCTTCCTTTACTTCCTCCCTCTTCATTTCTCATTGTCTCTGTCTATGTTTGTCTCTCTTGGTGTCTCTCTGTCTTTATTTGTCTCTTTCTCTGTATTGCTGTATCTCTGTGTTTCTGTCTCTCTCTGTCTCTGTCTCCTTATCTCTCTCTCTCTCCCTCTCTCTCTCTCTCCCTCACTCGCACCCCCTCTCTTCTTTCTGTCATCATGTCCAAAGATGTCCTATCAAAGGAAAATAAACTAAACAAAGCAAAAGGTCACTATGACCTACCGTTTCTGCAAGTAATTGTACCATGTCTCCTTGCTTTATTTTTTAAACACATTGGACACTTGTTCTCTGAAAATGTACATGGGAGCACAGATTTTGATTTGGAGAGGACCTTAGAGTTTCATCATCTAGTCTAGCCTCCTTGTCTGATGGAAAAAGAAAAGGAGGTAATATGCACATAAGCAACTTGCTTAAGGTTATTCAAGTAGCAAATGGCACAGCTAGGGAATAATTCTAAGTCTTGTGCCTGAGTCTAACAAATTTTCACTGCATCATGATGCCTGCAGGGTTCTTATTAACTAAGTCTCATATCTCTAATTCCCAAATAGGAATCCATAAGGCATTGTATTTTAGAAAGACACTGCTAAAATTCTAAATGTGTAGGATAAAACATCATTTAAAAAATATTGAGAGACTTATCTGAGCAAAAAGGAAAACAAATTGACTTTTTCTCAAGGAAAAGGGCAAAGCTTCAAGTGTCACAAATTAGTGAAGATCAAGGAGCTGCCCCAAATTGATAGTCAAGCTAGATTTTATGGCCTAACTCGATCCCATTCTTAACCCCACTCTTTCAACTCGTTTGGTTGGGGGTCTCCAGAGATGAAATCTATATGTTAAAAATCTACATAGTAACAAAGAGAATCAAAAAATTTTTCATAGAATCTTATCTCACCACTCAGATGATTAGAAAATCAAAAAGTGATCTTCTATGGCTATCTAAAAGAAATTATGTCTGGATATGCAAGTTAGGTCTTTCTTGGAATAGTCTACTCTCCTCCTAGTTAGTAAAAATAAAGCAGGGGGCTCATAAGTTCTGTTTGAAATGCAAAGTCTTTCTAGGAGTAGCCTACTCTCCTCTTAGTAATAAAAATACAGTTATCAAAATGCAAGTGCCTTACTTGGAATGGGAGATCTTTATTCTAAGAATAGTTTAAGAATAATGGTTTGTTTTTCTTACTATTTCTTGCCCGGAGAAGACTTCATTAGGAATACATATCTTTGAAGGTTTTACTGGGAATATTCCACTCAAAACCCAGGCCTTTTTCGTGAGGCCTGTACAAGTTTCTCTTTAAGAGATGGAATGGAAGGACTGAAGCTTTGAGAGAATTTCAGAACCGCTGTGAACAGTGACAGAAACAAGATTAAGTAGAAATCAGAGAAGTGTAATGAAATTTAGATCTGGTAAACCTAACAAACTCTTTCTCCATTAGCTAGAGAAAAGTTATTTTTGTCTAAATTCTTCATTTTATAAATGTAGAAAAGTGAGTCACAAGTTGGTCAAACTAATCAAATGATAAAGCTGGTACTACAATCAAAGCTTCCAAAACTCCCAAGAACCAATGTTATTTCCTCTACCATAGATTTATGCAAGGTCATTTCCCCAATACTAGATTTTGATGAATACATACACATACATTTGAAATGCATAACACCTGGAACATACAGGTGTAACTGAAATAAATTATCTATTACAATTTTTCAAATACAATATTTCTATAATTGATGTTCTGAATTGCACACTTAAAAAGGCACACTATCAATTTCCTCAGTGGAACCAAGATAGGAGCTAGGAAGCTCCAGGTGTTTTTCCTGAAACAAATTAAAATGAAGCTTCTAATCCTTGGGTGGGGAACCTCCACCAATGGGTCTTGTTAGTCTAGTGTTGCAAAGCAACCATAGATAAGATTCAAAATTCAATAATTCAACTAACATTTTAGTGGCAAAGTAATTAAATGTTTGATCAAAAAGAACCCCAAAATTATATTATAATTATTCACATGGCTCTTGGCAGAAAAAAGCTTCCCATACCTGCTATAAGCATATCCTAAAGCAGCAGACCCCCACACAAAAAAGGGTGAAACAACTTTTCAGTTCAAAATATCTTGGAAGAAGTTCAGGAAATGTCTGACTCATATAGATAAAAAGAAAGGCCAACACAACATAGGTCGGAGAACTGAGAAACCAAACCTGAGGCCCTTAACCATGGGGCAGCTCAGCTCCCAGTTCAGCAAGTCAGAAGTACAGCAGGATAGTATTGTGGGTCCTAACCCAACTTAGTCGTATCAGAAGAGCAAAGCATTGCAAAATGACGTACAAAGCTTCAAAGGGAATTATAATTTTGTCTGAACTCCAAAAGATCTCTTGAAAGAGGTCAAAAGAGGATTTTTGACACTAAAGAAGAGAGGAAGAGAAATGAGAGCCAGGTAATAATGTTTGTTTTTCATTTTCAAAAAAGATGAAGACATCAGGGAGGTGATGCCATGACAAACACGTGAATTAGATGTGAGTGAGGGGGTGCTGTGCTAAGTCTTTGGTATCATTTTCTCCTCTAGTCATATGGGCACAGTGGTCAGATATGGATCTGGATGACTAGAGATGGCCAATGGATGTGAGGGGATTAGGGTCATACAGCTAGTTAGTGCCAAGTATCCAAGACTGGATTCGAATTTCTGTCCTCCTGACTCCAAAGTCAGTGTTCTATGTACTGTACCATCTTGAGTTCAATAAACTGTAACTTCCTTGAGGGCAGAGAGTTATAAAGGATAATGAAGAAAAAAAATTACTGAAGAAAACACACCTTTAAAAGCAAAATTGATCAAATGGGGAAACGAAAGAAACTCCTTTAAAAGTAAATTTGAGGGGACAGCTAGGTTGTGCAGTGGGTGGAGCACAAACCATGTAGTCAGGAGGATCTGAGTTCAAATTGGGCCTCAGACACTTAATAATTACTTAGCTGTGTGGCCTTGGGCAAGCCACTTAACCCCATTGCCTTACAAAAAAAAAACTTTAATAAAAAAGATAGATAAAGGTGTAAAATAAATAAGAATTAGACAATAGGCACACAATGATTTTTATTTTTATTTTTAAAAATTTTATTTGAGTTTTGAGTTTTACAATTTTTCTCACAATCTTACTTCACTCCCCCTCACCATCCCCCCTCATGGAAAGCAATCTCTCAGTCTTTATTTTGTTTCCATGTTATAGATTGAACCAAATTGAGTGTGATGAGAGAGAAATCCATCCTTAATGAAGAAATAAAAAGTATAAGTGATAACAAGATCAGACAATAAAATATATGTTTTTTTTCCTAAATTAAAGATAATAGTCCTTGAAACTTATTCAAACTCTACCACTCTTTATATAGATACAGCTGGTATTTTCCATTGCAGACAGCCCAAAATGGTCCCTGGTTGTTGAACTGATGGAACTAGCAAGTCCATCAAGATTGAACATCACCCCCATGTTGCTGATACGTTGTACAGTGTGTTTCTGGTTCTGATCATCTCACTCTGCATCAGTTCATGCAATCCCTCCAGGCTTCCCTGAATTCCCATCCGTCCTGGTTCCTAATAGAACAATAGTGTTCCATGACATACATATACCACAGATTGCTAATCCCCACAACTGAAGGGCATTTACCAGATTTCCAATTCTTTGCCACCACAAACAGGGCTACTATAAATATTTTTGTACAAGTGATGATTTTACCCTTTTTCATCATCTCTTCAAGGTATAGACCCAGTAGTGGTATTGTTGGACTAAAGGGTATGCACATTTTTATTGCCATTTGGGCGTAGTTCCAAATTTATCTCCAGAAAGGTTGGATGAGTTCACAGCTCCAACAAAAGTGAAATACTGTCCCATATTTCCCACAACTGTTCCAACAATGATCATTATCATTTTTAGTCATATTGGTCAGACTGAGAGGTATGAGGTGGTACCTCAGAGAAGCTTTGATTTGAACTTTTTAAAAATTAATGATTTAGAGCAATTTTTCATATGGCTATGGATTCCTTTGATCTTATCTATAAATTGCCCTTTCATATCCTTTGAACATTTGTCAATTGGGTAATGGTTTTTTTATAAATATGACTCAGCTCTCTGTACATTTTAGAAATGAGTCCTTTTCTAGAATCATTAGTTGTAAAGATTGTTTACCAATTTACTATATTTCTTTTGATCTTGGTTACAGTGCTTTTATCTGTGCAAAAGCTTTTTAATTTAATGTAATCACAATCATCTAGTTAGTTTTCAGTGATGTTTTCCAAATCTTCCTTAGTCATAACCTGCTCCCATTTCCATAGATCTCAAAGGTAAATTAGTCCTTGGTCTTCTAATTTGCTTATTGTATTGCTTTTTATGTCTAAATCCTGCAACCATTTGGATGTTCTCTTGGTAGGTGTTAGGTGTTGATCTAATCTAAGGTTCTTCCATACTGATTTTCAATTTTCCCAGCAGTTTTTATTATAGAGAGAGTTTTTATCCCAATATTTGGACTCTTTGGGTTTATCAAACAGCAGATTAATATAATTGTCTCCTGCCTTTGCACCTAGTCTATTCCACTGGTCCACCAATCTATTTCTTAGCCAATACCAAACAGTTTTGATGACTGATGTTTTATATTATAATTTTAGATCAGGTATCGCTAACCCCTTGCACATTTTTCATTAAATTCCTGTAAATTATTGACTTTTCATTGCTCCATATGAATTTACATACAAATTTCTCTAAATCATTAAAGTAATTTGTTGGAATTTTGATTGGTAGTTCACTAAACAGGCAGTTTTGTTTTGAAAGAATTGTCATTTATATTATATTAGCTTTACGTATCCATGAGCAGTTGATATTTGCCCAGTTAGTTAAATATGATTTAGTTTGTGTGAGAAAAGTTTTATAATTGTTTTCAAAAAGTTTCTGAGTCTGTCTTGACAAATAGATTCCCAGATATTTTATATTGTCTGAGGTTACTCTGAATGCAATTTCTCTTTCTAGCTCTTCCTGCTGTATCTTGCTAGTCATATATAGAAAAGTTGAGCATTTATGAGGGTTTATATTATAACCTGCAAAAAATTGGTTATTGTTTTCAGTAGTTTTTTGGATGATTTCATGGGATTCTCTAGGTAGACCATCATGTCATGTGCAAAGAGTGAGAGTTTTATCTCTTCCTTCCCAATTCTAATTCCTTCAATTACTTTTTCTTCTCTACTTGCTAAAACTAAAATTTCTAATATGATATTGAATAGTAGTAGTGATAATGGGCACCCGTTTTTCATCCCTGATGATTGTGATTACATTAAATTAAAAAGCTTTTGCACAGATAAAAGCACTGTAACCAAGATCAAAAGAAATATAGTAAATTGGTAAACAATCTTTACAACTAATGATTCTAGAGTCATTGGGAATGACTCTAGCATCTCTTCTTTGAATATAATGCTTGTTGATGGTTTCAAATAGATACTGCTAATTATTCTCAGGAACAGTCCATTTATTCCTACACTCTAGTGTTTTCAGTATAAATCGATATTGCTTTTTGTCAAAAGCTTTTTCAGCATCTGTTGATATGATCATATAATTTCTTATAGGTTTGTGGTTGATATATTTGAGTATACTAAGAGTTTTCCGAATATTGATCCAACCCTGCATCCTGGGATAAATCCTACTTGTTCATAATGTATTATCCCTGTAATAAATTGTTGCAATCATTTTGCTAAGATTGTATTTAAGATTTTTTCATCTATATTCATTGGGGAGATAGTTCTATAATTTCCTTTCTCTGTTTTAACTCTTTCTGGTTTAGGTATCAGCCCCATATTGGTTTCATAGAAAGAGTTAGGAAGAGGCAGACTTTAATCTTTCCCTATTTTTCCAAAGAGTTTATATAGAATTGGAAGCAATTGTTCCTTAAATGTTTGGTAGAATTCACTTGTGAATACATCAGACCCTAAAGATTTGTTCTTAGGGAGTTCAATGATGGCTTGTTGAATTTCTTTTACTAAGATAGGGTTGTTTAGGCATTTAATCTCCTCTTTAAACTGGGCGTTTTCATATTTTTGTAAATATTCACTTAGATTATCAAATTTATTGGAATAGAGTTGGGCAAAATAATTTCAAATTATTACTTGAATTTCAACCTCATTGGTAGTGAGTTCACCTTTTTCATTTATGGTACTAGCAATTTGGTTTTTTTCTTTATTTTTTTAAATCAAATTGACCAGAGGTTTATGAATCTTATTGGGTTTTTTTCCTAAAACCAAGTTTTGGTTTTATTTATTAATTCAATACTATTTTTGCTATCAATTTTATTAATTTATCCTTTCATTTTTAGAATTTCTAATTGTGTATTTAATTATGAATTTTTAATTTGTTTTTTTTCTCTAATTTTTTTAGTTGCAGGTTTAGTTCATTAATTTCCTCTTTCTCTAATTTATTCATGTAAATATTTAAAGATATGTAATATATTCCCTGAGACCTGCTTTGAGTGAATCCCATAGGTTTTGGTAAGTTGATTCATTATTGTAAATATCTAGGTTTAAATGGTTAATTCTTTCTATAATTTGGTTTTTGGTCCACTCATTCTTTACAATGAGGTTATTCAGTTTCCAGTTGGTTCTGTGTCTATTTCTCCTTGGCCCAATATTGCATATGACTTTTATTGCATTCTGATCTGAGAAAGATGTATTCCCTATTTCTGCCTTTCTGCAGTTGATCATTAGGTTTTTATGGGCTTGCACATGGTCAATTTTTGTATAGGTTCCATGTACTGCAGAAAGGTAGTTATATTCCTTTATATTCCCATTCAATTTCCTCCATAATTCTACCATATCTAGCTTTTCTAACAATCTATTTACCTCCTTAAATTCTTTCTAGTGTATTTGATTTATTCTAGATTTATCTAGATCTGAGAGCAGGAGGTTGAGGTCTCCCATTAGTAGATTTTTTTCTGTCTATGTCTTCCTGTAATTCTTTTAGCTTCTCCTCTAAGAATTTGGAGGCCATCCCATTAGGTGCATATATATTCAGTATTGAAATAACTTTATTGTTGATGGCACCTTTTAGGAGGATAAATTTTCCTTCCTTATCTCTTTTAATGTGATTTATTTTTTCAGCTTCTTTGTCTGTGGTAAGGATTGCTACCCATGCTTTTTTCACTTCAGTTGAAGCAAAATATATTTTGCTCCAACCTTTTACCTTTACTCTATATGTATCTCTCTGCTTCAAATGAGTTTCTTGTAAGCAGCATATTGTAGGATTCTGGTTTTTAATTCACTCTGATATTTGCTTACATTTTAAGGGAGAGTTCATCCAATTCACATTCAAAGTTTTGATGAGTAATTCTTTATTACCCTCCCTGTTATCTTCCCTTTGTTTGTATTTCCCCCTTCCTCACCTTTATCCATGTTCCCAACTATTTTGTATGTGAATATCACCCCCTTCAGTGTGTTTGCCCTCCTATATCACGCCCCCCTTTCTTTCCCCTTTCCCTTTTTCCCTTTTCCCTTCACTTCCTTTTGTTAGTTCCCCTTTTACCCCCTTCCCCTCCATTTCTCCATCCCTCCTCCCCCTTTTACCCCTTTAAGACTTGAAAGGTTAGATGGTTTTTAAGTTACTTAAATATGTGTAAGCTGATTTTAAGCCAAGCCTGATGAGACAAAGATTCAGGTGTTTCTCATCTCCTCACTTCTTCCCTTCTATTCCTGTGGGTCTTTTGTACCTCTTAATGTAAAGTGATTTACTCTATTCAATCCCTTCCCTCCTCCTCTCTCCTTCCTTTCCCCTGTTTTAAGGAGGCATTGTTTTTCAGATCATTCTATCTGAGTCATAGAAAATTTTGAGTATCTGTCACTTCTAGCTAAGTACATTCTTTCTAATAAAGTTAAAATTCTTGAGAGTTATTAGAATGTTTCTCCCAAGTGGGGTTTAAGCCAGTTTCATACCATTGTATGCAGTCTCATGGATAGGTTGTGAATGTCCATCACTTCTGGCTAGGTATATTCTCTCTGCTATAATTAAAGTTCTCAAGATTTGTGAGAATTTTTTTCCCCATGATGAGATATAGCCAGTTTCAACTTATTGGACAGCAGTTTTTTTTCTTTTATACTCCCACTCTTTTTTTTACCTTTTCATGCATCTCTTGAACCTCATGTTTGATGTCCAAATTTTCTATTTAGTTCTAGTCTTTTCATCAGTAATTTTTGAAATTCTTCCATTTCATTATATTTCCATCTTTTACCCAGGAAGAGAGGGCTCAGCTTTGCTGGATAGTGGATTCTTGGTGGCATTCCAAGCTCCCTTGCTGTTCAAAATAGCTTGTTTCAGGCCCTTTGATTCCTTAATGTTTATGCAGCCAGGTCCTGCATAATATTTATTGTGGCTCCTTGATATTTAAGTTGTTTCTTTCTAGAAGTTTGCAGGGTTTTCTCTTTTATCTGATAGTTCTAGAATTTGGCCACAACATTCCTTAGTGTTTTCATTTTTAGGATTTTTTTCTGGAGGGGATCAATGTATTCTTTCAATAGCTACTTTGCCCTCTGGTTCCATGATATCAGGGCAATTTTCCATCATTAGATACTTTAATATTAAATCCAGGCTTTTTTTTTTTTTTCTCTTCAATGTTTTCAGGAAGTCCAATAATTCTCAGGTTGCCCCTCCTCGACCTATTCTCAAGGCCAATGTTTTCTGATGAGTTATTTTATATTTTCTTATATTTTTTTCAATTTTTTTACTTGTTTAACTGCCTCTTGTTTCATGAAGTCATTAGTTTCTTCAGACATCATTCTCTTTTTTTAGTGAGGAATGTTCTTCATTAACCTTTTGCAGCTCCTTTTCCAATTGATCAATTCTACTTTTGAAAGAGCTTTCAATTTGACCAGTTGAGGTGTGAAATTTATTCTCATTTTGTATTCGTCCTATTGAGGATCTGAGAGGTTTATTCTCATTTTGTATTTGTCAAATTGTATTTTCTAAGAATTTGTTTTCTTGTTGCAAGGTATTAATTGTGTCTCCCAATTTTAAACTCCTTACTTATTTCTTCAAGGAAGTCTTTCTGTGCTAAAGACCAGCTCATATTCTCCTCAGTTTCTAGGTTTCTCTAAGTTTGGGTCTTTTCCATCCAAGAATTTTTCTATGGATCCAACTTTCTGCTGACCCTTCTTCATTTTGCTAAGACCTTGAGTGTGGGAGGGGCAGGTTCACAGAGGCTTGGAATTGCTAGAGGCTTTACGTGCTAAATGCAATTTCTCTACATGGCTAGTAGGAGGTGCTGGTTGCTTTACCTGTAGTATCTGTGACCTTGATTGAGGCTTTTTCCCTTAGCTTGAAGGGAGGGTTTGAAGCTATTGAATCCTTTTGCCTTCAATCAATAGTGGGCTTTACCCTGGAGTGAGGTCATTCCTCTCCCTATTGTCAGCTGCACTGGTTCTTCTGCTCACACACCTGTGCCTGAGGCAGAGGTAGTCTGCAATTGTTTGTTCTGGGAAGAGGCCTCAGCCCAATGGAGATGTTTACTCAGAGTTCCTCACACCAGAGGAGCCTGGGGATTGTGTCCACGGCTCTCCTGCACTGGAACTCTCCCTGCAACACTGTCAGCAAGCTCCAGAGGGTCAGCGCCAACACCAGTGACTCTGCTCCCTAGTTGACTCAATCCCCCATGGTATAGCCCCACTGCTGATCCAGTAGGTCTGTCTCTCGGGTCCTCAGAATTCCTGGCTCCAATTCAGCCACTAATCTGGTTGATTTGGGGCTGTTCTCCCCTCTGTGCCCAGACTCACCTGCCTGGATTTGTCCAAAGGTGCTGTGAGAGACAAATCCTGAGGTGGATGTTCTTTCTCCTGGTTTTTCTTTCTTGTTTATGTGGGTTGGATTTCTCTTAAGAGGTTTGTTTCTTATGATGGATGGGGAAAGATCAGGAGACTTTAGAACTGTGCCTGTCTTCTCTATGCCATCTTGGCTAGAAATCCATAATGACTTTTTAAGACATCTAGGTTTCATCAGACAAAATCAAAAAAAAGAAAAATAGAAGAAAATGTCAAACACAACTCAGGAAAAATGATGAATATGAAAAAAATAGGTCCAGGAGATTAATTTATAACTTAGTGATCTACCTGAAAATCACATTCAAGAAATACAAAGACTCCAGAAAAATTCATGCAGAAAATTATCAAGGAAAACTGTCATAATGTCTTAGAACAAGAAGATAAAATAATCCTTGAAAGATTCCATCAATTTCACCCTCAGAAACATTTCCCAAATTTAAAAACTCCAATGAATGCTGTAATCAATTTTCAGAATTCTTGACTAAAGGAAAATACTTTTCAAAGACCTAAAAATAAGCAATTTAAATTCCTGGGAATCACAATGAGGATTATATACTATTTGTCAGCTTTAATATTAAAGGATCAGGTGGCCAAAAATATGATGTTCCAGAAGATAAAAGATTACAACCAAGAATTCCCTGACCTGAAAATTCACTTTGCTATTTCAGGGGAAGATAGATTTTCAATGAAATAGAGGATTTACAAACTTATCTGATAAAAAGACTAAAAAAAAGAACAGGATTTTTGTTCATCAAAACCAAGATTCATTAGAGGTATAAAAAAGCAAATGGGAAAAATGTTAATCAATAAGAGTAAACCACTTTTATTTCTACTTGTATTTCTACAATACTTATAAATCTTGAGAATTTATTTTCCTTAGCACAGCCCCAAGGATCATTCTTAGGCTGTGAATGAAATGTGATTATGATGTGATGATATATATAACTTTTAATGGTTATATTTTATTGGAACTATTGGATGGCATGTATTTGGAGAAAGGTTGTGGGTAAGTGTTAATAAATTGTATTTCTTTTGGGACAATTGAAGGGAATGCTCTTGGACAATGAGTATGGGTAAAAATTGATTATACTGTAATATGCTCATAACTGTTGAGAAATGAATTTTAAATTACACAGTAGAGGTGTGTATAGTTGGACTGAGTATGGTTGTGAAGTGATTATGATGTTGTGCTGCTTATAACCATACTTGGAATAGGTGGACGCAAGACAGGCCAAAAATATGTGAACAAGGATTTTACTGGAAGAAGTCAGAGGCATAAGAGAATAAATATCACAACATGAAGAAGCCAAAGTACCTATTATAGTAAAAGTAATGAAAAGCCCACTTGAATACTGAAACATTCTATTTCCTACAGCGTTGGTTCACAGAGGGAAGTACATGCATTCCCAATTGGGTTTAGAAAGTTACCCTAACTTACAGGGAATTGAAAGGAAAAGGGGGAAACAAAAAGGAAAGTAATAATTGATTAAATGAAGAGCAAATTAGAGGTGAAATGTAACAAAGGAAAGGGAGAAGAAAAGGGAAGGGAGCTAATAGAAAGGAGAGTAGATGGAAAGAAGCAGCAGTCAGAAGTACAACAGTGACTAGGAAGATAAGGTGAAAGGAGAGAGAAAAGTACATACAATCATGAGATATAATGGAATAAAATACAAAGTTAGTAATCATAACAGCGAATATGAATGGGATGTACTATCCCACAAACAAAAATGGATAGGAAGGCTGATTAAATACCAGAATGCTACAATATGTTGTTAACAAGAAACACATTTGAATCTGAGAGATACACAGAGTAAGACAATAGTTAAAACATACTATGTTATGATTCAGTTAACATAAAAAAGCAATACTGTTCTCAGGCAAAGACAAAGCAAAAACAGATCTAATTAAGGTTAGATCTTTCAGGGAGTCTGGGTGGTGCAGTGGATAGAGCACCGGCCCTGGAGTGTACCTGAGTTCAAATCTGGCCTCAGATACTTAATAATTACCTACCTGTGTGGCCTCATGCAAGCCACTTAACCCCATTGCTTGGCAAAATACCAGATTAGATATTTCTTAAGATTAAGAGGAAGGCAAATACATCTTCATAAAAGGAATCACATGCAATGAAGTCACAGCAATATATAAATATATTCACCTACTGTTATACCATGCAGATTCTGAGAGGTGAACCTAAATGAGTCACAGGAAGACATAGAGAGCAAAACTATATTAATGGGGAACATCGAAGTTCTCCCAAATTAGGTAAATCTAACCATAAAATATACAAGAAAGAAGTTAATCCCCAATTGGTTAATGGTCAAATGGTATAATTAGATGCTTTTCAAATGAAGAAATTAAAGCTATAAATAATCATATGAATAAATGATCCAAATCTTTACTGATGAGAAAAAATGTAAATAAAAACACCTCTGAAGTATCACCTCACTCCTATCAGATTGGCTAAGATGAGAAAAATGGAAAATGATCTATATTGAAGAGGTTGTAGGAGGATTGGGGCATTAATGCAATGTTGGTGAAGTTGTAAATTCATTCAAGCATTCTGAATAGCAATAAATACCAATGAGCAATAAAATTGTTCATATCCTGTGACCCAGCAATTCCAATTCTAGATCTATATCAAGAAGAAATTATAAAAATATGGGAAAAGTTTCACATATTAGGAAATGTTTTTAGCATCTCTTTTTGTAATAGCTAAGAATTGGAAATTGTTTCCCCCTTTTCCTTCTACTTCCTTATCTGGCAGGATAAATTTCATTTTTTAGGTAATTATTTTTTATTTATCTTTTTTCTTTTCACCATTTTTATTGCTTTTGGAATTTTACAATTCCCCCCAATCTCACTTGCCTCCCCCCAACCCTCCACAGGAGTCAGACTGATAGACTTTACATTTTTCCATGCTATACATTGAACAAAATTGAATGTGTTGACAGAGAAATCTTATACTTAAGGAAAAAATTAAAATTATAAGAGAGCAAAATTATGTAAGGTATCTTTTCTTTTTTAATTAAATGTAATATTCTTTGCTCTTTACTCAAACTCTTTGGATATAGATCATAGTTTCCATCACATATACCCTATAATTGTCCCTGACTGTTGCACTAATGAAATGGGAAAGTCCATCAAGACTGATCATCTACCCAATGTGGCTGTTAAGGTGTACAACATTCTTCTGGTTCTGCTCATCTCCCTCAGCATCAGTTCTTGCCAATGATTCCAGGCTTCTCTGAGTTCCCATTGCTCCTGGTTTCTAATAGAATAGTGCTCCATAACATTATATGTATATATATATATATATATATATATATATATATATATATATATATATATATATATTTAATAAATATATATATATTCATATATTACCACAATTTGTTCAGTCATTTCCCAATTAATGGACATTCACTCAATTTCCAATTATTTTTGCCACCATAGATGGGGATGCTTTGAATGGTTTTGCATAAGTGATGTTTTTAGGTAGGATAGATTTCTTTTTTACTTCTTTTTAGTTTTTTCCAAGACAGTGGGGTTAAGTGACTTACCCTAGCTAGGTCACAGAGTTAGATAATTATTAAGTGACTGAGGTCACATTTGATCTTAGGTCCTCCTGACTCCAGGGCTGGTGCTCTATCCACTGTGCCACCTAGCTATCCCAAGGATAAACTTCGAAACCCAACTGGGAATGTATGTAATTCCCTCTGAAAAACAAGGCTGTTGAGAATATTTGAATGGTTAAACAAGCTATGGCACATGACAATTATGGAATAATATTGTTCTATAATAACACATAAATGGTAAGAATTTTGAAATGATTTATAAGATCTGATGCAAAACTAAAGGAGCAGAACAAAAAGAACAATGTATACATTAACAACAATTTGAACTGGTCTAACACTGGTAGATGCAGCTGATCTCAGCAGTTCAGAGAGCTAGGACTTCTGTATTAGACTGGCTATGGACAAAGTTATCCCCACCCAGAGGAAGAAAAATAAAACAAAGCCAAAAAAAATGAAATGAACAAAAAGTACCCCTTCAGAATATGATGAAAACTGTATTCACTTTTGACAAAAAAAAAATCTTAAAAAATTTCTTTTGGGGGCAGCTAAGTGGCAGAGATAATAGAACACTGGCCCTAGCTGTCTGGCCTTGTGTAAGCCACTTAACCCCATTGTCTTGCAAAAAATACCCCCCAAAAATAAAAAAAATTCTTTCCTTTAATTCCAATTCCCCATCCCATAAATAACTAATCTGTAAACATGTTTAACACAGTATTAATCAGACTGTTCAGCAGCAAGAGGAGGGGATCGTGGAAGGAAGGAAATTTTGTAACTTCAAAATATACATATCCATATGGATGAATATTGAAAAACTTTTATAAGCAGGTATTTGGAAAAATTAAATATCAATTCAAAAAGAAAAAAACAAGAAGTTAAGAAGGTGAATAGATTTGATAAATGTTCGATATGATAGACCTCTGGTGAAAAATGAATGAAGATACAAAGAAATATGCCTTCTTCTCTGTGATTCATGATACCTACCGAAATATAAACTATATACTTGGACATAAAAACTTCAGTATCACCTGCATGTAAGAAAAATATTAAATTCATACTTTTCAGATCACGATTGAATAAAAGTTACATGCAGTAAAGGACTTAGGAAAAAAATAAACCAAAAATTAAGTGTAAACCTAGTTTTAAAGAATGAGTGGATCAAGCAACAAAACAGAAATCATCAGCAATTTCTTCTCAGATAATTACAATGCTGACAATGCTAAGACATCATACCAATACTTGTGGAATATAGCCAAAGCAGTTCTTAGGGGAAATTTTATAACTGTAAATATTTTTCTACTTGATATTTTCTTTTATTCTTCCTGTTAGGTGTTATGAAATTTTTTCAGTAGTGAATAGTTTGGGAAATATTGTACATATTCACTTTAGCTTACCTTGATTAAAGATTATTAATTTTCTGTATGAGGAATTAGGACTAAGGGGAAAGAAAGGAATTCATAAAATAAGAAAGAAAAACATAAATTTTTTTAAAAAAGTGAATATATTGCTCATTCAGATTCTGTATAGGTTTTAATTTTGTTTTGTTTTTCTTCCTCTGGATGTGGATGGAATTTTTCATAACAGGTCTCCCAAGAGTGTCTGAACTCTCTGGACTGCTGAGAGTAGCTCCATCAATCAAGGTTAGTCAATTCCCAATGTTGTTGTTATTCTGTAAAATGTTCTCTTGGTTCTTCTCTCTTTGTTCAGTAACAGTACCTCTAATTTGTTCCATGTTTCTCTAGAGTTCTATCATTCATAGTTTCTTATAGAACAATAGTATTCCATAACATTCATATATTATAACTTGTTCAGCCATTCCCCAATTGATGAACATTCCCTCAATTTTGAATTCTTTGCCATCTCTAAATGTTTTATGAATAAAATAGAGAAAGTGGTCAATGAATTGAGCATGCAAATGAAAAAACCTTTAAAAAGTCCCAGTTAAATACTAAATTAAAAATTCTGGAAACAAAAGAAGAGATTAATAAAATGGAAAGTAAGATGGCTGAAACAATAAAAATACTTATATGAAAAAGCCAATAAAATCTGATTTAAAAAAAGGAAGAAGAAAAATAAATTCCAGTATCAAAAATTAAAAGGGTTAACAAACCACAAAGGAAAATGAAATTAAAATCACAGTATAGAGCTCATTTTGCCTAGACGTATGCCAACAAATCTTACAATATAAGTGTAATGGATGAGTATATATAAAAATATAAGCAATCCAGATTAACAGAAGAGGACATAAAATACTTAAATAACCCTATTAAAGAAAATGAAATTGAAGAAATTATCAATAAACTTCCTGAGGAAAAAAAAAAAACAATTCTATGGTCAGATGGATTTGAACGTGAATTCTTGTGAACACCAATTTTTTTGAAGAACAATTCTTTACAATTACATAAAAAAATAAATTTTCTTTTTCATCTAGTTTTCATTTGTAAGCAACGGAAACTTTCAACATTTATTCATTTGCAAAGTAATGAGTTGGACATTTGTCTACCTTTCATTTGCCCCCTTCCCATGGGTAAACAATTTTGTAAAACTCTAAATGTTCAATTATTTTAAATATACTTTCATAGCTATCATGCTGTGAAAGAAGAATTATAACTAATGGAAAAAAATGAGAAAGAAAACTTTTTAAAATTTTTACAAAATTAAGATAATATGCTTTGCTCAGCATTCAGACTCTATTGTTTTTCCTCTGGATGTGGAGAGCATTTTCTACAACAGGTCTCTCAGGATCATCCTTTTTTTTTGTTAGGTTTTTGCAAGGCAAATGGAGTTAAGTGGATTGCCCAAGGCCATAGAGCTAGGTAATTATTAATTGTCTGAGACCAGATTTGAACTCAGGTACTCCTGACTACAGGGCCAGTGCTCTATCCACTGTGCCACCTAGCCACCCCTCTCAAGATCATCCTTGATCACTGAACTGCATAAAGGAGCTGCATCCATCATAGTTGATCATCTCACAATGTTGTTTATAGTATGTACAGTGTTCTCCAGGTTCTACTCACTTCACTCATCAATAGTTCATAAAAAATTTTCCATGTTTTTCTAAAGTCTGGTTGCTCATTTTTTATTATAGCTCTATAAGAATTCATAATATGTATATGCCATAATTTGTTCAGTCTTTCCCCAATTGATGTTTGAATTTATTCAAATGAAAATATCCTGCTCATATTCTTTGACAATTTATCAATTGGAGATTCACTAGTATTCTTACAAATTTCATTCAGTTCTCTATACATCTTAGACATGATTCCTGTATTAGAAACAAGTTGTCTACATTCTTTTGAATTATGGTTGCATTGGTTTTCTTTTAATTAACCTTTAATTTAATATAGCCAAACCCATGTATTTCATAAATTATAATGTTCTCTTCTTGTTGGATCATAAACTTTCCCCCTCTTTGTAGATCTGAAAGTTAGAATATCCCTCATTCTCTTAATTGACTTATGATAACACCCTTTATGTCTAAGTACTGCAACATTTTAATCTTATTTTGGTATAAGTTGTCAGGTGTGGGTCTATGCCTAGTTTTTGTGTTTTATTTTTCTCAACAGTTTTCATCATGTAATGAGTTCTGATCCTAGTAGTTTGAAATTTTAAGTTTATTAAACAGTAGATTATGAATCATTTAGTAATGCTTCTTTTGGACTTAATCACTTCAATTGATCCACCACTAAGTTTCTTAGAAAGTGTCAGGAACTTTTGATAACTTCCATTTGATAACATACCTTTAGATCTGGTAGGGTATTTAGATGATTTTCTAGGGTTCTTTAAGTATACCATAATATTACCTACAAAAAAATGAGTTTTGTTTCCTCAATTCCTATTCTAATTATTCAATTTCTATTTTATCCTTTCCTATTTCTAATGATATCATTTCTAATGAATTATTGAGTAATTGTGATAATAAGCATCTTTACATCACCCCTGATCTTACTGAGAATTCTTCTAGTTGAACTTATTACCATCAAAAAAAATTCACTCACCAATGGTTTTAGATAGATAGAAATTACCATTTTACAGAAAACTCCATTTATTCCTATTGTCTCTAGTGATTTTAATAGGAAGTATGTTGTATTTTGTCAAAGACTTTTTTTATCTTTTTTTCTTAAAGATTTTATTTATTTTGAGTTTTACAATTTTTCCCGTAATATTACTTCCCTCCCCACACCCTTCACACAAGGCAGTTTGCTAGTCTTTACATTGCTTCCATGGTTTACAGTGATCCAAACTGAATGTGATGAGAGAGAAATCATATCCTTAAGGAAAAAACATAATGTATAAGAGATAGCAGGATCAGACAATAAGATATCAGCTTTCTTTCCTAAATTAAAGGTAATAGTGCTTGGTCTTTGTTCAAACTTGACAGTTCTTTGTCCCTGATTATTGCACTGATGGAATGAGCAAGTACATCAAGGTTTATCACTGCCCTCATGTTCCTGTTAGGGTGCAAAGTGTTTGTCTGGTTCTCCTCATCTCACTCAGCAACAGTTCATGCAAATCCCTCCAGGTTAACCCAAATTCCCATCCTTCCTGGTTTCTAATAGACCAATAGTGTTCCATGACATACATATACCACAATTTGTTAAGCCATTCCTCAATTGAAGGACATTCACTTAATTTCCTATTTTTTGCCACCACAAACAGGGCTGCTATGAATATTTTTGTACAAGTGATGTTTTTACCCATTTTCATCATCTCTTCAGAGTATAGACCCAGTAGTGTATTGCTGGATTAAAGGGTATGAAAATGTGTGTTGTCCTTTGGGCATAGTTCCAAATTGCTCTCAAGAAAGGCTGGATGACTTAACAGCTCCACCAAAATGTAATAGTGTCACAGATTTCCCAAAACCCTTCCAAAAATGATCATTATCCTTTCTGATCATGTTGTTCAGTCTGAGTGGTGTGAAGTTTTAATTACATGTATATAATAAGTAATGACTTAGAGCAATTTTTCATATGAGTAGGGATGGCTTTGATCTCCTCCTCCATAAATTGCCTTTCCATATGCTTTGACCATTTGTCAATTGGGGAATGGCTTTTCAAAAAGAATTGACTCAGTTCTCTGTATATTTTCAAAATGAGTCCTTTGTCAGAAGCATTAGTTGTATGTTGTTGGGTGGGGCTCTTCCCTCTGCAGATCCTCAGGGACTGCTGAAGAAAGACAACTCACACAGGCGATCAGGGGGCAAGTGCAATTTATTTCTGCATCTGTAAGCTTATATACTATATTCTATATGTGGAAGAAGGATATGGGAGGATATCCTGAGGCCTGTATCAGATTGGCCTGAGCCTCTTGCATTGCCTTTGTCGACTGTCTCTATGCGGAAAATTGTCAAGCGAGGGATGGGTGAAATAAGGAAGTAGATGGGTAGATATGGGGGGGTAGATATGGGGGCAGCTCCCAGTTTCCTTGTGGCCGAGGATTTGAGGTGACCAATGTTTGCCTTAGCCTGTATCCCAGAGTTTGCTCTATGAGACTTCATCTCATGTCCTGCAAGGCCAGTAGGTATGCTGTGGGGCGGTCTCCTACAGTTATAAAGATTGTTTCCCAGTTTACTACATTTCTTTTCATCTTGGTTATAGTGGTTTTGTCTGTGCAAAAGCTTTTTTATTTAATGTAATCGAAACCATCTAGTTTGATTTTAGTGATGTTCTCCATCTCTTCCTTAGTCATAAACTGCCTCCCTTTCCATATATCTGACAGGTAAACTAATCCTTGATCTTCTAGTTTGTATATAATATATTTTATGCCTAAATCCTGTATCCATTTGGAGCTTATCTTGGTATAGGATGTGAGGTGTTGGTCTAATCTAAGTTTATTCCATACTAACTCCCAATTTTCCCAGAATATTTTAATGAAGAGAGAATTTTTATCCAAATACCTGGACACTTTGGGTGTATCAAACAGTGGATTATTATAATTGTCTCCTGCTATTGAACCTAGTCTTTTCCACTGGTCCACCACTCTATTTCATTTTTTATTTAAATCTTTTTTTCATTTATTTTTAATAAAGATATCATTTGAGTTTTACAATTTTCCCCCCAATCTTATTTCCCTCCTTCCACCCCCCCACAGAAAGCAATCTGTCAGTCTTTACTTTGTTTCCATGTTGTACATTGATCCAAATTGAGTGTGATGACAGATAAATCATATCCTTAAGGAAAAGACAAGAAGTCTAAGGGATAACAAGATTAGACAATAAGATATCTGTTTTTTCTAAATTAAAAGGGAATATTCCTTGAACTTTGTTCAAACACCACAGCTCTTTATCTGGATACAAATGACACTCTCCTTTACAGACCAACCAAAATTGTTCCCGATTGTTGCACTGATGGAATGAGCAAGTCCTTCAAAGTTGAACATCACCCCCAAGTTGCTGTTAGGGTATATAGTGTTTTTCTGGTTCTGCTCATCTCACTCAGCATCAGTTCATGTAAATCTCTCCAGGCTTCCCTGAAATCCCTTCCCTCCTGGTTTCTAATAGAACAATAGTGTTCCATGACATACATATACCACAGTTTGCTAAGCCATTCCACAATTGAAGGACATTTCCTTGATTTCCAATTCTTTGCCACCACAAACAGGGCTGCTATAAATATTTTTGTGCAAGTGATGTTTTTACCATTTTTCATTATCTCTTCAGGGTATAGACCCAGTAGTGGTATTGCTGGCTCCAAGGGTATGCACATTTTTGTTGCCCTTTGGGCGTAGTTACAAATAGCTCTCTAGAAAAGTTGGATGAGTTCACAGCACCACCAAAAATTTAATAGTGTTCCAGATTTCCAACAACCCTTCCAACAATGATTATTATCCTTTCTGGTCATATTGGCCAATACCAGACAGTTTTGATGACTGATGCTTTATGATGCAATTATATATCAAGTAGGACTAAGCCACCTTCTTTTGCACATTTTTCATTCAATACCTGGAAATTCTTCACTTTTTATTCCTCCACATACATTTACTTACAACTTTTTTTAAGTCATTAAAGCATTTTTTTGGAATTTTTATTGGTAGGGCATTTTAGTTTTGGTAGAATTGTCATTTTTATTATAATAGCTTGACCATGAGCAGTTGATGTTTGCCAAGTCATTTAAATCTGTTTTAAAATGTGTGAGAAGTGTTTTGCAATTGTTTTCAAAAAGTTTCTGCATCTGCCTTGGAAAATAGATTCCCAAGTATTTTATATTGTCTGAGGTTACTTTGAATGGGATTTCTCTTTCTAGATCTTCCTGCTGTATATTGCTAGTCATATATAGAAAAATTTAGGATTTATGAGGGTTTATTTTATAACTTGAAGCTTTGCTAATGTCATCTGCAAAGACTGAGAGTTTAATCTCTTCCTTTCCAATTCTAATTCCTTCAATTTCTTTTTCTTCTCTAATTGCTGAAGCTAAAATTTCTAAACTGATATTGAGTCATAGTGATGATAATGGGAATCCTTCTTTCACTCCTAATCTTATTTGGTATGCCTCTAGCCTCTCCCCATTGAATATATTTCTTGTTGATAGTTTCAGATAGATACTGCTCATTATTCTATGCAACAGACCATTTATTCCTACACATTCTAATGTTTTGAAGTAGGAATGGGTGTTGTATTTTTTCAAAACCTTTTTCAGTATTTATAGATATAGTCATATAATTTCTGATAGGTTTTTTTGTTGATATAATTGAGTATACTAAGAGTTTTCCTAATATTGAACCAACCCTGTAATCCTGGGATAAAACCTACTTGTTTAAAATGTATTATACTAGATATAACTTGTTGTAATTGTTTTGTTAAGATTTTATTAAAGTTTTTTTCATCTATATTCATCAGGAAGAAAGGTCTCTACTTTCTTTCTCCATTTTACCTCTTCCTGGTTTAGGTAGCAGCCCCATATTGGTGTCATAGAAAGAGTCAGGCAGAGATCCTTCTTCCCTTATTTTTCCAAAGAGTTTATATAGAAGGGGATCTTATAATTCCTTAAATGTTTGGTAGAATAATTTGTGAATCCATCAGACTCTGATGATTTTTTCTTAGGGAGTTCAATGATGGCTTGTTGAATTTTTCTTTTCTGACACAAGGTTATTTAGGTATTTAATCTTCTCTTCATTTAGCCTGAACAACTTATATTTTGTAAATATTTTCCCATTTCACTTAGATTGTTAAATTTATTGGCATAGATTTGGACAAAATAATTCCAAATTATTACTTTAATTTCTTCCACACTCCTGGTGAGTTCAACTTTTTCATTTATGATAAAAGCAATTTGGTTTTCTTCTTTCTTTTTAAAATCAAATTGACCAGAATTTTCTCAATTTTATTTTTTTTCATAAAGGCAGATTTGGGTTTTATTTATTAATTCAATAGAATTTTTTGCTTTTAATTCTATTAATTTCTCCTTTAATTATTAGAATTTCTAATTTGTTGTTTAATTGGAGATTTTTAATTTGTTCTTTCCTTAATTTTTTAGTTGCCTATTTAGTTCATTGATTTCCTATTTCTCTAATTTATTTATGGGAGTATTTAAATATATGACATATCCCCTGACAGACATTTTGAGAGATTCCCATAGGTTTTGGTATGTTGTTTTGTTATTCTCATTATCTAGGATAAAAATCATTAATTCTTTCAATAATTTGTTGTTTGATTCACTCATTCTTTATGCAGCTTCCAATTAATTGTGGTTCTATATCTCCCTGTCAAAATATCACATATGATTTTTATTGCACTGTGAACAGAGAAAGATGTATTCACTATTTCTGTCTCTCTGCACTTCATTATTTGGTTTTTATGCCCTTGTACATGGTCAATTTTTTATATGTTCTATACACTGCATAGAAAAATGTAAATTCCTTTCTATCCTCATTCAATTTCCTCCATAAGTCTATCATATCTAGGTTTTCTAACAATCTATTTACTGCCTTAACTTCTTTCTTGTTTATTTTATGTTTCGATTTATCTAAACCTGAGAGCTGGAAGTTGAGGTCTCATACTAGTAGAGTTTTGTTGTCTATGTTTTCCTGTAGATCTTTCAGCTTCTCCTCTATGAATTTGGATACTATCCCTTGGGTGCATACATATTCAGTATTGACATCACTTTATTGTCTACAGTAACTTTTAGGAGGATATAATTTCCTTGCTTGTCTCTTTTGGTACTACATATTTTACACTATCTCAGAAATTGCTTTGTCTGAGATAAGGATTTCTCCCCTTGCTTTTTACCCTTTCACTTGAAGCAAAATATTTTTTTCCTCCAACCTTTTACCTTTACTCTGTATGGATCTCTCTGCTTGAAATGAGTTTCTTGTAAGCAGCATATGGTAGGATTCTGATTTGTAATCCACTCTGCTATTTTCTTACATTTTAAGGGAGTGTTCATCCTTGTCAAGTTCAAGGTTTATTATTATTATTATTATTATTATTATTATTATTATTATTATTATTATTATTAAATCTTTACTGTCCTCCATGCTACCTTCCCTGTTTGTATTTTTATGCTTTTTTACCCTTTATCCATATTCACCAGTATTTTATTTCTGAATACCACCCCCTTCAGTGTGTTTACCTCCTATATCCACCCCTCCCCTTTCTTTCCTCTTTCCCTTTTCCCTTCCCTTCCTTCTGTTATTTCCCCATTTTCTTCCCCATCCCTATCTCCATCCTCCCTCCCCTTTTCCACTTTTAATACTTGAAAAGAAAGATGATTTGTAAGTTAACTGAGTGTGTGTGTGAGTTTACTTTAAGCCAAGTCTGCCGAGAGGAATATTCAGGTCTTTCTCATCTCCAGCCTTCTTCCCTTCTATTACCATAGGTCTTTTCTTCCTCTTACTGTAATGAGATTTACCCAATTCAGTCTCCTCCCTCCTCCTGTCTCCTTCCCATCCCCTTCTTAAGGAGCAAGTGCTTTTAAATCATTTCATCCGATTCAGAGTTAATTCTGAGTATCCATCACTTCTGGCTAAGTATATTCTCTTTAATAGAGTTACAATTCTGGAGAGTTATTAGACTCTTGATCCCAAGTAGGGTTTTAGCCATTTTCATCCATTTCATTGTATAGCAATCTCATGGAAAAGTCATGAGTGTACATCAGTTCTGGCTAGATATGTTCTCTCTGTTAGTACAATTCTCAAGAGTTATGAGAATCTTTTTTACCCATGCTGGAATATATCCAGTTTCATCTTATTAAATAGCAGTATTTTTCTTTATCCCCCCTCTTTTTAAAAATTTTAATGTTTTTCTTGAATCTCCTGTTTGATGTCCAAAAAATAAATTTCCATTTAGCTCTGGTCTTTTCATCACAAATTTTTAGAATCCTTTCATGTTATTTATTGTCCATCTTTTCCCCTGAAAAATAAGGCTCAGCTTTGCCAGATAATTTATTCTTGGCTGCATTCCAAGATCCCTTGCTATTCAGAATATCTCATTCTAGGCCCTTTGATCCCTCAGTGCTGATGGGGCCAGGACCTGATTAATCCTTACTGTGTCTCCTTGCTATTTAAATTTCTCTTTCTGACTGTTTTCAGGATTATCTCCTTTATCTGATAGTTCTGGCATTTGGCCACAACATTCCTTGGTGTTTTCATTTTAGGATCCCAAAGAGGATCAATGTATTCTTTCAATGATTATTTTTCCCTTTGCCTTAATATCAGGGCAATTTTCCATCACTGAATCCTGTAATATTAAGTCCAGGCTTTTTTTTCCTCTTCAATGTTTTCAGGAAGACCAGTAATTTTAGGTTGTCCCTCTTTAATCTATTCTCGAGGTCAGTGGTTTTTACTGATGCGGTATTTTACATTTTCTCTTTTTTTTATATTTTTTGATTTTGTTTAACTGTCTCTTGGTCTCCCATGAAGTCATTAGTTTCCATAGACTCCAATTAAATTTTTAGAGAAGAATTTTCTTCATTTACCTTTTGCAACTCCTTTTCCAATTCATCAACTGTTGCTTTGATAGGGCTTTCCATTTGACTCATTGAGGTTTTGAGAGAATAATTTTCTTTTTATGTTTGCCCAATTGAGGATCGGAGAGAATTTCTCTCTTTTTCTATTTGTCCAATTGTAATTTCCAATGATTTGCTTTTTTATTGCAAGGTGTTAATCTTCTCTTGGGTTTCATTTCCTAAATTTTCCAATACATTTTTAATCTCCTTCCTTATTTCTTCAAGGAAGTGTTTCTGTGCAGAAGACCAGATCATATTCTCCTCAGATGTTCTAGGTCTCTCTCAGTTAGGGTCTTGTCTTTCCACGAATTTTACTATGGACCCTTCTTTCCTGTGACCTTTCTTCATTTTGCTAAGACCTTGAGTTGGTGAGGGACTGGTGAGGGACTGAGGTTTGGTGTTGGAATACCTAGAGGCTTTTCTCACAGAGTGTAATATCTCCAGCTGGACAGTAGGTGGTGCTAAATAGTTTGCTTACTGATTGTAATATCTCCAACAGGCCAGGGCGTGCTAGAAGTTTTGGTCATTGGGTGTAATCACTCCACCTGGCTAGTAGGGGCTGCTGGTTGCTTTCTCGGGAGTGTCTGTGACTTTGATTGAGTCCTTTGCCCTTGGCCTGGAGGGAGTGATTGAAGTGGTTAAATGCTTTTACCCTAAGCTGAAGTCATCACTCTTCCTATTGTCAGCTGGGGTGGTTCTGCTGCTCACATACCTGTGCCTAAGACAGAAGGTCAGTAATTGTGTTTGTTCTGGGAAAAGTTTAAGCTGAAATGGAAGTGTGGACTTTGAGTTCCTCCTGACCAGAGGAGGCCGGGAATGATGTCCCAAAGCTCTTCTGCACAGGAATCTCCCCCCAGCCTTGTCAGAAAGCTCCCAAGGGCCAGCACCAACACTAATGCTGCTGCTTCCTAGTTGACCCAAATCCCCAAGGTTGACCAGGCTCCAACCCCCTGCCACTCATCAACAGGTCCGGTTTGCAGGCCCTCAGACTCCTGGGCTCCAGCCCCACAGATAATCAGGCCAATCTGTGGCCTATCCAGGCTACCAGGCTCTCCCAGGTCACTTGTCCCCAGAAGAGTCCACCCTCTATGCCCAGACTCACCCACAACTGGGGAAGATAAATCCTGAGGTAGATTTTCTTTCTCCTGGCTTTTCTTTCTGGGATTTATTGATCAGATTTCTGTTTAGTGATTTGTTTCATTTCATATATGAGGAAAGATCAGGAGATTTTATAATTGGGAGCCAAGATGGCGACAGGAGAAGAGCTTCTTTTAGGTGTTCTCTCTCCATAATATTTAAAAACTCATGAAATAAGGACTCTAACTAAATTATCCAGAGACAGATCCCACAAAGGGATCTAGTGAGGCAGTTCTCCAGCCTAAGTAACCTGGAAAGTGGTGTAAAGGTTACATTCTATGGGGTTAGAGGGGCAGCCAGCCAGAGTGAAGGAACTTCAGTCTCCTGGAGGCAGCCCCAAGGTGCCTGGGAGCCATGGCTCATGGCAGCGCAGGGGCAGTTTCCTGACCTACACCCTGGGGAGCACCGCACAATTTGGAAGAACTGCAGGGGGGCCTATGCAGACTGAACACGTGAAGCCCAGACCTCAGGGCACTCAGTGAGCAGCATGGCCACAGCAGCCCAGATCCAGGAAATAGAAGCAGGCAAAGTCTATAAGCAGGAGCCCCCAGAAAACTCAGCCTTGAGTGTCTAGCATACCCAAGGTGGGAAGTGGAGAGAGACTTCTGATGTCTGTCCTCTGTGCTTGGAACAGGACTCTGTGGCTCTGACCACATTTAGATCCTGACAACTGTCTAGACCTACCAAAGAACAGCAGGGTCCCCCCCACCTCAACCCCAGGGCTGATGGGTGTGCTTGTAGTTATTCACAGAACAGGAGGGAAGACAAAGCTTCACACCTGAGATTCTTGTGGGGGGAAAGTGTACCAATAATACTCAAAAGCTCAGGAAGCACCCCAAAACCCAGATACAGGATGGGGAAATGAATAAACAGAGGAAAAAAAGAGCAGCATTTAGAAATACGTTGTCTATGATCCCAAGAAAGATCAAAACACTCAATCTGAAGATGAAGTACAGGTTCCTGCATCTAAAGATTACAAGAAAAACAGAAACTGGGATCAGGCTATGACAGAGCTAAAAAAAGATTTTTAAAATCAAGTGAGGAAGATAGAAGAAAAATTGGGAAAATTAAAAAGAGAGATGCAGGAAAAACATGAAAAAGAAGTCAGTAGCTTAGTCAAGGAGATCCAAAATAATGCTGAAGAAAACAACATGTTAAAAACCAGCATAGGTCAAATGGATAAAACAGTTCAAAATGTTACTGAGGAGAAGAATGCTTTAAAAAGCAGAACTGGCCAGTTGGAAAAAGATATAAGAAAGCTCTCTGAGGAAAAGAAATCCTTCAGATGTAGAGTAGAACTAAAGGAAGCTGCTGAATTTATGAGAAGTCAAGATAAAATAGTTCAAAACAAAAAAATGAAAAATTAGAAGAAAATGTGAAACATCTCATTGAAAAAACAACTGATCTGGAAACAGATTCAGGAAAGATAATTTAAAAAATTTACTTGGATACCTGAAAGTCATGACCAGTAAAAAAGCCTTAACATTATTTTTAAAGAATTCCTACAGGAAAATTGCCATGGTATCCTAGAATCAGAAGGCAAAATAGAAATTGAGAGTATACACCAATCTCCCCGAGAGAGAGATCCAAAAAAACCCCAAAATCCCAGGAATATTATAGCCAAGTTCCAGAACTTCCAAATCAAAGTGAAAATAGCACAAGCCAGAAGGACAATTCAAATATTGTAGGGCTGCAATCAGGACTACACAGGACTTAGCAGCAACTACATTAAAAGATTATAAGTGTTGGAATACTGGAACTCTGGAACATAAAAGAGCTAGGAATGCAACCAAGAATCAACTACCCAGCAAAAATAAATGTCCTCTTCCAGGGAAAAAGATGGACTTTCAATGAACCAGGGTAATTTCAAATGTTCATCTTAAAATGGCCAGAGCTGAACACAGTTAGGTCTTCAAATACAGGCCTCAGGTGAAGAATAGAGAGTGGAGCAGAAGGGTAAAAAACTTAATGATGATGAACTGCATCTATTTCTACATAGAAAAATGATACTGATAATACTCATGAGAAATTTCTCATTTAGTAGAGCTGCTAGAAGGAGCTTTCATAGATGAAGCACAGGAGAGAGCTGAATTTCAAGTTATAATATATTGAAAAATGGAGTCAATGGCTAAAAGGGAAATGTAATAGGAGTAAGAGAAAGGACAGGTGAAACAGGCTAAGATAATTCATATAATAACATTTTTTTATTACACTGAGCTATTTCAATGATATGGAAGGGGGGAAGGCAAGGGGCAATGAGGGAACCTTCACTCCCATTAATGAAACTGGGGAAAAAAGGCAATTGCTCATGGGTTGGCTGAGCTAATGAAATAAAAATAACAATTCTGACTAAATTGAATTACTTAGTAATTGCCATGCCAACCAAACTACCAAAACACTCTTTTCAGAAGTAGGAAAAATAGTCTCAAAATTCATTTGGAGTAATAAAAGGTCAAGAATATCAAGGGGATTAAGAAGGAAATATATACAAAGGAAGTAAGCCTAACTGCTTCAACTATAAAAAAGAAAGCATTATAAAGTTACAGTCATCAAAACTATCCCATATTGGCTAAAAAGCTAAGTGGTATATCAGTGGAATAGATTATCTAAAAAGAAACAGTACTACATGATTATAGTATTATACTGTGATAAATGAAAAAACTCAAGCTTCTGGAAAAAAACTCAATATGTGACAAAAACTATTGGGAAAATTGAAAAAACAGCATGGCAAAAATTACTCATAGACCTGCTTCTCACACTCTATATCAAAATAAATTCAAAATGGATATCAGATTTAAAGAGAAAAGCTTAACCCATAAAGCAAAGAAGAAAAATAATCTATTAGTCAAATCTATGAAGATGGCACAAATTTATGACAAATAATATAAAATCAATGCAATCAAGATTAAAAAGATTGCAGACAAATGGGAATTTTCATAGCTAGTTTTGTTGTGATGAAAAGACTCATTTCTAAAATAAATACTGAACAAAATTTATAGGAATATTTCACTGCCCAGTTGATAAGACATCAAAGTTTTCAGAAGATAAAATTAAAATTCTTTATACTCATATAAAATTGTCCAAATCATGATTGATTAAAGAAATGTAAATTAAAACAACTCTGAGGCTCAACCTCATAATTATAAAATTAGCTAAAATGGCAAGAAAAAGAAAGTGATCAATGTTGGAATGGATGTTGGAAAACTGGGACTCTAATGCGCTGTTGGTAGAGTTGTGAGCTGATCCATTAGGGAGAAAAATTTGGAATTATACACAAAGGGCAATGAAATGGTACATATTCTTTGATACATCAATACTATTTCTTGGTCTGTAGTACAAAGAAATCACAAAAAAGGAAAAAAGACTCACATGTGCATAAAATTGAATTAGCTGATTTTTGTAGGGGCAATGAATTGTAAATTGAGTGGATAGAAATCAATTGGAGAATGATTGAATAAGATATAGTGTTTGAATATGAAGAATTGAATATTATATTTCAATATGAAGCAAGTTATCATTAGTGGTCAGAATTTAGAAAAGCCTGGAAAGACTATCATGAACTGATGCTGAATGAAGCTGTCAGAACCAGAACATTAACAATAACATTGTGAGATGATAAACTATGATGCATGCAGTTCCTCTCAGGAGTTCAATGATCATGGACAATTAGGAGAGATCTGTTATGAGAAATACCACCCACATCCAAAGAAAAACCTATGGAGTCTTAGTGCAGAGTAAAGTATGTTATACACTTTTTGAAACCTGTTTTAGGAGTTTTTCTTTCTTTCTCATGTTTTTCCCCTTGGTTATAATTTTTCTTTCATAAGGATTAAAAATAGAAATATGATAAACATTATTCTACAATCTATATCAGATTGCTCACTGCCAGGTGAAGGAGCAGGAAAGGGAGAATTTTAGAAAAATGTAGAACTCAAAAACTGGCAAAAGCATAAATATTGACAACAATCTTTGCATATAATTGGAAAACAATAAGAAGAAAAAGGAAAAACAATGCACTTAATCTTGAAACATCCTCTGATTATTATATTCTACTCCTCACCCTCTCTAGCCTTTCCCCATATCAAATGTACTACCACTGTCTTACACTTCTCTTTACCTCTGTTGACATTAACACCATCCAGTTTCAGTGTTTCATCACTTCCCTAATAGAAGGTTAACAGCAAGCTAAACTAACCAGACTGTTCCCTGCTGATGGGGGTGGGGGAGTGGGGGAAGGAAGGGTAGAGGGAAAATGTGTAACTTGGAAATATGATGTACATATGGATAAAATAAAAAATAAATAAATAAATAAATAAATGAATAAGCAAACTAATTGTGGATCATGCTGTCTCAATTCTCTCTCCACTCCAGATCATCTTCCACTCAGCTCTTAAACTGATCTTCCTATAATACACATCTAACCTCATCATCTTTGTCCCTTGTCCCCATTAACTTCAGAATGAAATAAAATATTCTCTGACTTACAGATTCTTTCAGAAATTGGTTCCTATATTTAAGCTTCCTTATAATTTTACTATAGTCTGAGTATTCTGAGATTCAGTGATATCGTTCTCTTTGCTGGTCTTACACATAGTACACCTTCCCAAAACTGCACATTTTTTTGTTTGTTTGTTTGTTTTAAAAAATTGAGTTGCCATACATCATTGCAGGTAGGCAATTTCCAAGTGTCTGAGATCAAATTTGAACTCAGGTCTTCCTGATTCCAGGGCTAATGCTCTATCCACTGCACTACCTAAATGCCCCCAAGACTGTGCATTTTTAATATCTCCTATGCCTGCATTATTTTTCTCTTTGCTTATCTTTACTGGATCCTCTACTAGCCTGCAAAACTCAGCTCAAAGCTAAAAGTATTGTTAGATCTACTTGCTTCCTTCTAGGATTGACAACAATTATTAACACACACACACACACACACACACACACAGACACACACACACACACAAGAGCCTACAAAGAAAGGTAAAAACTGATCTTTACCCCAAGAATCCCATAATCAATTTGAGGAAGTAACATAAAGACAAACAATACATAGAGAAGAAATAACTTTGTGTTTCTTGTGGTTAAGATAGGGACTTGCATATAATAGATATTTAATAAATACTTGTTAAGTTACTGATAAAGACTGTGTTTTTAAAATCAATTTATTCACTTTCCTAACTAGTTTAGTCTTATTTTATTGTCATTTTAAGATGTTAGTTCTTTGTGTTGGCTTACACATGACAAAAACAAAAAGGAGATGTTTAATGTAATTATGCTTATCTTACTGAAAAACAGGAGAGAACATGGCACAAGTTTCACCCTTTTAATCTAAGATGAGAATTGATTATTTCCTTAATTAAGATAGAAATTCAAAATAGCAGACTATCTGAAGTTAAAAATTTTTAACCCAATTTCACAGGGTCAGTATCTTACCTTTACTGTCTGCTTTAGCTTTGAGAGAATCAATATTTTTCGTTTTGGAATAACATAAAGTAACACTATGATCTTGTACCCAGAGACTTCATATCTGTCTATATTATTGTGTTTGCTTTCTTGAAAAAAGCAACAACAGCAATAACAATTCAGATATATAAAAACTAAATCCTATTCAAATATTTGTAGAAATATTTCTTTCTCAAAAGGGAATGACGGGGCGGCTAGGTGGCATAGTCGATAAAGCACTGGCCCTGAAGTCAGGAGTACCTGGTTTCAAATCTGGTCTCAGCCAATTAATAATAATTACCTAGCTGTGTGGCCTTGGGCAAGCCACTTAACCCAGTTTGCCTTGAATAAACCTAAAAAAAAAAAAAAAAGGAATGACAGGGCAGCTAGGTGGTGCAGTGGATAGACCACCAGCCCTGGAGTCAGGGGTACCTGAGTTAAAATTCAGTCTCAGACACTTAATAATTACCTATCTATGTGACCTTGGAAAAGTCATTTATCCCCATTGCCTTGCAAAAAAGTGAATGAGATATGATGATACCAAAGTGATTGAAATTTGGATTCAATATATTCAATATTTTTAAAGCCCTCTGTCATACACTAATGATTATATTGTCCATAGAACATTTTTAAGTAAAAAAAATACAGTAGAACCACTTATTTTTCTATTTATTTTATTATGAACTAAACACATTAAACAATAGCACAGTATATAAAGAACATGAAAGATAATTGTATATTAAACTGTTAACTACTACTAGTTTGATTTATTAATTTTAAAGATATAGTAAAAAAAGTTTCCCTGTTTGTTTCCTTTCAAATTATTACTAATATTTTTCTTTCTCTAATTGGTTGTTTTTCTTTCTTTTGTGTATCTGTCATTTCAGCTAATTCACTACCTATTCAGAAAGAGCAAATAAGCTGAGACTTACATAATACATTAGTATCATTCTTAATTAATATTCAAAATATTAGTTGTAAAAGCTTTCTAAAGTTTTAGTTTTTTTCTTTATTCTATTGTGGTCAGTATGAAGATTATTCACCTTATACCATTTAATTCATTTTTATAAGCTCATACAAGTTTTATTTGGTTTCTTTAATTTTATTCCCAATTGTAATTGAGCACTATATGAAAATTGATGAAAAATGTTTATATCTATAATTATTACCAACTAAAGGGAAGTATTATATAAATATATAATATAAATTGAAGAACCTATATAAAACTTTTTAAAAAGCAAAAAATTATCAACAGATTACATTTAACTTTCATCTTTTTCAAATTTTAGGCAAGATGTTTTATCTTACCAACTAGGTCTCTTAATTATATTAATCATTAGGAAACTAAATAAAATGAATTTCGGGTTCAGCAATAGAGAAATGACAATTGCTACAAAGAAACTTTTCCTAAAATCAGTAAAGATTATGCTTAGACTAACTATATTTTTCTTTAAAAATATTTTTTAAAAAATAGTAAAACTGAATTTTTAATTTGCTTCAAGTAATTTGCTATCACCTGACCAACAATAAATATCTTGATTACAAACTAGGGATTCAGAAATAAGGTACATTGAAGACATTAGTCACCCAGAAACATTGTGATAATCACTTAATCTATTCATTTCTTCTTTTGTAAAATGAGTTAATTTAATTAACAACACAAACTAACTTTGCTTACTTTTGTAAATCTTGAAGCATAGCAGAAATATCATGTTCAGAAAACTAAGTCTCCTAATACCACATTTACATGGACTGTTGCTTATGTGACATGCACATGTTTAGCTTAGACTATCATTCTCTCACCTAATAAAGCTCTATGCTACTTGAATAACTTAACTGACTTTGTTAGCTTATAAACAGAAGCTAGTTAAAATAAAAGTGTTAAATGCCTCATTCGCACCTTTCTGTTGCTCCCTCTGAGTTTTAAACATTCTCCAACAGTTCTTAAATATTGGTGGCATAAAGCTCATCCTGGGATGTCAGGCATGCCTGCATTTCAATAGGAAGTTTGTTGATATGAATTTTCTTCCATTCTCTTCTTTGTCCTTCCTACTGGATAGTGAAGAAGCTTTTAAAGAAAGGATTTATATAATGTAATTATTTATTTATATAATGTCATTATAATTTATATAATGTTATTATTTATCTAGGCATCCTCCCTTTTTTCTGAAGCAGATAGATCACAGCTCGTTTTTTAAATATATGCTTCTCCTACCCCACCCTAGGCACCATATTAAGGAAGATCATTGGAAAATTTCTTTTGCTGTAAAAAAAAGTCTCAGTAAATTAAACCCTATATCTCCAAGTTCTTTAAACCAAAACAAGTCAGTTCTTCAAGGGAGATGCTATGGTTATTATTTGGAGGTGGTGCTGATTAAATTATTTACCTGATTAATTTCTCCATTTCATTATGCACAGCTCAATAAAAATTGAGTTTATATATGCAAAGGATATATGTAGGTAAGTAAAATCTTTGATTTTGGTTCTAAATTTTCATCCTTCCCTTTCTTCATAGGGGATACTATCATTAAAATGAAAAAACTCAGAGACATCCTCACTCAACCAATATCGTTAATGTCAATTGCTTACCAAAACTTACCATCTATACCTCTATATTATCTTGAATTGTCCAGCCCTTCACTCACAATGTCATCAACTAATGGGTCCTAATTACATCTTGCCTGAGCTACTCTAATAGTTTCTTAATTGACCTGTTTCCTCCAATTTATCCTTAACATAGGTATCAAAGTCATTTTCTTAAAGTACAAGTTGCCTATGTCACTCATCCACTCAAAAAACTTTAATGATCTCTAGGACCAGTATCAAATGTAGAGTAAGTTCCCTTGTTTGATATTTTAAGTCTTAAACAACTTGGTCCCAACTTAATACTTCAACATTATTTCATATTATTCCTCTCAAAAATATTGGTTCTTTTATCATTACTTTTCTGCCAAGTCTCCTTCTTGTATTCTTTGACTTGAGAGTTCTGAAATTTGACTATAATATTAAGGAGAGTTTTACTGAGAGGATCTCTTTCACGAGGTGATTTTTGAATTCCCTCTATTTATATTTTATCTTCTGTTTCTTGGATATCTGGGAAATTTTCCTGGAGAATTTCTTGAAAAATGAAGGAAGTCTAGGCTCTTTTTGTGATCATGACTTTCAGGTAGACCAGTAATTTTTAAATTATCTCTTCTGGATCTGTTTTCCAGGTCAGTTGTGTTTCCACTGGGATATTTCACATTTTCTTCCAGTTTTTCATTATTTCCTTTTGTTTTATTGTTTCTACATTTCTCACAAATTCATCAGCTTCCCCAGTTCCATTTTACATTTGAAGGAGTTATTTTCTTCAGAGAGCTTTTAATCTCCTTTTCCAATTGGCTAATTCTGCCTTTTAAGGTATTATCCTCCACACTGAACTTTTGGACTTCTATTTCCATTTCCATTCCAAACTAAATTTCTTTTAAACATGTTATTTTCTTCACTTTTTTATCTCCTTCAAAAAGCTGCTGAATTGGTTTTCATAATTTTCCAGCATTGCTGTCATTTCTCTTCCCATTTTTTCCCTTTACTTTTCTTAATTGCTTTTCAAATTCTTTCTTGGATGCTTTGAATACAGACAGAAGCTTTGACTTTGTCATCTTCTGAGTTATATACTTTGATCCTCCATGGGACCAAAGAATTTTCATTGGTCAGATTCTTTTTCTTCTCTTGTTTTCTAATTTCCTGTCTATGAACTGATTTTAATGCACTTCCAAATCTTTTGAGTTTAGGGGAGACACACCTGCCCAGCGAGGTATTATTCCTTCAAGATATTTTGAGGGGCCTTAACTGTGCCTGTGCTCTGGGGGATGAGGGGGGCCCAGATTATGACCTGGATCTGTGTATGGGTGAAGCAGCAGATTCCTGCACCAGGGAAAGCAGAGAGACCTCTGCAATCCCTCCTGACCCCTTTACAATCTTTGGGCTGAGCTCTGTAGAAATAACTCCTGGGTGGTTCTATAGGTTCTCAAAGAGGGCTGTTCTGAGGCCACTGCTGACCTGTGTCTCTAGCTCACTCTGGTGCACCTGTGCTTTTCCACTGACCTTCCAAGTTGTCCTTGGGTCCCAATGACTGAGATGTCTGGAAATTAACTCTTCTGCCACAGATACAGGTGTCACATGGGCTGTTCCTGGAAGACTAGAACTGGTTTTGGCCAGTGAAGATTCAGACTATACTGCAGCCCCTTCTTACCCCATAGATTTTTCCATCAGATCTTCCCTCTGATTTTTTCAAGTTGTCTTATGTCAGAAAATTGTTTCACTCAGACTTTTGTGGGTTCCACCATTCTAGAATTTGGTTAGAGTAATATTTTTATGGCATTTGGAGTGTTCTGGGAAAGAACTTCTGGGAATTCCAGCCTCCAAGCCTCTATGCTGTCTCTGACCCCTTTCAATCATTCTTATATGACTGTTATTCAGTAAACTAGTTGTCCTAGACAAATGGAATGTACTATTTCCTAATCTGTCTCTCAGAATACAGTTTTTCTTTTTTTCTTTCTTCTCAATTCAAAAATCTACTATTTAAATGAAACCAGTTTCCAACTCATTCTTTCATATACTATATATATATATATATATATATATATATATATATATATATACACACATATATATATATACATATATGCTTGCATATATACAATTTATATACATGAATACATATGTGCATATATAACTGTACATTTGTCTTGTTGGATGTTTTGTTAAGTCATGTTTGACTCTTCATGATCCCTTTTGTGGTTTTCTTGGCAAAGGGGCTGGAGTAGTTTATGATTTCCTTCTCCAACTTCTTATAGATGAGAAAACTGCATCAAATGGAATTATATAACTTGTAGCCATATTTGAACTTAGATCTTCTGGACTCCAGACCCAGTGCTTTATCCATTGTACTACTTAGCTTCCCACAATTATGTATTTTCATGTTGTCTCTCCCAATAAAATATAAATTACGTAAAAGAAATTATTATTTTTATTTCCTCTTTTATTCCCAACATCTGGGACAGTTCTAGTAACATAGTAATTGCTTGATAAATGCTTATAGACTGCATGATTGATTGATCAAGATATTTTAGATGGAATAATTCATTCTGTGAACTACCTGGTAATCTTCACTTGAAGAAAAAAAAAACTAACGTGGTAAAATACTTGCACATTTATTTCAAAGTTCCTGAAATGCTATTAAGCTTTTATAGTCATATGATATGTACATAATAAAATAGTTATTGAATTGGAAATCTTAAAATTCATAAAATTATGTTTTAAAAAAGTAAGTAGGATAGGAATAAAACATTAAAATCATTTCATTCTTCTAAGTAGGAAAATAATGCTTAGACACTGGTATTATTTCATCACATATTTACTTTTAAATGCATTTACAAGGCATTTTTAGATACATTAAATGCCTGGAAAGTCTAAATGACTCCACAATGAAATATTTTGATCTAAAAATTATTTTGTTATCTATTGATTCATGACAGAAATGCAGATTTATGCTGGAGTTAATTTCTATTATTTTTACTTCCTTGGGTTCTAAGTAATCCTAGATGATGGTTAATAAATGTCGCTTAAGATAAAATTAGTGTTCTACATTCAAGACATTCTTGAATTTTAAGAAGAGATAGATATATTTATTAGCTTCATTTTCATTAATCTACCATATTCTCTTATCACAATATGGAGATGACCTTGGGCTGTTGAAGGTTCTATTTTCTGGTCACAGTTCTAACTGTGGAATATCCTGAGAATCTAGAAAAACATCAAGCAACTTGTTGCAAATATGTCAGAAAAAACAAAGCAATCCTTTTTCAGAAGTTTAGCACAAGTTTGGCTGCATGGTGCTGAAATAATTCGACTGACATTAAGATATTTGATCATTTGGCTAGATTTCAAATGTACCATCACAACAACTCAAAAAATTTTGATAATCATACAATAGAGGAATTAGTAAGACATCAACAAAATTTTTAAAGACTACCAAAGTATTTTAGAATTTTGGAACTCAGATAATATTCAATTCAATCTCTTTTCCGAGTTTCAAGAAACTTATTTCAGTTGCTAACATGTTGACAAAATTTTTTTCTTAACATTCCTCAACCATTTGTTTTCATACAGATTATTTATTCAGACTGAAACTTTCACATTCCTCTTTCACTCTCCTCACCCAACATATAACTGACTCAGTTAGGTGACCTATAAGGTAAAGGCTTAGACTTGGAGGCAAGAATACCAGAGTCATAATCCTATCTTAATTATTCACTAGCTAGGAACACCAGGAAAAATCATTTATTCTTGTTCAGTATCAGTTCAGTCATCCATAAAAAGTGTTTAGTAATAAAAATTATTTTATAGAATTCTTAAAAAGGATTGAGGTAACATATGTGAAGTGTTTGCAAAAGATAAAGTACTATAAAATTATAGTTGTTATTATTATTAGCCATAGCAGTTTCTCATCTCTTTTCATTTCTTCCTTTTTTTCTTTTTTAACCTTAACTTTCTAATCATTAATAGTCTCAGCCTTCATATATATTTCATCAGTTAGACATCAATGATGCTCCCAAATGTTACCAGAATAGAGAAAAAAGGAAAACTTCCAACACCTACAACACATGGAATTAATTCAATTTTCAGAATACAATATAATGCCTTGTAAATATGGACTTACCAAGAATTGTTGTGAATCTGAGTCAAAAAAATGCCCCAGTTTACTATTATTAGAAGATCTGTTTTCAGTGAAATAGTTTGTAGATAGCTTAGCAATTCCTTTTTTTTATTTTCAAAAGTTTTAAGGTTGCTGTGATGATACGTCTCAAATATAGTCAAATAAACAAACATCTTAAAGTCAGTCAAATGAAAAAGACTAGTCGACATTGACAGTTTAAAAGATTGACCTATAATTCCACCTAATTCCCTTAATAAAATCATTTTCCTTTAGCTTTTTGCAAGGCAATGGGGTCAAGTAGCTTGCCCCAGGACACACAGCTAGGTAATTATTAAGTGTCTGAGGCCAGATTTGAACTCAGGTACTCCTGACTCCAGAGCCTGTGTTCTATCCACTTCACCACCCAGCTGCCCCAGTAAAATCTTTTTGTAATAATCATTTTTTGCTAGTTTACCATTGTCTCTTTTGCTAGACATAGACTTCTCTCTATATTTAGAACTACATTTTCAAATGCATTCCTTAATGTTTTAAATATGACTTGAGCAGTTCTGTGAGGTGATATCTTCCCTATAAAATGTTAAATATAAAAACACAGTCATATACAATTATTTTGAGTTGAAAGGCAGCATGGAATAGTGAATAAACGAGCAGTTCTCAAGTCGGAGAAGCTTGGGTTCAAGTACATCTTAAATTGCTACATTAAATGGCAAGTCATTTAACCTTTTAGTGTCCCCAAGAAATGTTATAAGACTATGACTTACAGATGAACATTGATCTTTTTTCAGTAAAGGAAGTCAGATCTTCAAATTGAAGTCATCACCCATCTAAATAATTCTAAAAAGGCTTATCATGCTCAATACGTTTAATTATAAAAATCTGTAGTCTTTTTGGCTCCAAAAATTCCCTACCCCTCTTTTAGTTCAGAGTATTCCATATTTATTAGTTATTACAAACATTTTCATACATATGGGCTATGTCAACTTCCTTTAAACCCCAAAATGCCTCAAGGCAAAATTAGTATTGGGCATACTTGATTAAGATTATAATTCTTTAAAATAATTTTATGAAATTTTCAGCTACTTTAAAAAAGGATAATATATGCATAAACATTATAAAAGTAATAGGCTCATCATCAAGTTGAAAATTTTAATGTAAAAATCCCCTATCTAAGTACATTCTCCACTTACATTTCTATGTCTCCCAAGTTTCTTTTGGAGCCATTTCCCAAACCTTTCTATTAGTAATTGACTTCACAAATTTAGAGCCACTGACATAAATTGCTCTAATGTGTTCCAGAATGTCAAAATATTCCCTAATAAGCTAAAAAAATCCAAGAAAAATCTCAATAAGTTAATAAGAGATATAAACTCTCCTGGGATCTATAACAATTGGTTGGATTAGATTTAACAATCTCTTCTACTGGGGGAAAATATCTCTAACCGAGATAACCTTACTGCTCTTTGAACTTTGCCAAACATAACTCTCATTAATACCAGAGAACTGTAGCCTGACTAGCCTCTCTGGGAGTTGTCTACAAAACAACAGCTTCATTCTGAACATTGGACAGAAGATTGTGAATGGTTCCAACTTTACAACTACAAAACTGCAAATGAAAGCAAGTTAATTAAAGAATGGCCCAAAGAAGATACTTTCAAGAATTACCATGGCAAATACTATATGAAGCTAAATAAAATGCTTGAAACATTTTCAAGGAAATCTAGACTATGTTGGAGGAGAATCCATGTGTAGAACCTATGATCAGCTGTTCTGAAAATATAATATAAGTCTTTATGAAATTCATGAATGTATCACCTGAATTGAAATATTTTAGTTGCTCAAAAATTTGATTATAGTTTAATAAAAAAAATCTACCCTGCATTTTCCAGTCTTTTTAATAAAAGATTTTATTTATTTTAATTTTACAATTTTTCCCCCAATCACACTTCCCCTCCCCACCCCCTACAGAAAACAATTTGTCAATCTTTACTTTGATTCCATTTTGTACATAGATCCAAATTGAGTGTCATGAGAGAGAAAACATATCCTTAAGGAAGAAACAAAAAATATAAGAGATAACAAGATCAGAAAAGAGGATATTCATTTTATTTCTAATTAATTAGAATTAAGTAATTAAAGGGAATAGTCCTTGAATTTTATTCAAACTCCATGGTTCCTTATCTGTGTACAGATGGTATTCTCCAATGCAGACAGACCAAAATTGGCCCTGTTTGTTACCCTCATGGAATGAGCAAGTCCCTCAAGGTTGATCATCACCTCTATGTTGCTGTTAGGGTGGACAGTGTTATTCTGGTTCTGCTCATCTCACACAGCATCAGTCCATGCAAATCCCTCCAGGCTTCCCTGAATTATCATCCATCCTGGTTTCTAATAAAATAGTAGTGTTCCATGACATACATATATCACAGTTTGCTAAGCAATTCCCAAACTGAAGGACATTTACTTGATTTCCAATTCTTTGCCACCAAAACAAGGCTGCTATGAATATTTTTGTACAAGTGATGTTTTGACCTTTTTTCATCATCTCTTCAGGGAATAGACCTAGTACTGGTATTTCTGGATCAAAGGGTATGTACATTTTTGTTGTCCTTTAGGCATACTTTCAAATTTCTCTCCAGAAAGGTTGGATGACTTCACAACTCCACCAACAGTATAATAGTGTCCCAGATTTACCACAACCCTTCCAACAATGATCATAATTCTTTCTGGTCATATTGTCCAGTCTGAGAGGTGTGAGGTCATACCTCAGAGGAGCTTTAATTTGAATTTATCTAATAAATAATGATTTAGAGCAATTTTTCATATGACTATGGATTGCTTTGATCTCTTCATCTGTAAATTGCCTTTGCATATCTTTTGACCATTTGTCAACTGGGGAATGGCTTTTTTTTTAAATATGACTCAGTTCTCTTTAGATTTTAGAAATGAGTCCTTTGTCAGAATCATTAGTTGTAAAGGTTGTTTCCTAGTTTATTGCATTTCTTTTGATCTTGGTTACAGAGGTTTTATCTGTGCAAAAGCTTTTTTAATTTAATTTAATTGAAATCGTCTAGGTTGTTTTTAGTGATGTTCCCCATATCTTCCTTAGTCATAAATTGCTTCCTTTTCCATAGACCTGACAGGTAAACTAGTCCTTGATTTTCTAATTTGCTTATAGTAGTGTTTTGTTTTTTTGTCTAAATCCTGTATCCATTTGGATTTTATCTTGGTATAAGCTATGAGGTGTTGGTCTAATCTAAATTTCTTCCATACTAACTTCCAATTTTCCTAGCAGGTTTAATCAAAGAGTGAGTTTTTATCCCAATAGCTGGACTCTTTGGGATTATCAGCAAATTACTATAATCATTTCCTGATATTGCACCTAGTCCATTTTACTGGTCCACCACTCTATTTCTTAGCCAATACCAGACAGTTCTGATGACTAATGCTTTATAATATAATTTTAAATCAGGTAGGGCTAAGCCACCTTCTTTTGCACTTTTTTTCATTAAATCCCTGGAAATTCTTGACTTTTTATTTTCTCCCTATGAATTTACTTAAAACTTTTTCTAACTAATTAAAGTAAGCTGTTGGAACTTTGATTGGTAGGGCACTAAATAGATAGTTTAGTTTTGGTAGCATTTTCATTTTTATTATATTAGCTCTACCTATCCATGAGCAGTTGATGTTTGCCCAGTAATTTAAATATGATTTAATTTGTGGGAGAAGTGTTTTATAATTGTTTTCAAAAAGTCTGCCTTGGCATATAAACTCCCAGGTATTTAATATTGTCTGTGGCCACATTGAATGGGATTTCTCTT
This sequence comes from Macrotis lagotis, assembly GCF_037893015.1. Lineage (NCBI taxonomy): Eukaryota > Metazoa > Chordata > Mammalia > Peramelemorphia > Peramelidae > Macrotis > Macrotis lagotis. The sequence goes on along the minus strand of NC_133666.1, from coordinate 233,513,286 downwards.
TCTAGCTCTTCCTGTTGTATCTTGATGGACATATATAGAAAAGGTGAGGATTTATGAGGGTTTATATCCTTCAAATTTTCTACAATTGCTAATTGTTTCCTGTAGTTTTTTTGAATGACTTCTTGGGATTCTCTAGGTAAACCATCATGTCATCTGCAAAGAGTGAGAGTTTTGTCTCTTTTTTCCCAATTCTAATTCTTTCAAATTCTTTTTCCTTCTCTAATTGCTGAAACTAACATTTCTAACACTATATTGAATAGTAGTGGTGATAATGGGCATCCTTGTTTCACCCGTTATCTTATTAGGAATGCCTCTAGCCTCTCCTCATTGAAGATAATACTTATTGGTGGTTTCAGATAAATACTGTTAATTATTCTAAGGAACAATCCATTTATTCCTACACTCTCTAGTCCTTTCAGTAGGATTGGGTGCTGCATTTTATCAAAAGTTTTTTCAGTATCAATTGATATGATCATACAATTTCTGATAAGTTTGTTGTTGATACAATTGATCATACTAACAGGTTTCCTAATATTGAACCAATCCTGCATTCCTGGAATAAATCCCCCTTGATCATACTGTATTATCCTAGTGATAACTTGTTGTAATCCTTTTGCCAAGATTTTATTTAAGATTTTGGCATCTATATTCATCAAGGAAATTGGCCTATAATTTTCTTTCTCTGTTTTAACTCTTCCTAGCTTATGTATCAGCACTATATTGGTTTCATACAAAGAGTTAGGCAGAATTCTATCTTCCCATATTTTTCCAAAGAGTTTATATAGATATGGAACCAATTGTTCCTTAAATGTTTGGTAGAATTCACTTGTGAATCCATCAGGCCCTGGAGATTTTTTCTTAGGGAGTACAATGATGGTTTATTGAATTTCTTTTTCTGAGATAAGGTGGTTTAAGTATTTAATGTCCTTTTCATTTAACTTGGGATACTTATATCTTTGTAAATATTCATCCATGACATTTAGATTGTCAAATTCATTTGCATAGAGTTGGGCAAAATAATTTGAATTATTACTACAATTTCATCTTCATTGGTGGTGAGGTTACCTTTTTCATTTATGATACTAGCAATTTGGTTTTCTTCTTTCTTTTTTAAAATCTAATTGACCAGATGGTTATTAATTTTAATGGTTTTTTCATAAAACCAAGTTTTGGTTTTATTTATTAATTCAATAGTTTTTTGCTTTTGATTTTATTAATTTCTCCTTTAATTTTTAGAATTTCTAATATGGTATTTAATTGGGGATTCTTAATTTGCACTTTCTCTAATTTTTTAGGTGCATATTTAGTTCATTGAATTCCTCTTTAATTTATTCATCCATGCATTTAAAGATATAATATATTCCCTGACAGTTTCTTTGAGTGAATACCATAGGTTTTGTTATATTGTTTCATTATTGTCATTATCTAGGATAAAAATGATTAATACATTCTATAATTTGTGTTTTGGTCCACTCATTTTTAAAATGATGTTACTGAGTTTCCAATTGGTTCAAGGTCTATATCTCTTTGGTCCAATATTGGATATGACTTTTATTGCATTGTGGTCTGAGAAAAATAAATTCATGATTTCTGCCTTTCTGCAGATGATCTTAGGTTTTTATGTCCTAGTACATGGTCAATTTTTGTATAAGTGCCATGTACTACAGAGGTAAAGGTATATTCCTTTCTATCCCCATTCAATTTCTTCCATAAGTCTACAACATCTAGCTTTTCTAAGAATCTATTTACCTCCTTAACTGCTCTCCTGTTCATTTTATGATTAGATTTATGTAAGTATGAAAGCTGGGGGTTGAGGTCTCCCACAAGTAGAATTCTGCTGTCTATGTCTACCTGTAGCTCTTTCCAATTCTCCTTTAAGAATCTGGATGCTTTACCATTGGGTGCTTACATATTTAGTATTGAAATTAATTTACTGTCTATGGCACCTTTTAGAAGGATAAAGTTTCCTTCTTTACCTCTTTTAAAGCTATCTATTTTTGTAGCTGCTTTGTCTGAGATAAGGATTACTTCCCCCGCTTTTTTCACTTCAGCTGAAACGAAATATATTTTGCTCCAGCCTTTGAGCTTTACTCTTTATGTATCTCTCTGCTTCAAATAAGTTTCTTGTAAGCAGCATATTGTAGAATTCTGTTTTTTTAATCCACTATGCTATTCACTTACATTTTAAGGGAGAGGTCATTCCATTCACATTTAAAGTTATGATTACTAATTCTTTATTGCCCTGCATGCTATATTCCTTCTCTTTGTATTTTTCCCCTCCCGATTTACTCATATTCCCCAGTATTTTGTTTCTGAATGCTACCCCCTGCAGTATGTTTACCCTTGTATATCCACACCCTCTCCTTTATTTCCCCTTTTCCTTTTTCCCTTTTCCCTTCCCTTCCTTTTGTTAGTTCCACTTTTTCCCCTCCCCCTACCTTTCTCCATCCCCTCTCCCATTTTCCCCTTTTAATACTTGAAAAGTAAGATTTTTTTAAGTTAGCTGAGTTGACTTTAAGCCAAATCTGATGAAAAGATTCAAGTGTTTCTCATCTCTTCCCTTCTTCCCCTCCATTGTCATAGGTATTTTGTACCTCTTAGTGTAATGTGATCTACCCCATTCAATCCCGTCCCTCCTCCCATCTCCTTCCTGTCCCCTTTTTAAGGAGATATTGTTTTGAAAATCATTCTACCTCATTCTTAAAAAATTCTGAGTATCTGTCACTTCTAGCTAAGTACATTCTATCTAATAGAGTTAGAATTCTTGAGAGTGATTAGAGTCTTTCTCCCAAGTGGGGTTATAGCTAGTTTCTTCCCATTGGATAGTAGTCTCATGGTTGAGACATGTTTGTCCATCACTTCTGGCTAGGTATATGCAATCTGTTAGAGATACAATTCTCAAGAGTTATGAGAATCTTTTTTCCCCAGTCTAGGATATAGCCAGTTTCAACTTATTGGATAGCAGATTTTTTTCTTTACCCCCCCGTTTATTTTTTTACCTTTTGTATGTCCATTGAACCTCCTGTTTGATGTGCAAATTTTTCTATTTAGCACTAGTCTTTTCATCAGTAATTTTTGGAATTCATCCATTTTGTTAAATGTCCATCTTCTCCCCTGGAAAAAGAAGCCTCAGCTTTGTGGGATAGTGGATTGTTGGCTGCATTCCAAGCTACCTTGCTCTTTGCAATACCTCATTCCAGGCCCTTCAATCCCTTAATGTTGATGCAGCCAGGTCCTGCATAATCCTCATTGTGGCTCCTTGGTATTTAAATAGTTTCCTTCTGGCTACTTGCAGGATTTTCTTTTTTATATGATAGTTCTGGAATTGGGTCTCAACATTCCTTGGTGTTTTCATTTTAGCATCTTTATCTGGAGGGGATCAATGCATTCTTTCAATAACTACTTTGCCCTCTGGTTCCATGATATCAGGGCAATCTTACATCACTAGATCCTGTAACATCAAGTTCATGCTTTTTTTCTCTTCAATGTTTTCAGGAAGTCCAATAATTCTCAGGTAACACCTCTTGGATCTATTCTCGAGGACAGTGGGTTTGTTGATGAGGTATTTTACATTTTCTTCTATTTTTTCTATTTTTTGATTTTTTAAACAGGTTCTTGCTGTCTCATGAAGTCATTATTTTCCACAAACTCCATTCTTTTTTTTTTTAGGGAGGCATTTTCTTCATTTACCTTTTGCAACTCCTTTTCCACTTGATCAATTCTACTTTTGAAAGAGCTTTCCATTTGAACAACTGAGGCTTTTTTATAGGTTTTTGGAAGGCAAACAGGGTTACGTGGGTTGCCCAAGGCCACACAGCTAGGTAATTATTATCTGTCTGAGACCATATTTGAACCCAGGTACTCCTGACTCCAAGGCCGGTGCTTTATCCACTATGCCACCTAGCTGCCCCTCAATTGAGGTTTTGAGAGAATTATTTTCCTTTTGCATTTGCCCAGTTGAGGATCTAAGAGTATTATTCACATTTTGTATTTATGCAATTGATGATCTGAGAGATTGTCATTATTCATTTGTCCAATTGAGTTTCTGATTTAGTCTCATTTTGTATTTGACCAATTGTATTTTCCAAAGATTTGTTTTCTTGTTGCAACATGTTAATTGTCTCTCCCAAATATTCCAATTGATTTTTAAACTCCTTCCTTATTTCTTCAAGGAAGTGTTTTTGTGCTGGAGACCAGATCATATTCTCCTCAGAGGTTTCAGGTCTCTCTGAGTTAGGGTCTTTTCCTGCTAAGAATTTTTCTATGGATCCACCTTTCCACTGACCTTTCTTCATTTTGCTAAGACCTTGAGTTGGGGAGGGCCTGATTCACAGATGTTTGGTGTTGGGATTCCTAGAGGCTTTACTCACTGAGTGCAATTTCCCCAGCTGTCCAGTGGGAGGTGCTGGTTGCTTTCTCTGGAGTATCTGTGACCTTGATTGAGGCTTACTCCCTTACCCTGAAGGGAGTTATTGAAGCTGTTAATTACTTTTGCCTTCAATCAGTTGTGGACTTTACCCTGGGGAGAGGTCATCCCTTTCCCTATTGTCAGCTGGGCTGGTTCTTCTGCTCACACACTTGTGCCTTAGGCAGAAGTAATCTGTAATTTTGTTCATTCTCGGAAGAGGTCTCAGCCACAATGGAGGCATGGACTCATAGTTCTTCAGACCCAAGGAGCCCAGGGATAGAGTCAGCAACTCTCCTGCAACACTACTCTCCCCCTAACCCGGTTGGCAAGCTCCAGAGGGTCAGCACCAACACTTGTGCCTCTGCTCCCTAGTAGACCAAAGCCCCCACAGTCTAGTCCCACTGCTGATCAAGCAGATCCAGCAATTGGGCCCTCCAGCACCTGGGGCTCCAATCCAGCCCCTAATCAGGCTGATCTCCAGCTGAACTGCCTTCTGCTCTGGGACTCACCCAAGGCTGGGCTGAGGAAGACAAATCCTGAGTTAGATGCTCTTTCTCCTGGGTTTTGTAGGTTGGATTTCTGTTAAGAGATTGGTTTCATATTATAGATGGGGAAAGATCAGTAGACTTTAGAACTGTGCCTGTCTTCTCTCCACCATCTTAGCCAAAAGTCACATTTTCCAGTCTTAATAAAAATTTACTTATTATTTATCACCAGCACCAGCTCTGTCAACAAGTATCCATCCTTTTAAATCACTGCAAGAGACACTTGCAACACAACCATTTCAAAATGCCATTATATAATTACACCAATTCAGTTATTCTACAGTTTTCTATTAGAATGAAGTTAAAGACCCCAAAATATCTTGGAACTAAAGAAAGTATTTCCAAACCTTAGTTAAATAAAAAGAAAAATTAACTTTTATTGACATGGAATTTGACATCAGTTAAGGCTCTCTCTCTCTCTCTCTCTCTCTCTCTCTCTCTCTCTCTCTCTCTCACTGTTTCTGTCTTTCCTTACAAATATATATGGGTTTTTTTAGGTTTTTTCCAAGGCACATGGGGTTAAGTGGCTTGCCCAAGGCCACACAGCTAGATCATTATTAAGTGTCTGAAGGCAGATTTGAACTTCAGAACATTGAATTTCAGAACATTGAAGTTTACCTCTGAAAACAAACCACTTCTACAGTTTAACTTAGGCTTTCTTTTCTTTGGTTTTTTGCAAGTCAATGAGATTAAGAGACTTACCCTATATCACACAGTTAAATAAGTATTAAAAATTGGAGGCTGGATTTGAACTCAGTTCCTCTTGACTCCAGGACTGGTACTCTATCCCCTGTGCCACCTTGCTGCCGCTAGTTCAGTCTTTCTTAATTCTCTCTCATGACTAATTAATCTTTTATAGTTGTTTTCAATCAAATTCCCCTTTTGACTTGTGTACTTTATTTTCACTACTGATTTCTTCTGCGAATGTTTGAGAAGATAGTAGAACTCTGAGCTGGTAAAAAAGACTGAACATATTTTAAAATCTTCTAATATAAAAACAAAGTGAACCAAAACAAAACAAGCAACAGCAACAAAAATCCAAACAAACACATTCTTCAAATGAGTGTAGAAAATCTAAGCTAGCTATTATTCTTATTTAAATATGTAATTATGATGGAATGGGCTGTTGATCTATCATCTTTCAAATTTAAGAATTTCCAAATTTGGCAATGTAATCATTAACCCTGGAGACTGTATGTCTACGTTGATAGAACAGAGACCTAAATTTCAGCTGTTAATAGAGGATTTGAGTTAAAGGAATTGAAAACCTATAAAGGTAACTGTTGCTCATGTCACATAAAGGACTTCTTTAGGGATATTCTATAAAACCTGGCACATTGGTTTGATTTTTTTCCCCTTAATTATCAATATATTTTCATCAGAGATACCTAAAAAAGCAACAGGATTTCTAATGCCATATTTGAAAAACTAAATGATCCTAAATAAACCAGAGAGCCACAAATTTGAATCATAGTTTTGTCTGGGGAAATGGTTTTAGCTGTTGGATTTAGAAATCAGAAAGCCAGTCATACACAATAGAAACAAACATGTAATGTAAAACTTAAGAAGAATGGTTTGAGTCTCCTTTTCTGGAAGAACAGAGCAGTAGAAGTATTTAAATTTCAGCAGGATCTTCAAATTAATCTGATTTATCCTGTGGCTTTTAAATATGACATTGATCATAAGCAGCAGATAATAACTTGTTTATCCTGGACCTCTATACTATTAAAAACATCAGTTGTCCAAATGAATACGGGGTGGGATTTTTTTGTTGTTCTTTTAGGTTGGATACTGCAATTATAATACCTCTTCCCCTGCTAATCTTTCCCTTTCCTTTTACTGTTTCCATTACTCCTGAATATTTCTTTTACTCTGCTTCATTTGTGACTTTTATTTGTCATACTTGACATTCTTAATGTTATGACTATGCTACTCTTGAACAAATGAATCTCTATCAATTCGTGCTTCCAGATCAAAAATCCTTCAGTTTCTTTAGTCCCCAATGGAGCATGGGGTGGATTTCAGGGTGTACATTAACATGTAGAGTAAATGTAAAACTTGTATAACATTGTTCATTACTTGATTGACTTGTGTACTCCTTTTTATTTCATACATTTAAAAAATATTGTCCTGAGGAGGGGTCCCTATGTTTCAACAGACTGTCAAAGACATCTGTCACACAAAAAGTAGTAAGAATTTTGATCTAGATGGATTCATTTTGGGCACCTTCTTTTTCTCAAATATTGCTAAGTGGAAAACAACAGTAGGATCACAACCAACATATGATTAGCTCTCAGATTTTCAGTGCATCAATATGAAATTTTAGATTGGTGGGACCAGGATAGTTAAAAATTGAATTATACAACCATTGCTTTTATGAAATTTTTTTTTAGTTTTTTTGCAAGGCAAATGGGGTTAAGTGGCTTGCCCAAGGCCACACAGCTAGGTCATTATTAAGTATCTGAGAACGGATTTGAACCCAGGTACTCCTGTCTCCAGGACCGGTGCTTTATCCACTGCACCACCTAGCCAACCCAGGATCATTCCTTTTACTTCCAATGGAACTTCTAACAATTTCATTTCTCCTTTTCTGCATCCTCTCATAGGATACAGTCACAAAACTACAACCTAACTAAAGTCTATCTTTTCAGTTGACTTTCATTTTACATCTTTCCTGATAGACACAGCTGATTTCTGTTCCATTCTTATATCTGAAATCAAAACCTCTGAAAACAAAACAATTCTCCTGTGAATTTCAAATCAATTCAACTAAGTTACACTGATTAAGTGCTCTCTGCATTGCAAAGCAAGATGCTGAGGAAGCAAATATAAACTATAAATCCTTTTTCCTTAAGGAGATATACTGGGAAATTTAAGTAGGGACAAAACTTTCAGCCTAGAGTTTTCCATTTCTCTTATATTACTTAATCTGATAGCTGTGTGTACTTCAGAATTATTTCAATTTACGTTTCATAATTGTGATTTGAATTATTTTTTATATAAGGAGGATTATTTCATCCCAAGTGTTTATCCCCTTTGAACATTTGTCAGTTGATAAATGGTTCTTATTTTTTCAATTTAACTTAATAGTGTGTAGATTTGGCGATCTTGATTTTTAAAAGAGAAAACTAATATGAATTTTCTGACAGTTATGATTACTGTGCATTTCCCTACATTTTGTTTTCCCTCTACGCATTCTCTTTTCATCCTGTTCATTCTCAAATGTGTATTGCTTCTGATTACCACCACCCTCAATTTGTTCTGTATTCTACCAATAGCCTTTCTCTAATCCCTAATTTCCTATGGGATAATATAGATGCTTTATTTTTTTTTAAATTTAGTTGTTCAATTTTATTTTACTTTTCCTTATTTACATGCAAAAACATTCATTTTTATAACTTTGAACTCTGAATCCTCTCCCTTCTTCCCATCCCACAGCCACTCATAGCAAAAACAAGCTACTTGATATAGGTTAAAATTGTGTAGTCATACATAACATTTCCGTAATAGTCATGCTAAGAAAGAAAATATAGGCAGAGTCAAGATGGCAGCAGGAGAAGAGCCTCTCTTAGCTGCTCTCTCCAAAATATTTCAAAAAAATTTTTAATTATAACTCTAACTAAACTTTCAAGAGAGAGAACCCACAGTGTGATTCAGTAAAGCAATTCTTCCACATAAGATAATCTGTAAAATAGTGTGAAAATTCTGTTCCAGGTGGTTAGAAGGGTGGCACTGTGTTGGATCAAAGGATCTTCAGCCTCCCAGGAATAGCCCCAGGGCACCTGGGAGTGTTGACTTCTGGCAACAGAACCAGTTTCTTAACCTGCACCCCAGGGAGCACCAAGCACAACTTGGAAGATCAGCAGAGAGACTTCTGCCAGAGCTAGCATGAAACTCATGCCCTCAGTACAGCCCAAGACCTCAACACCAGCAGCACTCAGGTCAAACCAGATCCCAGGAAGTGGAAGCAGGTTCAGGAAGCCCCCCAACAAGAGCCCCCAGGCAGCTGTGCCCTGAGTGCTCAGCCCACCAAAGTTAAGGGAGTGGAAGGAGACTGCCAAGATCTGGCCGCTGTCCTTGGAACAGGACTCTGGGGCTTTGACAACATTCAGACCCTGGTTGAAGTCTAGGCCCCCTTAGAGCAGGGACACCCTCACAAACCTGTGGCAGAGGGTTGAGCTTGTGGTCATTCACAGACCAGGAGAGCAGTCAGAGCCTCATACAGTGACTTCTTTGCAGGAGGTACCCCAATAACATTCAAAAGCTCAGGAAGCACCTCAGAAATGAGGTACAGGCTGGGGAAAGGAATAAACATAAAAAAGGAACCTGACCATAGACAATTACTTCAGTCCCATGGAGGACCAAAATACTCAGTCTGTAGATAAGAAAGTCCAAGCTTCGGCACCTAAAGATTCCAAGTAATATGGCTATAAATAGCATTGACAACTTCATTTGATAAAGGCTCCTATTGTTAACATTCATAAATTGTAGAATAATTCTTTTTGTGAATTTAATTCAGTTGTCTAAGGGTGAGAAATGACCTTTATAAGGAAAAAAATGTCAAATTATTCCCCCCACAGTTACTGTTGTTATTTATATTTCCCTCCATCCTCTTCCTCCCCAATGCTGTCTATTATATTCTCTCTCTTTTCATTCTTCCCCATCTCAAAAGTGTTTTACTTTTGACTATGCTGTCCTACAAACTTCCCTATCATCTACTCCCATATCTTTCCTGCCACCTCCTTACCCCCTACTTTCCTGTAGGGGGGTAATTTTAGGGTAGCTGTAATGGAGAATAACATTTGTATCTAAAGAAAGAATTGTAGAGTTTAAATAAAGATCAAATATTATTAGCTTCAATTCTTTTGAAAAAGTTGTCTTATGTACTGCAGAAGATAAATTTCTATATCCAATTAAGCTTTCATATTATTTCCTCTCTGAATCAATACTGATCAAAATAAGGTTCCCTCACTCCCCTTCACCTCCCCCTCTTTCATTCTACTGTAAAAGTTTTTTCTTGTTTCTTTTATGTGAAATAACTCATCCCCTTCCCCCTTTTCCCAGTTCATTTCTCTCTTAGTCTTGAATTCCAGCTTTTTATTATTTTATCTTTTCATGATCAACACCAACCTGTTTATATATGTTCCTTCCAATGGCTGTAATAAATAAGGGAGTTCAAGATTTATAAGTAACATCTTTCTATGAAGGAATATAAACAGTTCAACATTATTAAGTTCCTCATGATTTCCCTTTCCTGTTTATACTTTTTTTGTGGTTCACCTGAGTCTAGTATTTAATGCTGAAATTTTTTGTTCAGCTTTGGCCTTTTCACCACGAGAGTTTGAAAGTCTATTATTTTATTGAATGTCAATCATGTCCCCTAAAAGAGTCAATTTTCTGCAATCTTTTTGGGTAGTTGAATGCTGGTTATAATCCAAGCTCTTTTAACCTTCTTGAATAATATATTCCAAGACCTACAGTCTTTTAATGTAGGAACTACTTAATCTTGTGTTATGTTGACTAAGGTGTCATGATCATTGTATTTTTTTCTTTCTTGCTGCTTCTAATATTTTCAACTTGATCTGGCATCTCTGAAGCTTGACTATGATGTTCCTTGGAGTTTGCATTTTGGGGTTTCTTTCATGAGGTGATTGGTAGATTTCTTAAATTTGTATTTTACCTTCTGGTTCAAGGATATCAGGACAGTTTTCCTTGATAATATCTTGAAAAATGATTTCTTGGCTCTTTTATTTTGGTCATGTCTTTCAGGCAATCCAGAATTTTTTTGCAAGGCAGTGGGGTTAAGTGAATTGCCCGAGGTCTCCCAGGTAATTATTAAGTGGTTGAGCTTGGATTTGAACTCAGGTCCTTCTGATTCCAGGGCCATCTACTGAGACAACTAGTTAGTCTACAATAATTTTTAAATGATCAGTTTTGCATATATTTTTTTAGGTTCTTTATTTTTTGCAAGGCAAATGGGGTTAAGTGGCTTGCCCAAGGCCACACAGCTAGGTAATTACTAAGTGTCTGAGACCAGATTTGAACCCAGGTATTTCTGACTCCAAGGCCGGTGCTTTATCCACTATGCCACCTAGCCGGCCCCCAAGCTTTGGAAATATTTTTCAGGTAAATTGTTTTCCAATGAGATATTTAAGATTGTCATTTAGTTTTTACATTCTTTTGGTTTTGTTTTATTGTTTCTTAATTTCTTACAATCATCAGATTCCCTTTGTACCATTCTGCATTTTAAGGAATGATTGTCTTCAATGGGATTTTTTTAATTCTTTTGCCATTTGGCCAGTTCTGCTTTTTAAAATATTCTTTTCCTCACTGGCTTTTTGAAACTCTTTTTTCATTTGATTCAGTCTCTTTTTTAAGATGTTATTTTCTTTAGATTTTTTTCTTGTGTCTGCATTACTAAATCACTTATTTGTCTTTCTTGATTTTCCCACATCACTCTCATTTCTCTTCCCAATTTTTTTCCCTTGCTTAATTGATTTTCAAAATCATTTTAAGCTTATTCATGGCTTGAAATCAATTAATATTTTTATTGGAGGCTTTGAATTTAGGAACTTCAACCAGGTCTGCATCATTGTGAGTCAGACAGTTGCTGCTAACCTTCCAATATTTGTCTTTGGCAGTCTGTGGAATGACAAATCTGAAAAGACACACTGTTGCCATTGCCCCAACCATCCCTCTGAATGTTCCTCAATTGCTCGGGTCAGAGCAAGATTCTGAGGTCTTTGTTGCATTGCCTTCTTCTAATACCCTAGCTGAATAGAAATTTCGCACAGATCTTCCAAATTGTTTTGGTCTAGAAAATAGTTTCACCCAGTCTTTTTCTGTGGTTCTACCACTCCAGAATTTGTTAAGTCTTTATTTGAATGAATTAGGAGGGGTTTGAAGGAGAGTTTGCATGAGTCCCTTGACTTTACTTTATGGTCTTGGCTCTGCCTTGTAAGATAGATTTCTATTCTTAACTGAATATGGATGTTATTCTACATAAGAGCCAATTCTAATGAGAGTAAAATTCAAGTGCTCTTTGCTCCAGATACCCTATATCCCCTTCCATTGTAAAAGTTATTTGGAGCTTTTCCATGAGAACAAATTTGCCACATTCTAGCCATCCTTTTCACTTCTCTCAGTTCATTTCTCTTTCTCACCCTTCAATTTTACTTTTCTGGTTCATTTGTTTTATAATATTGCAATAATTTTCTTTCGAGACTAAACAGAAATCCTCCTCCTCCCAAGAAGATAAGACACTTTAGGAATTGTGAGAGGAAAAAGTGTACTTCAATCTGTGTTCAGATTTCAATGGCTCTGTTTCTGGGATGAATTTCCTTCTTTATCATGTCTACCAAAGTAGTTGCTTCAATATTTTCACACAGTTGTTATTACTAGCTGTGCTTCTCTCTATTCTATTCCATCCTGCTCTCATTTATTCTATTCTCTCTCTCCTTTCACCTTGCTCCTCCTCAGTACTGTGTTGTATCTGACTATACTTTCCAATGGTCTTCCCTCTTTTCAGTCAGCTATTCCCACTTCCATCCTCCAATTCTGCATTATTGCATCCATTTCTTCCAATTTTTCTCTAGGTTAAAATAGATTTCTATACCCTATTAAGTGTGTATGTTATTTCCTTTATGAGTCATTACTATTGATAATGAAGACTTAGTCATTTCCCCTCACCTTCCTCCATTCCACCCCATTGAAAAGGCTTTTTCCTGAAACTTATGTGAAATATATTAGGTTATTATACTTCTCCTTTTTCTTCCTCCTAGTACTTTCCTTTATCACCAATTGACTCCATCTTTTTTACTATATTATAATATTATATTCAGCTTTGTCCTGTGCCTTGTCTGTATATGCTCTGTCTAACTACTCTTAAAAATGAAAAAAGTCCTTATGAGTTATCAGTATCTTCTTCTCATCCAGGAATATAAACAGTTCAACCTCATTAAGTTCCTCATAGTTAGTCCTTCTCATCCATCCCTTCCATTTCTCCCCCGAGTGGAAATCAAACTTTCTATTCACCTCTGGTTGTTTGAGTAGGAAAATTTGAAAGTCTCTTCTTTCATTGAAACTCTATCTTTTCGACTGATAAAGAATACTCAGTTTTACTGATTAGCTGATTCTTGGTTGTAAACCAAGATCTTTTGCCTTCTAGTATATTATATTCCAAGCCCTATGAGTCCTTAATGTAGATACTGCAAGATCATGTGTAATCCTGACCATAGAGACATGGTAGCTGAATTGTTTGTTTCTGGCAAATTTTTAGTATTTTCCCTTTGACTGTGGAATTTGGAATTTGTTTATAATATTCCTTGAAGTTTTTCTTTTGTAATCTCTTTCAGTAGGTGATCAGTGAATCCCCTTAATTTTTGGTTTACCCTCTACTTCTAGGATCTCAGGGCAATTATGCTGTATAAGGTCTTGAAAAAAGTGAAGTTTGGGGCGGCTAGGTGGTGCAGTGGATAAAGAACCATCCCTGGAGTCTGGAGTACCTGGGTTCAAATCTGGTCTCAGACACTTAATAATTACCTAGCTATGTGGCCTTGGGCAAGCCACTTAACCCCATTTGCCTTGCAAAAACAAATGAAGTTTAAGCTCTTTTCCTGTTCATGTCTTTCAGATTGCTCGATAATTTTTAAATTCTCTTCTAGATCTGTTTTCAAGGTCAGTTGTTTCCCAGTGAGATATTTCAAATTTTCTTCTACATTTTGTGATTTTTAAGGAATAGTTTTATTTCTTCACGATTTTTTGAAAAGTTATCAGCCTCCTTTTGTTCTGCTCTGCATTTGAAGGAGTTATTTTCTTCAGAGAACTTTTTTTTAATCACCTTTTATAGCTGGCCAATCCTGTTTTAAAGGCATTTTTTCACATTTGTCTTTTGTGTTGCTTTTTACATTTGACCAAAATTGATTTTTAACATGCAATTTTCTTCAGTTTTTTGGTATTTCTTTCACTAAGCTTTTGATTTGATTTTTATGATTTATCTGCATTGCTCTCATTTTCTCTTCCCAATTTTTTCTCTACCTCCATTAAATAATTTTCTGAGACCATTGTCTATTACTTTTGGAAGTTTTGGATACAGAAGTTTTGATCTTTGTTATCTTCTGAATCTTCCATTGTACCAAAATAATTTTCTATGGTCAGATTTTTCTTTTTCTTTTATTCACTGATTTCCTTAGCCTATGAATGATTTATTGCACTTCCAAGGTTTTGGGGGCATTTTGGGACACCACACTGGGAACTTGATTCCTCCAAGTTCTTTTGCAAGGCTCTAACTGTTGTCTTGCCTGTGCTCTGATATGTGGATAACCACAAGCAGTCCCTTCTGCCTTGGAGCTGTGAGGAGAGTCCCTGTTTGGTTCCGGTAGTATGGAAACCCAACCTGCAACCTGGATCTAACTGTGGGCAAACAGCAGAGTCTTGTTCCAGGGAGTGCAGAGAAAATTGGAAGAAATGGATGCGATAATGCAGAATTGGAGGATGGAAGGGGGAATAGCTGACTGAAGAGAGGGAAGACCATTGGAAAGTATAGTCAGATACAACACAGTACTGAGGAGGAGCAAGTCTCCCCTGACTCCCTTACCTCTGTGGGCTGCTCTCTAGAATTGCAGGCTGGCTTTTCCAATTCCCCCTGAAGGGTCTCACCACAGGGCTGCTCTGTGCTCATTTTGCACTTATTCTGGTTCAGCAAAATTCTCTCAGTAATCTTTCAAGCTGTTCCCTGTGATCCCCAGGCCATGAGCTCCAGAAACCTTCCCCTCTGCCATGGACCCAGGTGCCCACAGGAATATAGGTACTTGGTCCAGCTGCATTGCAGTTGCAGCTTTGTATAACCCCTGGTCCCAGTGAAACAAATCTTTCTTGTAGAACTTCTAAGGTATCTTGGACTGTGAAATAGTATCACTCAATCTTTCTGTGGGCTCTGCCCTTCTAAATTTTGGGTATAGTTCTGACTTCAGGCCATGATGGTAGAAAGAAAACAGGCACTATTTTAAACTATTCTGGTTTTAGCTCAGAACTAACATGAATCAAGTTTCTTAACAGGTTTTAGATCCACAGGACCCCGAGAAGAACCAAGAGGAACATTCTTCATCTATGTCTGTGACAAGGGAGTGCAATTGAGCCAGGGACAGAGAGGAAAGATCCAGCACAAGTGTAGTAGGTTCTAGAGCAGGTGACTAAATGAGAGCAGTGGTGGAAGCATTTGTTGTGTGTGGGGTGGATGGGAAAGCTTCAGGTGGCTTAGGCATCTATCCAGTCTGTTCATCTGGTCTGTAATACCGATGTTACAATGCCCTGTGTTTTCAGCAGATTCCTGTATTTCCAGTTGAGTACTCAACCACCTGCCCTGATTCCTTTGGCAGAAGGTGACTTTCTTCAGAACAAACACAGTAACAGATCCCAGTTGTTTGCACACTGAGTCAAGGTTCAGGTGTGTGCAACAGATCTCCTCCAGGATAACTGCAGATTAAGATGATTAACATCTAATCTAGAAAGTTTCTGGCATCCTTTACAGATGGAACAACTGATTTACCACTGAAGTGGGCCAGGCCTCTAGGGATCTCAACCCTGAAGGTGTGTGAACTTGCTCCTCTCCCAACAAAAAAACATAGGAAAGGGGGTCTAAAATGAAGAAAAGCCAGTGTCAAGCACATTCCAATTGAATGTTACCTTGACTTCATGGATCCTAACTCAGAGAGGACTAAAGTTTTGGAAGAGGACTATGAGTTGGACTCTAGCTTAGAAAGATTTCTTCTCACAGATCAGAAATGAGTTTAAAAATCAAATGGAAGGGGCAGCTAGGTGGTGTAGTGGATAAAGCACCAGCTCTGGAGTCAGGAGTACCTGAGTTCAAATCTGGCCTCAGACACTTAATAATTACCTATCTGTCTGGCCTTGGGCAAGCCACTAAACCACATTGCCTTGGAAAAATCTAAAAAAAAAAAAATCAAATGGAAAAGTTGGGAAAAGAAATGCAAGAGAAAATTAACATATTGCAACAAGAAAAGAAATCATTTGAATATACTATAAGACAAGTGCAAAAAAGAAAATTATTCCATTAAAAACACAAATGTGCAAATGGAAAAAGACAATAACTCCTAGAAAAATAGAATTAACAATTTGGAAAAGGAGATGCAAAAAGGTAAATGAAGAAAGCTTTTCTCTAACAAAACAGATTTGAATCTGTGAAACTAATGACTTTATGAGACATCAAGAATCTGCTAAACAAATTATTTTAATGAAAGAAAAATAGAAAAAATGTAAAATACCTCATTGAAAAATTACAGACATGAAAAATAGATCCAATTTAAAAATAATAAAACTTCCTGAAACCTTGAAAAAAAAAGGCCTGGACACCATACTGCGGGATAGAGTAAAGAAGAACTGCTCTGATATCCTGGAACCAGAAAACAAAAGAGTTATCGAAAGAATGCATTGACTCCACTACTGGAAGTGATCTGACAATGAAAACACAAAGGAATATTGTGGACAAATACCAGCACTATCGAATAAAAGAGAAATTCCTCCAAGCAGCAAGAAAGAAACAATTTGGATATCACAAAAGCTACAGTAAGGATTACACAAGACATGACTGCATCAACATTCAAGGATCAAAGGGACTGTTTGAAGAGCAAAGGGGCTTGGAATGCAGCCAAGAATTCACTATCCATCAAAACTGCACTTCCGGGGGAAAAGATGGACATATAATGAAATAAGAGACTTACAACTTTTCTTGTTGAAAAGACCGGGACTGAAGAAAAGTTGAACTTCAAACCAAAGACTCAAGATATAAATGAAAAAGTCAAAAAGGGAAAAGAAAAAAAAAACTGGTATCCAAAAAGATAAAACTGGCTGTATCCCCACCTGGTAGAAAGATTCTCATTACTCTTGAGAATTGTGTATTAGAGGGAATACATTTATCCAGAAGTAATAGACACTCAAGACTTGATCATGATTCTGATAATTAAAAATAATGATGATTAAAAATAATATCTTCTTTAAAAGAGAGGACAGTTGGGGGCAGCTAAGTGGCGCAGTAGGGGGTGGCTAGGTGGTACAGTGGATAAAGCACCGGCCTGGAGTCAGGAGTACCTGGGTTCAAATCCGGTCTCAGACACTTAATAATAATTATCTAGCCATGTGGCCTTGGGCAAGCCACTTAACCCCATTTGCCTTGCCAAAATCTAAAAAAATAAATAAATAAAAATAAAAATAAAATAAAAGGGGGGGCAGTAAAGAGAGGGGAAGAAAGTGGAGAGTAAATGGGGTAAATTGCATCACATGAAGAGATGCAAGGGACCTGTTGCAATACAGGAGAAGAGACGGGTTGATAGCCCACCTGAATCTTACTGTCATTGAATTTGGCTCAAATAGAGACTCAGTTGAGTTTACAAACTTCTCACTGTTCAAGTATTAAGACAGGAAATGAGGAGGAAGGAGGAAAAGATCAGTGGACAAAAAGAAAGGAAAGAAGAAGGGGCAAAGGGAAAGTGGAAAGAGAGTGAATGTGTTTTGGTTAGAATGGGTAAACACACCAAAGGAGGTGGTATTCAAAAGCAAAGTACGGGTGAATAGATATAAAATGAAAAACAGGAGGAAAATATAGAGAGAGGTAAGTTATCATGGAAGATAATAAAATGTCATAAATTTTAACTTTGAATGTGGATAAATAGCAGAGCTGATTAAAAACCAGAATGCTACAAGATACAGCTTACAAGAAACACTTATGAAGGAGAAAGAAACATATAGAATAAAGGTAAAAGATTCAAGGAGAACATATTTTACATCTGCTGAATTGAAAAAGACAATACAGCTACTAAAATAGATCTCATTAAAAGAGGTGAAGAAGGAAACTATATACTTCTAAAATGTTACATAGACAATGAAATAATATCAAAATAAAATATGTATGCACCAAGCAGTATAGTGTACAAATACTTAGAGTAGAAGTTGAAGACATTGCTGAAAGAAATAGACAGCAAAACTTTAAGTGGAGGGGGGGGGAGTCCTCAACCATCCTTTCTCAGAATGAGATAAATATAAATATAAAATTAAAAAAGGAAGTTAGGAGGTCAAAAAGAATATCAGAAAACTTGAACGTTAGACATTTGGTAAAACTGAACAGGGATAGAAAGGAATATATCTTTTTTTTCTGCTGTACATGGCACCCTCACAAAAACTGACCATGTGCTTAGGGCCTAAATACCTTCTAATTTAATGCTGATAAACAGAAATAGAGAATATTTACTTTTCAGAATATAATGCAAGAAAAATAATATGTAATAATGGATATGTAGACCTAAATTATTAGAAACTAAATTATCTAAATAACTAAAAACTAAATAGACTAAATAGCTAAAATGATTAGAAACTAAATAACCTAAAAATAAACTAAATAACCTTATTTTAATGAATGAGTAAATCAAACAACAAATGACAGAAAGAAATTAATGATATCATCTAAGACAATTACAATAATAACACAACATACCAAAGCTTATGGGATACAGTCAAAACAGTTATTAGGGGTCATATTATATCTATAAATTCTTACATGAATAAAATAGAGAAAGAGAAAATCAGTGTTGAGTGTGAAACTAAAAATTAGAGAAAGAACAAATTAAAACCTCCCAGTTAAATATGAAATTAAAAATTCTAAAAATTGAATTAATAATTTACAAAATTAAAAACAAGAAAACTATTCAATTAATAAATAAAAACATGAGTTGTTATTATGAAAAAAACAATGAAATAGATAAAACTTTGGTTATTTTGATTAAAAAAGAGGATGAAGTAAACCAAATTACTAGGAACAAGTGTGAAAAAGCTAAAGGCACAAATGAGGAGGAAATTAAAGTAACAATTGAGAACAATTTTGTCCAATGATATGCCAATAAAACTTATTATCTAAGTAAATGGATGACTATTTTCAAAAATATAAATTTCCCAGGCTAAATGATAGAAAATTAAATATCTAAACAGCAATATCTCAAGAAAAAATTCAGTAAGCCATGAATGAATTTCTAAGAAAATATATCCAGTTTCAGAAGAATTCACAAGTGAATTCTAACAGTTTCAATTTTATATAATCTATTTGGAAAATCAGGTAAAGATGGAACACTGCCTAATTCCTTCTATGTCACCAGTATGGATGGAGCTTATACTTAAACCAGGAAGAGTCAAAACAGAGAAAGAAAATTATAGAATAATGTTCTAATGAATGCAAAAATCTTAAATAAAATATTTGGGAAGCTATAAACACAGGCTACCACTAGGATAATACACTTTGACCAAGCAGGATTTTGTCCAGGAATGCATACCTGACTCTGTCAGCATAATTGACTATATCAAAAAGAAACCTAACAGAAATCATATGATTATCTCAATAGATACTGTAATAAACTTTTTATTAAATACAACACCCATTTCTACTAAAATCACAAGAGAGCATAGGAATAAATGGATTGTTCCTTAAAATGGTAAACAGTATTTATTTAAAACCATCCACAAGCATTTTATGCAATGAGGATAAGCTTTAAGTATTCCCTGCAAGATAAGGGTTGAAATAAGGACATCTGTTATATTTTTTCTATTTTTTTTAGGTTTTTTGCAAGGCAAATGGGGTTATGTGGCTTGCCCAAGGCCACACAGCTAGGTAATTATTAAGTGTCTTGAGACTGGATTTGAACCCAGGTACTCCTGACTCCAGGGCCGTTGCTTATCCACTGCACCATCTAGCCATCCCAAGGACATCTGTTATCACCACTACTCTTCGAAATTTTATTAGAAATTTTAGTTTCAGAAATAAATGAAGAAAAAGAAATTGAAGGAATTAGAATTGGTAAGGAAGGAAAAAACTCTCACACTTCGCAGATGATATGATGGTATACCTAAAGAACCCTAAAATATCAACTAAAAACTACAAAAAACAATTAACAACTTCAGCAAAGTATTAGGAAATGAAATATCACATAAACCCTTGGGATTTCTATACATAACTTACAAGATAAAGGAGGGAGAGTTAGAAAGTGAAATCCCATTTAAAATAACTTCAGAGTGGGCAGCTAGGTGGTGCAGTGGATAGAGTAAATGACTATTAATCACATTCCCTTAAATAAAGTAATTAATTAAAAAAAACTAAACTAGCTTCAGACAACATGAAATACTTGGGAGTCCACCTGCCAAGGCAGGCTCAGAATTTATATGAAAGCAAATAATATCTCAAATAAATAAAATAAGATTAATGCATCAAATTTATAAGGTTAAAAGCCATTCCTCAATTGATAAACAGTCAAAGGATATGAACAGACAGTTTCCAAAAGAAGAAGTTAAAGCTATATATAATCATATGAAAAATACTGCAAATCACTATTGGTTAGAGAAATGTCAATTAAAACAGCAATCAGGCATTAGATTAGCTGACATGAGAAGAAGGAAGGATGATCACTTTTGGAGAGGATGTGGCTGGATTGGAACATTGATGCATTGCTGTTAGAGTTGTCAATGGATTCAACCTTTCTGGAGAGCAATATGGAACAATGCCCAAAGAGTTATAAAACTTCATCATTTTTGACTCAGCAATTCTGATTCTAGGAATATATATAAAGAAGAATCTGTAAAAAATGGGAAAAGTCCTACAGGTTCCAAAATATTCATAGCAGCTCTTTGTCTAGTGCAAAGAACTGGAATTTGAGGGGATGCGCATCATTTGGGGAAGGGCAAATCTAGTTATGGTACAAGCAAATATGGAATATTCTTGTTCTATAAGAAACCATAAATGGTTGGACTCTAGAGAAGCAGGACTGACTTATAGGATCTGATACTGAGCAAAGGGAGCAGAGCCAAGAAAATAATATACACATCAATATTAAGAGAAGAAGAACCTTGATGGAAGCAAATTCTTTTGATAGTCCAGAAAACTAGGACAACTTTATTAGACTACTAAATGTTTATATTATCCCCAACCAGAGGAAGAAAATCAAAAGTAAACAAAAAAAATGAAAAAATCACCCCTACTGAATGTGATCAACAGTTCATAAAAAGTATCTCTTAAGTATCTCTTTCCCTTAATCCCACTTACTCATGCCAAAAATTACTAATTTGTAAATATGTTTAACAAGATATGTCTAAAAAATGTTATCCTGACTCTTCCTTCTGGAGGGGAAGGGGGTGGAAGGAAGGGTGGAAGGAAATTTTACAACATGGAAATATGCATGTTCAGATGGATGAAAATTTAAAAAAAATAAATTTAAAAATATCATTTTAAAGTAGTTGGACAAATATCACCTGCTCATGGACAGACTGAGTTAATATAATAAAAATGGCATTTCTACCTAAATTAAATTTTTTTAATGCCAAGCCAAACTTCTAAAAAATTATTTTAGTGAGCTAGAAAAAAATTGCAACTCAATTCATATTCAGTAACAAAAAGTCAAGAATGTCAAGGTATTTAATGAAAAAAAATGCAAAAGAGGTGGCTTACCTTATCCAGATCTAAAATTATATTATAAAGCAGCAGTCATCAAAATTGTGTGGTAGGAGCTAAGAAATAAAGTTGTGGATCAGTGGAATAAATTTGGTTCAAAAGGAACAACAAGAAATGATTATTGTAACCTGCTGCTTGATAAACTCAGAGTTGAGCTTCTGGAATAAGAACTCACTTTTAACTGTTAGGACAACTGGAAGATAGTATGACAGAAACTAGAATTAGAACATCTCACACCTTATAAAAAGATAAGGAGTTAGATACAAAAGGCATTATTATATGCAAATTAGGAGAACAAAGAATAGTTAAATTGTGAGATCTATGAAAATTGGGGTAGTTTATGACCTATGAAAAGATGGTGAGCACTAAGAAAAATGAACTAGATAATTTTGATTACTTTAAATTTAGAAAAAAAAATTTACACAAACAAAACCACTCTTAACCAGGATCAAAAGAAATGTAGCAAATTGGGAAACAATTTTTACAAGTATTGTTTGAAAAAAATGACTCATTTCTTCAATATATAGAGAACTGAGTCAAATTTAAAAAACAAAACAAGTCATTCTGCATTTGACAACTATTCAAAGGATATGCAAAGGCAATTTTTAGATGAAGAGATCTTTATTTATAGTCATATAAAAAATTGCTCTAAATCATTATTGATTAGAGAATTGTAAATTAAAATAGCCTTTCAATACTACCTCACATTACACACATTTTCCAATATGAAAAGAAAGGATAATGATCAATGCTGGAGGCATATGGGAAATCTGAGACACTATTGCATTTTTGGTGGAGTGATGAATTTATCCAATCTTTCTGGAGCAGAATTTGGAACTATGCTCAGAGCGTAATAAAAATGTGCATATCCCTTGATCCAACAATACCACTACTAGATCTATTTTCCTGAAGACATTATGAAAAATGCTAAAAACCCTCATGTACAAAAATAATAATAGTAGCTCTATTTGCAGTGACAAAGAATTGGAATCAAGGGAATGTCCATCAATTGGGGAATGGTTGACCAAATGGTGGTATTTATATATGATTAAACACTATTGCTCTATTAGAAATCGGGAGGCGGGGCAGCGGCTAGGTGGTACACTGGATAGAGCACTGGCCCTGGAGTCAAGAGTACCTGAGTTCAAATTAGGACTCAGATATTTAATAATTACTTAGCTATATGGCCTTGGACAAGCCACTTAACCCCATTGTCTTGCAAGGAAATAAAAAAGGAAAGAAAGAAAGAAAGAAAGAAAGAAAGAAAGAAAGAAAGAAAGAAAGAAAGAAAGAAAGAAAGAAAGAAAGAAAGAAAGAAAGAAAGAAGAAAGAAATAGGGTGGGGTAGGGGATGGGATTTTAGGGAAGCCTGGAAAACTTCCTGGAACTTATGCAGAGTGAGATGAGCAGAAACAAAAGAATATCATATACCTTAACAACAACATGGGGCAATAATCAATCTTGATGGACACGCTCATTCCATCAGTGCAATGATCAGGGTCAATTTTAGAGAATTCCATCTTTATCCAGAGAAGGAAGTATAGAGTTTAAGCAAAATTCAAAAATTATTATCTTAAATTTTAAAAATTTTGTCTTTTGGATTATACAATGTTATCTCTAATATTTTTTCTTCCTTAAAGATTATTTTTCTCTCAACACATTCAGTGTTCATTTATTTATATCAAGGAAGCAAATGTAAAGACTATCAAATTGTCTTCTGTTGCAGAGAGGGAAGAAGAAAACGATATGGGGACAAAAATTGTAAATTGAAAACTTTGCAAAAATGATTAGTAGAAACTACTATTGTATATAGTTGGAAAACCAATAAAATATTTATATAATAAAAAACTGCTTCAAGTTCTCATTAAATTGACTGGGTATAAGATTTAATTGTGGAAAATATTTCACCATCATGAAAAAGAAATTGTATTTTTGTTAATAATAATGAGCTGTACTGAAATATCTATACATATAAATGTATTCATCTTGTAACTAATTAAATACTGTTTTCATTTCAAAAAAGCTACAGATTCAACCATGAAAACAAAAGACAATATCAAAGCTGTTTTCAGTAGTACACATCATGGGGCATCTTCAGTCTGTCTCATTGGGGTAAAAGTGGAAGTAAAGACCAGCTAGGTGGGAAAGTGGGAAAGCCAGTGGGAGACTTTAACCAGACTGCATTCCAGGTCTGAATCCTGAAATTTGACACTAGCAGGGTTTCCAGCAGTTATATAGCAAGCCAGCAGAGAGGGTTACAACCACAAATGCAGTCTGAACCCTAGCAACATTGGAGCAAAAGACAGTACTGGGTTTGAATAAACAACTGCATTGATAGAACCTAGACAAGAAGGAAATAAATCTCTGCAAAAGCAAGACCTAGACAGCATAGGCAACATCTTGACCAGATACAAGTCAGGGATCAAACCCTTGATCCAGTATAAAAAAGTTTGCATCTATAATCTTTAAACAAATTGGAAGCAGCCCTCAGTCATTTAAAAAAAAAAGCAAAAATGGTAAAAAGAGTGCACATTATAGAAAGGTACTAAGCAGATAAAGATGATAACAATGGGGGCAGATAGGTAGCACAGTGGATAGAGCACCAGTCCTGGAGTCAGGAGTACTTGAGTTCAAATATGCCCTCAGACACTTAATAATTACCTAGCTGTGTGTCCTTGGGCAAACTACATAGCTCCATTTACTTTGCAAAAACCTAAAAACAAAAAAGATGATAAAAATGATACCTCAGGAGAAGAAAGCAATGAAAAATTTGAGAAGTTTAATAAGAGTCTATTCATAGGATTCAAATCCAAAAGCTCATGGAAGAGCTTAAAAAAGAATTTTAAAAATGAAGAAAAGAGGAAGAAGAAAAAATGCTAAAAATAAATGAGAGTCATGCAGATAAATTATGAAAAATTGACCAAAGAATTCAATTCCTTTAAAAAGTAAAAATAACCCAATGGAAAAGGAATGCAACTTAGCAAAGAGCAAAATTACTCAGCTAGAAAAGGGAACATAAAAGCTAAATGTAAAAAATATAATCCTAAAAATAAGAATTGGATAAATAGAAACCACTTAATCTACCAGAATACAAGATTCCATCAAACAAAGTAAAAGACTGACAAAAATTGAAGAAAAAATGAAGTACCTTTCAAGGAAAACAAACATGAAAACAGATCCAGGAGAAATAATTTTCATATTATTGTACTACTAGAAGACCTAGATCAAAATTAGGACCTGGAAAATATCTTTCAACAATTCTCAGGGGAAACTGTCTAAATCTACTAGAGCAAAAAGACAAAATAGCCATTGGAAAAATATAGAGCCTCCAGAAAGAAATTTTGGGATTAAAACATCCAAGGGCTATCATTGCCAAAATCCAAAATTCTCATATAAGTGGGAAATATACTTCAAGCAGCAAAAAAGAAGCAATTTGAATAGAAAGGAAACATAATCAGCCCATATAGTACAGGTCAGCCTCAACTGTGAAGGACCAAAGGACCCAGAATAATATATCAAAGTTCAAAGGACCTAGGATTAAAACTAAGAATTTACAGCCCTGCAAAACACAGCATATTCTGTTAGGGTAAAAGATGAATGTTCAACAAAATAGAGAAATTATAAAATTTCTTAATAAAAAGACAAGAACTTAACAAAGAATTCAATCTCCAAAAATAAGACTGAAGAGATGCCTGAAAAAGTAAACTAGGAGGAAAAAATATAAAAACAAATAATGTTAGACAAGACCATCAAATTGAATGCAACCCCATAAGAAAAGACCTATCACTGGCAACTCTTGAGAATTATATTTCTCTTAGAATAGTTAAAGGATTGAATATAATTGAAGAGATTGGCTTTAGAAGATATGGATATGGTAGGTTCTTGTTTTTTCATTGAACAAGATGATATTACTTTGAGACCAAACAAACCTAGATGAAAAGTTTGCTTGTTTACTCTAAACTTATATATTAAAGTTTCTTTAGGCCTAATTTAATTCTGTCTAATCTATAAAGCTTAGCACTTTCTCTGATAATGAAATCCTATTCTGGGAGTTCCAGAGTCAGTGTCTCCCATACATTGTAATCAGGATTAAAGTGCTTAAGAGTGATCTTCAGAGTGCCCTACATCTTAGAGCAGTTACAAACACTAGTTATTTATATCAGCAGTGACTTTATGGGTACATGGTGGGAACATTCTTAGAAGGATGGGATTCAATCAATACTTCAATTTACAATGGTAAGTTATCATGATTGGGGAAATAAAGAGGGGGAGTGTGGAGAGATTAAAGAGTGGGAGTGTGGAGACAGTATGCTAGAGCAGTATACAAATCTCTCATGAAATGATTTGGCATGTGAGATTGTCTATTCTTGGAGGATAATTGAAAAAGGGATAAGGAAATTAATGATTAGAATTTGATGTGATTCACATCCTTGAGAAGTATGTTTCTACTGTTAACAGAAGAGGGAAGGGTACTTAGTGACCAAAAGGTAGTGCTGTTTATCAAACAATCAACCATTCAATGAACTGTTGACTGTACTTTAATTGACAGTACCTTAAGCTTATCAAGTAACCAAACAATCATTTAATCAACCATTGATTGATGGCCCTTTGATTGATAATACTTAATTGAAAGTTCTTCTACTGACAACAACAAGTAGAGTGGTAGGAAGAGCTATTATCATAGAAGAAAAGTAGGGAACCTTTGAAACTGAGTAAATTCTAATCAATAGATTTAGTCCAGAGAGGAAATAAAATATATTCCCACTTGTATTTAAAACTCCATCCTACTCTACAGGAAAGTGTGGGCTGAGGAGAGAAAGAAAAGGGAAGAAGGCACTGATAAAATGGAAGGTGAAAGATTAAGTGAAAATAAACTGAAAGTTAAAATTTTAAAGAAAAATTAAAGGAGAAAGTGAGTAAACTTTTGATGAGGTGGAATAAGAGGAAAGGAAAGAGAAAAAATATAAATGGGGAAAGACAGTATTGATGTAAATATGTAACTAATAATTTTAACTGTAAATGTGAATGAGTTGAACTGTCCCATAAAATGGAATTGGAAAGCAGAATGGAATCAAATCCAGAATCTTAAAATATGTAGTTTAGAAGAGACATATTTGAAGCAGAGAGATACACACAGGTTAAAGGTAGAAAAGGTTGGAGCAAAATATATTATGCTTCAGGTGAAGTAAAACAAAAACCAGGAGTAGTGATTCTAATCATAAAGTAAAAGAAAAAATCAATCTCATTAAAAGGGATGAGGAAGGAAACTGAATCTTCATGATAGACACCATTAGTAATGAAGATATAACATTACTAAACATGTATGGACCTAGTGGTGGAGCAGTCAAATTACTACAGGAAAAACTGAGTGAATTTCAAGGAGACATAGACAGGCAAACTTTAGTAATGGGTGACTTCAAACTCCCTTTCTCAGAACTACATAAATCTAAACACAAAATAAACAAGAAGAAAGTTAAGAAGGTGAATAAAACTTCAGAAAACTTCAATATCCAACACCTCTGGAGAAAATTTAATGGAGATACAAAATAATAAAATTTTTCTCTGTAATATATGGTACCTATACCAAAAATGACCATCTACTAGGGCACCTGTTAATCAAATACAGAAAGGTATAAATAATAAATATCCTTCTCAAATAATAATGCAATAAAAATTTCATGTAATAAACACTCATGGAAAGAGAAACCAAAAATTAATTGGAACCTAAATAACTTAATTTTTAAGAAAGAGTCTTTTAGCAAGAAATCATAGAAATAATCAAGAATTGCATTAAGGAAAGTGATAAAAATGAGACATCATACCAAAATTTTGGGGATACAATCAAGGTAATTTTAGGGGAAATTTTATATCTCTAAATGCATATAAAAATAAAAGAAAGAAAGAGATCACTGAATTTCTAAGTCAACTAAAACAGCTAGGTAAAGAAAAAAATTAAAGATCTCCAATTAAATACCAAATTAGGAATTCTGAAAAGCAAAGGAGAAATTAATAATTTTGAAAACTAGGAATTCATTGACATACTAAATAAAACTAAGAGTTAGATTTATGAAAAAATCAATAAAATAGGTAAACCTTTTATTAATCAGATTTAAAAAAAGAAAGAGTATAACAAAATTACCAGTATCAAAAAATGAAAAAGTTGAACTAACCACAAAAGAGGAGGATATTATAAAAAGATAATTTGAAGCTCTTTTACCAAACTGTATGTCAAAATATTTTGATAATGAGGGACTTCTGGCCAAGCTGGTGGACAGAATACAGGCACTGTGATAAGGTCTCCTGATCTTCCCTCATATATGATATGAAACAAGCCTCCTAACAGAAATTCAACTAACAAAACCCAGAAAAAGAAGTTAGGAGAAGAACAGAAAAACATCTACCTCAAGGTTTGTCCTCAGAGATCATGGGTGAGCTGGGGGCAGACAGCAAACAGCAGAAAGTCCTCCTGGATGGGGTGAGAGGTGGACCTACCTAGGATCAGCCAAAGAGAAACTGACTGCGGGAGCCATGGTTCAAGAGTCAACTGGAGTACAGAAGCTTTGGCTGTGGGACTGACAGTCTAGGGCACTACAGCAGAAATGGAGGGTGAGTTCCAGCATAGAGATTTGCAGACATCAATCTGCTGGGATCTACTGGTATGGAGTACCTCAGACTCCATGTATTTATTTTAGCTGGAACCTCTTCCCAGAATAAACATTGTAACAGCCACCCCCTCCCTGCCACCAGGTCAGACAAGGGTAGCAGAGCTCCCTCAGTTGAATAGGGAGACCTTGACCCAGGGCATAGGGCACATTGTTCAAGGATAAAAGTATGCAGTAGTTCCACCCACACCCTCCAGGCCAAGAGAAAGGGCCTTGAACCAAGATCACAGACACTCCAGAGAAAGCAATTAGGATCCTCTACTGGCCAGGCCAATTGAAGTTACTAAATCCAGTGAGTAAAGCCTCTAGTTCTCCCTACTGCCTGGCCCACTTGGAGTGACTAAGTGCAGTGAGTAAAGGCCCTAGGGATCTCAAGAACAAACTTCTGTGAACCAGCTCCTCCCCAACACAAGATCTCAGGAAAATAAAGAATGATCAGTGGAGGGGGGGGGGGGGGTTCATAGAAAAATTCTTAAAAGTTAAGACAGAGAGATCTAGTACCTCTGAAAAGAAGTTATTTGGTCATCAGCCCAGAAATAATTCCTTGAAGAAATAAGGAAGGAGTTTAAAAATCATTGCAAAATTTGGGAGAGAAAGTTAAAACCTTGAAAAAATAAAAAATATCCTCGAAAAGTACAACTGGACAAATGCAAAAAGAAAATAATTCTCTCATACCTCAATGATCAAATGGAAAACTTTTTCAAAATTACAATTGATCAATTGGAGAAGGAGTTGCAAAACATGAAGAAAATTCTCAAAAATAAGAAAGAATGGAGTTTGTGGAAACTAATGACTTTATGAGACAAGAAGAATCTGATAAAAAAAAACCCTAAAATGTCAAAAAAAAAAATAGAAGAAATGGTAAAATACCTCATCAGCAAAATTACTGAATTCAAGAACACACCTAGGGGAGAGACAACTTAAGAATAATTGGCCTCCATGAAAATAATGAAGAGAAAAAAATCTCTGGACTTAATATTACAGGATTTAATGATGGAAAATAGCCCTGACATCATAGAACCAGAGGCCAACATAGTTATTGAAAAATTATATTGTTCCCTTATGGAAACTGATCCCAAAATAAAAAGACCAAAGAATATTGTGGCCAAATTCCAAAACTATCAGATAAAAGAGAAAATTCTGCAAGCCTCCAGAAAGGAGCAATTTAGACAACAAGGAGGCAGAGTATGGATTATAAAGAATCTGATTGCATTAACATTAAGGGATTGAAGGACCTGGAATGCAATGGAGCTTGGAGTGGAGCCAAGAATTCAGTATCCAGCAGAACTGTCCAGGGAAAAGATGGAAATTAAATGAAATATGAAACTTCCAACTTTTCCTGATGAAAAGAGGAGAACGTAGTAGGAAATTTGGACTTTAAATCGGAGACCCAAGAGATAACAAGAAAAAGGTAAAAGAAAATTAGGATAAAGAAAAGAAAATTGTTGTCTACTAAGATAAAATTTCCTTTATCCCTACCTGGGAGAAAGACTACAGTAACTCTTCAAAATTGTAACTCTATTAGAGAGACTATACTTAACCCAAAGTAATGGACACTTATGACTTTCCCGTGACTCAGATAAAATAATTTAAAACAATACCTCTTTAAAAGGGGAGACATTAAAGAGATGGCAGGATGGAAGAGATTTAATGGGATAAATCTCACTACATTAAGAGATACAAAGTGGGTCGGAGACAAGATGGCGACAAGAGAGCAAAGTCTCTTAGAAGCTATGTCATAAAACTTCAAAACTAAGCACTCTAAATAAATTTTGAGAAGCAGAACCCACAGAGCAACCCAATGAGGCAGTTCTCCTACTCAAGGTAACCTGAAAAAGAGCAGAAAGGCTCTGCTCCCCAGGGTTGGAGGGGTGGCCAGGCAGAGGGGTGGCCTGTCAGAGGGAAAGAACTTCAGCTTCCTGGAGGCAGGCCCAGGGAGCTGGGAGCTGCTGCTCACAGCAGCAGGGGAGTTTCCTGAGCTACACACCAGGGAGCAACAGGAACAAAGTGGGAGAACAACAGGCGTGCTGTGCCAGAGCAAGCATGTGAAGCCCAGCCCTCAGTGCACACTGCGAGCAACATGGATCCAAGAAGAGAAGCATGCAGAGCCAGTAAGCAGGAGCCCCCAGGGTGTGAGCCCACTGAAACTAGGGAGGGAACAGGACGCTGGGCTCTGACCACATTCAGATCCTGATCGCAGTCTAGGCCCCCCTATAGAACAGCAGGGGCGCCCTCCACCTCAGCCCTGTAGCAGAGTGGAGCACATATGGTCGTTCACAGACCAGTAGGGTAGACAGAGCCTCACATACTGAAATCCTTGTGGGATTGTCACAAAAGCTCAGGAAGCACCTCAAAACCAAGCTCAGGAGGGGAAAATGAACAAGCAGAGAAACAAGAGGAAGTATTGAGAAATATTTTGCATATGAGCCCAAGAAGGATCAAAATACGCAGTCTGAAGATGAGGAAGCACAAGCTCCTGCATTTAAAGACTACAAGAAAAACAGAAATTGGGCTCAGGCTATGACAGAGCTCAAAAAAGACTTTGAAAATCAAATGAGGCAGTTAGAAGGAAAAATGGGAAAAGAAATGAGAGAGATGCAGGAAAAACATGAAAATGAAGTCAGCATCTTAGTCAAGGAAATCCAAAAAACAAAATGCTGAAGAAAATAGCATGCTAAAAACCAGCTTAGGTCAAATGGATAAAACAGGAGGAGGAGCAGCTAGGTGGCATAGTGGATAAAGCACCAGCCCTAGAGTCAGGAGTACCTGGGTTTCAATCTGGTCTCAGACACTTAATAATTACCTAGCTATGTGGCCTTTGGCAAGCCACTTAACCCCGTTTGCCTTTCAAAAAACCTAAAAAAAAATGTTGTGGAGGAGAAGAATGAAAAGCAAAATTGGCCAGATGGAAAAAAGAGTTAAAAAAATTCTCTGAGGAGAACAACTCCTTCAGACAAAGAATGGAACTGAGGGAGACTGATGAATTTACGAGAAAACAGGATTCATTACTTCAAAACCAAAAAGATGAAAAATTAAGAGAAAATGTTATGGAAAACAGACTTAGGAAAGATAATTTAAAAATTATTGGAATACCTGAAAATCATGATTAGCCAAAGAGTCCTGACATCATTTTCAAAGAATTACTACAGGAAAATTGCCCTGATATTCTAGAAGCAGAGGGCAAAATAGAAATGGAGAGAATCCACCGATCCCCCAGAGAAAGTGATCCCCAAAAAAACAAACCCTAGGAATATTATAGCCAAGTCCAGAACTCCCAAGTCAAAGAGAAAATATTACAACCAGCCAAATGACACAGGTCAAATATCGTGGAGCTCCAGTTAGGATCACACAGGACTTAGCAGCAACTACACTGGAAGCTCACGGGTTTTGGAATATGTTATACCAGAAGACAAAAGAGCTTAGAATGCAACAAAGAATAAACTATGTCTGGGCGGCTAGGTGAAGTAGTGGATAAAGCACTGGCCCACGAGTCAGGAGTACCTGGGTTCAAATCCAGTCTCAGAAACTTAATAATTACCTAGCTGTGTGGCCTTGGGCAAGCCACTTAACCCCATTTGCCTTACAAAAAAACCTAAAAAATAAAAAAAAAAAAAGAATAAACTACCCAGCAAGGCTGAGTGTCTTCTTCCCGGAAATAGATGGACTTTCAATTTACAAGGGGAATTTCAAATATTCCTCTTAGAATGGCCAGAAATGAACAGAAGGTTTGATCTTCAGATACAGGACTCAGCTGAAGCATGGAGATTGAAGGAGAGGGGGAAAATATGAGGGACTTGATGATGAACTGCATGTATTCCTGCATAGAAAAATGACACTGTTATGAAACTTCTCAGTTAATAGAGCAGGTAGAGCAGGTAGAGGGAGCTTTTATAGTTGAAGCCCAGGAGAAAGCTGAATTTGAAGATAAAATATGGTGTAAAAATGGAGTCAATAGATAAAAGGGAAATATATTGGGACAAAGAAAAAGGAGAGGGGGAATAGGCCAAGATATCTCATTTATTAAGTTTTTTTTTTTTTTATTACAATAAGCTATTGCAATGATATGGAAGCGGGGAAGGCAAGGGGGAATTAGGGAATCTTTGCTCTCATCAGAGATGGGTAGGAGAGGAACCAGCATATATACTCAATGGGGTATAGACATCTGGAGTAAGAAGAAAAGGGGGGACAGGGGGAAGGGGGATGTGAGTGATGGAGGAGAGGATGGACCATGGGGGGGAGAGTGGTCAGATATAACACGTTTTCCTTTTGACTTCTAGCAAGGGGCTGGGATTGGATGGCCTGTCTGGGACCATAGGGCCAGGTGGATGATGGGCCTAAGGAGTGGTAGGGCAGCTCGGGGCCTCTTGGCCCCAGGACCAGGGATCTTTCTGCTGTGACACTCAGATACCCTACAGCAGAGTCAGAGTTAAAGGAGAAAGAAAATATAGTACATGGTAGTAGAGAAATACAAAAGGAGGGAGTTGCGATCAGTAATGGCAATGGTGGAAAAAAATATGGAAGTAACTTTTGCGATGGACTTACCATAAAGAATGTGATCCACCTGCGGCAGAGTTTTGGTGTTGGGACAAAGACTGAAGCACATTTTTATTATTATTTGAGGGTGGGTGCAGGGCAAATGGGGCTGGGTGGCCTGCCTGGAGCCATAGCAGGGTGATCTTTGGGTGTTTGAGGCAGGATTCGGACTGAGGTGCTCCTGGCTCAAGGGCCAATGGTGTCTCCACCACCCAGTCACCCTTACTATTATTCCTATTTTATTTTATTTTGTGTCTTTTTTTTTCTTTTTTTGGTTTTTGCAGGGTATTGGGGTTGGGGTGGCTTGCATGTCACATGGCTGCGTGATTGTTGGGTGTATGGGGCCAGATATGGTCTCAGGTGCTCCTGGGTCCAGGGCTGCAGCTCTGTCCATTGTGCCACCTGGCCATACCTACAATTAATACTATTATTTTTTAATTTTAATTTTTTCTCTCCCCTTTACTTTATCGCTCAAGCGAGTCTATATTTTGTGGGGGAGGGGGTATTCTGTTTACTCTTAAACAAGAATATTTTATTAATGTATAAAAATTTATGCAAAAAGAGAATAAATAAATGTAAAAAAATTAAAAAAAGAGATACAAAGGACCTATTGCAGGAGAGGGGAAGAAGGGAGGAGGTGACTGCTTGAATCTTACTCTCATAAGATTGGCTCAAAGATTTAACCTACATACTCTCAGTTAAGAAATGAATCTTAGCTTTCAAGTAGTAAAAGGGAGAAAAATGTAGGGATAGGAAAAAGGAAACTAAGAGAAGGAAGGAAGAAGGGGCAAAGGGAAAGGAGAAAGAAAGGGGAGGGTTGGGCTATAGGAGGGCAAGCACACTGAAGCTGGTGGAATTCAGAAACAAAATACTGGGGAATATGGATAGAGTGAAAAGGGGGGAAATGCAAACAGAGGGAAGATAGCATGGAAGGTAAAAAAGAGTGAGTAATTATAACTTAGAATGTGAAATGGATGAACTCTCCCTTAAATTGTAAGCAAATAGCAGAGTAGATTCAAAACCAGAATCATACAATATGCTGCTTACAAGAAACTCATTTAAAGCAGAGAGATACATATGGAATAAAGGTAAAAGATTAGAGCAAAATATTTTGCTTCAGCTGAATTTAACAAAGCAAGGGTAGCAATCCTATTCTCAGACAAAGAATCTGCAAGAATAGATATCATTAAAAGATATAAGGAAGGAAACTATGTCCTCCTAAAAGGTACCATAGACAATAAAGTAATTTCAATATAAAATATGTATGCATCATATGGTATAGCATCCAAATTCTCAGAGAAGAAGTTCAAAGAGTTACAGGACGACAAAAATAGCAAAACTCTACAGGAGAGAGACCTCAACCTCCTTCTCTCAGGTTTAGATAAATCTCACTATAAAATATATAAGAAGGCAGTTAAGGAGTTAAATAAATAAAGGAAATTGAATGGGGATAGAAAGGAATATACTTGTTTTCCTTCAGTTCTTGGCACTAAAACAAAAATTGACCATGACTAGGGCATAACAAAAGGTAGAAATAGGGAATACATCTTTCTCAGATCATAATGCAATAAAAATCACATGCAATATTGGGCCAGGGAGATATAGACCCAAAACTAATTCAAAACTAAATAATCTCGTTTTACTGAATGAGTGGTTCAAACAAGAAATTATGGAAAGAATTAATTATTTCACTCTAGATAAAGACAATAATGAAACAGTATACAAAAACTTATGGGATACAGACAAGGCAGCTCTCAGGGGGATATATTTAAATGCTTACATGAATAAATTAGAGAAAGAGGAAATCAAGGAAATAAACATGCAATTAAAAAAATAGAGAAAGAACAAATTAAATACTCCCAATTAAATTTCAAATTAGAAATTCTAAAAATTAAAGGAGAAATTATTAAAATCAAAAGCAAGAAAACTACTGAACTAATAAGGACAACCAAGATTGAGTTTTACTTAAAAAACCAATAAAATTGATAAAACTCTGTTTAATTTGATTTAAAAATGAAAGGAGAAAAACAAATTGCTAGTGTTATAAATGAAAAGGTGAACTAACCACTAATGAGGAGGAAATTAAAGTAATAATTAAGAATTATTTTTCCTACCACTATGCCAATAAATTTGGTAATCTAAGTGAAATGGATGAACATGTACAAAAATGCAAGTTGCCCAGGTTAAATTAAGAAGAAATGTATAAATAACCCTCTCTCAGAAAAAGAAATTCAACAAGCCAGTATTGAACTCTCTCTAAGAAAAATATTTCCAATCCTATCAAACATTTAAAGAACAATTAGGTAAAATTCTACATAAACGCTTTGGTGAAAAAATGAATATGAAACTCTGCTTAACTCTTTCTATGACACCAATATTGAGATGATATCTAAATCAGGAAGATTCAAAACAGAGAATGAAAATCTGAGACCCATTTCCCTAATGAAAATGAAGGCAAAGAATTTATTTTTTTAATTTTTTAATTCTTTTAGATTTTTTTGAAAGGCAATGTGGTTAAGTGGCTTGCGCAAGGCCATACAGCTAGGCAATTATTAATATTCTGAGGCCGGATATGAATTCAAGCACTCCTGATTCCAGTGTCAGTGCTCTATCCACTAACTTTGCCACCTAGCCACCCTCAAAGGCAGAGATTTTAAATAAAATCTTAGCAAAATGATTACAACCAAGTAAGCACTAGAATAATATATCATGACCAAGTAGGATTTAACCCAGGAATAGAGGATTGGTCCAATATTAGGAGAACTGTTAATGTTATTATTCATATCAATAACAATCCTATCAGAAATCATACAATTATATAAATAGATGCTGAAAAAGCTTTTTGACAAAATATAGTACCCATTCCTACTAAAAATACTAGAGAGCATAGGAGTAAATAATAATTAAAGTCCTTAGAATAATAAACAGTATCTATCTGAAAACATTAACAAGCATTATATGCAATGGGCATAGGCTAGAGGCATTCCCAATAGGATCAGGGGTGAAACAAGGATGCCTATTATTACCACTACTATTCACATTATTGGATTGGAAATGTTAAATGAAAGCAATTAGACTTGGAAAGGAAAAGAAAAAACTCTCACTCTTTGTAGATAGCAGGATCCTATACCTAGAGAATCCAAAGAAATCATCTAACAAACAACTAGAAATAGTTAACAACTTTAACACAGTCACAGGGCATTAAATAAATCCTCATAAATCTGCAACATTTCTATATATGACTAGCAAGATACAGCAGGAAGAGCTAGAAAGAGAAATCTCATTCAAAGTACCTTCATACAATATAAAATATCTGGGAGACTATTTGCCAAGGCAGATGCAGATACACTATAGAAGCAACTACAAAGCACTTCTCATACAAATAAAA
This sequence comes from Macrotis lagotis, assembly GCF_037893015.1. Lineage (NCBI taxonomy): Eukaryota > Metazoa > Chordata > Mammalia > Peramelemorphia > Peramelidae > Macrotis > Macrotis lagotis. The sequence continues at coordinate 233,477,253 of NC_133666.1, read as the reverse complement.
TCAGATTTAAATAACTGGGCAAATAGCAACTGGTCATGGGTAGAACAAGCTAATAAAATGAAAATGACAATTCTGCATAAATTGAAATACTTATTTAGTGCCCTACCAATCAACATTAGAAAAAATTACTTTCATGAGTTAGAAAAAAGTTGTAAGTAAATTAATATGAGAAATAAAAAGTCAAGAATTTCCAGGGATTTAATGAAAAAAGGGGAAAAACAACGTGGTTTAGCCATACCATATTTAAAATTATATTATAAAACATCAGTCTTCAAAACTGTCTGCTATTGGTTAAGAAATAGATCGGTGGATCAGTGGAATAGACTAGGTGCAATAGCAGGAAATGATTATAATAATCCACTATTTGATAAACCCAAAGAGTCTAGCTATTGGGAATAAAAATTCTCTCTTCAACAAAAACTATTGGGAAAATGGGAAGTCATTATGGCAGAAACTTGGATTATACCAACACCTCACATCCTATACCAAGATAATATCAAAATGGATATAGGATTTAGACATAAAATAATGTTATAAGTATAATAGGAGATGAAGGAATAGTTTACCAGTCAGATCTATGGAAAGGGAAACAACTCATGACTAAGAAAGAGATGGAGAGCAGCATTAAAAACAAATAGATAATTTTGATTTCATTAAATTATAAAAGCTTTTACACTGACAAAACCACTGCAACAATATCAAAAGAAATGTAGTAAATTGGAAAATAATTTTTATAACTAGTATCTCTAACAAACAAATCATTTCTAACGTTTACAGAGAACTGAGTCAAATTAGGGAAAAAAACAACATTCCTTTCCCCAATTCCCAAATGGTCAAAAGAAATGCAAATGCAATTTACAGATGAAGAAATCACAATGATTCCATAGTCATATGAAAAATTTCTCAAAATCACTACTTAATAGACAAATGCAAATTAAAAAATCTCTGAAGTACCACCTCATACCTCTCAGATTGTCCAATATGATCAGTAAGGTCAACTTTAAATGCTGGAAGGGATGTGGGAAATTTGGGACACTAATACATTGTTGGAGGAACTTTGAACTCATCCAACCTTTCTGTAGAGCAATTTTCAATTAAGCACAAAGGGCAACAAAAATGTGCATACCCTCTTATCCAGCAATTCCAATATTTGTTCTATACCCAAAAGAGATCATGAAAATGGGTAAAAACATCACTTGCACAAAAAACGTTCATAGCAGCCCTGTTTGTGGTGGCAAAGAATTGGAAATTGAGTGAATGTCCATCAATTGGGGTATGGACTAATAAACTGTGGTATATGCACATGATGGAACACTACTGCTTAATTAAAAAACATAAGGCATGGGAATTCAGGGTAACCTGGAAGTATTTGCATGAAATGATGTATAGTGAAATGAGCAGAACCAGCAGAACATTGTACATCCTAACAGCAACGTGGTGGTGGACTTTCTCATTCCATCAATGAAACAATCAGGCACAATTTGGGGGAATTTTGATGGAGAATCCATCTGTATCCAGAGAAAGAATTGTGGACTTTAAACATAGACCAAATATTATTACCTTTAATTTAAAAAAAATACCTTCTTATGTAATTTTGCTGTCTCTTATACCTTATTTTTTTCCATAAGGATATGATTTCTCTCTCATCACAGTCAACTTACATCAGTGCAAATCACTGACACAATGTAAGACTAACAGACTCCCTTCTATAGGGTGTGGGGAGAGGGAAGTGAGATTAGGGGAAATTTGTCAAATTTTGAAATAAATAAATAAATTTTTTTCATAACCTCATTGAATTTGATGAATATTTGCAAAAATACTAACTGCCAAATTAGGAGACAAGAAAATAATATACTAACATATGCCCCTTTTAGAAAAAGTTATTGAAGAAATCATCATTAAACTTCCTAAGAATAAGTCTCTTGGTCAAGATGGGTACAGAAGTCTACCAAACACTTAAGGAAAAATTGATTCCTATTCTACATAATCCATTTAAAAAATAGGTGTAGTTCAGCCAGAATCCTTTTATTATAGAAATATGGTGCCTATATCTAAACCAGAATAAAAAAAAACAGATAAAAAAACTTTAGCCGAATCTCCCTAATGAATATTGAAGCAAAAATCTTAAATAGAATTTTTATCAATGAGATTAAAGGAAGTTATAATAGGATTATACACTAGGATCAACTGAGATTGAAATTGAAAGAATCAGAATTGGCAATGAGGAAGCAAAGATTTACCTCTTTGCAGATGATATGATGGTATACTTAGACAAACTAAGAAAATTTTCTAAAAAACTACTTGAAACAATTAACAAATTCAGAAGGAAGCAGGATATAAACGAAACCCCCTTAAGTATTCAACAATAATATATATGAATAACAAAGTCCAAGAACAAGAGATATAAAAGAGAAATTCTATTTAAAGAAATGGCACACAATATTGAATACTTGGACATGCACTTTCCAAGGCAAATCCAGAAACCATATGTACACAAATGCAAAACTCTTCTCAGGCAAATAAACTCATAACTAAAAATGGAAAAAAAAATGTCATTTGCCTATGGTTAGGTCAAGCTATGATAAACAAATGATAATTCTTCCCAAATTAAATTACTTATTGAGTACCATACAATCAAATTATCAAACAACTATTTTATTGAGCAAGAAATAATAGTAACAAAATTCATCTGGAACAGCAAAAGAAATAGAATAATTGATCAGTGGATTAGGATAGGTTCAACAGAAACAGTAATAACTGACCACAGTAATCTACTGTTTGACAAATTCAAAGACATTAGCTTCTGAATAAATACTCACTATTCGACAAAAATTGTTTGGAAAATTGGAAAAAAGTATGGCAAAAAATTATGCATGAAAAAATCTGACATCCTATACCAAAATAAGGTCAAAATGGCTACAGGACTTAGACAGAAAGTGTGGCACTATAGTCTAATTAACAGTTCAAGAAATACTCTTACATCAGATCTATGGAAATGGGAGAAATTTGGAACAAAACATGAAATAGAGTACAATATAAATTCCAAAATGGAGAATTTTGTCTATACTCAATTAAAAAAAAAACTTTTGCACTAATAAAACCAAAGTTGTAAAATGAGAAGGAAAACAGAAAACTGGGAAACAATTTTCACACTGAGAGGTTTTGACAAAGTTCTTATTTCTAAAATAACAGAGAATTGCATCATATTTATAAGGTTATATGTTAGTCCTCAATTTATATCCAAAGGAAATGAACTGAGGCTTTAAAAATGAAGAAGTTAAAGTTATATATGATCACATGAAAAATTTTTTTCAAATTAATACTGATTAGAGAAATGCAATTTTAAATAGCTACAATGTATCACCTCACGCCTATTAGATTGACTAAAATGCCAAGGAGCTAAAATAATATGTGTTGGAGAGGTTGTAGGAGGATAGGGACATTAATGCATTGTTGGTGGAGTTGTGAACTGATTCAACCATTCTGGAGAGTAATATGGAACTATGCCCAAAGAGAAATAAAATTGATAATAGTTTTTGACCCAGCAATTGCAATACTAGTCTTATATTCAGAGACAATTATAAAAAAATTGGAAAAGTTGCACATACTCCCAAATATTCATAGCATCTCCTTTTGTAGTGACAAAGAACTGGAAATTGAGGGAATACCCATCAATTGGGAAATGATCAAACATAGTAATTATAGAATATTGTTGTTCTATAAGAAATAATGAATGGTCAGACTCTAGAAAAGCATAAAATGAATTACAGGAACTGATGCTGAGTGAAGAAAGCAGAAACAAGAGAAAAATGTACACATTAACAATATTGTGAGTTGAACAATCTTGAAGGATGCAGCTGCTCTCAGGCCAACCCTATTAGACTGTCTATAAACATTGCTATCCTCATTCAGTGGAAGAAAAACAAAACAACAAAAACAATAAAACATACCATGCAGAATCTGAATGAACACTACATTCAGTTTTTAAAAAATTCTCTTATGTATTTCTTTCCCTTCTCATGGAGTTCTTTCTTTTCCCTTAATCCTAATTCCTCATACCAAAAATAACTAATCTTATAAGCATGTTAAACATAAATATTCACCTGACTGTTTGCCACAGAGGGAAGGGGATGGGAAGGGAAGGTCAAAGGAAATATTGTAATTTAAAATACACACATACACTTGGATAAATGTTGAAAAACTTTCACAATATCTAATTAAAAATAAATTATCAATTGAATAAAAAGGAATTTGAACTGACTTATTCCCATAGACAGTTTAACCATTTTTGAATACCTCATGATTTCTCTTTGCCATTTCTCTTTTCAAGTTTCTTTTGAGTATTGCGTTTGAAAGTCAAATTTTTATTTCAACTCTGATCCTTTCATCAAAACAGTTTCAAACAACTTTCTTTCATTGAATTTTCAGTTTTATCCCTTGTAGGATTGAACTCTGGTGATTCTTGATTGTAGTTCTAGCTTTTTTGACCTCCAGAATATCATATTTCAAATCCTCCAGGCCTTCAATGTAGAAACTGCTGGATCCTGTGTAAATCTGACATTGGCTCAGTGATATATTAATTATTTGATTTTCACTCCTTCTTATTCATGGGTGCTGTAATGTTGGAATCAAAAGAGAGAGAAAAGTGGAACCTTTCAATTTCTATTTCATGTTCTGATTTCAGAATATCAGTACACTTATTTTTTTTGATGATGTCTGGCAGATATATCCAGATTTCTTAAATTATGTGTCCAAATTTTAAAAAAAGGACAAACATAAACAATAACTATAGAAGGTCATACTTAGAGTTAGGAAGGACTTTAAATATTATTGTCTAAGGTCTTTAAATAAGAGAAAAGAAAACAGGTCTAGAAGTATTAGTAGTTCCTAGACAGAGCTAAGTTGGCAGCATGAAGTCCACATGCTCTTGGAATGTTTCCCTACCAAAGATAAAGGAAACCTCTGCATTGAAATAAAAACTATGAATCACACAAAGAAAAGAGAGAATTCAAAGAAATTTTCAGTGGTAGTCATCATGGAGGATCATAAGTGAAGGTATGTCTCTTTGAGGGAAAGGGAGAGGTAAAGCCAAGCAAGACAGAGAGTGAGAAAGCCAGCAGGAGGCTTTAAGCCACAGTGGAGTCCAGGTACCAGCAACTTGGCAACAGCACACATGCCAGTAGCTAGATAGCAAACCTCACCCCCCAAAATCTGAACCTTAGGAATACCATGACCAAAGAAGTGGGTTGGGAAAAAACACTGCTTAGGCAGGTCCTGGACATAAAGGAAGGAATAAACCTCTGCAAAAGCAAGGCATGGACTGCATAGATGACATCATGGCCAATGACAAGCCAGAAATCAGACCTCAGCCCCAGCATAAAAATCTTGGATCTATACTCTCTATATTCCAAAAACAGGTCTCAAAGATGAGCAGAAAGCTCAAAGATGTGTTAAAAAGTCAAATAAGTACTCACTATAGAAAATTCCTTCACATATAAAGATGATGACAATGCCATTTTGGAAGATAAAATCAGTAAAAAAATTGGTCACAGGAGAAATCTCAAAAGAGTAGATGAATTGGACTCAATATCCAAAATTCATATAAAAGCTTAAAAAATTTAAATGTCAAAGAAGAGAGGAAGAAAAAGTTGTTAAAAGAAATGAGTCATGAAGGAAAATTTTGAAAAATTGACTATAGAAATAAATTCCATTAAAAGTAAAAATAATCAACTGGAAAAGGAAACACAAAAGCTAACGGAAGAAAATAAAACTCTAAAAATTAGAACTGGGTGAATAGAAACCAATGAATCTATATGACTATAAGATTCTATCAAAAAAAATAACAAGGTTGAAAAAATTGATGAAAAATGTAAAATATATTTTAGGACAAACAAACAAGGAAAATAGATCCAGGAGAGAAAATTTAAGAATCATGTATGTGTGTGTGTGTATATATGTGTGTGTATATATATATATATATATATATATATATATATATATATATATGTGTGTTATGTATGTATCTCAGAAAAAAGATCCTGAAAAACATCATGCAGGAAATTTTCAGGGAAAAGTGTACAAATCTACTACAATATGGAGAAAATATAGCCATTAAAAGACTACACAAAACTCTTCCAGAAAGAGACCAAGGATAAAATTCTAGAACTCTCAAATAAAGGAGAAAAATCTACAAGCAGAAAAAATAGACCATTTAAATACGAAGGAAACACAATCAGACTCCAAGTTGTATCAGATTCAACACTGAAGGACCAGAAGCCCTGGAATACCATATATTGTAGGGCAAAGGATTACAACCTTTGGGATTACAACACAGAATTTACTACTTTGCCAAATTCAGCATATAGTGTCGGGGGAAAGATGGATATTCAACGAAATAGAGGATTTCCAGAATTTCCTGACACAAAGATCAGAACTGAACAGAATTCAATTGTCAAATACACAACTCAAGAGTTGCATGAAAAGGTAAACGAAATGAGGAATGACAAAACAAGACAAAACAAATGTTTGTCAAGGCCATCAAATTGCATAGAACCCTAAAAGAAAAGATATAATACTTATAATTATTGAGAATTGAAATTCTCTTAAGATAACTCAAAGGCCAAATATAATTGAGCAGATTGGACTTAGAGGAAATATATGGTGGACTCTTGTCTATCCATTAAAGAGGTCCAAGATAACATCACTATGTTTGAGACAAAAAGCCCTCATGAAAAGCAGGGATGTTTACTCTACACTTAAGTGACCCAGTTTCCTTTGAACTACTCAAATTCTGCTGCAATTTCTCTGATGAGTGCATCATGAGCTGGGCAGTCCTGAGTCAATATCTCCCATAACTTGCATAAATTAAAATGTTCTTAAGTGAGGCATTAAGAGATTCCTAGTACTTAAAGACTTCTGATATTCTTATAGATACTTAAATCAAAGTTAGGCTTTCCTTAACAAAATGATAAATACTTTGGTAAGGAGGAACAGGGGGAATATGGGGGAAAAACATTCTAGGTAGTGGGGAACAAATAGTTCCTGAAATGATGTGACATTGGATGATATTTTAGCTTATGAAGATTTTGTGTTCTTGGAGGGTACTTGAAAAAGGATTAAGGTAAAAATTATAATTTGATGTGATTCAATACTCTTGAAATATGTTCATCTAATGAGACAGAAGGGGGAAGAGCAGTTAGTGACTTTGAGGCAATGTTGCTTATGAAACTATCAAGCAATCAATCAATCTGTAATTGTACATTGATCACACTTTGAGCTTATCAAGCAACCCATTAATGAAGTTGTGATTGATAATACTTGATTAATAGTACCTGAGAGATAAATAATACAAGATGAAGAGGCACAGAGATCCAAAATTTTAGAGAGGAAAAAATGGAGGGTACGAACACTGAGTAAATTCTATTCAATAGATTTGGTCCAGTGAGGGAATAAGATAAATGCTAACGGGTTTAATAATCTACCCTACTCTACAGGAAACTGGGAAAGGGCTAGGGGAAGGAAAACATAAGGGAAGAAGGGACTGAGAAAATTGAACGTGAGATTATAAGTGGAAAATAAACTTAAACAAATTTTAAAAGCAAAGTTAAAGGGGAAAGGGAGTAAACATGGCTCCAGAGGAATAAGAAGAAAGGAAAAAGAAAAAAAATGTAGATGGGGAAAGATAGCATGGTGAGAAATATGGAATCAATATTCTTAATTGTAAATGTGAATGAGGTGAACTCTTCGATAAAGTGAAAGCAAATAGTAGAGTGGTTTAAAAATGAAAATCCTAAAATATGTTGTTTATGAAACAAATTTGAAACAAAGTGATACACACAGGGTATAGGTAAAAGAATGGAGTAAAATATATTGTGCTTTAGCAGTAGTAAAAATAATCAAGAGTAGCAATTCTGATTTCAGATAAAGGAAAAGCAAAATAGATATCATTAAAAAAGATAAAGGGGCAGATAGTGAATTGAGCACTGGAGTCAGTTGGACCTGAGTGCAAATTCACCCTCAGACAATTGGTAACTACCTAGCTTTGTGGCCTTGGGCAAGTCACTTAACCCCACTACCTTGAGAAAAAGAGACAAGGAAGGGACCCATCTTCTTAAAAACACCATGGGTAATGAAGTTATTAACCATGTATGCACCTAGTGGTGAGTGATTGAACTACAAGTAAACATAGGCAACAAAGTTTTAATAATGGGGAACCTCAACTTCCTTTCTCAGAACTACATAAATTTAATCACAATATAAACAGGAAGGAAGTTAAGAAAGTAAATAAAATCTTTTAGATATGATAGACCTCTGAAGAAAACTTAATGGGGATAGAAAAAATGTATCATTTTTTGTCCAGCACATGGCATCTATACCAAAATTGATCATGTACCAGGGAATAAAAACCTTTAATTAAATGACAAAAGGAAGAAATAATAAATGCATACTTCTCAGATCATGATGCAAAAAATTACATGTAATAAAGATAAATGAAAAGCTAATTAGAAAATAGTTCCAAAAACTATTTGAAACAAAATAATTTAATTTAAAATAATGAATGGATCAAACAACAAATCATAGGAAGAATCATTAATTATATCAGAAAATGATAATAGTGCAACATCTTGCCGAAATTTATGGTATGCAGTAAAGACAGTTTTGAGGGGAAACATTGTATCTAAGTACTTATATAAATTAAATAAAGAGTAAATCAATGTATTAGGTATACTACTAAAAAAAGCTAGAAAAAGGACAAATTAAAGATTCCCAATAAAATAACAAATTAGAAATTCTGAGAAACAAGGGAGAGGTTAATAAAATTTAAAGCAAGAAAAATAAATGATATAAATAAAACTAAGTATTGATTTTATGAAAAAGTCAGTAAAATAGATCAACCTCTGGTTAATCTGATTGAAAAAAGAAAGAAGCTAACCAAACTAGAAGTATCAAAAATGCAAAGGGTGAACTAACCACCAATGAGGAGGAAATTAAAGTGATAATTTAGGGACTGCTTTGCCAAAATATATGCCAACAAATTTGGTAACCTGAATGAAATGGATTAATATTTACCAAAAAAACCCATTTCAGTAAAAGAAATTGAAGAAACCAACAATAAACACTCTAAGGAAAAAATCTCCAGGTCCAGATGGATTTACTAGTGAATTCTACAAAACATTTAAGGAACAATTATTTCCTATTCTTGCATAAACTGTTTAAAATATAGGAAAATGAGGGTGGAGCCAAGATGGTGGTGTGAAGGCAGCATTTCCTGTCAACTCCTACTCCCAAAACTCCACAGAAAAACAAACAAATGAAGGCTCTAGTCAAAATTTAGAGGGGCAGAACCCACAGAAAGACAGTGATACATTTTCCCAGTCCAAGAAAACTTAGGAGTTCGGTGGACCAGGACAGGGGGTTGGGGGAAAAAAGCCCGGAAGCAGCCTAGCTTAGCCCAGCAGCCCAGAGATCACCAACAACAACTTGAAGGGGTGGTGAGAGAATTCTGATCCACCAGAATGAGTGTGGAGTAAGGAGTAATGACTTCAGAATCTGCTGGGAGCATCTGTATAAAGCAGCCTGCACTCCCAGAGACAGTAAGAGAAGTCTTCAGATATTGCTCTCCATGGGTTAGGACTCTGCTGTTTGCTTAGACTCAGATATTGCAGTTTAGGCTTCCTTACTAAATAACCAAGTTGGATCCCTCCTTATAGCCCCAGGGAAGAGGGGGAGTGCTGTGGTCATCTACATATCAAAGCACAAACTAGAGAGCATAAAACCTTGGAGGAATAAAGGTCCTAGTGGGGTGCCCCCCCAAAAAAACCCAAAGCTTTGGAAGTGCTGTAAATTAGTCTTGGACTGAGGAAATGAATAAACAACAGAAAAAGAAGAATCTGACCATAGAGAATTTTTTTAGTCCCTTGGAAGATCAAAACACATACTCAGATGATGACCAAAACAAAGCTTCCTTTTCAAAAACCTCCAAGAGAAATAGAAAATGGGCTCAGACTATGGGTAAGCTCAAAGAAAGACTTTGGAAAGCAATTAAGGGAGGTGGAAGAAAAATTGGGAGGAGAAATGAGAGCTATGCTGAAAAATTGTGAAAACCAAATCAAAGGCTTGGTGAAAGATATACAAAAAATACTGAAGAAAATAATAGTTAAAAACCCCTTTTAGGCCTAATGGAAAAAAGCAAAACAAAAGGCAAATGAAGAGAAGAATTTCTTGAAGTAAAATTGGCCAGCTGGAAAAGGTGATATAAAAGCCCTCTGAAGAAAATAACTCCTTCAAATGCAGAATAGAACTAAAGGAAGCTGATGACTTTGCAAGAAATCAGGAAGAAATAAAACTGTTCCCCAAAAGCCAACATTAGAAGAAAATGTGAGATATCTCATTGGAAAAACAACCTACCTCAAAAACAGATCCAGAAGAAATAATGTAAAAATTATTGGGCTATCTGAAAGCCACAACCAGGAGAAAAGCCTAGACTTAATTTTTCAAGAAATAATGCAGCAAAATTGTCCTGAGATCCTAGATGCAGAAGGTAATATAGAAATCAAGAGAATTCATCGGTCACCTCCCGAAAGAGATCCCAAAAGAAAAAGCTTCCAGGAATATTATAGCTAAATTCCAAGACTTCCAAATCAAAGAGAAAATTCTAAAAGCTGCAAGAAACAGACAATTCAACTACCAAGTCTCCATAGTCAGACTTACATAGCATCTGGTAGCGTCTGCATTAAGGGCTCGTAGGGATTGGAATATAATATTCCGGAAGGCAAAAGATCTTGTTTTATAACTGAAAATCAACTCCTCAACAAAACTGAACATCCTCTTTCAGGAGGTAAAGATGAACTTTCTTTTTTTTTTTTTAGGTTTTTTTTTGCAAGGCAAATGGGGTTAAGTGGCTTGCCAAAGGCCACACAGCTAGGTAATTATTAAGTATCTGAGACCAGATTTAAACCCAGGTACTCCTAACTCCAGGGCCAGTGCTTTATCCACTACACCACCTAGTTGCCCCCAAAGATGGACTTTCAATGAACGTGGGGACTTTAAATCTTTCCTTTTTGAAACAACCAGAGTTGAATAGAAATTTAGATCTCCAAGTACAGGACTCTGGTGAACCATAGAGGGAGTGGAAGAGAAGGACTAACTTTGAGTAACTTAATGATATTGAACTTTTTGTATCACTGCATGGTAAGAAGATATTGATAACTCATATGAACTTTCTCATTTATAAGAGCTGTTAGATGGAGCATATATAAACAGGACATAGGAAGGAGTGGAATAAAATATTATAATATAGTAAAAAACATGGAGTCAATGGGTGACAAAGGAAAGTACTGAGAGGAAGGAAAAGGAAATGAAGAAGAAGCTAAGAAATTTCTCATTAGAGTCAAGAAAAAGCTTTTTCAATGGAGTGGAAAGGGGGAAAGCATGGAGGAATGAGTGAGCCTTCATTCTCATCAGAAGTGGCTCAGAGAGGAAATAACATTCACACTTAATGGGGTGAGGAAATCTATTTTGCCATAAAGAAAAATGAGAAGTAAGGGATTGGATAAAGGGGGAATGGGTGGAGGGAAGGAGGAAATAGTTGATAGAAGAATAGGAATATCAAGGAAGAGGGTACTCAGATTTAGATTCAACACCCTTTTTGACAGGGCCAGGATGAAAAGAAAGAGGGAAGAGAATAAATGAGAGTGGGGAGAAATAGAGTGGAGGTACAGCTAGTAATAGCAAGTGTGGGAAAAGTATTGAAGCAACTTCTCTTGTGGACTTATGATAAAGAAAACAATTCACCCCAGAGAAAGAGCCATTGAAATCTGAACACAGACTGAAGTACAATTTTTCTTCTCTCTCTCTCTCTCTCTCTCTCTCTCTCTCTCTCTCTCTCTCTCTCTCCTCTTGAGGTTTCTCATCTTCTTGGGGGGGGGTTGTGTTTATTCTTATGTTTACACTTATCACACATTCCATTTACATGAATATATGGCATGGAACCAAAACATTGTAGAGACTATCAGGCAGCCTTCTGTTGGGGGGGAGGGTGGGAGGGTGGGGGGAAAACTGTAGAATTCAGAGCCTTGCAAAAATAATGGATACATATTACTATTGTATGGAATTGAAAATCAAATAAAATGCTAAAATGTTAAAGAAAATATAGGAGTTCTCCCAAATTCCTTTAATGACAACAGAATAGTGCTAATACCTGTACCAGAAAGAACCAAAACAGATAAATAAAATTATAGACCAATCACTCTAATGAACATTGATGCATAAAGCTTAGATAAAATTTTAGCTATGAATTTATAAATTAATTAATATGTAATTAATATGTGATTATCTATGAAATTACAGGATAGTATTACCGGCATATCGCAACATGATTAGGTTGAACTTATACCAGTTAGACAGGTTTTGTTAAATAGTAGGAAAACCAAATCAGCATAAATAAAGAAATCAATAGCAAAAGCAACAGACATATAATTATCTCAATAGATAATGAAAAAGTCTTTGAAAAATATACCCATTCCTATTAAAAACACCCAGAAAGTTTAGGAATAAATGGGGCTTTCTTTAAAATAATAAGCAGTTTCTATTTAAAACCATCAACAAATATTATATGCAATGATGATATACTCAGAACATTTTCAATAAGATCAGTAGTGAAACAAGGATGTCCATTATCACCATGCTGCACAGTATAGTATTAGAAATCTTTGATTGATTTAGCAATGCAAAGAAAAAGAAATTGAAGGTATCAGAATTGCCAATGAGGAAGCAAAACTTTAACTATTTGCAGATGATATGCTGGTATACTTAGAGAACCCAAGAGAAATGTCTTAAAAACTCCTTGTAACAATTAACAGAGTCAGCAAAATAGCAGGATATTAAAGAAATCCAGTTAAATCATCAGCTTTTCTATGTATGAACAATGACTAAGGGCAAAAGATAGAAAGATAAATCCCTTTTAAAGTAACTGTAGGCAGCATTAAATTTCTTGGAATCTACCTCCCAAGACGAACTTAGAAAGTGGATAAGCACAATTATAAAGCACTTCTCACCCAAATAATGTCAGATCTAAATAAATGGAAATATGTCAATTGCTCATGGTTATGTTGAAATAATATAATAAAAATGATATTTCTAGCCTAATTAAATTACTTATTCTGTGTCATCCCCAAATTATTTTACAGGACTAGAAAATTATTAAGAAATTTCATCTGGAGCAACAATTTCAAGAATAGCAAAGGAACTAATTAAAAAAGGAAAGGAATGTGGTCTAACTAACAAATCTCAAACTATACTATAAAGCAGCAGTCATCAAAACTGCTTGTTACTGGCAGAAATGGTTAAGAAGTACAAAAAGGGATCAATGCATTAGGATAGGTTCAAAAGAAACAATATTAAATGACTACAATAATCTGTTGTTTAGCAATGCAAAGACAATTGTGTAATAATAATTCACTGTTTGACAAAAACAAATGGAAAAATTGAAAAATAGTATGGGGAAAGCTATATACTCATATATCATTCCGTATTTCAAATTTTTTCCCAATGGTACAGGATTTAGATATGAAAGGTGATACAATAGATAAATTAATAGACCAATAAGTTATTTATTAGATCAGTGGCTAGGGGACAAATTTATGACTGAACAAGAAAAAGAGTACAAAAAAAACTGAAAAATAAATTATTTTGCCTATATTAAATTTAAAGGATTTGCACTACTAAAAGTCAATGCTGTCAAAATTAGAAAGAAACCAGAAAGATGGAAAACAATCTTCACAACTAGGAGTTCTGATAAAGGTCTCATTGTAAAATAGAGAACTGCATCAAATTGTAAGGTTACAAGTCATTCCACAATTGATAAAATGGTCAAAGGATATGAACAGACAATATTCAAATAAAGAAATTTAAGCTCTATATTATCATATAAAAATGCTTTAAATCATTATTGATTAGAGAAATGCAAATTAAACAAATTTGAGCTATCATGTCACACTTATCCAATTTATCAAGATGATAAAAGGGGAAAATGATCAATGTTCGAGAGGTTGTTGGAGCATTGGGACATTAATTCATTGCTGATAGAGTTATGAACTGATTGAATAGTTCTGGAGAGCAATAGAGAACTATGCCCAAAGAGCAATAAAACTGTTCTTAACCTTTGAAGGAGCAATTCCAATTCTAGACCTACATTGAGAAATTTTAAAAATGGGAAACATCCCACATGTTCCAAATTCTTCATAGCTACTTTTTCGGTAGTGTAAAAGAATTGGAAATTGAAGGAGTGCCCATCATTTGGGGAATGGTTAAACAAGTTTTGGTGCTTAAGTATTGTGTAATACTATTGTTCTTTAAGAAACCATAAATAAGGAAACATTACATTACCTGATGCTGAGCAAAGGGAGTACAATCATGCACATTAATAACACATTTGGAGATGATCAACCTTGATGGCTGCAGTTGCTCTGAGCAGTTCAGAGAGCAATAGAACAGTCATATGAGACCAGATATGCACAAGGCTATCCCCATTCAGAAGAAAAAAAACAAAACAAAATAAACCAAAAAAATCTTTCATAATCTGATGAACTCATCTATTTTGGCACCTTCTTTGTCTGAGATAAGGATTGCTATCAATGTTATTTTTTTCATTTCAGCTGAAGCAAAATATATTTTGTTCCAACCTTTTACTTTTACTCTATTTTATCTCTCTACTTCAAATTAGATTCTTATAAGTAGCATATTCTATGATTCTAGTTTTTAATCTACTCTGCTATTTGGTTACAATTTAAGGGAGAGTTCATCTCATTCACATTCAAAGTTATAATTACAAATTCTTTATGTATCCCATGCTATCTTCCATCTGTTTGTATTTATCCATATTTACCAGTATTTTCTTTCTGAATAGCACCACATTCAGTGTGTCTGCCCTCTAATATCCAACCCCTACTTCTTTTCCCTTTCCCTTTGGACCTTCTTCCTTCCCTTCAATCTGCTAGTTCTCCTTTTTTCCTCCCTATCCACCTCCCCCATTTAATACTTGAAAGGTAAAATAAGTTTCTTCACCTAT
Organism: Macrotis lagotis; assembly: GCF_037893015.1. Lineage (NCBI taxonomy): Eukaryota > Metazoa > Chordata > Mammalia > Peramelemorphia > Peramelidae > Macrotis > Macrotis lagotis. Next base: position 233,462,186 of record NC_133666.1, on the reverse strand, counting down.
CTGAGTACATGATGTTAACATTAAGCCAAATCTGATGAGAGTAAGATGCAGGCAGTTCTCACCTCCTCCCTCCTTACCCTCTATTACAATAGGTCCTTTGTACCTCTTAAAATAATGAGATTTACCATTCAATCAACTTTGTCTTCCTATCTCCTTACCATCCCCATTTTTAAGAAGGTATTATTTTTAAATTATTCTATCCTAGTCACATTAAATTCATGAGTGTCCATCACTTCTGGCTAAATATATTCTTTCTAATAGAGTTACAGTTCTCTAGATTATTAGTCTTTCTCCCAGGTAAGGATATATCCATTTCATCTTATTGGATAGCATATTTTTTTCTTTCCCCCTTTTTATTTACCTCTTCATGTATCTATTTGGGATCCTGTTTGAAGTGCAAATTTTCCATTAAGATCTGGTCTTCTCATAAGTTGGAAGTCTCCTATAACAATAAATTTCCAGCTTTTTCCTGGAAGAGAATGCTCAGATTTTCTGGATAGTGAATCTTTCGCTACATTCCAAGCTCCCTTGTTATTGGAATAAAATATTCCTGCCCCTGGATCCCTTAAGATTGATGCAGCCAGGTCCTGTATAATCCATTCTGTAACTCCTTGGTATCTAAATTCTTTTTTTTTTCTGGCTGTTTGCAAGATTTTCTCTTTCATCTGATAGCTCTAGAATTTGGCCACAATATTCCTTGGCATTTTCCTTTTGGGATCCCTTTCAGGAGGAGATCTCTGAATTTTTCCAACAACTACTTTGCCCTCTGATTGCATGATATCCAAGCAATTTTACATCACTAAATCCTGTAATATTAAGTCCAGGCATTTTTTTTTCTCTTCAAAATTTTCAGGAAGCTGAATGATTCTTAGGTGGCCTCTCATCATTCTGTTCTAGTGGTCAGTAGTTTTGCTAATGAGATATTTTACATTTTCTTCTATATTTTTCGATTTTTTGGTGTTGATTAACAGATTCTTGTAGTCTCAAGAAGTCATTAGGTTCCACAGACTCCATCCATTTTTTTAGAGAAGAATTTTATTCATTTACATTTTGTAATTACATTTCCAATTGGTCAGTGCTATTTTTGAAGTTTGAGAGAATTGAAGTTTTGAGAGAATTCTTTTCATTTTGCTTTTGTCCAGTTGCATTTTCCAGGGATTTGTTTTCTTTTAGCAAGGTGTTAATTTTCTCTCCCAAATTTTCCAATTGAATTTTAAACTCCTTCCAGATTTCTTCAAGGCTGTCTTTCTGGGCTGGAGAGAAAATTATATTGTCCACAGAGGTTCTAGATCTCTCTGAGTTATGGTCTTTGTCTTTGAGGTAGCTTTTAATGGAACTCCATTCCTCTGGTCTTTCTTCATTAGCCTGACATCTTGTGTTGGGGAATGGGCTGGTTCACAGAAGTTTGGTGTTGAGATCCCTAGAGGCTTTACTCACTGAGTTTAGTAAAGCCAAGTGGGCTTGCCAGTAGGGGATACTAGAGGCTTTGCTTATTGAGTTTAATAACTCCACATGGGCTGGACAAAGGGGGCTGCTGGTTACTTTCTCTGGAGTGTCTTTGACCCTTATTTGAGGTCCTCTCCCTTGGCTTGCAGGGAGTGGCTTTTATCCTTGAACTATGTGTTCTATATCCTGAGGCAAGGTATTTACTCTCCCCTTTCACAGCTGGGTGAACTCTGCTGCCAATGCCTGAGGGGAGTGGGGGTGGGGCTGTTACTGTGTTAGTTCTGGGAAGAGGCCCCTGCTGAAATGAAACTATGGAGTCTGAGGTACTCCTGACAAAAGGAGCCAGGAAGATAAATGTCTACATCTCTCAGCACTGGAACTTATGTTCCAGCACTGCCAAGCATGCCAGACCATCAGTCCCATAGTGAAAGCTCACTGCCCCAGTTGGCTGTTGGACCACAGCTCCCATTGCTAACTACTCCTGCAGGTGATCCTAGGTTAGTACTGCTGTCAGGTCCTTATTCCTCCTGGAAGGCTCTCTGATCACTGCTCTCTTCTCCCAGTTCACCAACAATCCCAGAAAACAAACCTAGAGTTGCATGTTCTTGTCCTAGATTCTTTTTTCTGAGTTTGTTGATTAAAATTCTGTTAAGAAGTTTGTTTCATATTATATATGAGGGAAGATCAGGAGACCTTGTCATAGTGCCTGTCTTCTCTCTGCCATGTTGGCTGGAAATTACTTTCTCTCCTTTAACTTCAATATTTCTATGCCCTTTCAAGTATATATGTGCATATATATATATATATATATATATATATATATATATATATATATATGATTTCTCTTTCTAGCTCTTCCTGCTGTTTCTTGCTAGACATATAAAGAAAAGGTGAGGATTTATGAAGGTTTATTTTATAACCTGCAACTGTGCTAAAATTGCTAATTGTTTCCAGTAGTTTTTTAGATGATTTCTTGGGATTCTCTAGGTAGACCATCATGTCATCTGCAAAGAGTGAGAGTTTTGTCTCTTCCTTCCCAATTCTAATTCTTTTAATTTCTTTTTCTTCTCTAATTGCTGATGCTAACATTTCTAATACAATATAGAATAGTAGTGGTGATAATGGGCACCGTTGTTTCACCCCTGATCTTATTGGTAAAGTCTCTAGCCTCTCCCCATTGAATATAATGCTTGTTGATGGTTTCAGATAGATACTGCTAATTATTTTAAGGAACAGTCCATTTATTCCTACACTCTCTAATGTTTTTAATAGGAATGGATGCTGTATTTTGTCAAAAGCTCTTTCATCATCTATTGATATGATCATATGATTTCTGATAGGTTTGTTTTTGATATAATTTAGTATACTAACAGTTTTCCTAATATTGAACCAACCCTGCATTCCTGGAATAAATCCTACTTGATCATAATGTATTATCCTAGTGATGATTTATTCTAATCATTTTGCTGAGATTTTATTTAGGATTTTTGCATCTATATTCATCAGGGAGATAGGTCTATAATTTTATTTCTCTGCTGTAACTTTTCCTGGTTTACATAACAGTACCATATTGGTTTCATAGAAAGAGTTAGGCAGAGTTCCATCTTTCCCTATTTTTCCTAACAGTTTATATAGGTTTGGAACCAATTATTCCTTAAATGTTTGGTAGAATTCACTTGTGAATCCATCAGGCCCTGGAGATTTTTTTTTAGGGAGTTCAGTAATGGCTTGTTGAATTTCTTTTTCTGAGATAAGGTTGTTTAGGTATTTAATCTCTTCTTCATTTAACCTGGGCAACTTATATTTTTGTAAATATTCATCCTTTTCACTTAGATTATCAAATTCATTGGCATAGAATTGGGAAAAATAATTTCGAATTATTACTTTAATTTCCTCCTCATTAGTGGTGAGTTCACCTTTTTCATTTATACTAGTAATTTGGTTTTCTTCTTTCTTTTTTAATCAAATTTACCAGAGGTTTATCAATTTTATTGTTTTTTTTCATAATACCAACTTTTGTTTTTATTTATTAATTCAATAGATTTTTCCTTTCAATTTTATTAATTTCTCCTTTAATTTTTAGAATTTCTAATTTGGTACTTAATTGGAGATTTTTGATTTGTTCTTTCTCTAATTTTTTTAGTTGCATGTTTCGTTCATCGATTTCCTCTTTCTCTAATTTATTCATATAAGCATTTAGAGCTATAATATATCCCCTGAGAGTTGCTTTGAATGAATCCCATAAGTTATGGTATGTTGTTTCTTTATTATCATTATCTAGGATAAAATGGCTAATTCTTTTTATAATTTGTTTTTTGGTCCACTCATGTTTTTAAATGAAGTTATCCACTTCCCAATTTGTTCTGGGTCTATATCTCCTTGGCCCAGTATTGCATAAGACTTTTACTGCATTGTGATCTGAGAAAGATGTATTCACTATTTCTGCCTTTCTGCAGTTGATCATTAGGTTTATGTCCTAGTACATGGTCAATTTTTGTATAAGTTCCCTGTGCTGCAGAGAAAAATGTATATTCCTTTCTATCTCCATTCAGTTTCCTCCATAAGTCTACCATATCTAATTTTTCTAACAATCTATTTACCTCCCTAATTTCTTTCTTGTTTGTTTTACGATTCAATTTATCTAGATCTGATAGCAGGAGGTTGAGGTCTTCCACTAGTAGAGTTTTGCTGTCTATGTCTTCCTGTAGTTCTTTCAGCTTCTCCTCTAAGAATTTGGGTGCTGTCCCACTGGGTGCATATATATTCAATATTGAAATGACTATTTTATATGGTATCTTTTAGGAGGATAAAGTTTCCTTCCTTATCTCTTTTAAAGCTGTCTATTTTGGCTGCTGCTTTGTCTGAGATAAGGATTCCTACCCCTGCTTTTTTTACTTCAGCTAAAGCAAAATAGATCTTGCTCCAGCCTTCTTCCTTTACTCTATATGTATCTCTCTGCATCAAATGAGTTTCTTGTAAGCAGCATATTGTAGGATTCTGGTTTTTAATCCACTCTGCTATTTGCTTACGTTTTAAGGGAGAGTTCATCCCATTCACATTCAAGGTTATGATTACTAATTCTTTATTGCCCTCCATGCTATCTTCCCTCTGTTTGTATTTTCCCCCTTCCCCCCTTTTATCCATATTCCCCACTCTTTTGTTTCTGAAAACCACCCCCTTCAGTGTGTCTGCCCTCCTATATCATGCCCTCTCCTTTCTTTCGCCTTTCCCTCTTCCCTTCCCTTCCTTTTGTTATTTCCCCCACTCCCCTTCCCTTTCCATGCCCCCCCCCTCCCCTTTTCCCCTTTTAATACTTGAAAGGTTAGATGTTTTATAGGTTAACTGAGTATGTATATGTTGACTTTAAGCCAAGTCTGATGAGCAGAAGATTCAGGTGTTTCTCCTCTGCTCCCTTCTTCCCCACTATTACCATAGGTTTTTTGTACCTCTTAGTGTAATGAGATTTACCTCATTCAATCCCCTCCCTCCTCCCATCTCTTTCCTGTCTCCCTTGATAGGGCAGTAGTGTTTTGTTTTTTCAGATCATTCTATCTAAGTCATAGAAAATTCTAAGCATCTGTCCCTTTTAGTTCTATATATTCTATCGAATAGAGTCAAAATTCCTGAGAGTTATTAGAGTCTTTCTCCCAAGTGGGGCTAAGCCAGTTACCTCCCATTAAATAGTAGTCTCATAGATCAGTCATGAATGTCCACCATTTTTGGCTAGGTGTATTGTCTCTGTTAGAGTTACATTTCTCAGGGTTTATGAGAAATTCTTTTTACCACCATGCTGGGATATAGGCAGTTTCAACTTACTGGATTGCAATTTTTTTTTCTTTTACCCCCCCCGTTGTTTTCTTACCTTTTCTTGTGTCTCTTGAACCTCCTGTTTGATGCCCAAATTTTCTGTTTAGCTCTGGTCTTTTCATCAAAAATTTTTGGAATTCTTCCATTTCGTTAGTTGTCCATCTTTTTCCCTGGAAGAGAAGGCTCAGCTTTGCAGAAAAGTAGATTCTCGGCTGCATTCCAAGCTCATGTGCTCCTTGAAATATCTCGTTCCAGGCCCTTCAATCCATTAAAGTTGATGCAGCCAGGTCCTGCATGATCCTTACTGTGGCTCCTTGACATTTAAATTGTTTCTTTCTGGCTGCTTGCAGGATTTTCTCTTTTATCTGATTGTTCTGCAGTTTGGCCACAAAATTCCTTGGTGTTTTCATTTTAGGATCTTTTTCTGGTGGGGATCATTGTACTCTTTCAATAACTACTTTGCCCTCCAATTCCATGACATTAGGACAGTTTTCCATCACTAGATCCTGTAATATTAAGTACAGGCTTTTTTCTCTTCAATGTTTTCAGGAAGTCCTATAATTTTCAGGTTGCCCCTTCTCGATCTATTCTGGTGGTCAGTGGTTTTGTTGATGAGGTATTTTACATTTGCTTCTATTTTTTCTATTTTTTGATTTTGTTTAACTGACTCATGCTGTCCATGTAGTTATTAGTTTCTGTAGACTCCATTCTTTTTTGGGGAGAGGAGTTTTCTTTGTTAACCTTTTTCAACTCCTTTTCTAATTGGTCAATGCTACTTTTGAAAGAGCTTTCCATTTGACCAATTGAGGTTTTGAGAGAATTAATTTCTTTTTGCATTTGCCCATTTGAAGATCTGTGAGATTTGTTTTCTTGTTGCAAGGTATTAATTTTCTCCCCAAAATTTTCTAGTTCATTTTTAAACCCCTTCCTTATTTCTTCAAGGAAGTCTTTCTGTGCTGAAGACCAGATCGTATTCTCCTCAGAGGTTCCAGGTCTCTCTGAGTTAGTGTATTTCACTTCCTAGAATTTTTCTATGGATCCACCTTTCTGCTGACCCTTCTTCATTTTGCTGAGACCTGAGTTTTGGAGGGGCTGGTTCACAGGGGCTTAGGATCGCTGAAGGCTTTACTCACTGAGTGAGGTTTCTCTGGCTGGCAAGTAGGAGGTGCTGGTGGCTTTCTTTGGAGTATCTGTGACCTTGGTTGAGGGCCTCTCCTTTTCCTTGAAGGGAGGAGTTGGAGGTATTGAATTCTTTTGCCTTCAATCAATTGTGGGCTTTACCCTGGCCTGAGGTCATTCCTCAGCTGGGCTGGTTCTTCTGCTCACACACCTTGGCCTGAGGCAGAAGTAGTTTGCATTTGTATGTTAGGGGAGAAGTCTGAGTTGTAATGGGACTCAGACCAGAGGAGCCCAGGGATGGTGTCCACAGCTCCCCTGCTCCAGAATTCCCCCCCCCCCCAGCCCTGTCAGGGATCTCCAGGGGGACAGCTCCAACACCAGGGCCTCTGCTCCCCCACAGACTCACACCCACCCCCGCGGTCCAGCCCCACCTCCGATCCAGCAGGTCCGGTTCTCGGGCCCTCAGACTCCTGGTTGCAATTCAGCTGCTAGTCTGGTTGATTGGGGCTGATCTTCCCTCTGTGCCCAGACTTACCCGCCCGAATTCAGCCACAGCTCCTGCTGGAGACAAATCCTGAGGTAGATGTTCTTTCTTCTGGCTTTTCTTTCTGGTTTTTTTTTTTTTTTTTGAGTTGGATTTCTTTTAAGAGGTTTGTTGCATGTGGTAGATGGTGAAGAGATCAGGAGACTTTAGAACTGTCCCTGTCATCTCTCTGCCATCTTGGCCAGAAGTACAAAAGCTATTTCTTGATTCTTTTACATGAAATATCAGTCTATTCTACCTCTCCTTTCCTTTCTCCCAGTACATTTTCTTTTCACCCATTGACTAAATTTTTATAATATATTACACCTTCAGAATCAACTCTCTCCTATGTCTCGACTATAAAAATTCCTTCTAACTGCTTTAATAAATGTAAAGTTTTATGTGAGTATTATCAGTATCATCTTCCCATTCAGGAATACATGAAACTCATCATCATTAATTTCCTCATAATTGACCCTTCTCATCCATCTCTCTATGCTTCATCTGAGTACTGTACTGGAAGATCAAACTTTTTGTTCAGCTCTGGACATTTCAACTAGAGTATTCGAAATTCCCCTGTTTCCTTGAAGATCTATCTTTTCCCCTGGAAGAGTAAGTTCAGCTTTTGCTGGGTAGTTGATTGTTGCTTGCATTCTAAACTTTTTTGCCTTCTGGAATATTACATTCCAAGCCCTACGAGCCCTTAATTTGGATGATATTAAGTCTTTGGTAATCTTGATGGCAGCACCACAGTTTTTGAATTGTTTTGTTCTGGCTGTTTGTAATAGTTTCTCTTTGAGTTGGAAGTTCTGGAACTTAGCTGCAATATTCTTAGTGGTTATGTTTTTGTTTCTCTTTAAGTAGGAGATCAGTGAATTCTTTCAATTTCTATTTTGTCCTATGGTTCTAAGACAATTTTCCTCATGAAATTCTTCAAAAAAATGAAGTCTTTTCATTCTTGTCATTATCTAGGATAAAGTAATTGATTCTTTCTATAATTTGTTTTCTGATCTGCACATTCTTTAAAATGAGGTTTTTCAGTTTCAAATTAGTTCTGGGTCTATATCTCCCTGACCCAATATTGCATATGACATTTATTGCATTATGGTCTCAGAAAGTCGTATTCACTATCTCTGCCTTTCTGCAGATGATCATTAAGTTTTTATACCCTAGTATATGGACAATTTTAGTATAAGTGACATGTACTGCAGAGAAAAAGGTATATTCCAGTCTATGCCCATTCAGTTTCCTCCATAAGTCTATCATATCTAATTTTTCTAACAATCGATTTACCTCCTTAACTTCTTTCTAGTTTATTTTATGATTCAATTTATCTAGATCTGAGAGCAGGAGATTGAGGTCTCCCATTAGTAGAGATTTGCTGTCTATGTGCTCCTGTAGTTCTTTCATGTTCTCCTCTAAAAATTTGAATGCTACCCCATTGGGTATATATATATATATATTCATTACAGAAATCACTCTGTTGTCTATGACACCTCTTAGGAGGATAAAGTTTAGTTCCTTATCTCTTTTAATGCTACCTATTATTGCTGTTGACCCAGCAATGCTACTACTGGGTCTATGAACTGAAGAGATGATGAAAAAGGGTAAAAACATCACTTGTACAAAAATATTCATAGCAGCACTGTTTGTGGTGGCAAAGAATTGGAAATCAAGTAAACAACATGCCAAACAACATACTGAAACCTATGGGATTCACTCAAAGTGACTATCAGTGGATGTATTATATCTTTAAAAGCTTACATGAATAAATTAGAGAAAAAGGAAATCAATGAACTCAATATGCAACTAAATAAATTAGAGAATGAACAAATGAAAAATCCCCAATTAAATACCAAATTAGAAATTCTAAAAATTAAAGGAAAAATTAATAAAATAGAAAGAAAAAAACTATTGAATTAATAAATAAAACCAGAAGTTGGTTTTATGGAAAAACCAATAAAAGCGAAAAAATTCTGGTCAATTTGATTAAAAAAAGAAAGAATAAAACCAATTTGCTAGTATCATAAATAAAAAAAGTGAACTCACCACCAAAGAGGAGGAAATTAAAATAATGATTCGAAATTATTTTGCCAAACTCTATGCCAAGAAATTTGACAATCTAAGTGAAATGGAGGAATATTTTCAAAAATATAAGTTGGCCAGGTTAAATGATGAGGAGATTAAAGTCCTAAACAACCCTATCTCAGAAAAGGAAATTCAACAAGCCACCCTTGAACTCCCTAAGAAAACATCTCCAGGTCCTGATGGATTCACAAGTGAATACTACCAAAGATGTAAGGAAAATTTGGTTTCAATTCTATATAAACACTTTGGAAAAATAGGTCAAGATGGAACTCTGCCTAACTCTTTCTTTGAAACCAATATGGTGCTGATTCCTAAACCAGGAAGAGTTAAAACAGAGAAAGAAAATTATAGACCTATCTCTCTTATGAATATAGTATAAGATCTTAGCAAAATGATTACAAGTTATCACAAGGATAATACATTCTGACTAAGTAGGATTCATCCCAGAATTGCAGGATTGGTTCAATATTAGGAAAACGGTTAATATAATCAATTATATCAACAACAAACCTATCAGATATTATATGATCATCTCAATAGATACTGAAACAGCATTTGATGATATAAAGCACCTATTCCTACTAAAAACACTAGAAAGTATAACAATAAATGGACTGTTTCTTAGAATAATAAGCAGTGTTAATCTGATACCATCAACAAGCATTTTATTCAATGGGTAGAGGCTAGAGGCTTTCCTAATAAGATCAGGTGTGAAACAAGGATGCCCATTATCACCACTTCCATTCAATATTGTATTAGAAATGTTAGCTTCAGCAATTAGAGAAGAAAATGGAATTGAAGGAATTAGAATTGGGAATGAAGAGACAAAACTCTTACTCTTTGTAGATGACATGGTGGTACACCTAGAGAATCCCAAGAAATCATCCAAAAAACTGCTGGAAACAATTAGCAATTTTAGCAAAGTTAGAGGATATAAAATAAACCCCCAAATTCCTCAATTTTTCCTTATATGACTATCAAGATACAGCAGGAAGTGCTAGAAAGAGAAATCCCATTCAAAGTAACCTCAGACAATATAATATACCTGGGAGTGTATTTGCCAAGACAGACTCAGAAACTTTTTGAAAACAATTATAAAACACTTCTCACACAAAATAAATCAGATTTAAATAACTGGGCAAATATCAACTGCTCATGGATAGGTGCAGCTAATATAAAAATTAAAATTCTACCAAAACTAAACTACCTGTTTAGTGCCCTACCAATCAAAATTCCAAAAATTTAATGAGTTAGAAAAAATTGAAAGCAAATTCATTTGGAGAAATAAAAAGTCAACAATTTCCAGTGATTTAATGAAAAAGGGCAAAAAATGCAAATGTGATCTAAAATTATATTATAAAGCATACATCATCAAACCTTGTAAAGCAAAAATTGTAAATCATTCTGGGAATGACTAAGAAATATAGTGGTCAAACAGTGGAAAAGACTAGCTTCAATATCAGGAAATGATTATAGTAATTTGCTGATAATCCCAAAGATTCCAGCTATTGGTATAACAACTCTCTCTTTGGTAAAAACTGTTGGGAAAATTGAAAATTATTATGGAAGAAACTTAGATTAGACCAACATCTCACACCCTATAGCAAGAAAAGATTCAAATGGATACAGGATTTAGAGATAAAAAGACAATAGTATAAGCAAATTGGAAGATCAGGGACTAGTTTACCGGTGAGATCAATGGAAAGGGATACAGTTTATGACTAATGAAGACATGGAGATGCATCACTAAAAAGAAACTACATGATTTCAATTACATTAAATTAAAAAGGTTTTGCACAGACAAAACCTCTGTAACCAAGATCAAAAGAAATGTTGTAAACTGGGGAACAATCTTTACAACTAATATTTCTGACAAAGGACTCATTTATAAAATATACAGATAACTAAATCATATTTTTTTGTAGTTTTTTGCAAGGCAATGGTGTTAGGTGGGTTGCCCAAGGCCACACAGCTAGGTAATTAGGAAGTGTCTAAGGCTGGATTTAAATGCAAATACTCCTAATTCCAGGGCTGGTGCTGTATCCATTGCACCACCTTGCAGCCCCCTGAATCATATTTTTTAAAAAATTCCATTCCCCAATTGACAAATGGTCCAAGGATATGCAAAGGCAATTTACAGATGAGGAGATCAAAGCAATCCATGGTCACATGAAAAATTGCTCTACATCATTACTTATTAAAGAAATGCAAATTAAAGCTTCTCTTAGGTACCACATTATACCACTCTACCTGGCCAATAGGAACAGAACGGATAGTGATCATTTTTGGAAGGGTTGTAGGAAATCTGGGACACTAAAGCATTGATGATGGTGCTATGAACTCATCCAATCTTTCTGGAGACCAATTTGGAACTATGCCCAAAGGGCAACAAAAATGTGCATACCCTTTGATCCAGCAATACTGGGTCTATACCCTGAAGAGATGATGAAAAAGTTAAAAATTTCACTTGTCCAAAAATATTCATAGAAGCCCTGTTTGTGGTAGCAAAGAATTGGAAATCAAGTAAATGTCCTTCAGTTGGTGCATGGCTTAGCAAACTGTGGTATATGTATGTCATAGATCACTATTGTTCTATTAGAGACCAGGAGGGATGAGAATTCAGGGAAGCCTGGAGGGATTTGCATGAACTGATGCTAAGTGAGATAAGCAGACCCAGAAAACTCTGTATGCTCTAACAGCAACATAGATGTGATGATCTACCTTGATGGTCTCACTCATGTCATCAGTGCAACAATCAGGGATAATTTTGGGTTGTCTGAAATTGAGAATACCATCTGTATCCAGATAAAGAACAATGGAGTATGAACAAAGTCCAAGGATTATTTCTTATAATTTAGAAAAAAAACTGGGTGCAGCTAGGTGGCACAGTGGATAGAGCACTGACCCTGGAGTCAGAAGGGCCTGAGTTCAAATCTAGCCTCAGCATGTAATAATTACCTAACTGTGTGACCTGGGGCAAGTTACTTAACCCTGTTGCCTTGCAAAAACTGAAAAAAAAGAAAAACTAATATCTTATTTTCTGATCTAGTTATCTCTTATACTTTATGTTTCTTCCTTAAGGATATGATTTCTCTTTCATCACAATCAATTTGGATCAATGTATAACATGTAAACAATGTAAAGAATGACAAATTGCCTTCTGTGGGTGGTGGGAGGAGGGAAGTAAGATTAGGTGAAAAATTGTAAAACTCAAAATAAATAATATGTTTTATGTATTAAAAATGAAATCTTTCCTGATCATGACTTTCAGGTAGCCTCATAATTTTAAAATTATATCTTTTGAATTTGTTTTCCAGATCTGTTGTTTTTTTTCATATTTCATGTTTTCTTCTAATTTGCATTCTTTTGATATTGTTTTATTGTGTCTTGATTCCTCACAAAGTCATTGGCTTCCTTTATCTCCATTTTTCATCTGAAGGGTTTATTTTCCTCAGAGAACTTTCTTATCTTCTTTTCCATCTGGTCAATTCAACTTTTGAAGTTATTAACTTTTTGACCTTTTTTTTTCGATTTGACCTAAACTAGTTTTTAGTACGTTATTTTCTTCTTCATTTTTTAGATCTCCTTGACTAATCTGTTGACTTAATTTTTATGTTTTCCTGCATCTCCCTCATTTCTCTATCCAATTTTTCCATTACCTCCCTTGCTTGATTTTCAAATTTTTTTTTTCAGTTCTTAAACTTCCAAGCCCGACTTCTTTATTTCTTGGAGGATTTAGATCTTAGAAGTTGGAATTTTTGCATCTGCTTATGTGTTTTGGTCCTTCATGAACAAAGTAATTTCTTAGTCAGGTTCCTTTTTTTTTTTTACCTTGTTTACTCATTTCCCCAGTCTGTGCCTGATCTGGGGTCCTTCACAAGTTCTGAGTATTATTGGGACACCCCCCCACTAGGATCTCAGTATTTGAGGCTCTGACTGCTCTAGATAATAATGGGGGCTCCCAGACCATGAAAAGAGTCTGAATATGGACAAAGCACAAGAGTCCTGTCCAGGGTTAGAGGAGAGAAGTCAACGGTCTCCTCCCACCCCCTTACCTTCCATGGGCTTAGTCTGGGAGCAACTGCAAGGCAGCTTGATGAAGTGCAGCTCTGCGTGACTTCTTCCTTTTTCTGGGATCTGGACACTGCTGAGGGCAGTAGATATGCTCATGGCTGCAGCTGCGCTGAGGGCCATGATGGCTCCCAATCACTCTGGCAGAGGTTTCCCTGATGATTTTTGAAGTTGTGCTTGCTATTTCATGGGTTACCAGATCAGGGAACTGCTTCTGTTGCTGCAAACTGGTGCTCCCCATCACACAGGCATCTAGGTGACCAGTGTGCTGTTCTGTGCTCCTCCGCTCAGGTATGATAATACTGGTTATTTTGCCATCCCCTCCATCCCCATGGAACAGAGTTTTCCCATGATTTTCAAGGCTACCTTGGGTTAGAGAATTGCCTTACTGGATCTTTCTGTGGGTTATGTCTCTTGAAGATTTAGTTAACGCCATAATTTTAAGACTTTGGGAATATTTTTGAGAGAGTAACTGAGAAATACTTTTCTCATGCCACCATCTTGACTCTACCCTGAGAACTAAAGTTCTAAATAATTAGAAGTGTTATAGGTTCCCTTTTAGTGTTGTATACAATTTGATAGTCTTTACCAACATTTGTTTTGTTTTGTTTTCCTTCCCCTTTTCCTTAACCTTATTTTATGCAACTCTTGAGTTGTGTATTTGGTGATTGAATTCTCTGCTCACTTCTGGTCTTTATGTCAGGAAATTCTCGAAATCCTCTATTTCATTGAACACCCAATGTTTTCTCTGACAATGTGTAATGAATTTTGCAGGGCAGGACATTCTGGACTTTTGAAATATGCCATTACATGTTTTCATATCCTTCAATGGTCAGCCTCTGTGAGTCTGATTCTGTTACCTTTATTTGAGAGTTCTGGAATTTGGCTTTTGTAGCCCTTAGAGGATTTATCCTGGGGTTTCTTTCTGGAGGCGTTCTGTGGATTCTTTCAATGGTTATATTGTTATTTTGTTCTAGTTTATTTGGACAGTATTTTATTTTAATTTCCTACCTGATCTTTTCCAGGTTCTTATCTTGATCCAGGGTTTTTGGTAGTCTGATGATTTGTAGATTGTCTCACCTGTATCTATTTTCATTTCTTTCCCCTAAAAGGTACTTTAAATTTTCTTAAGTTATTTTCAACCTTTTTATTTTGTTTGATGGAATCCTGAAGTCTTCTAGATTTATTGGTTTGTATTTGTTCAATTCTTATTTTTTGGGTTTTATTTTCTTCAATAATCTTGTGTTTCCTTTTTTTAGGGCTTTTTTTAAGTTTTTTTTTTTTTTTTTTTGCAAGGCAAATGGGGTTAAGTGGCTTGTCCAAGACCACATAGCTAGATAATTATTAAGTATCTGAGGTGGGATTTGAACTCAGGTAATCCTGACTCCAGGGCTGGTGCTCTATCCACTCTACCACCTAGCCGCCCCTCTGTTTCCTTTTCCAGTAAGTTATTTTAATTTAATTGAGTTTATTTCTTTGATCAGTTTTTCATAATTTTCCTGCATGAATTTAATTTCATTTTTTCATTTTTATACCTCTCTTATTTGGTTTTTTAAATTCTTTTTGAACCTCTTGGGTGAGCTTTTGTATTTGAGTCCAATTTATAGACTGCTTTGATACTTTCCCTGTGAGTGATTATTCACTTCTTTCTTCTGCAGACATAACAATACTTTCATTGTCTGTAAAGTAATTTTCTGTCTTTGTTGTTTTAACTCTGCTCCTGGGGTACAGGGAGTATAGAGTCAAACTTTTTTTGTTTGTTTTCTGGAACTGGGCTCTGATCTCTGGCTTGCCCCTTGCCCAGATGTTACCTATGTAGTTCAGACATTGTCTTTGCAGATGTTATTTTCCTCCTTTATGTCCAGTTTCTGACTTACACAGTGGTGTGTTCCCAATTCAATCCTGTCTTTTACCCCCAATGCTCTCAGGGTTTCAATTTTGTCTGTACCAGAATCCTCTCTGCTGGCTTATGATCAAAACTTTTCTTTTGTTAAGCTTTTGGGACTGGATTGCACTGTGGTTAAAAGCCCTCTGCTGGCTTTCCCACTCTCCACTTTCCTTCTACTTTTTCCCTAAAGAGACAGCCCTTCACTGAATATCCTCCACAAAAATCTCTTATATTTTATGTTTCTTCTCTACTCTACTCTACTCTACTCTACTCAACCTACCAACAACTGTGATCCAGATCCTTGTTACTTTGTGTCATAAACATGGAAATTACTTCCTAAACATTTGTCATTTACCATAAAAATATGAAAACCCAATTCTAGTTTAACCCTTACCAATCCAATCTTCATTCTTCTCTCAGATTTTTCTAGGGTTTATGCAAAGATCTTTCTCTTGTTATTTTTTTCAGTTCAAAATCCTACATTTTTCTTTAATGCCTAACAAATAAAGCATGAATTAATTAGCAAAAACCATCTCATCTCATTTTAGCCTTGATTTCTTAACTGAGAACACATCTCAATTTATCAATGGCAGACTACTAACTGAGTTTGAAATGTCCTTTGAACTAAAGTGACATTGCACAAAAGTATTGTTTGGAAAGTTCCAGGAAAAATATCCATATTGCAGGAATCTTCTAAAGTTTATCAAGCTTATCAAGTAGAGACATTGGAGAAATTGGAACAAGAAATTTTAGCTAAGTTTCATAAGAATGAACTGCCTAGTTAGTGGTGGGGTAGTTTCAGTCTTGGGTTTCTTCCTGCTCAGGTAGGATATGGAAAAGCCCTAAAGCTTTGAAGGGTTAGGAAGATATAAGACTACTTTTGGACTTACCATCTTCTCTTCAGTACCCTAGGAAAATCTTTTGATCAGCTGATAGAAGTATCTTCTTTGAGAACTAAGGGAAGATAGGATGTGGATTCAAAGATCCTTAAAGAGTCTTGTAATGCAACTCCACTGTGCCTAAGAGAACAAAGCACCTCAACAGAAATAAGCTGTGAATCCTTTGCCACTTCTACTTTCTAAAAGATATCTATTTTTCTTGGACTGTACATGAACTTTTAGGACAGTTTGTTTTTGTATGCTTGTGCTATATACAATATGCCAGATTGTCACCCTAGTGTCTATTCCAGTGAAATCACATTTGGTCAAAATAAAAATCTTTATTTCCAATTTTCACCTGCCCTGCTTATACAAAATTATAAGACTCTACTTCCTACTTCCTAAATTTGGTGACACTGGCAGGCATACAATTATAAAGGGGGAAATCTTTTTCAAGTTTTGATAACAGTATTCTCTTCTGTATGCAGAAACATATTTGTGTGCCCATAAACTAGCTACATTTTTTCTATCAAGAATATTGCTTTCAGCTATCTTTAATATTCAGAGGGTTTTTCAATAGTCTTTGATTGAGCTGATACTGTGTGTCTAGGTAAGATCACACAATGATCATACAATCTTTGGTTTCCTTTTCCATTCCATATACCATTCACTATTTTGTTGCAATTACTTGGCAGAGAGAACACATATTATTTATAAAATATAACAGCAAGAAATAAATTTTCATTACTGTGTTAAAAAGTAACTTTTGTACCCAGAACAGAAGAACTTTTGTAAAGTTTTGTAAATCAAAGCACAGTTG
Source organism: Macrotis lagotis (assembly GCF_037893015.1). Taxonomy (NCBI): domain Eukaryota; kingdom Metazoa; phylum Chordata; class Mammalia; order Peramelemorphia; family Peramelidae; genus Macrotis; species Macrotis lagotis. Next base: position 233,445,546 of record NC_133666.1, on the reverse strand, counting down.
CCAATCTTGAAAGTTTCATTACCTTGTAGCCCTTTAGTAATATTGAAAACCAACATCACCCCATAGATACTAAAGATATATATAGTTATATACTTATATAGATATATAGATATAGATTATATAGATAAATATGTATGTATATATTCATACACACACACACACATACACACAGACACACACTATCTCTAAACCAAGATAATTTCCAAACTCCTATTTTTTCAAAACAAACTTTAGTAATATACTCTGTATCAGTCACCTATGGAATTTGCTCTCTGTCCCCATGAATATTTCTAGCTAAGCCAATGCAAAGACCTAAGAAAAATTCCCAATAGCCAGGGTTTATCTTGCTTGGCCCCCCTCATCTTCTTCATTCTGGTATGTCATGCCCTTCCCAGTCCAGGGAAATAGGTTACCACTTGCTTTAAAATAATTTCTCTTTCTTCCCCAACAGTCCCATCAATGGAAATCCATATTTCCTCAGATTTTTCCACAGGAATTTACATTATTTTATTAAAGAAATTTATATGAATGCATGCATCATTTAATAGGAGGTAAGGTTTCCATTTGCATTTTAAAACCAGAGTTTGTTCAACCACATTAATGTATTATTAGTGGACTTTATGGAAGGTATATTTCTGAACAGAGGAACTTACCTCTCTCCTGACCATATACCTTTGAGATAGGGGTCATCCCCTAGTAGGGTGCTGCCTACTGGGAATTTAGAGTTTTCTCTAAATACTTTACCTTGAATAGACCTCATGGTTCTTAGTCAAAAGTAATTTCTTTGACTGAAATCAATTTTTCCCCCTTAACATTAGTTTGATACTTGGTTACATCTACAATTTTAAAACATTTCCCCATCTATTGTCTCAGGGTATTCTCAGAACAGCTCTATGAATGGCAGAGATTATGATTTCCAATTTCCAAAGGAACTCAGAAGGTTTTATTGACATCTAAAAAAGACAGTTATTAAATGACCAAACCGGAACTTTACCTATTTTGTATAGGGTCCCAGAGTAGTCAACCATTATTCTTCTCCTATATCTACTCTAGTCTTTCTGCACTTCAGAGACATGCTTCAACTGACTGATCATGGAATTTTTGTGGCCTTTCACTTTTCAAATATACAAATATCTTTGTGCTTTTCTTATTCTTGAATATACTTTCCTATGCTTACCCCTTCTTTCAGTGGGGAGTTAACTTGGGTCTTCATTTTGTGAAGGGACCAAGATTAATGGGCTTTCATTCTAGCTCTGCATTGGACTTTCCGGACTTCATCCAACCCCTGTTTAAGGTCCTTTTCCCCCTTTATATTTCCTGTAATAGAAAGGACAGTGGTAGTCTTTATTTTTGCTTATATTACTATTTCTACTATTTTGTAAAATGCTGGCCACATGAGTATTTGATAAAGGCTTATTTCCTTCTGAACTCATTTGTTACTGTAAAGAAATTCAGGGTAGTCCTAGCTTTTATTGAACATCTACTGTGTGATAGGATGAGTGTTAAGTGATAGGAAAAGGGAAAATTAATGAAACAACGTAAAGTTCCTATTATATGTCAAGTACTATTTTGAGGAGTTTTACAAACGTTACTCTTTTCTTCCCTACAACAACACTTCATAGTAAATACAATTACTATTTACATTTTTAGTTGAGCAAACTTAGGCAGATAAAAGTTATGCTATTTATCCAATGTCATACAACTCATAAGTATCTGCAGCTGGATTTGAAATCAGATTTTCCTGACTGCAAGCCCAGTACTCTACTCACTGTCACCTAGCTACAGGAGAGTTATAGAATTGTCCCTGTCCACAAAAAGCATACAAGCTACTGGAGATAGATGCCATGCAAACAGCTACATACAAATAAAATGTAAAGAATGAGTGGAGAGCATTTCAGAAGCAATTCTTTAGCATTAAGCATAACTAGGGAAGGGAAGGTTTCTTGCAAATGTTGAAATTTAACTGAGTTACAAAGCAAGATAGGGAAGCCAAGATGCAGCAATGAGAGAGAAAAGTCCAATCAGGGGGTTTAGGCAACAAAAATGTCAGAGTTGCATCAAAAAGGTCAGAATCAGGGAGTAGAACCATGAGAATATCAACAACAACATTATGAGATGACCAACCTTGATGGAACAGTTCCTCTTATAAATCCAGAGAGCTATGACAACTGTATTTGACTGCTTGTGGACTATGTTATCCCAAACCAGAGAAAGAAAAACAAAATAAAACAAACACACAGAAAAAAAAAAAAAACTTCCCTTACAAATCTGATGAACAATTTATAAAAATTATCTCTTATATATCTATTTTCCTTAATCCTAATTCCTCATGCCCAAAATAACTATTTTGTAAACATGTCTAACAAAATATGCATGTAAAATGCTAACCTAAATTCTCCCTGCTGAGGGGAGGGGGTGGAAAGGGAGGGTGGAGGGAAATTTTGTAACTTGAACATATGCAGATCCATATTGATGAAAATAGATAAATAAATTTATATATATATATAACATATAATTTTTAATAAATTTATATAAATAAATATAATAAATTTAAAAAGGAGGCCAGAGTCAATGGATTGCAGAGAACATTGGGTAATATAAACTATAAATAAATTGGGAATATAGAGAGTGATCAAGTTAATGAAGGATTTGATTCCAAATGCAATATTTTATATTGGATACCACAGGTAATTGGAATCCACTAGAATTTATTGAACAGAATTGTCATGGACAAACTTGTCCTTTGAGAAGGTGACTGACAGATGAGTACAGGATTGACTGGAGTGGAGAGAAACTTCAGTAAACTACTATTAGTAGTTTACTTCAATGATGCAAAAGAAAGGTAATAAGGTCTGGACCAAGATTTTGACTTTATCAGAGAATGAAGGGCGGCAAATATGAAAACTGTTGATAAGTGGAGAAAGGACTTGGAAAATGATTGAATGTATATGGTAGGAGAAAGTCAGGAGTCAAAGATAACACCTAGATTGTGAATCAACATGAGTAACTCAGAGAATGCTGCAGAGGATAATGTTTTGTCCTTTGTGTTTGAAAAAGACCTTGACATTAGGGGCGGTGGTACCATGATGAGCACATGAAGTGGATTTGAGTGAGGGGATGGTGAACTAAGTTATCATTCTCAACTTCTCCTTGAGACCCATTTTGATCTAGTGGCCAGATATGAAATAGATTGACTGGAGATGGCCCTGAATGCAAAGCAGTCAGGATTAAGTGACTTGTCCAGGGGCACACTGCTAGTGTCCAATATCAGAGATTGGATTTGAAGTCCTGTCCTCCTGTTTGCAAGGCCAGTGCTTCATCCAGGACACTACCTGTCTGCCTTCAAAGTTGTTGGTACCTGCTATCCCCTTTATCTTCCCAGTAGCAGGGAATTTGGGAAGAGGACAAGATTTTGAGGAAAAGATAACAAATTCAGTCTTGAACATATTGTACTTAAAATGGTACTACTTCCAGTTTTAGATGTTGCCTAATTTACATAATTGAAACATTCCAAGGGAACAAAAAGTTCTTAAAGCTAATAAGCAATAAATTGGAGATAATAGTCTTTAGTTATTGTTCAAACTCCACAATTGTTTCTCTGGATACGCATGGTATTCTACATCACAGATAGCCCAAATCTTTCCCTGATTGTTGCACTGATGGAATGATGAAGGCCATCAAGGCTGGTCATCACCCTAATGTTTATGTTAAGGTGTACAATTTTATTTTATGTTTTTTTGCAACGTGATCGGGTGAAGTGGCTTACCCAAGGCCACACAACTAGGTAATTATTCAGTGTCTTTGGCCAGATTTGAACTCAGGTACTCCTGAATCCAGGGTTCATGAGCTATCTACTGCTCCAGCTAGCTGCCCCCTGGGTGTACAATGTTTTTCTGTTTCTAATCATCTGGATCAGGATTAGTTCATGCAAATCCCTCTAGGCTTCCCTGAATTCCCATCCTTCCTGGTTTCTAATAGAACAATAGTGTTCCATGATATACATATATCACGGTTCGCTAAGCCATTCTCCAAATGATGGACATTTACTTGATTTCCAATTCTGTGCCATCACAAACAGGGCTTCTATGAATATTTTTGTACAAGTGATGTTTTTACACTTTGTAATCATCTCTTCAGGGTGTATACACAGAAGTGTGATTGGTAGATCAAAGGGAATGCACATTTTTGTTGCCCTTTGGGGGGTAATTCCAAATTGTTCTCCAGAGAGGTTGAATGAGTTCACAGCTCCACCAACAATGTATTAGTGTCCCAGATTTCCTGGATCTGTTCCAACAAAGCCACTTTTTCCAAAGCCACCTTCTGTTATTTTTTTTCAATGAATACCTGGAAATTCTTGACTTTTTATTTCTCCATATGAGTTTTACTTACAATATTCTAACTCATTGAAGTAATTTTTTTGGAATTTTGATTGGCAGGGCACTAAACAGGTAGTTTTTTTTATTTTTAGTATTTTTTTTGCAAGACAATGGGGTTGAGTGGCTTGCTCAAGGCCACACAGCTAGGTAATTATTAAATGTATAAGGCCACATTTGAACTTAGGTGCTTCTGACTACAGGACTGAAGCTCTATCCATTGTGCCACCTAGTCACCCTGGTATAGTTTAGGTTTGTACAATTGTAATTTTTATTATATTAATTAGAGCTATCCATGAACTGTTGATATTTGCCCAGTTATTTAAATCTGATATTATTTGCGTGAGAAGTGTTTTGTAATTGTTTTCAAAAAAGTTTCTGAGTCTGCCTAGGGAAATAGACTCCTAGGTGTTTTATATTGTCTGAGTTTCCTTTGAATGGGATTTCTCTTTCTAGGTCTTTCTGTTGTATCTTGCTAATCCTATACAGAAAAGCTGATTATTTGTGAGGATTTATTTTATGTCAGTGACTTTCCTAATGTTGCTAATTGCTTCCAGCAGATTTTTAAATGATTTTTTTTTTGGATTATCTAGGTATACCATCAAGACATCTGCAAAAAGTGAGAGTTTAATCTTTTACTTCCCAAATCTAATTCTTTTATTTTTTATTGTTATTGCTGAAGCTAACATTTCTAATAAAATATTGAATAGTAGTGGGCATCCTTGTTTCACCCCTGATCTTATTGGGAATGCCTCTAACCTAATCCCATTTCTTATAATGCTTGTTGATGGTTTCAGATAGATAAAGCTTATTATTATCTAAAGGACAGTCCATTTTTCCTACACTCCCTAATGTTTTCAGTAGGAATGGTGCTGTATTTTGTCAAAAGGCTTTTCAGCATCTATTGATATGACATGATTTCTGATAGGTTTGCTATTGATATAATTAATTATACTAACTGTTTTCCTAATGTGCAACCAACTCTTCATTACTGGGATAGATCCTACTTGATCATAATGTATTATCCTATTGATAACATGCTGTAAGCAATTTGCTAAAATTTTAAAAAGATTTTTGCATGTATATTCATCAGAGAGATAGGTCTATAATATTCTTTCTCTGTTTTACCTCTTCCTGATTTAGATATCTTAAACACACTGGTGTCATAGAAAGAGGTAGGCAGAGTTCCATCTTCACAGATTTTTCCAAAGAATTCATATAGAATTTGAACAAATTGTTTTTTAAATGTTTGGTAGAATTCTCTTGTGAATCCATCAGGCCCTGGAAATTTTTTCTTAGGGAGTTCAATGATGGTATGTTGATATTCCTTTTTCTATGATAGGGCTGTTTAGGTATTTAATCTCCTCTTCATTTAACCTGGGCAGCTTATATTTTTGTAAACATTCGTCCTTTCCACTTAAATTTTTAAATGTATTGGCATAAAGATGGGCAAAATCATTCCAAATTATTATTTTAATTTCCTGCTCATTGGTGGTGAGTTTACTTTTTCATTTATGATAGTAGCAATTTAGTTTTCCTCTTTCTTTTTTTAATCAAATTGACCCTGAGGTTTATTCATTTTATTGTTTTTTTATAAAACCAACTCTTATTCTTATTTATTAATTCAATATTTTTTGTTTGTTTTTGATTTGATTAATTTATCCTTTATCATTTAGATATTCTATTTTGGTATTTAATTGTGGGTTTTTAGTTTGTTCTTTCTCTCATTTTTAGTTGCATATTTAGTTTATTGATTTTCATTTTCTCTAATTTATTCATGTAAGTTTTCAAATATTATAATGCATCCTTTGACAACTGCTTTGAATGAATCCCATAGGCTTTGGGGATCCCATAGGCTGTTTCATTATTGTCATTATCTAGGATGAAAAAATTAAATCTTTATATAATTTCTTGTTTTATTCACTCACTTTTTCAAATGAGGATATTTAGCTTGCAATTTGTTTTGAGTCTATATCTTCCTGGCCCAATATTGCATATGATTTTTATTGCTTTGTGGACACAAAAAAATGTATTCAATATTTCTGCAATTTATAATTAGGTTTTTATGCCCTAGTACATGGTCAGTTTTCATCTAAGTGCCATGTACTGCATAGAAAAAGGTATATTCCTTTCTATTCCCATTCAATTTCCTCCATAAATCTATCATATCTAGGTTTTCTAATATTCTATTTACCTCCTTATCTTCTTTCTTGTTTATTTTTATTAGCTGTATCTATATCTGAGAGTGGGAGTTTGAAGTCTCCCACTAGTAGAGTTTTACTGTCTATGTCTACTTCTCATTCTTTCAGCTTCTCCTGTAAGAATTTGGATGCTATTCCATTGGGTGCATATATATTCAGTATTGAAATCACTTTTCCCCTGGAAGAGAGGAATCAGTTTTGCTGGATAGTGGATTCTTGGCTGCATTCTAAGCACCCTTCCTCTTTGGAATATCTCATTTCAGGCCCTTTGATCTGTTAAAGTTGATGCAGTCAGGTCTTGCATAATCCTTACCATGGCTCCTAGGTATTTAAATTGCTTCTATCTGGCTGCTTGTAGGTTTCTTTTTTCTTTTATCTGATAGTTCTGGAATTTCGTCATAATATTCCTTGGTGATTCCATTTCAGGATCTCTTTCTGGAGGGGATTGAAATATTTTTTCAATAAATATTTTGCCCTATGGTTCCATAATATCCAGGCAATTTTCCATCACTAAATCCTGTAATATTAGGTTAAGGTTTTTTTCCTCTTCATTGTTTTCAGGAAGGCCTATAATGCACAGGTTGTCTTTCTTCTTCAAAATATTCTCGAGATCAGGGGTTTTCCAGATGAATTATTTTATATTTTCTTCTATTTTTTGATTTTTTGGTTTTAACAGACTTGCTGTCTCATGAAGTCATTACTTTCCAGAGACTCCATTATTTTTTTAGGAGAAGAATTTTCTTCATTTACCTTTTGCAACTCCTTTTCCAATTGGTCATTTCTATTTTGGTAAGAGTTTTCCATTTGACCAATTGAGGTTTTGAGATAATTTTTTCCTTGTTACAAGGTGTTAATTTTCTCTTCCAAATTTTCCAATTGATTTTTAACCTCCTTCCTTTTTTCTTCAAAGAATTCTTTCTGTGCTGGAGAGCAGGTCATATCCTCCTCAGAAATCCTAGGTCTTTCTGAGTTAGTGTCTTTTCCTTGCAAGAATTTTTCTATAGACTCTCCTTTGGGCTTGCCTTTCTTCATTATCCTAAGACTTTGTGTTGGATAGGGGCTGGTTCACAGAAGTTTGGTGTTGTGATCCCTAGAGGATTTACTTACTGAGTGCAATATCTCCAGATGGCCAGTAAGGGTGCTGGTTGCTTTCTCTGCAATGTCTGTGACCCTTGGTCTAGAGGGAATGGTTGAAGTTGTCAAATAGTTTTATCTTTGATCAATGATGTTTTCTACCCTGGTATGAGGTAATCTCTGCATATTCACAGCTGAGCTCATTCAGCTGCTTGGCTTTAGCCTGGGGCTGAAGGTGGGCTGTAATTGTGGGAAGAGGCTTCAGTTAAAAATGAAGGTACAGACTCTGAGTTCCTCCTGACCAGAGGAGCCCAGGGATCAATGTCTGAAGCTCTCCAGCACTGGAACTCACTCTCCAGACAGCAAGCCGGTTAGTGACTGAGGTTAGCACCACAACCTATGCCTCTGCTCCTTAGTTGGCCCAAGCCACTGTGGCTGACCAGGCTTTAGCTGTGCTGCTGATCAAGCCAGTCCAGTTTTCAGGCCCTCAACCTCCCAGGCTCCTACCCCTCTTTAGGCAGGATAGTCCAAGGCTGATCCAGGTTCCCAGTCTCACCAGGTAGTGTGCTCCTGACAGAGTCCACCCTCTGCACCTGGACTCACCTACTATAGTAGAAGCTAGATCCTGTGGTGCATGTTTTTCTCTTGGTTTTTCTTTCTGGGGTTTAAAGATCAGATTTCTTTTAAGAGGTTTGTTTCATATCATATATGATGGAAGATCAGGAGACTTTTAGAACCGTGCCTGTCTTCTCTCCTCCATCTTGGTCAGAAGTCATCTAGTTTGTTTATAATGATGTTCTTCACCACTTCCTTGATTATAAACTGCTTCTCTTTTCATAAATCTGACAGGTAAACTTTTGCTTGTTCTCCTAGTTTGCTTATAATTTTGTCTTTTATGTCTTAATCCTGTACCTTGAACACTGTAATTAGTAGAGTACTTATTGATCTTATCTTGATATAGGGTATGTAATGTTGGTTTTATCCAAGTGTCTGCCATGCTAACTTCTGATTTTCCCAACAGTTCTTTATTGAAGAGAGAGTTTTTATCTCAGAAGCTACACTCTTTGGGTTAATCAAGCAGTGGATTACTATAATCATTTCCTGCTATCTCTTTTGCACCTATTTCTTAATCAATACAACACAGTTTTGATAACTGATGATTTATACTATAATTTTGCATTTGGTAAGGGCTAAGCCACTTCATTGAGATTTAATGATGAAGTTGTTCCTAGACTCCAAGCTTATCAAGTAAGAGAATGTCATAATCAGACACTGATCTTCACTTTCTCACTTAAGAGGGATTAAGAATAAACTTCATGCAGGTAGTGAGTCAATTTCAGGACTATTTTTATAGTCCAGATGATCAGTAAGGCAGGACTGGATTTTGGTGGTAGCTTTCTGGTTAACCTACAAGTGAAGATGTGAGAAACATTGAAACAGCACTTAAGGAATTTTTTAACTGATGGATATGTGGAAGTGGGGTGAGGGAAATTGGTGAATAGAAGATGACACTGAAGTTGTGAGAAACTGGGTTTCCAGGAGGATAGTGGTGCCATTGACAGTTAAATACAATTTTTGAAGATCCTTTTCTCCCAATTAGAGGAAATAAAAAGTTAGTTTAAGTGACATATTGTAATGATAGTTCAATTGTAGAAAATAATCCCTTTGCACCACTGAAAATGAAGGCGGGGGAGGAGTGAGGAGACAGGGCTCTTACCATTAATTTTCCTTTGCCCTAAAGTACAGAGTTTGCCCTTTTGGCAATATCTGGTTTCAATATGTGATGATCTGGGGTGGGGAAAGACAGGGGAAATAGAATCAGGATATTTTATGACATTTGTTTAGAGGGGCTAATGTCTTTCACAGAAGAGAGGAGAAGACTATAGAATATGGGAAGGAGATCAACAAAGAAGACATGTTCATATTGGAAAAAGGTCCCCATGCTTGCCTATTCAAAAATAACTTGGGCTGTGAACTCTCTTATTACCTTCAGATAAATATTGGCTCCCTGTGAGTTGTCAGATCCTTTCCAAACCTCCTACATTGTAAACTGCTTATGTAGTAGATGGAATGAAAGCCTCAGAATAAAAAAAATGGGTTCAAATTCTTCCTGAGACATCTACTAGATGTATAACATCGACAAATCATTTGATCTCTTTGGGTCTGTTTGATCTTCTATAAAATGAGTGGACTGGGCTTAGAGGTCATTCCAGCTCTAAATCTCTGAAATTAAAGGGGTAGTTATTGACACCATTGCTATACAACCTTCATATAAATTTTGTAATGTACTCTAACTCAAGCATCTTGATTAGCAACTTATTTTATATATTAATTAGAATAGAATTATTGACCTCTTCATGCATCAGACAAATATAACCTCTTTATACCAAAGTTTATCATTAACTTTCCTGTCATTTTTAGTGCATATATCCTCTATCACAATTGCATTCCCTGCTTTTTTATAAAGAAACCATGTTATTTCAACAAATATAGATTATCTACTCTGTAGAAAGAATAGTGCTAGATACTAGATAAAAAAAGGAAAAGTCCCTATATAGAAGAAATTTATCATCTAGAAGTTATGTACATGTAGAAGATACAAAGTATCTATTAAGAATTATTCAAAAATTGAATAAGATACAGGTCAGAATTTTTACAGATATTTGGAAGGGAGACAGTACTTTCAGGTAAGGAAAGAAATAAGTGTCCATGGAATTAATAGAAACATAATCTCAGTCTTGGAAGAGATTCAAAAAGATCATTAAATCTACATTTGAACAGATATTTCTTCTATGATAGTCCATTCAACCCATGCTTATAAGTTGTGTTCCAAGTTTGCTATGTACTTAGTCTTCATCTTCTCATCCTAGATTTCCTAACTTCCCTCAAATTTCATCACAAAACAACATCTTCTACTTGAAATCAGTATTTTTTTGGATCCATCTCCCATTCCTTTGCATTCTAGTAACTTTTATTCCTCTGAACTTGAGTTTGAATTTTATATATTTCTGGGCATAGACATTTTTTCAAAATAAATTTAACTTCTTTAGAATAAATATAGATTTCATTTTTGGTATTTCCTAAACTCCAAAACAATGGTGCATAACTATCACTCAAATGTTTGCTAATTGCTTTCTAAACATCCAATTACTTTTATGGAAAGGTTAAAACCTCAGAACTTGGGGCAGCTAGGTGGCCTAGTGGATAAAGAATCAGCCTTGGTGTCAGGAGTACCTAGGTTCAAATCTGGTCTCAGACACTTACTAATTACCTAGCTGTGTGGGCTTGGGCAAGACACTTAACCCTATTTGCCTTGCAAAAACCTAAAAAAACCTCAGAACTCAAAGTAGTATTTTCTTATTGCAGCAGTATAAGATTTTCTCCAATTACACATGTTTCAGTCTATTCAACTCTTGTTTCTTTCTCTGTATGTGCTAAATGATAAACATTTTCCCATTCTTTTCTTTCCCATAAGGATACTGGTCAAGCACAAAAGCTGTTCATATCTTTGACAAATCACTGATTTCTTTTTAATATACACATACACATATATATGTATGTGTAAATATGTATACACATATATTTTTTATTTATTGTATTATTCCCGAGAATTTTTTTCAAGTTCCTTATTTTATTGGATGTTCCTCAAAAAAAAGCCAAAATCTGCTTTTCTGATTTCTTTCTTTTCTCCTCCATCCACCTGCAAATGAGCCTTTGAGGAATGAAAAGAATTTCAATGGCATTGTTATTCATTAGAATTTTTCTTAAACTGTGGTGTTTTCCAAAATTTTCCTAAGGCCAAATTAATTATTTTTGCAAACTCTTTGAGGTCAAGAGTTGCATAAGTTTTAACCTTTATATCACCACATGCTATTAGAAAGAGTTTAGCAAATATTTATTAAAATAAATTGGAATGAATGGAGGAAAGCAATTGGCACAGAGAAGAACACAATCATGATTTGATTTTTGGGTCCTTAACAAGATCCTTAGAGTAGCCAGGAAAGTTTATTTATTAATACAAACCTCCTCTGCTATTGGTTTTACCCAGGATCTTTAACACATACTTAAAAATAGCCTAGGAAGAAAAAGTATAGCTATAGTCTCCATAATCTATTTTAATTAGATGGCAAAGTTCAATTTAGATACATTAGTATTTATTTTAATCATTAATAAGAATTATCATCATCATTTCAACTTCAAGTTTGCATAGAAATGAAATTGTTTTTTAATCTCTGCTTTTTTTCCCCTTCTTTTGGCTAGTGCATGAAATCCTGCAGTTCTCTGTGAGTATAATGCTTTTTTGAAAGCCACTGTGGCTGAGAAATTATAGGCAAGTCTGATATAATCTATGTTATCATCATGCATCTGTCCCAGCAATACCCAATAAAAAATGAATCATGGTGACATTATGCAATCTTTTGATTGAAATGTTTTGCAAAATTATTGAGGTTCATATTCACAGTCATCTATTTCTAAACATTACTATATTAGTGATGGAATGCAGTAACAAATAACACAGAGGAAGGCATATTCCTGCTCTCACAGGAAGGTAAAATCACTTTGGGTAAAATTTAGAGGATTATTATTTTGACTTTTTGCCATTTGGTACTTTCTTTACATTTAACACAAACCCTTCAGTGTTTTGATATGATTGTAAATGAAAGGATGGACTGACCTTTTACCATTAATATTTGTCAACTCCATAATATTTTCTTTTATGAAAGTGAAAAATTTAAATATTTTTCCAATTTTAAAGTTTATGTAATTCATGGAAGACAATGGATTGAAGGAAATTTAATTTTCATATTTACTACCAATCCCTAGCATGTTTTACTCCCTATTAACATTGTGATGGAAAATGGTAGCAAATGACAATATTCTGATCTGATTTCTTGACATATTGGGTACTTTTATCTATTAGTAGATAATTTGATCATTTATACTTCATACTTCATTTTACCAACATTCTCTAGATTATGAAAAAGTAACTAAGAAAATATTAATATGGAAATCCCCAGATTTCCATAACAAAACATAATTTCATGATGCTTCCCCATTCATTCCAAAAGAAATATAGGGAAAATCAGAACCAAAAATAGATCTTGAAATGATAATAAAATAATTTTGAAAGATCATTTCATTTAAAAGTAATTTTTAATCAACTTAGTATCATCTACTATTTCCCTAATGGAATATTTGCATTAGTGTTTATATAAATACAAAAAAAACATAATGAACTCAGGCATTTTCCAGGCATAGTTTATATTTATTTGATATTTATCACAATGTATTTTTTGTTTTTCTTTTTTAATGTTTTTAAGACATAATCTATTACATATTATTTTTCTTCCTATGTGGACTGTGAACTTACCTCATGCAAACAATTTACTAGTAGCAAAATGAATATATCTAAGGACATCTAAACAAAAGTAACTAGTTTTAGAAATGTCCATTAGGCTATTACTTGTCCTTGTCTTTATAATAATAATGTCCTTCATTTTCAAATAAGACCATGACATAAGGGAGGTGATACCATGACAATCATGTGAATTGTATTTGAGAGAAGGGATGCTGTACTAAGTCACAGGTCTCACTTTCTTCTCCAGGGCCATCTCATTCCAGTGGATTGGATATTAATCAGGATTAAAGGAGATGGCACTGAATGCCGGGTAATCAGGGTAAGTGACTAGCCCAAGGTCAAATAGCTAAGTGTTAAGTATCTGAGGATGGATTTGAACTTCTACCTTCCTGATTTCAAGGCCAAGTGCTTTATCCACTGTGCCACCTAGCTGCCCATTTCCCTTCCCTTATTCCTATTGTAAATAGATGAGCAAGTATTGGTGGTGCAATGGTAATTAACAGAACCTGAGAGAGAAAAAAGATTTAGCAATGGGAAAGATGTTTAAATGTATCATAATATGAGATCATAAAGAGTAGAACAAAAAGTCAATTGAAGTAAAAATAGTCTGTAGAACCAATAGGAATTGTGAAGCAGTGTTGAAGTAATTATTTAAAGGTGAGGATGTTCTATAGAGCAAAGCATGTTCCTGTGTCTGGCAGGAGCAGCATTTGCCCTTAGTCAATGATGGACTGATTCAAAATTTCATAGTACCTTGCACACTGATGTTCTGCTATCCACAGTCCCTACTTGCTCATTTTTGTCAATATGATCATGACACAGGAAAATACAAATTCAAATGTGCTTATAAATGATACCTTTGAAGTCAAACAGCATTTTAAGTCTATCTACAACTCTGGAGTGATTTAATAGTTTGGCATTTGGGGATTTTCAGTTTCAGTTTTTAGAAAACAATACATTAAATAATACTTAAATAATTGTTTCATAAAGGAGTCAAATCCAGAGGAAATATATCAGAGTAGTTGTGATCTGTCTGGTACTGTGATCTTGCTTATCTGCCACTTCTGGCCTCTACACATTGCAAATTATATATCTGTTCTCCAAGTATGATTATAGGGTGCCTGAAATATGTCCTGAAGTACAATTTTCAGGGTTAACAATTTTTATGTTATGAAGTCAATGGTAAAGGTTAATCTATCAACCTGGTCTGATGTTTGAAAGCTTTTTTCCTGGAAATTTGAGGTTCAATTCATGCAACTTCCCATTCAACTTAATGAAAATTTAATAAATTTCTAACAGGATTCAGTGGTAAAAAGAATAAAACATAATTACACAGAAACAAATTTGTTAGAAAAGAGATTTAATGAATATTAACAAATAAATGGAGTTATTGAAATTTAAATCATATGGTTATCTTTTGTTCTCATATTGTTTTTTATTTTCAAATATATCCTATCTCCCAATTTTCCAGGGACTCATTCATTTAACAACAGCAGCAGCAGCAGCAGCAGCAATGACAGCAACATAAGAAATAATTTTTATAAAGTGTTCATTAGATTCTGGGAGTTGTTTTTTGAGGTTATTTTTTGTTTTAGTTTTCTTCTCCAGGATGGGGATAATACATTCCATAGTCAATCTAATACAGTTGTTCTAGCCTCTCAGTTGTAAACAGTCAGATTAACATTGTACAAACATATTTTAATAAACATGTTTAAAGATTACGGGATCTGATTCTGAGCAAAGAGAGTAGAAACAAGATAACAATATTATGCATCCACAATAACATTGTGAGATATAGACTTAGAATTGGAATTGTTGGGTCAAAGGGTATGAATATTTATATTGCTTTCTTGGAATAATTACAAAGTGATTTCCAGAATTCTTTGTGCAACATATATTAATGTCAACCCTTCCACACCTCTTCTATCACTGATTATGACTGTCTCTCAGTATCTTTGTCATATGATGTGCATGTATATATTTACACACACACACATATATAAACAGTAAAATCACACATTATTTTGATTTGAAATACTGTTTTAGGAGTACTTTGGAGAAATCTTTCATAAAGCTATGAAAGTTTGCAATTCATTAGAGAGCTTACATAGTTTTTTGTCTACTCATTCAATGGGAATTAGGTCTGGTTATTATACCTGTCTTACATATGTACATATACAATTCCACAAATGTGTGTATGTGTAATGAATATACATGTGAACACACACATATATAATGTATATATACAAATAGGTATATATATATATATATATATATATAAAATTACACAAATATTTTTATATTGATTTGTATATGTGTATTCAGAACCTTACCAGAGATATTTTATTCTAGTAACATTCCCTTTACATGATTTTATATATATATATGTATATATATATATATATATATATATATATATATATATATATATATTGACTTCCTCTATAATGCAGTAGGTTTAAGAGGGAGAGAGAATAGATTTATATGAATTTTTAAAAAATAGATGTATGAGAGGTACTGAAGATGTGATGTGTTGAATTCACTTTCAGATGAGGTAATTGTGCTAATAGTTTTGCTTAAATTAGCTATACTATAGGAAAACTTTTCAGGAAATTGGAGAGAGTAATATGAAAATATTGTAAAAATAAAAATAAGGTATGAAAATACCTTAAATTCCTTAAGATAAATATACATCTTTTGCTTACTTATTTGTTTAATAACTCTCCCCATTCTTTGGTGAGTAATATCTGATCTGATTATCTTTTAAATATTTTTAAAATTTATGAATTAGGTATGATATATATATATATATATATTCATTTATGTCAGTACTCATGCAAAGCAAACATATATATACAAATAGATAAAACATTTGTGGGCATGCATTTATATTCTTACAAATGTATATGCATGTGCATGTGTGTGAACACTAGAAGGCATAGACATTTTTGCCTTTTTTGTAGACAGTGCCTACTCTATAGTAGGTGAATAATTATTGTTTGTTGATTGATTTATTTACTATTGTGACATATGCTATGGGATGTTTTTCTTAGTCTATTTTTGCTAAATTGTTTTGCAGCATTTCTAGAAGTTCTTATTAATTAGAAAATCCTTGTTCAAGTAATTTTTTTCTGATTTATTGAAAATTGTGTTGATTTTCATTGTTTTTGATGATTGCATATAACCTAATTTTTTAAATTAAATTTATTAGTTTATTTTGACTTTTACAATTTTTCCCTTAACCTCTCTTCCTTTCCCCCACTCCCCAAGGCAGTCTGTTAGTCTTTACATTGCTTCCATGGTATACATTGTTCTAAGTTGAATGTGATGACAGAGAAAATATATACTTAAGGAAACAAATAAAGTATAAGAAATAGCAAAATTATATAATAAGATGATTTTTTTGTTTAAATTAAAGCTAATAGTATTTGGTCTTTGTTTAAACTCCACAATTTTTTAGATGGTATTCTCCATCACAGATACCCCCAAATTGTGCCTGACTGTTGCACCGATGGAATGAATAAGTCCATTAACTCAATGAAAAAGTTTTGATGATTACCATTTTATAATTTTCTTTGAAATTTTGAATGTTATTTATCAGTTTCCCTAAATTTTTCTTCAGATTCTAAACTATTTTGTTTTCAATATATGATTTTTAAAATTTATTCTGCCTTCTTACATAGATTATTGACATAGTAGTTTAATTGGTTTAGCTCTAAATTTGAAAGTTACATTAATATCATTTTGAAAAACAATTTATTCACCCAAACCATGATCAACTAATAACCTTCCAATTATTTTAACAATTTTGTATTTCAGTACATATAAACTCAAGGATATTTAGAAAAACATCTTATTTCATGCATGCTATTTCATTAGAAATTACTTTTAAGAAATGAGACTATAGTTTTGAATAACCCTTACAAGCACACACAAAATACGTTGAAATGGAATGAAATTATATTATAAATCACACATTTTCTATATAATGTTAAAAATATTTTAGGTAAGATTACCTACATTTTTATAAAAATAACTTTCATATCATTTATATAGTCTTTCCAATTTTGCCTCAATTAATTACCATACCATTTTCTGAAATGTCTATGATTTAAACTTTCATACAAATGTCTCAAGAAAAAAATATTCTGTATTGCAAGCTTTCAGACAGAGTTGACAGTTATTGTGGATTGATTAAGTTCTGCCAGACTCTTTAAAGAATATAAAATTGAATACCCATTTTATCCACAGGACCTATTATTTTCACCTTCTCTAAAACTTAAGTGATTTGTCTAATGGAAGAGGAACAAATTATTTTATCTCCCAAATTAAGTAGCTAATATCTAACTAAGGGATAATAGGAAATTCACAATTGCAATAGAATAAAGAATATTTGGGAGACATACTAATGCCTCATTGTAGATATATGGAAACATATAGATTGGAGAAGAGTTATGATGATTTTTGGATCATTCTTTTCTCATTTCAGGGTAGTAATGATGAATGTTAGAGGATTAGGGAACTATCATATCTTGGGTGCAAATTACAAATACAAAGGCTTCTAGTAGTGATATTTTTTTGCTAAAGAAACAGTTAATAAAAGGAACAATAGATTGCACCAACATTTCTTCCAAGATATTTAAAGGTACTAAGGAATATCAAGGAGCTTGGTGATGCAATTTTTTTGTTATGTTTTGTTATGGTTTTGGGTTTTTTTATTTTTGAGGTAAAGATTAGCATTTATTTGGTATTTAAAGAGATGGTATAGCAGGAAGTATTTTATTTGATTTATAGATAGCAACTGGTTAAATGTAAAAGTAATAAGAATGAGAGAGATGTGGGACAGTTAGGTGGCACAGTGAATAGAACACTGGCCCTGGAGTCAGGATGACCTGAGTTCAAATCTGGCCTCAGACATTTCATAATTGCCTGCCTGTGTGATCATAGACAAGTCACTTAACTCCATTGCCTTAAATTAAAAAAGAATAAAAAAAATTTTAAAGGAAAAATAAGACTATGTTGCTTAAAACAAAGGGGCAAAAAAGAATAAGAGAGGTGAGAAGACCCATAATCCTACATATGTTACTCTTGGGTCTCATTCTCTTTTTCTGCACTGTCTTGCATAATTGGGGGTATATTTGTTTGAATAATGGTATACGTGTTGGCCTTTGTATTGCATAAGATTGTTATTCTCATTTCCCTTTCTACCATCCCCTTTTCCATTTTTCACATAATTATCAGAATAAAACAAATAACAGTAATTTTAAGAAAGCAAACAGAACTCATCTAACCACGACCATTTGAAACACATCAACTCAACTTGTCCCCAGTTTCCATCTGTAAATAGGGCTGTAATCAATTGGACTGTGCTCTAAGAGTTTTTTTTTATTACAGAAATATACAAATGATTTTTACATGAAATCTCATTCCCTTGAAAGGAAAGGGCTCTATTTCTTTATTTCAGGAGCTCTAGTTCGAAAATCTATGTAGTTTGTCACACGTGATGATTTCTGATTGGAGCAAGTTGCCACAGTTTGCGCCTTCAGATGAAAGTTCTGTGGGTTCCTTTCACATCTTTAAGTAAAGAATATCTGAGGGGCTCACACAAACATTGTAAAGTGATATCAATAAGACTGTCTTATGATTATCTCGTAGTCACCTCCCCTAAGTTTAGAACATTAGAGGCAAACTATAACCACTGACTTCCCTTAGTGAGACCATCTAACTCCGCTTCTGTCTAATGACAAACTTTTTCTTCCTAAATTTTGGTATTCACCAAGACAATATTTTTGAATAGATTACTGAAGACTGAATTGTCTTTTTCACTACATTAAATTGATAAAAGTTCAAGATATTTTTATAATTTTTATTCTTCTGAGAGTAAACTAGAAGTAAAAACCAATTTTCTAACCAAACTTTCTTTAAATTTGGTATACTTTAAATTTAATTTTCTGTATGTAGATGGAATTGGAATGAAAAGAAGAGTCATCTTAGATATACCATTTACTTGATGTTCATTGACTTTCTTTTTATATTCATTTTATGATTAATTTACTTATTTTCATATTATTACAATAATCTTGTTGTTGTGAAAACAAACATAAACTCCCCTCCCCCCAAAATATAGAGAAACCTCAGGAGAAATTGAGTGGAAAAAAGTGTTCTTCAACATGTATTCACACTCCATTGGCTCTGTCTGGGATGAGTTGCTTTCTCTATTGTAAGTTCAACAGAGAAGTTTCTTCAATATATTTCCCACAGTTGCTATTACTAGCTGTGTTTCCCTCTATTCTATTCCATCCCACTCCCATTTATTCTATCATCTCTCTCCTTTCACCCTGTCCTTCCTTAGTACTGTGTTGTAGTTGTCTATCCTCTCCCCTGGTATTCCCCCTCTTCTATCACATAGCCCCCATTATTCCCCCCCATTCCCTTTTATCTCATCCCCTTCCTCTCATTTTTCTCTATAGTAAAATAGATTTCTGCATCCTATGGAGTATATATGTTATTTCTTCACTGAGTTATTTCTGATGAGAATGGAGGCTCACTCATCCCCCCTTGTCTCCCCCCTTACACTCATTGCAAAAACTATTTCTTGACTCTCTTGTGTGAAATGTCTTAGCCAATTTTACCTCTCCTTTCTCTTTCCCCAATACTTTCCTTTCTCACCCATTTACTCCATCTTTATACTATATTTATTCAATTATATTTAGCTCCCTCCTCTGCCTTGTCAATGTATACTCCTCCTGACTGCTCTTATATATGAGGTTTGTATGAGTTATCAGCATTTTCTTCCCATGCAGTAATACTCACTGTACAACATCATTAAATTCCTTATAATTAGTCATTCCCATCCACTCTCTCTGTCCTTCACCAGTGTCCTGTGCTTGGATATCAAACATTCTGTTCAACTCTGGTCACTCACCAGGAAAGTTTGAAAGTCCCTTGTTTCATAGAAAGTTCTTTTCCCCTGAAAAGGACGCTCAGTTTTTTCTGGGGGTAGTTGATTCTCAGTTGTAAACCAAGATCTTTTGCCTTCCAGAATATTGTATTCCAAGCCCTGTGAGACCTTAATGTAGACACTGTCAAATCTTGTGCAATCGTGACTGTTATGCCATGGTAGTTGAATCATTTTTTCTAGCAGCTTGAAGTATTTTCTCACTGACTTGAGGGTTTCTGAATTTGAGTATAATATTCCTGGGATTTTTTTTTGAGGGGAATCTTTTTCAGAAGGTAATTAGTAGATTCCTTCAATTTCTATTTTTCCATCTACTTCTAGCATCTCAGGGAAATTTTATTGGATTATTTCTTCAAAAATGAAGTCCAGCTATATCCCCTCCTGGGAGGAAGATTCTCATAATTCTTTGGAATTGTAACTCTATTAGAGAGAATATACTTAGCCAGAAGTGATGGACACTCATGACTTTTCTGTGACTCAGATAGAATGATTTAAAAGTAATACCTCCCCTGAGACAGACCTTCCTGGGAGGTGTTCTCCTAGCTTCTTTTTCTGGGTTTTGTTGATCAAATTTCTGTTAAGAGGTTTCTTTCACGCTGTTTCTAAAGGGAAAGAGGAGCACTTAACACAGTGCCTGTCTTCTCTCTGCCATTTTTGACCAGAAGTCCCAATTCTGCTTTATAAGGCATTCTTATCATTTGCCTTTTGGTCTGCTTTTTCCATTTGACCTAAACTGGTTTTTAACATGCTATTTTCTTCATCAATCTTTTGTATCTCCTTCATCAAGATGCTGACTTGGTTTTCATGTTTTATTTGTATTGCTCTCAGTTCTCTTCCCAGTTTTTCCTGTATGTCAATTGCTTTTCAAAGTCTTTTTTTCTGAGCTCTTCCATAGCCTGAGTACATTTCCTATTTCTCTTGAAGCCTTTGGATACAGCAGTTTGTTTTGTCTTCTTCTAATTGTGTATTTTGATCCTCCACAGGACCAAAGTAATTTTCTGTGGTCCGGTTGTTCTTTTTCTGTTGTTTGCTCATTTCCTCAATTTATGATCAATTTACTGCACTTCCAAACTTTTTTTGGGGGGGGGGTTTGAGATGCCCATCAGGCCCTAATTCCTTCATAGTCTTATGTGAGGCTCTGATTGCTCTCCTTGCCTTTGCTATGTTCTATGGGTGGCCACAAGCACTTCCCTCTGGCCTGGAGCTGTGAGGTGGGATGCATCTCTATGGAAGTAGAGGGGCCCAGACAGCAATCTTTTTTACAACATACATCTACATATATGTGTATGTAAAGGTCAATTATAGATAATAGGTATTGGAACCAAAAGAATAAGCAAGCTGATTTTACTCATAGACACATACAAAATCTATGCATGTGAATATTGTAGAAAGGTTTTCAATGTAAGAAAGAATGTTTCAACAATAAATCTTGATTTTATAGTGTTTTCTGAGAGCACCAAGTACATCAAAAGGTTAAATTACTTGTGCAGGGTCACAAGGTCAGAAGTAGCATTAAAAGTTATCTAGTCTATTTCAGACTGATTGTCTTTCCATTGCATCTTATCTCTCATCTATATTATTGTACGGTGACAACATATTGAAGATTTTATCAATGATAAACTATTTTAGCAGGGTGACAGTGTTGAACTTGGGTCAGGAACTTAAACCTTGTATCAGACACTTATTAGCTGTATGATAGGGAAAGTCATTAAATTTCCTCATTCTCAGGTTCCTCATTTATAAAACATTTATAAAGTCATTTGCCTTGCCAGGTTACTATGAGTATCACATGAGATAACATTTGAAGTACTTTGGAAATTTCAAACTAATATAGCAAGGATCTTATTAGTGTGATTAATGGAACTTCTGAAGTGGTTGAATGTATCTGAATTTACATTGTTAGAGGTATAATTATATAAAATCTGGATATTAATATTAACCCAATGAAAATAGATAGTATGTAAGAACATTCATTATTCACACTAATCGGGACCTAGCTAAAAACAGTTGCTCAGTATAGAAATTATTAAAGGTTTCTTCATGACCATACTATCTAATGCAGGAAAGAGTTTGAATAAATTTAGAAGCAATTAAATAAGAGTGCTTATGCATGTTTCTACTTCCTACTTCATTTAGGCATAATGTTTATGAGGTGAATTAATGAAACTGAAGGTTCCAAGAATACAGATCTCAGAATGTGTACAAACCTATTCATAGGGCTTGTGTTTGTGCATGACCAACTTAAATTCTATGTCACAATTACCAGAGGCATTAAAAAGTAAGTGGAAAATAAACTTTGCCTTAGATTTAATATAAAAACACCAGGTCAGAAAAGCCAACACAGATGTAGCAGTGTGCTTGCATATTTTGAATGGTTTCTTTATTGACTCCTATTCAAAGAAACATCTGTTTCATTTTCTGAACCAGTAAAAAAGTCTTCAAGGTCTAATAGACTACATACTGAGTTTATGGACTAAATTAGTTGAGATTTTATTCTACCCCTTTCTCATTTGAGAACATCTTTCCCATTAATCATGTTTTAATGAGACAAATCGGAAGACTGTTGTTGAAAACTTTATTCATATGTTCCTTAAGTTTTTAGTATATAAAACATTAATGAATGTTTTCCCTAATAAAGCAGTTTAAACAAAACAATAGAGAGGCAACACAAGGCAATAGTTAGTGAGTTTTCCTTAAATCTAAGAAGTTCTAGTTTGAGGTGGATCTCTGACACAGACTGAATGAATTACTCTAGGCTAGTCATGTTACTTCTCAGTTTCTCAGTGTTCTTTTTTAACTTAACTGAGTCCAGAGTCCTTACTTGAATCCTTAATCTTCTTAGACCTTCTTTATTTGCTTATTCAACTTTACTATTTGTTTTTAAACTAATATCAAATGGCTTTCATCATCATTTCTGGATTATATAGCTTGAGAACAATTAATGCTAGGCCTTCTTAATTTGGACTTTTTTCATTATTTCTTTTGAGATTCTTAAACTTCTGATCTACTATATTAATTGTGCTTTTCCTAGGTATAAGAATTAACTCCTTTTTATTTTAACTGACATAGTACTATCTGTGAGTAAATTTAGGGGGCATTATAATTTATATTTAATTGGTGGACTTGCCCAACCACAAACATTTTTTCAATGATTTTTTTTGTTTTTTATTTTTTTTTACAAGGCAATGGGATTAAGTGGCTTTCCCAAGGCCACACAGCTAGGTCATTATTAAGTGTTTGAGGCCAGATTTGAATTCAGGTACTCATGATGCCAGGGCTGGTGCTCTATCCACCACGACACCTAGCCTCCCTAGTATTATTTTTTAAAAGAAATTTTATATTAATGTAAATCCTGAGGGTCTTAAATGTAATTAGAAGTTTTTTTATGATTTTTCCTACATTATAGCAATACACTATCAAATGATTAATGCATTGCTTTGTATGACAATAGTCAGTAGACTTTCTGTGAAATGATTTGATTTGGTAAGTTCGTTTTCTGCATTTTGTTGTGAAAGAAACCTGGTTGTCACTGAGAAAATTTTAAGATGTTCTCTTCTCTTTTTTTTTTTTCAAAAATAGGGGATTTAACTGATTTTTTTGTATGTTGATGATTTAAAAGTAAAACTATCATGTACCTGCAAATGTAATTCCTCAGAAGGGTTAATTAACAAGAAATGAATGATTCTGACCAGTGTTCATAATATAGTGGCTTTACTCATGAAATCTGTTGCATTGTATGTGGTTTTTAGGTGTTTAATGACCCACAATTCTCAGATATACCACTTTATTGTACATATCAAAGCTGTGCACTGAAGTTAAGAGCCTCTTCTCATACTTAATCAGTAATTCTTGGCAGATTTCTTTAGAAGTAATTCTGCCTGGAATTTGCTCAAGTTTTATGGGAATGAAGTTGGCTCTGCATTTCTTTCTATATAAGGAAATATATTTCCCAATTTTTAGAGGAAAAATTTTTACAGAATATAATGGTGTCACATACTTCACCAGGACTAGCAAACTGGTATAGAGGCACTGGTTGTCCTTGTTAGTGTTGATAGTCAAATCCAAATGATTTGTGAAAGCTGAAAATATAGCATCCTCAAATAGCTTACTCCCTTGAGGAACAAAATCTCCATCATTGGGTATCTAATGCGATAAGGGACCATATATAGAAGACCTCTGTAGATGACTAATTTAAAAGTATATGGGGGTGGCTTTGGGCAAGATGGTGGAGAGAAGACAGGCACTATGTTAAGTGCTCATCATTCCCTAACAACAACATGAAAAAATCCTCTTAAAAGAAATTTGATTAACAATACCCAGAAAGAGAAACTAAGAGAAGAACAACTACCAAGGGTCTGTCTCAGGGCACTGTGGGTGAACCAGGAGCCAAGAGAAAAGAGTCAGCTTGGGCACAGAAGCTGGGGAAAGCCAGAGGACCTGTGTTAGCCATAGAGACTTTGGTGAGTGGTGGGTGCAAGATCCAATTTCGGCTGCGAACTCTTTGGCCTGCTGGAGAGAAGCTATGGGTGGATAAGTTCCAGTAAAAGTTTCAGAGCATGCCTGGAGACAGTTGGGCCTGGGACTTGAACTCTATACTTTCAGCAGAGTCCTTTGCCCACGACAAACAATAAACAACCCCCTACCCCCCAGACTCAGGTGTGGGCAATAGAATTCACTCAACTGAAGGAAATTAACTCCCTCCCATCAGGGCTCAGCATATTATTCAAGGTCAACTCAGACCCTGCTGCTGAGGGCCCCAAACACTCTAGTGAAAGCAACCAGCACCCCCTACTGGACAGCCATTGGAAGAAGAAATAGATTCTAACCCAGAGAGATCTGGCACTTCTGAAGAGACTATGAATTGGTCTTCAGACCAGAAAGACTTCTTTGAAGAAATGAGGAAGGCATTTAAAAATCAAATGCAAAAATTAGGAAGAGAACTCAAGAGACAATTAACACCTTGCAACAAGAATATAAATCCTTTGAAAATACAAATGGACAAATACAAAATGAGAATAACTCTTTCAGATCTTCAATTAGGGAAATGCATAAAGAAAATAATTTTCTCAAAACTACACTTTGGCAAATGGAAAATGCCTTCAAAAATAGAATTGACTAACAGGAAAAGGAGAATCAAAAAATAAATGAAGAAAGTTGTTCTTCACTAAAATAAAAGAATGGAATTGGTGAAAACTAATGACTTCATGAAACAATAACATTCTTTTAAGCAAAACCAAAAGATCAAAAAAATAGAAATACATGTAAAATACCTCATCAGCAAAAGCACTGACCTTGAGAACAGATCAAGAAGGGACAACCTGAGAATTATAGGCAATCCTGAAAGCATTGAAGAGAAAAAAGCCTGGACTTAATATTACAGGATTTAGTGATGGAAAATTGCCATGGTATCATGGAACCAGAGGGCAAAATATTTATTGAAAGAATACATCAGTCCCCTCTGGAAAGTTATCCTAAAATGAAAACACCAAGGAATGTTGTGACCAAATTCCAGAAGTATCAGATACAATGAAAAAACCTACAAGCAGCCAGAAAGAAACAAATTAAATACCAAGGAGCCACAATAGGGATTACACAGGATCTGGCCACATCAACATTAAGGGTGCGAAGGGCCTGGAAAGAGATATTCCAAAGAGCAAGGGAGCTTGGAATGCAGCCAAGAATCTACTACCTGGCAAAGCTGAGCTTTGTCTTCTAGGAGAAAAGATGAACATTTAATGAAATGGGAGACTTCCAAAATTTCCTGATGAAAAGACCAGAACTAAATAGAAAAATAAGAAAAGGTTAGAAAAAGTAAAGAAAAATCCTGCTATCCAATAAGATGAAACTGGCTATATACCCACCTGGGAGAAAAAGTATGATAACTCTTGAGAATTGCAACACTATTAGAAAGAGCATACTCAGCTAGAAGTGATGGACACTCATAACTTTTCTGTGACTCAGATACAGTGATTTAAAAATAACTACTTAAAATGGGGGACAGTAAGGAGATGGGAGGATAGAGGAGACTGAATAGGATAAATCCCATTACATCAAGAGGTACAAAAAATGTATTGTAAGAGAGGGGAAGAAGGGAGGAGGTGAGAACCACCTGAATCTTCATCTCATCAGATTTGGCTTAAAGTTAGTTTAGACACACTCACTTAAGTAGAGAAACTAATCTTATCTTTCAAGCATTAAAAAGGAGGGAAAGGGGGGGACAGGGAGGGAGAAAAAAGGGGAACTAACAAAAGGAAGTGAAGAAGGGGGAAAGGGAAAGGGGGAAAATGGGGGAGGGGATTGATATAGAAGGGCAAACATACTGAAGGAGGCAATAATCAGAAACAAAACACTGGGGAATAGGGATAAAGGGAAAAAAAAACAAACACAAGGAAGATAGCATGGAGGGCAATAAAGAGTTAGTAATGATAACTTTGAATGTGAATGGGATGGAATCTCCCTTAAAATATAAGTGAATACCAGAGTGGATTAAACCCAAAGGTAAAAGGTTATAGCAAAATATATTTTGCTTCAGTGGAAGTGAAAAAAGCAGGGGTAGCCATCCTTATCTCACACAAAGCTGCTGCAAAAATAGATATAGATAGTGATAAGAGATATAAGAAATGAAACTATGTCCTCATAAAATGTACCAGAGACAGTAAAGTTATTTCAATACTAAATGTGTATATACCCAATGGTACAACATCCAATTAATAGACGAAAACTTCAAAATCCTACAGGAAGACATAGACAGCAAAGTTCTACTAGTAGGAGACCTCAACCTCCCACTCCCAGATTTATATAAATCTAATCATAAAATAAAAAGGAAGGAAGTTAAAGGAGGTAAATAGATTGTAAGAAAAACAAGACATGGTAGATCTGTGGAGGAAATTAAATGGGAATAGAAAGGAATGTACTATTTTTTTCCTGCAGTACATTGCACTTTCACAACAATTGAACATGTAAATCCTGAGGGTCTTAAATATAATTAGAAATTTTTATAATTTTATAAATTATTAGGCATAGAAGCCTAATGATCATTTGCAGAAAGGCAGAAATAGTGAATATATCTTTCTCAGATTGTAATGCAATAAAAATCATATGCAATATTGGTCCAGGGAGATATAGACCCAGAATTAATTGGAAACTAAATAACCTCATTTTAAAAAATGATTGGATCAAGCAACAACTTACAGAACAAATTAATTATTTCATCTTAGATAATGACAATAATTATACAACATGCCAAAAACTTTGGGATATACTCAAGGCAGATGTAAGCAGGCATATTCTATCTTTAAATGCTTACATGAATAAATTCAAGAAAGAAGAATCAATGAACTAAATATGCAACTAAGTAAATTAGAGAAAAATGCAAATTAAAAACCCAAATGAAATACCAAATTAGAAATTCTAAAAATTAAATGGGAAATTAATAAAATCAAAAGCAAGAAAACAATTGGACTAAAAAATAAAACACTAGCTGGTTTTAAGAAAAAAAAACCAATAAAATTAGCAAACCTCTGCCCTATTTAATTAAAAAAAGCCAGAAGAAAAGCAAATTGCTGGTCTCATAAATGATGATGTGAACTCACCAGCAATGAGGAGGAAATTAAAAAAAAATAACTTGGAATTATATTGCCCAACTCTATGCCAATAAATTTGACAATGTAAGTGAAATGAATGAACATTTACAAAAAGTATAAGTTGCCTGGATTAAATTTAGAGGAAATTTAAAACCTAATTAACCATATCTCAGAAAAAGAAATTCTACATGCCATTATTGAACTCCCTAAGAAAAAATCTCCAGTTGCCAGATGGATTCACAAGTGAATTCTATCAAATATTCAAGATGAGGACTGAATTCTGCCTGACTCTTTCTATGACACAAAAATTGTGCTGATACTTAAACCAGAAAGAGTTAAAAAAGAGAATGAAAAATACAGACCTATCTCCCTGATAAATATAGATTCAAAAGTCTTATATAAAACCTTAGCAAAATGACTACAAGTTATCACTAGGATAATGCATTATGATCAGGGAGGATTTATCCCACGAATGCAGGGTTGGTTCAATATTAGAAAAACTGTTAATATAATTAATTATAACAATAACAAACCTATCAGAAATCATATGATCATATCAATAGATGCTGAAAAAACTTTATTCTAATATTTATTTATTCTCTTTTTGTACAAATAATGTTTTTTATACATTAATAAAATATTTTTGTTTAAGAGTAAATAGAATACCCCTCCCCCCACAAAATATAGACTTGCTTGAGTGATAAAGTAAAGGGGAGAGAAAAATAAAATTAAAATTAAGAAAAAATGTTTTTAAATAGTAGTAATAATTGTAGGTATGGCCAGGTGGCGCAATGGATGGAGCCCTAGCCCTGGAGCCAGTAGCACCTGAGCTCATATCCAGCCCCATACACCCAGCAATCACTTAGCCCTGTGACATGCAAGCCTCCCCACCCCATTGACCTGCAAAAACCAAAAAAAAGAAAAAAAAAGACCCAAAATAAAATAAAATGGTAATAATAGTAGGGGTGGATGGGTGGCATACAGAGCATTGGCCCTTGAGCCAGGAGCACCGGGATCCAAATCCGGCCTCAGACACCCAAAGATCACCCTGCTATGTGGCTCCAGGTAGGCCACCAAGCTCCATTTGCCCTGTACCCCCCCCAAATAATAATGAAAAATGTGCTTCAGTCTTTGTTCCCACACCAACAACTCTGTTCCAGGTGGATCACATTCTTTATGGTAAGTCCATTGCAAAAGTTACTTCCATATTTTTCCACCGTTGCTATTGCTGATCGCAACTCCCTCTTTTTGTATTTCTCCACTACCATGTACTATATTTTCTCTCTCCTTTCACTCTGACTCTGCTGTAGGGTATCTGAGTGGCACAGCAGACAGATAACCCGGCCCTGGGGCCAAGATGCCCTGAGCCACACCTTAAGCCTAGCATCCACCTGGCCTGATGGTTCCAGACATTCCATCCAATCCCGGCCCCTTGCAAGAAGTCAAAAGGAAAATGTTTTATATCTGACCACTCTCCCTCCATGGTCCATCCTCTCCTCCATCACTCACATCCCCCTTCCATCTGTCCCCCCTTTTCTTTTTACTCCAGATGTCTATACCCCATTGTGTATATATGCTGTTTCCTCTCCTAACCACCTCTGATGAGTGAAGTTTCCCTCATTCCCCGTTGCCTTACCCCCTTCCATATCGTTGTAATAGCTCATTGTAATAAAGAAAAAACTTATTACATGAGGTATCTTGGCCTATTCCCCCCTCTCCTTTTTCTTTCTCCAATTACATTTCCCTTTTTATCTATTGACTTGATTTTTACACCATATTTTATCTTCAAAGTCAGCTTTCTCCTGTGCTTCAACTATAAAAGCTCCCTCTATCTGCTCTATTAACTGAGAAAGTTCATGTGAGTATTATCAGTGTCATTTTTCTTCACAGGTTACATGCAGTTCATCATCATTAAGTCCCTCATACTTCCCCCTCTCCTTCAATCTCCATGCTTCACCTGAGTCCTGTATCTGAAGATCAAACCTTCTGTTCAGCTCTGGCCATTCTAACAGGAACATTTGAAATTCCCTTGGTTCATTGAAAGTCCATCTTTTTCCCTGGAAGAAGACATTCAGCCTTGCTGGGTAGTTTATTCTAGGATCCATTCTAAGCTCTTTTGACTTCTGGTATATTATTCCAAGCCCTACAGGCTTCCAATGTAATTGCTGCTAAGTCCTGTGTGATCCTGACTGCAGCTCCACGATATTTGAACTGTGTCCTTCTGGCTGCTTGTAATATTTTCTCTTTGACTTGGAAGTTCTGGAACTTGGCTACAATATTCCTAGGGGTTTGTTTTGGGGGGATCTCTTTCTCAAGGGGGACCAGTGTATTCTCTCCATTTCTATTTTGCCCTCTGCTTCTACAATATCAGGGCAATTTTCCTGTAGTAATTCTTTGGAAATGATGTCAAGGCTTTTTTCCTGATCATGACTTTCAGGTATTCCAATAATTTTTAAATTATCTTTCCTAAGTCTGTTTTCCATATCAGTTGTTTTTTCAATGAGATGTTTCACATTTTCTTCTACTTTTTAATTTTTTTGATTTTGAAGTAATGAATCCTGGTTTCTCATAAATTCATCAATCTCCCTGTGTTCCATTCTTTGTCTGAAAGATTTGTTCTCCTTAGAGAGTTTTCTTATCTCTTTTTCCATCTGGCCAATTTTGCTTCTTAAAGCATTCTTCTCCTCCATAACTTTTTGAACTGTTTTATGCATTTGACCTAAGCTGGTTTTTAGCATGCTATTTTCTTCAGCATTTTTTATTGTATTTCCTTGACTAGGCTGCTGACTTCATTTTCATGTTTTTTCCTGCATCTCTCTCATTTCTTTTCCCATTTTTCCTTCTAACTCCCTCATTTTATTTTCAAAGTCTTTTTTCTGCTCTGTCATAGCCTGAGCCCAATTTCTGTTTTTCTTGGATTCTTTAGATGCAGGAGCTTGTGCTTCCTCATTTTCAGACTGAGTATTTTGATCCTTCTTGGGCTCATATGCAAAATATTTCTCAATAGTTCTTCTTATTTCTCTGTATGCTCATTTTCCTAGCCTGAACATGGTTTTGGGGTGTTCCTGAGCTTTTGGTACACTCCCACAAGGGTCTCAGTGTGTGAGGCTCTGTCCTCCTCCTGGGCAGTGAATGACCATATGTGCCTCCTCTGCCAGGGGCTGAGGTGGAGTGGGCCCCTGCTCTTCTATGGGGTGGCATAGACTGATCAGGATCTGAATGTGGTCAGAGCCCCAGAGTCCTGTTCCAGGGACAGTGCTAGGCAGTCTCTCTCTTCACTCCCCTCCCTAAGTTCAATGGGCTCATGCCATGGGGGCTGCTGCTTACGGGCTCCACCTGCTTCTGTTCCTGCATCTGGGCTGCCAAGACTACCTTGCTAGCTGTGTGCCCTGAGGGCTGGGCTTCACATGCTCCCTCTGGCAGAGGTTACCCCGCTGTTCCCCCATTTTGTGCCTGGTGCTCCCTGGGGCATAGCTCAGGAGACTCCCCTGCTGCTGTGAGCTGTGGCTACCAGAGCCCTGGGGATGCCTCCCGGAGTCTGACGTTCTTTTGCTCTGGGGAGCCCCCCTCTGGTAGGCTGCCCCTCTGACCCCAGGGAGCAGAGCCTTTCTGCTCTTTGCCATTGTTTCCCTCTGTGGGTTCTGTCTCTAGAAACTTTAGTTTGAGTCCTTAGTTTCAAAGATTTATGAGAGAGCTTCTAAGAGACATTGCTCTCTTGTCGCCATCTTGGCTCTGCCCACTGAAAAAACTTTTTAACAAAATTTAGCACCCATTCCTACTAAAAACACCAGAGAGTATATTAATAACTGGATTGTTCCTCAGAATAATAAGCAGTATCTATCTAAAATCTTCAACAAGCATTATATGCAATGCAGATGGGCTAGAGGCATTACCAATAAGATCAATGGTGAAACAAAGATGCCCATTTATCACCACTACTATTCAATATTGTATTAGAAATTTCAGCAATAAGAGAGGAAAAAGAAATTAAAGGAATTAGAATTGAGAAGGAACACACAAAACTCTCAATCTTTGTAGATGACATGATGGTATGCCTAGAGAACCCCAAATAATCATCTACAAAACTACTAGAAATAATTAACAACTTATAGCAAAGTAGAAGGATATAAAATAAACCCTCATAAATCCTCAAAATTTCAATATATGATAGAGCAGAATGGCCTAGAAAGAACCCATTCAAAGTAACCTCAGACAATATAAAATACCTGGGAGTATAGCTGCCAAGGCAGACTCAAAAACTTTTTGAAAACACTTATAAAACACTTCTCACATAAATAAAATCAGACGTAAATAACTGGGCAAAAATCAATTGCTCATGGATAAGTCAAGGCAATATAATAAAGATGACAATTCTACCAAACTAAACTACTTGTTTAGTGCTATACCAATAAAAATTTACATTAATTTGTACCAAAAGTTGTAAATAAATTTATATGGAGAAACAAAAAGTAAAGAATTTCCAGGAATTCAATGAAAAAAGGGCACAAAAGGTGGCTTAGCCTTACCAAATCTAAAATTGTATTATAAAGCATCAGTCATAAAAACTGACTGGTATGGTGTAACAAAAAAACTATTGGATCTTTGGAATAGACTAGGTGCAACAGCAGGAAATGATTATAGTAACTTGCTGTTTGATAAATCCAAAAAGTCCAGCTATTGGGATAAAAACCTCTCTCTTCATTAAAAACTTGTGAAAATTGGAAGTTATTATGGAAGAAAATTATATTAGACCAACATCTCACACTATACCAAGATAAGATCCAAGTGTATACAGGATTTGGCCATAAAAATACAATATTATAAGCAAACTAGAAGAACAAGGAGCAGTTTACCTATAACATCTATGAAAAGGAAAGCAGTTTATGACCAAGTAAGATATGGAGAACATCATTAAAAACAAACTAGATAATTTTTGATTATGTTAAATTAAAAAAAGCTTTTGCACAGGCAAAACCACAAGCAAGATCAAAATAAATGTAGTAAATTTGAAAATGATTTTTCAAATATTATTCCTAACAAAGGACTCATTTCTAAAATATAAAGAGAACTGATACAAATTTTCAAAAAAAGAAGGCATAACCCAATTGACAACTGGTCAAAGGATATGCAAAGGTAATTTACAATTCAGAAAATCAAATCGATCCATAGTCATATGAAAAATTGCTCTTAATCATTGTTTATTACAGAAATGCAAATTAATGCTTCTCTGAGATATCAACTCACACATCTCAGACTGGCCAATATGATCAGAAAGGACAGTAATGAATGTTGAAAGGGATGTGGGAAATCTGGGACACTAATCCATTGTTGGTGGAGCTGTGAACTCATACAACCTTTCTGTAGAGCATTTTTGAACCTCCCCCAAAGGGCAACAAAAATGTGCATCCACTTTAATCCAGCAATACCATTGCTGGGTCTATACCCTGAAGAGATGATGAAAAAGGGTAAAGACATCACTTGTACAAAAACTTTCATAGCCTCTCTGTTCGTGGTATCAAAGAAATGGAAATTAATTGAATGTCCTTCAATTGGGGAATGGTTTAACAACTGTGGTATATGTAGGTCATGGGACATTATTGTTCTATTAGAAACCAGGAGGTATGGGAATTCAGGGAAGCCTGGAAGGATTTGCATGAGTAGAACCAGAAAAACATTGTACAACCTAACAGCAACATGGGGGTGATGATCAAACTTGATGGACTTTCTCATTCCATCAGCACAACAATCAGGGACAATTTTGGGCTATCTGTATCCAGAGAAAGAATTGTGGAGTTTGAACAAAGACCAAAGACTATTACCTTCAATTTAGGGAAAAAAACCTCTTATCTTATTATGTGATTTTGCTATCTCTTCTACTTTATTTTTCTTTCTTAAGTATATGATTTCTCTCTCATCACATTCAATTGAGATCAATGTATACCATGGAACCAAAGTAAAGACTAACAGAATGACTTCTGTGGGGGGTGGGTGGAAGGAAGCAAAAATGGTGGGAAAATTGTAAAACTCAAAATTAATAAAATCTTTCTAAAAATTATATATGGAAGTTAATTTCATTTAAATACATTCATCAGTTACAACAGTCTGAGAGCAGTAATCTGTGAATATGGGTTTCAGTTAGAGAGATCCCTTCTTGAGTGAAGAGTTTAATAGAATGTATGTCTTATGAGATTTATCTCACTGTATTAAGGGACAGGTCATTTCACCTCTAGGTTGCTGTTTTTCATCTGTAACATGAGATAGGTGACCTAGAGCATCTCTAAGTTTCCTTCCAATTGAAATTTTCTGAATCTATATTTTTGGTAAGGAGAGATGAAGAGAGAGTATAGAAATCAATGAACTGTACCTTAAAATGAAACATTTCAAACCATCAGTGAGCATTATATGAAATGGGGATAATCTAAAAGCATTCCCAATAAGATTAGGGGTGAAACAAGAATGCCATTTATCACCAATATTATTCAATACTGTATTAGAAATATTAGCTTTAGCTATAAGAGAAGAAAAAGAAATTGAAAGAATTAGAATCTGTAATGAAGAAACAAGACTCTCATTCTTTGCAGATGATATGGTATACCTAGAGAACCATAGAAAATTATCTACAGATTACTGGAACAATTTGACAACTTTTAAAATCCATTAGAATCATGTATAGTATATATACATATACATCTCATTCTGTATTCTGAGTTTTTTGTGTTTTTCATTTTTTTCTTCTAAATCAGAAGACAGGTAGCACAATTCATCACTAATCTTCTGGAATCCTGATGACTCATTAGTTTGAAAAGAATTTGACCCAAATATTAAACCAAACTCATTCATACATTCATCAGTTTATGGGGAACTCCTAAAATCCCCATTCTTTTTCACTTCAATAAAGTATCTTTAGACATTTTTACATCATGTTTTCCTTAGGACTAGTCTCTTCTTTAATGTACTCTCCCTATCATTTTTTTCCTTTCCACTTTCCCCCTTCCCTTCTTCCTAAGCAAATCTCAGTAAGTGAAATATGTCCCCAGCCTCACTATCTATATGTATGTATTTATATGCGTGTGTGCATGTTCTTTATTCTTTTCACTAATTCAGCTGAAAGTAATATCTTGATGCCAGTTCCTTCCTTTTTTTGTATAAATGTCAACTTGACAATAATTTTCCCTAATATCCCTCCTCATACTCCACATACTCCCCAAACTAGTATATTACTCCTTCCTTTTCTTTATGTTATTTGATTAAGGTCATCAAGAATTTACAAAAGCAGTGCTTTTGCAATTAGACTATGTATGAACTCTCATGATAGGATTCAGATGGGGATATATATATATATATATATATATATATATATATATATATACCTCATATGAATATAAGAAATTTATCTTTATTTCTTTATCATTGCTTATTCATGTTCATTTTTGTTTGTTTCTCTTTACTCATTTGTTTGAACTTCAGAATTTTACTGCAGCTCTAGTTTTTTTTCATTAAGAATGCTTAGAAGTACTCTTTTTAAAAAAAATCCATTTTTCCCCTTTGGCATTATGCTGAGTTTTGCTTAAGTTATTTTTGGCTGAGTCCATATCCTTTCTTTCCTGGAATATCACATTCCAATATTTCTGCACTTTTTACATGGTGACTTTTAAATCATGCATAATTCTGAGTGTGGCCCCTGGATACTTGCATCTCTGCATGTTTCTAGTAATTTTTTAACTAGCAAGTCTGGATTTTGACTTTGAAGTTTTCTTTTGAGGTCTTCTTTCTTTGACTGGGGAAATTTTTTTCTTTTTCTACTTTGTCCTTTGGCTCTAAAATATCTGTGCAATGATCTAATAAGATTTTTTGAAATAGACTTACTTGTTTTGGCATCCTATTC
This sequence comes from Macrotis lagotis, assembly GCF_037893015.1. Taxonomy (NCBI): domain Eukaryota; kingdom Metazoa; phylum Chordata; class Mammalia; order Peramelemorphia; family Peramelidae; genus Macrotis; species Macrotis lagotis. The sequence continues at coordinate 233,410,113 of NC_133666.1, read as the reverse complement.
AGACCACCTAATGATTTTTATTTTTTTTTCTTTTTGATCTCTTTTCTAGGTTGGTTGTTTTGCTTGAGTAACCTTATATTTTCTTCTTTTTTCAGACTTTTCACTTTATTTTAATGCTTCTTATTACCTCATCAATTAAATGATTTAATTTTGTACAGTCAAAGTTTGAGGGAATTTACTGCTTGGGGAAGGTTTTGTGATAAGCTAATAGCTTCCTTTCCAGTTCTCTATTCTATTACTCTCATTTCTTTTTCATTTCCTTCTCAATCATTATAATTTCATTTATTAAAAAAAATTCTTATTCTCATTTTTCCTTTCTTCTAGGAATTCTAATTGAGTTTATATCTGTAAAGCAAATCCAGCTACTTTGAACTGGCTATTTCTTCCACGTAGTTCTTTTAGCTTGATGCCTATGCACTGGCTGTCCAATTTGCCAGAAATGCTCTCCTTCATAATCCCCGCATTCCAACTCCCTCACATTAAATTTGAGGAAGTTGTGGTACTGGAAAGTTAAGCTGATTTATACAGTTCTCACAGTTTTCAATAATCAAATGTAGAACATGAGCCCAAATCATCTCACTACAGAGTTAATGTTTTCTCACTGAAGTATATTGCCTTCCTGTTATGGTTTGTCTTCCTAATCCAGGTAGAAAAATTCTTAGTTCTCTGACATCTGGGCAAAGACCAAAGGTGTTCTCTTTGGTGTTTCTGCCTAGAGGAGGTGTTCCCAAGTAGAGGAGGTGTTCCTAAGTAGAAGGGTGTTCCCAAGTAGAACTCTACTTGAATACTATTGCCTCTTTCAAATTCTTTTCCTTCTGTCATGTGACAATCTCATCAATTAATACACATACTGTTCATATCTGTCACCCAATAGAAATCCAGATAGCTACTATTTATTTTCTTCCTAAGACTTGATTGGTTTTAAAATTTTCATCCTTATGCACATGCATAACTTTAAGTTACAAGTTTAACGTCCACCCTCCCTTCCTGTTCCCCTCCCCTCAGCAACAAACAGGTTAACACTGTGCATACATAATTTCATAAACATCTGTAAAGATTAGTTATTTTTAGTATGAAGAATTAAGATTACGGGAAAGAGATATAAAAGAGACAATTTTTATAAAGTGTTCAGCAGATTTTGAAGTAGTATTTTCAGCACGTAAAAAACCAAACAGGAAAAGAAAGTTTAAGTAAAAATCACACAATGGGTCCAGGAAACTAGTTTTCCTGAAAGATTTAAGGTAACATAAAGGGTGTTTGTCCATCTCAATTTATTCAGTGAAGTATTTACCTTCCCTTTGAGCCCTAATGATTGAGTTTAACATTATTCTTCTTTATATTCTGAACAAATTTCAGTTGTCAGCCTCACCTAGTCCCTATCAATATTTCTAATGTAAAAAAAATAGTTGTGTTAATGGAGAGGTAGAGGGAAAAGAGAAAATGGGAGACAAAGACAAAAGCTACTCTTTTGCAATTGTGAAGGTAGACTGATCATGCATTTTTGTGTTTAATCAAATATTTCTTAAGGTTAATTACTATATTACTAGTCACTAGAGATTCATAGACAAAAAAGATGGGTTTTGGCTTTAAAAAACTTACACTTTAGGGCAATAATATATATTTATATAAATATTATCAAATATATTCAAAGTAAATAAAAATTTTGGGGAATTGGAAAACACTTTGTGTGTGGGGAGGGGGGAGGGAGTGAGGCATCAAGAAAAGCTTTATGAAAGGCCCAAAGGTAAGAACTTAGTCAACTTATTTTAAAATAGTTATTTCACTCTAGCTATAGTTTTCAGACAAGATTTATATATGTGAAATCTCAACTTGCAAGCAGTTGTGAACTTGAATTTCCATTTTAATTTTGTGGGAAAGTAGAAATAAACTGCAAGTGTATAAATTTAACAACTCAGCATGGAACAATATTCACAATAACCAGCTCATTTAAAGAAATAAGCTTTTTGTAGAAATTTAGCATTTATTTTCATGTTGAAATTATAACAGTATAACACTGAGTAAGCCCTCACAATAGGAAATGCACTATATGTATGTGAGAGAATCTTAACTATTATTTTACAAACTAAGCCCCTCAGTATTTGACAGACAGGAGTTGGAATTCTACTTGAATACTATTGCCTCTTTCAAAATCTTTCCCTTCTGTCATGTAACAATTTCATCAATTAATGCACATACCGTTCATATCTGTCACCCAAAAGAAATCTAGATAGCTACTATTTATTTTTTTCCTAAGACTTGTTTTTAAAATTTTCATCCTTATGCACGTGCATAATTTTAAGTTACAAGTTTAACTTCCACCCTCCCTTCTTGTTCCCCTCCCCCTCAGCAACAAACAAGTTAACACTGCACATACATAATTTTATAAACATCTTTAAAAATTAGTTATTTTTAGTAGGAAGAATTAAGATTAAGGGAAAGAGATATATAAGAGACAATTTTTTATAAAGTGTTTATCAGATTTTGAAGGGTTGAGTATTTTTTTGTTTGGGGTGTGTGTGTGTGTGTGTGTGTGTGTGTGTGTGTGCTTTCTTTTGTTTTGTTTTTCTTCCTCTTAATAGGAATAACAAAGTCCATAGCTGGTCTAATATAGTTCTCCTAGTTCTCTGAATTGCTAAGAGGAGCTGCTTCAATCAAGCTTGTTCACCTTGCAATGTTGTTGTTAATGTGTACATTGTTCTCTTGATTGTACTCCTTTCACTCAGCATCAGATCCTTTAAGACAGTCCATGCTTCTCTAGAGTCTGAACATTTATGGTTTCTTATAGAACAGTAGTAATATTCCATAGTATTCATGTCTTGTAACTTGTTTAGCTATTCCACAATTGATGGACACCATTCAATTTCTAAATCTTTGGCACTAAAAAAAAGGGCTGCTGTGAATATTTTGAAACATGTAAGACTTTTCCATTTTTTTCAAAGCAAATGGGGTTAAGTGGCTTGCCCAAGGCCACACAGCTAGGTAATTATTAAATGTCTGAGACCGCATTTGAACCCAGGTACTCCTGACTCCAATGCCGTTGCTTTATTCACAACACCACCTAGTTGTCCTGACTTTTCCCTTTTTTAATAATTTTGTCTGACTAAAGACCTAGAATTGGAATTGCTGGGTCAAAGATTATGAATAGTTTTATTATACTTTAAGTATAGTTCATTATTGCTCTCCAGAAATGGTGGATCCATTCACAATTCCACTAGTAATGCATCAATGTCCCAATCCTCCCACAACCTTTCACAACATTGATCATATTCCCTTTTTCTTATCTTTACTGATGTGATAGGTGTGAGGTGATACCTCATAATTGTTTTAATTTTTCTTTCTCTAATCAATAATGATATATATATATATATATGTTTCTTCTTTTGAAAAATGTCTGTTCATATCCTTTGACAATTTATTCATTGGGGAATTCTAAAACAACTCTAAATAAAGTCTCTAAACAAACCCTAAAATAATAGAATCACCAAAAAAAGCTGAAATGTTTGCATCTCAAGTAGGAACTTCAGAAAAGGACAGTTTCATAAGGGAAAAAAGGAGTATACCTCAAAATAGATGGAAGAGCTGGGAAGTTTGCTTAGCTACAGCTTAGGTCCTAACAAAGAAGGTAAGAAATACAACAGGTCAGCAGTGATGGTCCCAATGCAACTTCTTAAGGTAAAGTTTGAGGCCAGGAAAGCTAATGCAAAAAGTTGAACTGGATTGGGCTACAGAAAGAAGGGAAATCTTTGAGTGCTTGAGGTCTCAGTGTAGAAAACCAGGGTCTAGACTACAACGGCCAGCACAAAAATAAACAAATGAACAAAAAATAAAACTAGGGACTGTATTTGAGGAGAGATCATCTATCAAAATGAGCACAAAGACAAAAAAAGAATGCTATACTTAAAAAAGTTACTATGGTGATAGAAATGATAAAAACACTATCTCAGAAGAGGAAAACTGTGACAAAATGACTATATGTTTATCCTCAAAGGGGACTATTAAATAGTTCCAAATCTAAAAAGAACTCTTAAAAGAGTTCCAAAGGAAATTTTCAGAAACAAAGAAGAGAAAAGGAGAAACATTGTTAAAAGAAATGAGAGTGATCTAGAAGAATTATGAAAAGTTGACTGAAGGAAATAATAATTTAAAAATCCAATGGAAAAACATCTACTTTACAAGTATATTGACCAGCTGAAAAGAGAAAGGACTTAATTGAAAATTAAAAACAATCACTGGCAAAGGAAAACAACCCAATTGTATCAAAATGGAAAAGGAAGCACAAAAGCTAGCAATTAAAAATGAAAGACTAAAAGTTAGAATTGGATAAATGAAAACATGACTCTATGACATAGCATAATTCCCTCAAATTGAACTGAATGGATAAAAAATAAAAGATGTAAAGCACCTTGTAGGAAGAATATTAAACTTGGAAAATATTTCCAGGAGAGAAAATTCATGAATTATTTGTCTACCAGAAAGTTATGATCAGAGAAAAGACCCACGAGAATATTTTGCAGGAAATTCATGGGAAATTGCCCAAAAATCATAGAGCAAGGAGACAAAGTAATATTAGAAAGAATCCATTAACTTAGAAAAAGAACTTAAAATAAAATCACCAAGGAATACTGTAATCAAATTTCATAATTCAAACAAGTCAAAATGAAGCAAGGTCAGTATCAGAGAACCACAGGATTCTAGGATTTCAGGATTGCACAGGAAATATCTCCTGCAATAGTAAAAGGTCAGAAGTCTTGGAATCTCATATTCTGGAGGACAAAGGAGCATATTTCAAGTAAGAATCAATTATCCTGAAAATTTAGCTTATATTTTCAGGGGAAAAGAAGGATTACCTAATTAAAAAGAGCAAAACTAAAGAGTAAATTCAATCCTTAAATAAAAAACACAAGAAATGAATAAAAAGGTAAAAAGGAAAGAAAAAATGTCCCACAATAAGACTATGCTGTCTACATTCCTACATGGGAAGACAATACTTGCAGTTTCAGAGGTTTGTATTTCTCTTACGACAGCTGAAAAGAGCATATTTTGACAGAGTGTGTATATAAATTGGTTATAATATGATGATAAAATAACTCATGTTAGTGGTATTTCTTTAGGAACTATTAGAGGAAGTATACTTGGACAGAGGTTGTGGGTATAAATTGATATGATATAATGATGTTAATAGACCTTGAAAATTTTATATGTGATGGGAATATGATATTCCAGAGAACAAGGGCACACAGAATGCAGTCAAGAGTTCACTGTCCAGAAAAATGGAGCCTTCTCAATCAGGGGATAAGATGAACATTTAACAAAGTAGGAGACTTTCAACTTTTCCTGATCATTAAAAGATAAAAAGAAGGAAACTATATCCTTTGATACACATTGAAACAATCTCAATACTAAATAAGTATTTACTAAGGGGTATAGCATCCAGATACTTAGAGGGAGAAGCTGAATGGGTTAGAGAATGACATAACACTCTACTGGTGGGAGACCTCAACCTCCCTCTCTCATAATTGGATAAATCTAACCACAAAAGAAACAAGAAAGAAGATGAGGATGTACATAGAGTATTAGAAAACTTAGACAGGATAGATGTTTGGAGAAAATTGACCTGGGACAGAAAAGAATATATCATTTTTTTCTGGAGTACATGACACCACACAAATATTGAGCATGTATTGGGGCAGAAGAATGTCATAATTAAATTCATAAAGGCAGAAATATTGAATGCATTCATTTCTGACCATGATTCAATAAGATCATTATCAATAATTGGCCATGGAGAGATAAAACTAAAAGTAATTGTGAACTTAATAATATCATTTTAAAGAAAGAGTGGAGAGTAGGTTCTGTAGTGGAGCCAAGGTGGCTGAATGAAGCTAACATACTCCTGGAGTTTTTATCTAGTAAAGATATATAAATCCTCTATTCCGAGATTCAAACTACAGTTCCCACCACAAAAAAGAAAAGATTCAAAAAGTTTTCAATGGTACACATAATGGAGTATCTTCAGTGAAGATCTGTCTCTTTTGGAGAAAAAGGAGAAGTAATGTCCAGGTGGCATGAGACCAGGAAAGCCAGAAGAAGGCTCTTAGCTATGAAGCAATTCACGTTCTGACAGCTTGACAACAGCAGAGATCCCAACATGTAGAAAGCAAGCCAGCAAGGAGGATTCTAACCCCAAAGTCTAAACCTTGGGAATATTGGGGCAAAAGCCAGGACTGGGTCAGGAACAAACTACTGTTAAGTCAGAACCTGGTGGAAACAAGGTGGAAACAAACCCGTCCAAGGCAAAACCTTGACTCCATCAACAACATTTTGGCCAATGACAAGACAGGAATCAGACCCCAGCCCCAACAATAGCAAAAAAAATCTGGATTTTATACTTCCTATACCACAGAAGCTGAGCTAAAACAACAATGATGAGCAAAAAATTTTAAAGAGCACTTACCATAGAAAACTACTTTACTGGAAAAATGATAACTATTCCATGTCTTTAGAAGAAACTAATGAAAAATCACTCACAGGGGTAGTACCAAGCAATCTATAAACTGGACCCAATTACAAAAACTCATTTAAGAGCTTAAAAAAGAATATAAACCAAAGAAGCGGGGAAGAAAAAAAATGGAAAAAAATGAGAGTCATGCAGGAAAATATGAAAAATTGATCATTCAACAACATTAAAAAGGAAACAGAAAAGGTAATTGAAGAAAATAAAACGCTACTAATTAGAATTGAACAAGTAGAAACCAGTGAATCGATGAGACTACAACATTCCATCAAACAAAACAAAAAGACTGAAAAAAATGAAGAAAATGTGATGTACCTTTTAAGACAAACAAATGTCCTGGAAAATAGACACAGGAGATTCAACCTATAAATCATCAGTCTACCAGAAAGTCAAAATCAAGAAAAGAATCTGGAAAACATCGTTCAGGAAAATGTAAGGGAAAATTGTCCAAATCTACTCAAACAAGAAAACAACATAAACATTAAAAGAATGCAAAGAAAACCACCAGAATAAAAAATCCAAGGGCTATTATAGAAAATTCCAGAACTCTCAAATAAAGGAGAGAATATTGCAAGCAGTATAAAGAAAATAATTCAAATACAAATGACACACAATCAGACTGACACAAGACCTATAATTCTCAACACTGAAGGACATGAAGACATGGAATACCATATATTAGAGAGCAAAAGCCCTGGGATTGCAACTCAGAGTGAAACAATTCAGCAAAATTCAGCATATGAAATAGAGGACTTTCAGAATTTCCTGACACAAAGACTAGAAATGAACACAGAATTCAATCACCAAATACACGACTCAAGAGTTGCATAATAAGGAAAATGAAAAGGGGAAGGAAAAAACGAATTCTGTTCAAAATAACATTCAAGAAATTGATACTAATGAGAGATTATGCCAAAATTTATGGGTTGTAGCTAAGACAGTTTGGAGGGGAAACTTTACATCTCTAAATGCCTATGTGAATAATTTAGAGAAAGAGGAGATCAATGAATTGGCTATACAGCTAAAAAAATCTAGAAAAAATACAAATTAAAGAACACAATTAAATATCAAATTAGAAATTCTGAAAATCACGGGAGAAATTAATATAAAAACATTGATATCATAAGTAAAACTAAGATTTGGTTTACGAAAAAGCCAATAAAATAGACAAAGCTCTGGATTAAAAAAAAGAACAAAGATAACCAAATGATGAGTTTCAAAACTGAAAAGTTGTGCTAATCACCAATGAATAGAAATTAAAGTGATAATTTGGAGCCACTTTGTTACACTGTATGCCAATAATTTTAAAAAGGTGAGTTAAATGGATGAATATTTACAAAAATACTAACTTCCCAGATTAACAGAAGAGGAAATAAATTTATTAACCCCCTTTCTGAAAAAAAATCAAGAAAGTATCAATAAACTCCCTAAGAAAAAGTCTCTAGGGCCACATTTTACAACCACTTAAGGTGTAAGGTTATATTCTACAACCACTTAAGGAACAATTAATTATCATTATAGATCAATCTGATTAATGAATATTGATGCAAAAATCTTAAATAAAATTTTAGTAATGAAACTATGTCAAGTTATTACTACTATAGTACACTATGATCAGGTGGGATTCATATCAGATAGGTAGGAATGGTTTCATATTAAAATTTGAATATAATTGCACATATCATTGGAAAAGCCAACAGAAATCATAAGATTATCTCAATCAATGATGAACAGCCTTTGATAAAATATCACACCTTTCCAATTAAAAGCTCTAGAAATTTTAGCATTGAATAGTGTTTTCCTTAAAATAATGATTATATATATGTATATATATATGTATACATATATATATATGTATATATATATATATATATATATATATATATATATATAGTATCTACCTAAAACCACCAACCAGTATTATGTGTAATGGGAATAAAGTCACAGCATTTCTTATAAAATCAGGAGTGGAACAAAGATGCTATTATCACCATTACTGTTACGTATAATATCAGAAATGCTAGTTGTAGCAATTAAAGAAGAAAAAAATTGAAGAAATCAGAATTGCCAAAGAGGAAGCAAAGTTTCACTCTTTGCCATGATATAATGGCATACTTGGAAAAACCTCAGAAAATTACCTAAAAAAACTCCTTGAAAAAATTATCAAATTCAGCAAAGAAGCAGGATATAAAATAAACCCATATAAATCATAAGCATTTCTATATATGGATGACAAAGCCCAAAACAGCAGTAAATACTTGGGAATTTACCTCCCAAAGCAAACTCAGACATTATTTCAACACAATTACACAGTACCTCTCACCCAAATGAAATCAGATCTAAGTAATTTGAAGAATGCCAATTGTTCATGGTTAAATGGAGCTACTATAAGGAAAATGATAATTCTATGCAATTTAAATTACTTATCATTTGCCATACCAATCAAACAACAAAATAACTACTTTACTAAAATAGAAAAAAATATGCAGCAAAATTCATCTGTAGCAATAAAAGATAAATAATGAAAAGGGAACTGATAAAAAATGTAAAGGAACATGGTCTAGATCTAAAACTAGAGAATAAAGCAGCATTCATCAAAACTGCTTCATACTGGTTAAGAAACAGTGTAATGGATAAATGGATTAGGATAGGTTCAAATGAAACCACATTAAATGTCTACTTCAATCTTTGATTTGACAAACTTAAAGACATCAAACTTCTTTTATAAGAACTCACTATTTAACAAAAATAAGTTTTGGGAAACTGTAAAATAGAAAAAAACTACGCATAGCTCTACATCTCACACCCTATACAAAAATAAGGTCTAAATGGGTACAGGATTTAGACATAAAGAGTGATACCATAGATAAATTAAAAGACCAAGAAGTCTTCAATCAGATCAATGGAAAGGGGATAAATCGATGACCAATAATTTTGACTAAAGTAATTTAAAAATTTTGCCCTAATAAAATCAGAGCTGCCAAAATTAGAAGAAAAAGAGAAATCTGGGAAACAATCTTCACAAACAGCTGTTCTGATAAAGGTTTCATTTCTAAAATATATAGAGATTTGCCTGAAATTTATAAACTCACAAATCACTCCCCAACTGACAAATGTTCAAATGATATGAGTAGATAGTTTTCAAGTGAAGAAAATAAAGTTATATTTAATCACATGAAAACTGCTCCAAATCAATATTGATTAGAGAAATTCAAATTAAAGCAACAATGAGGTATCACCGCACACCTATCAGATTATCCCAGATGAGAAAAAAGGAAGATGATCAATGTTGGAGAGGTTGTGGGAGGATTGGGACATGGATGACTTGCTGGTGGTGTTGTGAATGGATAACCTTTCTGGAGGGCAATATGGAACTATGCCCAAGGGACAATAAAACTGTTCATACCTTTGACACAATAATTCAAATTCCAGGACTAAAAAGTAGATCCAAAAGAGCAATGTACAAATCAACAACATTATGAAATGAACAACCTTGATGGCAACAACTCCTCTAGACAAACCTGAGAGCTAGGACAGCTGTATTTGACTGGTTAGGGACTATATTATCCCCAACCAGAGGAAGAAAAACAAAACAAAACAAAACACCCAGAAAGAACCCTAACTCTTCCAAATCTCTTTCCATTAATCCTAATTCCTCATGCAAAAAATTACTAATTTGTTAATATGTTTAACAAAATATGTGTGTAAAATGCTAACTGGACTATTCCCTGCTGAGGGGGGGTGGTGGTAAGGGAAGGTATAAGTAAATTTCATAACCTTGTAAAACACTAAAACACTAGAGAGAAAAGCAATAAATGGATTGTTTCTTAAAATGATAAGCAGGATTTATGTGAAACCAACAACAAGCATTTCATGCAATGGGAATAAGTTAGGAGCATTCCCAATAAGATCGGGGGGAAACAAAGATGCTGTTATCAGTACTACAATTTAATATTGTATTAGGAATGTTGGCTTCAATAATAAGAGAAGAAAAAGAAACTGAAGAAATTAATATTGGGAAGGAAGAAAAAAGTCTCCCTCTTAGGAGATGACATTGGGACATACCAAAAGAAATCTAGAAATGACCTTAAAAACTTCTGGTAACAATTAGCAACCTTTGCTAAGTCACAGGATATAAAATAAACCCACATAAGTCCTCAGCATTTCTATAAAGTACCAAAAAGATGCAATAGTAAGAGTTAGAGTAACCCCACTTAAAATAATATCAAACAACATAAAATATTTGTGAGTCTACTTTCCAAGGTACACTCAGAAACCATATGAAAACAACTAAAAAAATACTTTTCATACAAATAAAACCAGAGCTAAATAAGTGGGGCAAATATCAGCTGCTCATAATCATTATCTGCCTAGCTAATATAATAAAAATAACACTTCTACCCAAATTAAACTGCTTATTTAATGCCATATTAATCAAACTTCTAAAAAAATCACTTTATTGAACTAGAAAACAGTTGTAACTAAATTCATATAGAGAAACAAAAAGTCAAGAGCATCAAGGGATTATAATGAAAAAAAAATGCAGGAAAAAGGTGACTTAATTTTACCAGATCTAAAATTATATTATAAACCGATGCTCATTAATTGGGGAATGGCTGAGCAAAATATACTATATCCTTGTGATGGAACATTATTGTTCTTAAGAAATCATGAAGGATGGAATTTCAGAGAAACTTGTAAAAACTTGCATAAATTGATGCTTAATGAGATGATCAGAACGAGAAGAACATTGTACACCTCACAATAACATGGGGTGATGATCACCCATCATGGACTTGCTCACTCCATAAGTACAATATCTTTAAGTTCTGAAAAAGTCATATAATGTATTAAATAATTTTGCTTTCTCTTATAGTTTTTTCCTTAAGAAATTTTTTTTTATCTCTCAACACATTCAATTTTTTTTTGGGGGGGGTGTGGGATATCTAGGAAACTAATATATTGATGGTAAAGTGTGAACTGATGCAACCTTTCTGTAAAGTTATTTGAAATTATGCCCAAAGGGGGGAAAATTATAAAATTCAATGCCTTTCAAAAAACTGCTTTTGTATATAATTTAAAAACTAATATAATATTTATATGAAAAAGAAAAAGAAAAATGAAAAATTTGAACTCAAGTATACAAAAGGATGAAAATTGAAAATTACCTTTGTATGTAATTGAAAAAAATAAAATGATGAAATACTTTTTTTAAAAAAGTGATTTTGAACATTTTTATTAGATATTGTTTGGGTTTCTGCATCTGAAAGCTTCCTGTTCATATAATTTGAACATTGATCAATTGATGATCACATTCTTATAAATTTGACTCAGTTTTCTAAATTTGAGAATTGAGGCATTTATTATAGATACTTGCCAAAAAATTATTTTCCTTGCTTTCTGCTTTCCTTCCAATTTTATTTCCATTGTTTTTTGTGCGTGTAAAATCTTTTCAGTGTTTTATAATCCAATTATCTATTTAACACCTTATAATGTTGTATTTTTCTTATTGATCCTAATTCTTCTCTTCTACATAAATTTAAAAAGATAACTTGTTTCTTAATCTCCTAGTTTGCTTATTCTATACCCTTTATCTTTAAATCACCTATACATTTTGAAATTATTTTTGTATATGATATAAGATGTTTGTCTATTCCTAGTTTCTGCCATATTTTTTCAGCTTTTCTTGTATTTATTTTAAATAGTGAATCTTTATTTGAGTTTTCTTTGAATTTATCAACCCTAAATTACTCTGGTCATTGACTACTGTATCTTGTGAACCTTAATTTATTCTACTGCTCTACCATTCTATTTCTTAGCCTGTACTAGATATTTTTGATGATTATCTCTTTATAATATCATTTGAGATTTAATACAGATAGTTAACCTTCCTCTCTTTTTTATATCACTTTATGTCACTGACCTTTTCTTCTTCCATAAATTTATTTTCTACATTTGTAAAAGCTTAAAATATATACACAAATTGAGGAACTATAAGTTGAAGAAACAAGAAAAAAAGATAATTGGATCATGAGTTCCTTTGAAGGCAATTTTTAATGCAATGTTGGCCCTTTGGATTGGAGTTAGTCCATATGAGAATTTGGAAGGGGATTGGTTCACATTCATTACATGCATGGTGAGATATCATCTATTAGGAAAGCATTTTCAAGCAGGTAGACAGCAACGAGGATTTATTAAATGCCCACTACTAGTAAGACTGTTCATGGGGATACATAAACAAGCAGAAAGATAGTCCATGACATCAAGAAATATACATTCCAAATTAGGGAACTAAAAGTTATATGTAAAGATATGGTCTTAGTAGAGGGAAAGAATATGAGCAGGGATTTGTTGTCAATTAAATTAAGTAGATCACAAGCACAGCTAAGAAGAGAATGGCTGGTTTGAATTCATTGTCATCTAAATGGAGGCACTGAAAGGAACTCAGGGGAGAAATTATTTGCTATGAGAGAGAGAAACTTTGTTTTACTTAGAGGTTGAAGATTCTAGCATGGATCGCCTTTGGTGAAATATGAGGGGAAGGATACCATGAATAGAATGACTCTCCTTCAGAAGTTTTGTCATAGGTTTGAATTCAAGAAAGTCATATTGCTGTAACACAACATTTGAAATCTGCAAAAAGATGCGGGTGGGGTGGTGTGAAGAAAAGCATATCAACAAAAGAACAACACAGGGTGAGAAGATCCCAGTTACTGACAGGAATCCTAGGGCATGAGTGTTGGTAAGAGAGTAGCTGAGTTATGCTAGCATGGCAAAATCAACATATGGGGTAGATTGTAGAGTAGTAAAATTTCAAACTAGTTAGATGTTCTTTTATCCCATAAAACTGTGTAAGATGACAAATATTCTTAACTAATAATTCAAAAGTGTTTCTGAGATTTTTCATGGAAAATCATTATAATGACAAATGGAAACATCCCTTTAAGATGATCACATGTGAACTACATGGATTAATTGTTGATCACTATTTGGTGAAAGGTGAGGAGGAAATTCTGAATAAAAATTCTTATAAAGAAGAGCAAAAAATGTTCCTTTCTTTCCTCCAGGTAACCAGTCTCTGTTACTTTCCTTGGTTTGACCTGATTACATAATTTATGCATCCATTCATCCATATTTCTTTCCTTCATTTTAATCAAGACTGAGCTTGACTGAAATCAAATCAGTACAGAGGAAATCTAATTCTACTTGGCATAATATTTGACTGCTGTCATTAATAATTTTCATTGTGCCTGCTACAAGTTTAAAATATTAAGGTAATTATTCTAATTACATGAGACATTATAATTGTTATTTGGTTTCATTTCTTTGAACAATTATACAAATTGGAGACATAAAATAATTACAATAATTAAAATAGGTAGTTTTTGTTTGATAATAGAAATGCATATCAAATTATAAGCATGAGTTATACGTACTATCATGTTTCAAATAATATCTTTTAAGACGCAAATGTCTTAAAGCAAGATAAAACTAGCTTTATGTATATATAAATATAATTATATATGTATATATCTGTAAATGTATATATATATATATATATATATATATATTATCTGGCATACTAAAAAATGGACTTCCTTTCATATGAATAATTGAAGTTACAGGACTAAAATAAGGGACATGTTTTGAATTATTCTTGTGATGGATTTGCATTTATACACTTGAGTACAGTTGTTGTTATGAACAGATGACACACATCTAGGAGATATGTGTCTGGAATTAGAGGTGCCATTTGTGTTCATGCAACTGTCCAAAATTCCTGCATCTATTTGGGTCCTGTACTTTTAAGTTTTATCTGAGATCTATACAATATTTAGTTAATTTGCTTTGCAATCCACAGGCTAAAAAAATCCATCTTAAAATTGTAATATTTCCTCCTCTATTTACTATTCCTTACACATGAACTGTTCATGCTAATGTGAATGTCATTATATAGACCAAGTTTGAAATATCCTTCCCCCACTAATATCCAACTCTTAGAATTTTGAGCTCCCTTCAAGAACTTAACCACCTAGGTACCACATCTTTCCTGAAAACTTTCCTTTTATAATGTTTAAATTTTTTTTTAGCTAGTAGAGGCAGTAAATGTCTAAGTAATGGAACAGAAATTCTTAGTTCTGATCTAAGAATTAAGGGTTGCAAAAGTTCTTTCTCTCTTCCTGAGAGAAGAGGAGAACTGAAATCTCATGTAAATTGTGATTTATGCAAATCTGCTATAGGGTGATCAAAAGCTCTATAACATGCTACTGCTGTAATAAACAAGGAAGAAGTAAGTTCCTCTGGATTGGAAAAAAGAATAAGTCAGTAAGAAATATTTTTTGTACAAATAGATTCTTTCCCTTTTTCTTTAATGGTTTTGGGATGCAGACATAGTAGTGGTATTACTGGGTCAAAGAGAATGCACAGTTTTATGTACCTTGAGCAATAGTCGATGGTGATCTCCTTAGGGAACAATCTAAGACCACAAATCAGCTATTCCTCTTGTGTTTTCCAATACATATAGGTGAAACTGTGCCATTGCTATTTTCAGGTACAGGATCAGTGACCTGAAATCTTTTAGCTTTAAGCCTGGAATTTTAGCTTTCACATATTTACAATGTTGGATAGGCACTGAAAGCATAAAACTTTAGTGATAAGTATTTCCCATTAAATTTAGGATTTGCAAGTCTATTCAGGTCAACTTTCTCTAGATTTTGAGGACTTTCTTAAGTCATAGTGAGTAGTAAGGATAAAAAATCAAGTCACCAAAGGTTTTCTCCTTTCTTCAATAATGGCTAATTCAACATAACTAAATGATCTTTTAATACTTCATGCAACATAGGATTCTGCTTTCTCCAATCAGTTCCCAGGATCAAAATTTTCACCCTTTTGGATAAGCTCTCTACATCACGTTCAAATTCTCACCATGTCTACTTGACTATTTTTCAGTATACTATTGGCTGTAATTGTGTCTGTTGCTTTTTTTCAGATATTGTCTTGCTTCTCAGCAATTTTTACTTCTCTCTTCTTTATTCTAGTTTTACTTGTCACTTTTTCTTGTGACTTCTCCCAGTCTTCTTTATTGCCTCAGATTAAGCCCTTCTCATGTGTAATGAATGATATATCTTTGTATTGGATTGAGAAAAACAAAATCCATGTTTCTATCAGATATGACACTAATATTTAATGTATAGTAACCCCACATCTCCAAACAGTTCTTTGACTCAGAATTTTCAAGTGTAAATTACTACATCCTTAAAAGAGTTGTAAGTAAATTAGCTGCCAGAAAATAATGTCATGAAGCTATTTTTGTAACCCTAAAATATGTTTGCTTTTGAGCAATTGCCTTTAACCATGGTCCTATCTAAATGTATCTCTTCTTAAGTATTTTATCTAAGGCACAACTTTACTATCAGTTTTTCTTTTCTTATGTGTACTTCCTCTCTATATTTATTGTTTACATTTCATTCAAAATTTACTATTTCTGCCCTTTCAGAATAGGAAATATGAATATAAGAAATAGATAGTATCTGACATTGGCAGCAAATGACTGGAGACAGGGCAGGGCAAAAAGAGTTCAAATTGTCAATCATACAGTGAACCATAAAACTAATAATATAATGATATTAATAACTATCATTTATGTAACAATTTCTGTATTCTATACACTGTGCTTAGCATTTGAAATTTATTTTTTCATTGTAATCAACAACTTTGGGTCATAGGTATTATTGTTGTCCTCATTTTATAGAGGAAGGTGAAATAAATAAAGGTAACTGATTTGCTTAGGGTCACACAACTTCTAGGGTCACACAACTTCTAGGGTTACAACATGTGTCCATGTCTAGATTTGTACTCATGTCTACCTGTTCTAGGTCCATAGGTCTAGCCATTATTCAATCAAACTGCCTCATTTGTTGGAATTCTTGGACAATTTTCTCTCTCTGTATTCTTGTGGGTAGTACTTCTTAACTGTTCACTTTCAGTCAGTGGTGTTGATTATTTTTCAAGTAACTCAAACAATTTCGTTTTAATTTCGATTTATTATTTACTGTCCTGTGGAGTAAATGAATACTCCAAGAAAATAGAAAGTTAAAGCAGAATATAAGTGATCACACACTATTCTTTATGTCTTCATACCTTACCAGACTCACAAAATTAGTTCCAAAGTAATGTAAACTATACATTTATTGTTGGATTTACATTGTATAAAGTTAGGTTAACAACAACATTATGAGATGATTAATTCTGATGGATGCAGTTATGAATAGTGTTATCCCCATCTTGAGGAAGAAAAACAAAAGAAAACAAAACAAAATCCATCAGAATCTGATGAAAATAACATTAACTTTAAAAAAATAACTCGTGTATTTCTTTCCATTAATCCTAACTCTTCATATTGAAAATGAATTATCTATAAAAATGTTTGACACGAATGTGTATGCACAATATTAACCTGACTTTTCACCACTGAGA
The DNA here is from genome assembly GCF_037893015.1 of Macrotis lagotis. Taxonomy (NCBI): domain Eukaryota; kingdom Metazoa; phylum Chordata; class Mammalia; order Peramelemorphia; family Peramelidae; genus Macrotis; species Macrotis lagotis. The sequence continues at coordinate 233,393,123 of NC_133666.1, read as the reverse complement.
GGAAGGGGGTGGGAAGGTAGCGTAGAAGGAAATTTTATAACTTAAAAATATACAATTGCATATGGATGAATGTTGAAAAACCTTTATAATATGTATTTAGACAAATAAAATATCAATTAAAAAAGAATAATGTAGTATTTCTGGCCAACTAGGAAGTAGAAAAAAAGGACTGTGCAAGGGTAGCAATGTTTAATTGACTTAGATAAGTTATTTTATTAATTATGCTAAGAATCTCCTTTTCAGGTTGCATAGAACTCAATTGGTGACTATAGGTCTAGTTCTGGCAACTTATAAATGAGAGTTAAAGGGATTTCCCTTTGAGATAACAAAAAAGTGCTCTCCTTTTTACTCCATGGAGGAACTAATGATTCAATATAGATATAAAATATGTTGATTCCCTACCCTGCTTCTTCCATTCTTTTCTCTCTGAAACAGATCATAACTATTTCAGACTGTTCTATCAATGCTCTGAGAGGACTGGCAAGTTTTCCTAAACCTCACTTCTTTCCCCTATGGAGTCCTCCAAAGCAAAGTTTTAGAGTTTCTGTTTCATTTTTATTTTCTTATCTGAGATGATTGACTATGTTTTCGAAGGTGAACATATCTGGGCTTAGAGATGAACTTGCTTGTCTGGGAAACCTAGGGTTTCCATTGAGCTCAGGGGAATGTACCCTAGAAAGCATTCCAGCATCCTTTTGTTTTTGTTTCTGTTTTTGCACGGCAGTGGGGTTAAGTGACTAAGCTAAGTTCACACAGCTAGTCAGTTATTAAATGTCTGAGGTCGGATTTAAACTTAGGTCCTCCTCAGTCCAGGGTCGGTACGCTATCCACTGTACCACCTAGCTACCCCCTAGCACTCCAGCATTCTTTCTTTTAGTTTTTTTTTTTTAGTTTTTTGCAGGGCAATGGGGTTAAGTGGCTTGCCCAAGGCCACAGCTAGGTAATTATTAAGTGTCTGAGGCTGGATTTGAACTCAGGCACTCCTGACACCAGGACCAGTACTCTATCCACTGTGCCACCGAGCCGCCCTGCACTCCAGCATTGTTGAAGAAAACAATACAAAGAAAGTGACTGACCCAAGCTATACAACAGACTAGAATGCTTGTACTGGAAATTGTTTGATAAAATGCATTATTTCCATTTTTGCAAATTACCTTACTTTGTGATGAGATTTAAGTATCATCCTCCCAATAGGTTGCAGCAATAACTCAAAGGTAATTTTGAATCTTATTTTAAGATTGTTGGGTAAAATGAACATATGAGTATTCTGGGTTTTTTGAGTTCTTTTTTGGGTATAGGAATATGTAATACATCTACCATAACATTAATATTATATACTGAGTGCCTTTTTTTACTATTTTTACCTTATTTTGAGAAAAATCTAAACATGAGGAATAATCTTTTTAATATAAAATCATCCCTGAAGTTGAGGGTTTGAGTTTTCCTGAGTCTGAGTCTGAAAATAGATGACCTAGATTCCTGTTATTATATTCAGTATCTCTAACGCTGAAGTCAATTCAAAGTGCATGCTTGGGGGAATGGGGAATGGTGCTGGACCAAACATCTTGATACCAGCGTCACTTCCTCAAGATTAGAGTAAGACAAGAAATGTCATTTGTTGATTGACACATTCTGAAAGTTTTTCCTTTGTGCTGGGAGCCTCATTGTGATACAATCAAGGAAATAATCAGTCCTGAATCTCTGGCAACCTTACACCTCACTGCTATTTCCTAACTCTTGTCTTTCTTCTTCCTGCTTTCTCAGGTTTCACATTTCTTGCTTTGACTTAAAATTACCCACAACTCCATTGTACAAATGGTGAGAGGAAGGAATATCTGAATCAAGGTGATTAGTTGTTAAGGGTCCTCTCTCAAGTGTTTCTGCTACCAAGGATGATTTTATACAAAAACACATACATTGCATATATGCACATGCATATATGTATATGTATATATTATATGCATAAAAATACTAAGTGTACATATCCACATCTATATCACCCGTATCATCCTTATCATCATTATCTTCATCATCATCATCATCATCATCATCGTCATCATCATCTCTCTGTCTCTCTCTTTCTCTTCTATCTATCACAATAGCCTATATTTTGTTCATCCCTATGTAGGGAATTCTCATCCTGACTCTCCCACCATCAAAGGAGAAAGCTTTAAGTTAATTTGTACTTTTAGATAGATGTCTGTAACAGCAATAGGAGTATAAATGACTTATCTGCTTGTCTAATTTTTGTAGCATTGCATGAATGAGTATTCTCAACCCTCTAGCCCAACCTTCCAACATACTCAGAGACTATTTAGAGATAGCCTACTTCTTGCTATTTATGATTTGTTGTTGCTGTTCAATTTCAAATGTATCTAATTCTTCATGACACTTGTGGAATTTGTTTTGTTACAAAGTTGCTGAAGGTGTTTGTCATTTCTTTATCAACTCATTATACAGGTGAGAAAAGTGAACCAATCAAGATTATGTAACTTGCCCAGAATAAATATACAGTCAGATTGGACCTCAGAAAGATGAGTCTTGCTTACTCTAGACCCAATTTTGTTCAATCCACTGCACCTTAGGGACTTCCAATGTCAGATTCAAAAGTTCATTGTCAACTGATTCAGAATTCACTAGCTATGCAAACAGGGTGATCCATTCCTTTTTTCACTCTTTTTTTCCTTTCATCTTTTGAATCAAGGGATATATTCTGTATTGCACCCAAAACTTTGACTGGAAGCAGCGGAGTTGCTCTATCTCCTTCCTAGTCCTGTGGGCATATGCCACCTGCCCTCCCTAAGGAAGCTTATGCTTGTTATAGGACCACTTATCTTTTGTATTTTTTTGTTGAAGATGGTAAGTAAGCAGAAATTTAAAATGGACTTTTTTCATTTTGTTATTTATGTATGCATTACTAAAATAGTCATGTTGTCAGAGTAAAGTTACATTCTCACACAGAAATTAAAAACCTCAAGAGAAATAAAGGGAAAGAAAGAGGAAAAAATGTGCTTCAGTCTGTGTTCCGATACCATCAACTCTGACTCTGAGGTGGATCACATTCCTTATCATAAGTCCACCAAACAGTTAGTTTCATATTTTTCCACAGTTGTTGTTGCTCCTTGAAATTCCCTCCATCCATTTCTACCCACAACCAATTATTATATTGTGTCTCTCCTTTCACTCTGTCCCTCTTCAAAAGTATGCTGTGGGACAGCCAAGTGGCACAGTGGACAGAGCACTGGTCCTGGGGCCAAGAAACCCCAAGCTTACAAATCCCAACCCAGAGACCTACCCAGCCCTGTGGTTCCAGAAAGGAAATACAATCCCACCACTATCAAAAAATAAAAAATAAAATGTGTTACATCTGACTATCCTGTCCCATGATCTACTCTCTCCTCTGTCACCTACACCTCCCCTTCCCTCTGCCTGCTTTCTCCCATTCCCTTTATCTCCTTTTTCTTCTATATATCTATGGTCAATCAAGATTATAAATATGTTGTTTCTTTTCTAAGCCCTTTCAGCTGAGAATGAAGGCTTCCTCAATACCCCCCACCTTCCCCCTTCCATACCATTGCAAAAGCTATTTCTTGACGATTTTACATGAAATATCTTAGCCCATTGGCTCCATTTAAAAAATATATTGTACCATCAAATTCAGCTCTCTCCTGTGTCTCAACTATAAAAGCTCCTTCTAACTGTTCTAATATATGAGGTTTATATGAGTATTATCTGTGTTATCTTCCCATGCAGGAATACATGCAATTCATCATTATTAAATCCCTTATAATTTACCCTTCTCGACCATGCTCTCGATACTTCACCTGAGTCCTGTACTTGAAGATCAAACTTTCTGTTCACCTCTGGTTGCTTCAACAGGAACATTTGAAACTCCCCTGTTTCCTTGAAAGTCCATCTTTCTCCCTGGAAGAGTATGTTCGGTTTTGCTGAGTAGTTGATTCTTGGTTGCATTCTGAGTTCTTTGCCTTCAAGCCCTTAATGTATATGCTGCTAAATCCTGTGTGATGCGGACTGCAGCTCCATGATATTTGAATTGTTTTGTTCTGGGTGCTGGTAGTATTTTTCTCTTTGACTTAGGAGTTGTGGAACTTGGCTATAATATTCCTGCAAATTATTTTTTTTGCATCACTTTCAGGAGGAGATTGGTAGATTCTCTCAGTTTCTATTTTTACTTCTGCTTCTAGAATATCAGGACAATTCTCTTCTAGAAATTCTTTAAAAATGAAGTCAATCATATTTTCCTGTTCATAACTTTCATGTAGCCCAATGATTTTTAAATTGTCTCTTCTGGAACTGTTTTCTAGGTCAGTTGATTTTCAATAAGATATTTCATGTATTCTTTGAGCTTTTCATTTTTTTGATATTGTTTTATTGTGTCTTGATTCCTTACAAAGTCATCAGCTTCTTTAGCTCCATTCTACATTTGAAGGATTTGTTTTCTTCAGAGCATTCTCATCTCCTTTTCCATCTGGCCAGTTCTACTTTTTAAGGTATTTTTCGCATTTACTTTTGAAATGTTTTTTTTTTCCATTTGACCTAAACTAGTTTTTAATTATTTTCCTCAGCATTTTTTGAATCTCCTTGATTAAGTTGTTGACTGTGTTTTCATGTTTTTCCTGCATCTCCCTCATTTCTCTTCCCAATTTTTCCTATGCCACCCTTACTTGATTTTCAAAATCTTTTTTGAGTTCTGAATTAGCCTGAGCCCAACTTCTATATTACTGGAAGATTTAGATGCAGAAGTTGGAACTTTCTAATCTTCTGATTTGTTGTTCCTCCATGGATCCAAAATAATTGTCTATGGTCAGGTTCCATTTTTTTTGTTTACTCATTTCTCCAACTTGTGCCTGGTTTGCTGTGCCTTTTGAACTTTTAAGTATTATTGGTACATGCCCATAAGGATCTCAGTTCCTTCAAGGTCTTATGGGAAACTCTGACTGCTCTCTTGGCCTGTGCTTTGGTCTGTGGATGAATACAAGAACACCCCTCTGCCCTAGAGCTGTGAGGAAGGTACCTGCTCTATGGCAATGGCAGGGGGGGTCCCAAACTGAGATTAGAGTATGGAAGAAGCACAAGAGTCCTGTCCCAGGGGTAGAGAGACCTCGCTAGGGTTTCCCTACCTCCTTATGGTCCATGGTAAGCTGCTGTTCAGCTGGGTGGGTCTGCTTCCATTTCCTGGGGTTCTGGGCTACATTGAGGGACCCAGATGCACTGAGGAGGGCCTGAGCTTCGTGCTCACTCTGGCAGAGATTTCCCCACTGACTTTCCAAGTTGCACTTGGTGCTCTCTGGTCAGGAAACAGCTTCTGCTGCTTGGAGCCCCAATCCCTGGACCCAGGTGTCTAGGTGCCCAGAAGGCTATTTTTGAAAGACTCAGGCTCCTTCCCTTCAAGCTCCAGTTTAATAAGCTCTGGTATAATATTCCTGGCTGTGCTGTTGACCCTTCTACTCCTGTGGAACAGAGTTTTCCCACTATCTTCTAGGTTACCTTAGACTGGAAAATTTCCTCATTGGATCTTTCTGTGGCTTCTGTCTCTTGAAAATTTAGAGAAATAATTTTAAGATGTTTGGAATATTTTAGGTAGAGTTTCTCAGAAAGGCTGTTCTGATGCTGCCATCTGGGCTCTACCACAAATGGCAGAGAATTTTGAAAGGTACAGAGTCTTATGGTTGCAGTGGTAGCATTATCTATGGAGAAGGAGCAGCAATCATATCTACTAACATGGCATGGTAAAAATCATGCCCATTACACTGGCAATGGTTGATAGTAAGGAAATCTTGTATGTTAAATATAGCTAACTGCCAGGAAACCAGTCCACTCTGACCTATTTTGATAATAGAAAAATGTTAAGAGTTATCAGATAATGCTAAACTGAGGTGAAATATAAAATAGCCAATTGTACAACTACTCTATATTCTAATAATGATTAACTATGAATGGATGAGCATTTTGTTACTGAATCCTGTATATTATACACACACACACATATACATATATATATATATACATATAATTTTACATATATAGTTACAAACACACATAAATACTTATATAAAAATATGTTTGTGTTTGTGTGTGCGGATTTATCAACTTCTCTAACTACTGATTTTTATTGTTCATTGACTGTCTAGTTTTACTTTCTTCCCTTTTTGATGTTAGTCTTGAGTAAAGAAATAATATTGTTGCCAAGATCACTGCATAGGATTTTCATAGGACAATAAGAGAAAAAGGGGTAGCAACTATCCCTGATTAGAAGTCAATTTCCCCAGGAATTGTCCTGGTTTAGGAACAAGCAAACCTATATAAGTACAGCATGAGAGTCTCAGTATTAAACATATTTGTAAGTAAATTCTTTCTCTCTGTAGAGAGCATTTATATGATGGGAACCTATGTGCTCTGTGAAGCTTTTCATGAATTCAGGATCACATCTTTTTACTTGAACATATAATAGCTTTTCAGAACTTTGTGTTCAGGTTATATGGAATATAGAGTCCTTTCACCTTCACCTTCCATTTTGATGTCACAACTAAGCAAGATTCAAAATGGAGATCAAGAAAAAGGGATAAAAGGACATAGAGCATGTAGAATATATCATAATTTGCTTGAAATGAGTATCAGAAAAATTTTATGCATATCGTGCTCTGGAAAGAAAGGAAAAAACTCAATCCTAACTATATCCTGTAAGTAAGTGTTCAAGTATATATAATTATATATTGTATTTTTGACAATGAAAATATTGGTAAAGGTGTCAGGGCCACCTCTGGCTTCATCTGAATGGTTACACAGGGAATTTAACTTTTACTGAGTTTTATAAAAATAGAAAAAAGAAGATGTGTGACTAATGACTGCCAAAGTATATCTCTAAGGTATCTGGAAATTTCCTTATAATAGAGTGGCATAAGCACCACAATTGTATAGGAATTGATACAATAAGTGTCTGTGTTATAGAGAGTTTATTGAATCATGAAATGGAAGATTTTATATCTATTATATCTATTACCAAAATATTTTTATTCATAATATTCTTTATTTTGAAGAAAAGTGTTTTTTATTTTTAAAATTTAAGTTTCAATTTTTTCCTCTCTGGTTCCCCCACCACTTGTGAAGAAGGTAAATAATAATGTATCTATAATGCGATGTTTTTTTTTTTAGAGTTTCTAAGGCAATGGGGTTAAGTGGCTTGCCCAAGACCACACGGCTAGGTAATTATTAAGTGTCTGAGGCCAGATTTGAACTCAGGTACTCCTGACTCCAAGGCCAGTACTCTATCCACTGCACCACCTAGCCACCCCAGTGCAATGTTAAATATCGCAAAACACATTTCTCTATAAACTCTTTTGCAAAAACATAAAAAATAAAGATAATAACAATATATTTTAATTCACACACAGAGATCAGGTAGATAATATTTTTTCCTTCATGAGTTTTTTGGAATTGCAAGTTTAGAGATTTTCAACTTGAAGTCTATACATTTTTAAATTGATGACTGTGTTTCAATATTACTGAATGCCTTTTTTTAATCTTATGTACTTTCTATCATTCATTTAAAAATAATATTTTAATAAGGAATCACAGAATTTAACTTACTGGTATAAAAGTTTTTGATATAGAAACCATTTAAAATTTCTCATCTAAAACAATGATTTACATATTCACAAACATAGATGCATATCATCTCATACCTATCACATTGACTAAGATGAGACAAAGGGAAAATGATCAATGATGAGAGGGTGTGGGAGGATTGGGAATTGATGTATTGCTGGTGGAGTTGTGAACTGGTCCAGCCTTTCTGGAAAGCAATATAAAACTAGGCCTAAACAGCAAAACAACTGATCATTCCCATTGACCCAACAATTCCAATTCTAGGTCTGTATCTGGAAGAAATCATTAAAAATTGGAAAAGTCCTGCATGATCCAATATATTGATAGCAGCAGCTCTTTCTCTAGTGGTAAGGAATGGGAAATTGAAGGAATGCCCATTAATTGGGGAGTGACTAAACAAGTTATGATATATAAACAGTATGTATTATTGTTCTATAAATAAACAAAATGGTCAGACTCTAGGGAAGGATGGAATGAGTTAAAGGATCTGATGCTGAGTCAAGGGAGCAGAACCAAGAGAACAATGTTTACATTAACAACTACATTGTGAGATGATCAACCTTGATGAAAGCAGCTCCTCTCAGAGTTTCAGAGAGGCAGGATAACTGTATTAGACCAGCTTTGGACAGTGCTATCCACATCCAGAGAAAGAAAATTAAAACAAAACAAAATAAAATAAACCAAAAAACCTTTCAGAATCTGATAAATATTTTATAGAAATTTTCTCTTTTCTATTTCCCTTAATTCTAATTCCTCATAATGAAAACAACTAATCTGTAAACATTGTAATAAACATATTTATTAAAGATATGAACTTATAATTGCTAACCTGACTGTTCATTGCTGAGGGAAGGTGGGGTGGGAAGGGAGGGTGGAAGGAAATTTTGTAATTTGAAACTATCCATTTACATATGAATGAATGTTGAAAAAACTTTTCATACCATGTATTTGGAAAAATTATATCAATTTAAATAACAAGAAAAATTGGTCCAGAGACATGTAAGACATTTCATAATACCATGTATAAGTTTGCAGTTGCCTTAGACTACAACTTTCTTGATTCTCAGTTTGTTTTTTTTTTCAGTTATACCAAACGACTTACTTTTCATAATTTAAAACAAAGAAACAAACAAACAAATAAGGCTAAGATCACAAGTTCCTATAAGGAACAGTTTCATCCAGCAAAAAGAGATCATGTATTGTACAACTATTTTATTCCTTTTCTTATTCTGATTGCATATCATGTTCCTTTCAACTCTGTTAACTTCTTGGATGACATTAACTAAAGTAAATATGCTTGTGTTTATGTTTACTTGTAAGTCTGTATTACTTTAGTTATTCCAAACTTAATTCATATAATTTACTTATGCCATATCAAATATATTTCTTTATTTTTTAGTTTTTGTTTTGATTTTTTTTGCAAGGCAATGGGGTTAGGTGGCTTGCCCAAGGCCACAGAGCTAGGTAATTATTAAGTGTCTGAGACAGGATTTGAACCCAGGTACTCCTGACTCCAGTGAAGGTGCTTTTTCCACTGAGTCACCTAACCATTCCCCCAAATATATTTCTTAATGGTTTTGAGGAGCATCTAAAGTAATTAAAGTGATTAATTGATGAGACAAATGCATATGAATAGTTCTTCATATATATAATATAAATGTACATATATAATGAATTAATGAATTTTTGTTAGTGCTGTTGATGCATTTCAATCATGCCTGATTCTCTGTGATCCTATTTCTTGATAAGGAAGCTGGAATAGTTTTCCATTTCCTTCTTCATCTCATTTTCCTGATGAGAAACTGAGGCAAACAGGATTAAATAACTTAACTGGGGTCACATAGTAAGTTTTTGTGATCCTTTAAATTAGACTCTTCCATCCTCCACAGCACGTGCCTTATCCATTGTGCCCTATAGCTGCCTCAATTAATGTATATCATATGAAAATATCCTTCAATTCAGAAGTAAAAATATATGAAATGAGGAGCTAACAATCCACTTTAGGGTTAAGATGTAGAAATAATACTCATTACAATTAACAATTTGTACATTTTATTTTCTTATAATTAAGAAAATTAGTATTTGAAAAATGACCCCTACAAGAAAATATCCTGCCACAGTGTGTGAACCAATAACAGTAAATTTGTTGTCTCACTCACAATTTCCTTTAAGAAAATATTGTCTTTCTAATCTTTGAAAATGTCAGACAATAGAAAATTAATGAAATTTTCTGAATTGAAACTTCATAACAGTATTGTTGATAAATGTGGCATTGAAGTATTTCCTGAATTACTGTACAAATATTAACAGTTAAAAAGGACTCGCCTTTCAAGTGGTTTGATTCTTTTCATTTATTTCTTTATTCATTCATTCATTCATTTGTTACTCATTCATTCATGCATTCATTCATCCATCTACTCAATCAGCTATTTGCTTATTTATTTGCCTATTTATTTATTTTTATTTAATTACCTATTTATTTCGTTATTCATCTATATGTATATTTTTAAGTTACAAAATTTCCTTCCACCATCCCTTCCCAACCTCTCCTTTCAGGGGTGAACAGTCAGGTTATTACTGTACACACATATTATTCATAAACATGTTTACAGATCAGTCTTTTTTGTTATGAGGAATTAGTATTTTGGGAAAGAAATATATAAGAGATAATTTTTATAAAGTGCTCTTCAGATTCTGAAAGGCTGTTTTTGTTTTTCTTGTTTTATTCTTGATATTATTATCCCCCTGCACATAGCAGTGTCTGGAATATATGTTTAAAAAATATGCTTAAATAAAGTGGTTGTTAGACACCTCCTCCACTAATGCCTTAAATCTAATTAAAGAGATGGGATTCCATAACAACTAAACTTAAAATCTATCAAGTTCTGTATAAGCCTTGAATATGGTTTCAGTGATGGACATTTTAGGCAAAATAAGTCTTAGAACCAAGCTCTAAGTTGTGCAAAGTTTGAGTCTTGATTTACTGAAGCAAATATCCATCTTGAAATCATAAAACATTTTGATATATCAGAGCAATAACTGACTGACGACTAAAATATGTTCAAAATGAATGAATTTGTTTTGTTATTAACCTGGATGAATGTTGAGATTTCAGTGAATGATACTGAATGTAATTTCAACCATTATTAACTTGGCTAGATGTTTAATTAAATTAGATCATAATTAGAAAATTTACAGAAATAAAAAGTTTTTGCACTAATAAAGCCAATGCTGCCAAAATTAGAAGGAAAGCAGAAAGCAGTTAAAACAATCTTCACCACAGGAAGTTCTGATAAAAGTCTCATTTCTAAAACCTATGGAGAACTGCATCACATGTGATGAATGAATTTAATTTGATGAGTGAATCAAGACATTCCCCAACTTATGAATAAGCAAAGGATTTGAATAGACAATTTTCAAATGATGAAATTAAAGCTATATATAATTATATGAAAACATGTTCCAAATCATTATTGGTTACAAAAGTGCAAATTAAAACAACTATGAGATATCACCTCACACCTATCAGATTTGCTAAGATGACATAAATGGAAGATGATCCATGTTTGAGAGGTTGAGAGAGGATTGGGACATTAATACATTGCTTGTGAAGTTGTGAAATGAGTCAACCATTCTGAAGAGCAATATGAAACTGTCCCCAAAGAGCAATGCAACTGATCATACCCTTTGACCCAGAAATTCCAATTGTAGGCTATATCCAGAAGATATCCTAAAATATGGGAAAAATCTCACCTTTTACAAAATATTCATAGCAACTCTTTTTGTAGTAGCAAAGAAATGGAAATTGTGGGGATGCCCATCTACTGGGAAATGACTAAAAAAGTTATGATACATGAATGCTATAGAATATTATTGTTCTTTAAGAAATCATAAATAAAAAAAGAAATTATAAATGGTTGGACTCTAGAGAAGCATGAAATGAGTTATAGGAGCTATTGAATGAAGTGAGTAGAATCATGAGAACAATTTACATATTAACCACAACATTGTGAGATGATCAACCTTGATGTAATCAGTTCCTCTCAGCAGTTCAGAGAGCTAGGACAACTGTATCAGACCAACTATGAACAATACTATCCCATCCAGAGGAAGAAAAACAAAAGAAACAAAAACCTTCAGAATTTGATGAACACAAAATTCACTTTTTAAAAAAATTTCTCTTATGCACTTCTTTCCCTTAATCCTAATTCCTCATACCTAAAATGATTTATCTGTAAACATGTTTAACACAAAGGTATATGTATAATATTATCCAGCCTGTTCCCTGCTGAGCAGAGGGGTGTGGTAAGGAAGGGTGGAAGAAAATTTTGTCACTTTCAAAAAATACATATGCATATGGATGAATTTGGAAAACTTTCATAACATGTATTTGGAAAAATAAAATGCCAATAAAAAAGAAAAAAAAGTAATGCCAAGATCATAGTGCTGCATTAGGTACAAAGAAACATTCAGAAACTGGAAATTTATATAAACAATTCATTTAATTGAATGCATATTCACATATCCCCAGGTAAAAGTGGTTCTGAAGACTTCTAAAAACAGTCCAGTGGAATATACAAGCAAGCAAAAGTCACTTAGAAGATTTTTTCAAAAAATAATGAGCAAGGGTATTCTTTGAGATCTATAGAGTTCTTTATCAGACTCATAGATCTGATTAAGTTTCAATTCTCCTCCACTAAAGGACCCATAGGTGGATTCCAGAATAGTCTGTCTGAGAGGAAAGTTATCTCAAGTTTTCCTCAGGTTTCTCATTTACAATGATCCTAGCTCACACTTAGGAGTATTTGAGTTTAGCTGAACCCTTCTTAGTTCCACCAATATCTTGACTTGCAATTAAGAAAGAATTATCAATGATAGTAGGTAAAAAGCAGGCCCAAATTATTGATATCACATTTTGGGAGGTTAAGAGATTAGTTCTGAAGTATTTGAGTGAAACGAGAATAATTAGATTTTGTGTGTAACTATGTCTGTGGGTAGGTAATACAACATTATCACTACCCAAAATACAGCTGAATAAATAGTTTGCAACTTTTATATATTGGGGAATTTCCCTTGTTTCAACATTTTTATGTTTATTCTCAGTCTATCTTGGATATCAGAAGTTTATCAATTGTTTTGATGCAACTTTAGTCCAGTTGATACTTTTTTCTTTCGCATTCTATTTACATTGACTTAATTGATAGGAAAAATTTATATCATGGAATAAAAATTATCCATTTTACTCTTGGTTTTATTACATTTTATTATATTTTCCACTAAATTGGAAAGCCATCAGTAAAACCAAATTGATACACTGTTAATATAATTGTCTAATCACTCTAGAAAACTATTTGCAATCATAAAAATGAAGTAACCCAATTCTCCATATATTCTAATGAAGATATCATAGTGATATGCTTTTTTACTAAATAAAGAGAATGATGAAAAGAAAAATACCCTATATACAAATATACACACTTTCTCTGCTGTTTCCTTACCATGATACTTGTTGTTTGGTCTTTCTGCAAGTGTTTCTGCTAACACTATATTGGACTATAGATTTTGTTCTCCTGGCTTGTGGTAGCTGAGTTTTTGCATTATTTAATCTATGCGAAGTTCTCCATCCCACTTTTTAACCATTTCCTCTCACATTGTGACTTATGCTGTTTTCCTCTGTCCTCATTTTATACAACTTTATGTGATTTCTCCTCTAAATAGAATTTAAATTTCTTGAAGATAGACATTGTCTTGTCTTAATTTCTTAGTTTTACCCTCAGTGTTTAGTTCCTTTTCTAGAATAAAATGTTGAATAAGTGTTTCTGTCTGTCTATTTATCCATTTAAAATACTTTTTTGTAATAGTAGAGAACTAAAAGTGAAATGCTATTGATATCTCTTAGTTGCAAAATGACTCAAGAAGTGCTAGTACATACACTTAATGAAATAACATTCTGATGGAACCTATAGTGACACATTTGTTTATCTTATAATCTGGAACTCCTGATTATTGAAATACTTATTTTCTCAGGACTGTTATTGTGATATTCAAATAACATGCACTTTGTAAAACTGAAAGTTTTATATTCATCTCAGTATTTTTCATCCTCACCATCATCATCATCAACATCCTTATAATTCAGTATAACTGAGAAATGATAGTTTTATCTATTCCTCTTCTACATAAAGTTTACAATCAATCTATTCCTTCTCATTTCTGCAATTGTTTTCCTGTCTATTGATTCTCTAGGGAGGGTCTATTTAATTATGGATTAATTGATTGATTGATTCATTCATTCATTTATTTGTTTATTTGTTTGGCTATTTATTTATTTACTTACTTATCTATCTATCTATCTATCTATCTAACTATCTATCTATTTATTTTTAAGTTTTTGCAAGGCAAATGGAGTTAAGTGACTTGCCCCAGGCCACACAGGTAGATAATTATTAAGTGTCTGAGGCCAGATTTGAACTCTTGTACTCCTGACTCCAGAGCCAATGCTCTATCCACTGTGTCACCTAGTTGTCCCTGGGAGTGTCTATTTAATGTATTCTTATAATGCCTCTAGCTTATTTATGAATACCAAGGTAATAATTAAGTGTAAATCTGTATCCCATATCATCACTTCTGGGTCTTCTGTGTTTCCTTGTAAATACCATATTGGTCACTCCTCATAAATAGATGTTTTACGAAGTAACTTGGATGTTCTTCTAATTATTTTTCCATTGTCCATTTTGCTCCTTCCATTAATGAATCTTTTGAGATCAATAGAGGTAAAAACTCAATATATACTTTTTTATTATAATACAGTTCATGTTTTAGAGCTTTCTGATATCATATATCATTTCTGAGTTCCCTCAATTTTGAACTTTTAGCTATCCAGTCCAAATACAGTGAAGTGAGACTTGATTTAATCCTTAGATTACATATTTCCTTAAAATAAGAACACTGTACTTCACTGCTAGTATTGAACATACTCTCACAAAAAGTTTAAATTAAAATTAATTTTTGCAGCAGTTTTGAAATAATAGTAACATTAGAAATACGTCACTAAGTTTAAATGAAATAAAAGTGTAGGGAAAGACTATAAAGCAAGCACCTATGAAATTAGGGGTAAATTCAATTAAATCATAATATTAAAAAATTATCAGGCAAAATTTCTTTTCCTCGGTATACATGGCTTAATGTTCTATTTCTGTTCACATTATGTAAAGAATTGTTCAGGCTTTAATGTAAATTATATTTCAGTTAATTTATTTTTATATTTTAGAATCTTCCATAATTTTAGATGTTTTCTTATATTGGTGAAGAGTTATATCTGTTTTTTATGAATAAGTTCCTCATTTAACTATGAATATTTTCAATTGTTTTATAATCTAGGATACCAAGTTCAACTATAGAAATTTTTGAATATGTAAAATCCAATGTTATAAATTTTCTGCTAGTCAGAAGGCCTGGCAGAGGAAAATATATTCTCCCTCCAAAAACACTCCAGAAGAAATAAGCTACAGATTTTTTTAAATTTTCTAGTCTATATATTCTGGTAGTTTATCTCTATAAATATTAGAACAACTAAACCAATATAGCAGCACCAATAGATTAGAGATTATAGTCCAACTTGCTGGTGGCAAGGACATAAGCATAATGACCAGAGATTAAGCATTATGGTGATAAACTTCAAAAAATGAAAACAAACCCCCCAAATTGAAGATATTACATTGTATGTATTTGTCTAATTATATATAATATGTATCTAGAAAAGACAATATGATAGTTGAGTTACTTTCTTTTTCTAATACCAAACTGTTTCCTAGAATTATTAGAGAATTTTGCCATCAGTGTTTTAAAATATCTGACTTTCTATGGTGCCTT
Organism: Macrotis lagotis; assembly: GCF_037893015.1. Taxonomy (NCBI): domain Eukaryota; kingdom Metazoa; phylum Chordata; class Mammalia; order Peramelemorphia; family Peramelidae; genus Macrotis; species Macrotis lagotis. The sequence continues at coordinate 233,377,625 of NC_133666.1, read as the reverse complement.
TAATATTATTTCTATCTTTTGACATCTTGGGTTATTTTCTCATCCTATTTGCAGTGTCTATACCTTTACAGTATTATAAGAACTACTATTTTATTAATATCACTTATTGACAATTCAACTATATTTAATAATATTAGTTCAGACAAGACATAATTTCGGAGAATGCTCCAGTAGCTTATGAAGTCATGTCCATGTCTTTCATTTAAAAAAAATAAGAAACAAGCCTAATTGAAAAGCAAGTTAAGCAGGATAACAGCTTTTTTTTTTTTCATAGAAGCATTGGAGTATGTTTGAATAGCAATTAGTACTTAGGGTACAGATGTCAGTACCTAGCAAGCCCAATTCTCTAAACTTTACCCATTTGCTAAGGAATTTTGGCAAATGTTTTAATTTGTAGAAACTTCATTTGTGTACATTTCCAAACATAATCATGAATGAATTGTTTTACCACAAGCTTTCATATACACTAGGCTTAGCCTGAGGAAAAGATACCTGCACAAAATCTAACATGAATTAAATCACCTACAGTTTCTGTGGGGTTCAATTAGTGAGGAATATATCTTGTTTCCTAATATATTTCCATAAAGATGAGATGAATTAAGAATAAGAAAGTCAGAATTTCCTGGTAATTAATAATCAATTCATTAATAAGTTTAGCAAGTAGCCAATAAATTTCTCTTGGTAATCCAAAACTCTTACTATCTCTTCTATCTAGAATTTCAAGGTAAAAACACATACTTTTCTCTTTCCTGTTGTGTTTTAGAAATAAACACTTTAATATTAATATAATATTATATATTTGTAATTTAGAGACAAATTAAACCAAATAATAAAAAATGTGCAGCTAATCTTATCCAGCCCTAGTTTTATGAAATATTAAATAGATCACTAGACAACATAGAAATGTCAATTAAAATGGTGAATCTAAAGTAATATATTTATGGAATATTTAATATCCTACAAAATCCATATATGCTGTTTTCAACTTTTTATTGCAAACATAATTTCTTTTTTCATTTTAATAATAAGTCTTCTATATAATATTCTTTGAAAATTGATATATTTCTATCATACTGCTATTGGAATAGGTTACTTCTATGTAATAGAAGAGGGAAAAGCAGAACAGTGAATCTTCATTCATAGTGAAGGACTGTGAGGAAGGAGTTTGAAAGTATGTCTCTTTCCACTTTACTAACATAAGGACTCTTTATGAAGCAAACCAATCTGAATTTATAATTCCAATCCAATATTTCTGTGCTTATAAAGATAGTTTAAGTGTTAGAATGTTTAATTACTGATACTTTTATTTATTTAAGACAATGGGATTAAGTGACTTACCCAAGGTCACACAGCTAGGCAGTTATTAAATACCTGAGTCTTTATTTGAACTCAGGTCCGCCTGATTCCAAGGCCCATGCTCTATCCACTTAGCCACCTAGCTTCCCTTTAATTGCTAATACTTTCAATATCTGGTTTCAACATTGACCTTTATTATGTATTGACTGAAACTCTATGTATTGTCATTCATAAGTGTTATTACAGGAAAAAGCAGGAAAGAAGATATAAATATCATTTACCAATGTTTCTAGAAAGTATAAATGCATGATGTGAGTTATAAAAAGGATAAGATTAGACTTGTTTCCCATTTTGAATACAAACCCCTGTATTGGAACACATAGATACTGGAATGAAGTGAAATGGAGTGCTTTAAAATGAAGAAAATAAAAACAGAACAGACCTGATTGTTCCAAGAATAGGTTATTGACCATTTAGCCCATGGCAATCTGCAATAATGCCTTTCTGCTGCAGGTCACAAAAGTAAACAGAACAGGGACTGGAGATCAACTAAAGAACATACACCAATAACTTTATTTTGCCAAATGCAAAATATCTAAATAATATATTTGCCTTTGCTTAACAATTGTATTTCTCAAAACATAAAAAGAACAATGATTTAGTTGACCAAAAAGAAAAAGAAACAAGAATCCCTGATGGTTGTGATAACAATACTGAAAGAAAAAAATTTTCACATCACATTCCTTTATTATAATTAAGAAAGAAGATACAGAATACAAATAAACATGTACCTTAAACTTGAAGAAAGCATATTCTTTTTCTTGTGAGGCAGTCAGGGTTAAGTGGTTAAGAGCCAAGTGTCTGAGGTCAGATTTGAACTCACTCCTGACTTCCTGGCTCATTCTCTATCCATTGTACTTCCTAGCTGTCCCTGAAGAAAGCATATTTCAAAAAGCTTTTTGAAAAGGTAATGAAGATTCTATGACAAGAAATTTAGAAAAATAATGGAACTCAGGAAGTATGTGAAATCATCTGTATCTACATCATTGCTATTTCTATATAGCTTTATCTACATTTGTATACATACATACACATATTATAAATTGTATTATAATACTGATGAGAAAGAAATGAGAAAACTGTGATTTCAAAGAAAACTACAGAGGTTAAAGATAAAAAATAACAGAATCAGTTATGTGCTTGAATAAACTTTAATTGGTTTATAAATCAATAATTACTGCAAATTGTGACTTGATTAATTGTTTTATTGAAGTTCTATGTGTAAGAAATTGTTAGTCACAGAGAATGATTTAAATGTGTATGTCTAGACATTTTAAAAAATTCTCAAGAGCCACATGTACCACCAGTATATGAATATTCCAAGAATGAAGTCATCACCAGTCTGAAGACCTGATGATTGTCACCAAATAGTTATAGCAATAACTGACATTTATATAGCACTTTAGTATGTGCAAAGTACTTTATAGCCATTATTTCCTAGGAGTGTCACAATACTCCCTCTATGTAATTGTGGTGTATTGCTAAGGTAACAGGAAGTGGAGACTGAAGATATGAGAGTAAGTTGTGACTTACTACTATGTCTTTGACATTTTCAAATCACATCTCTGTCAATTTCCTCATCTGTAAAATAGGAAGAATTTAGAGAAGATGATCCCTGCTGTCTTATTCACTTCCAAATAAATGTTAATGTAAGAATGAATACAGATGTAAAATACAACCTTATAACAATAAAAACTCAAATTAACCTGAGGTTCTTAGGAAGAAAAGAAAGAACAAAATAAATTTGTCATCTATAGTGCATATAAGAAAAATAAAGAGATGCCTGCTTTAGATAGTCATTATAGTATCTCTTCACCTCCCTACCATCAAGACTATACAGAAAAGATGTTTAGCACTCTTTGGAGGAAATTACCATCTTAAGACAATTCCATCTCACCAACACACCATCAATTGCATTTTAAGTCTCTTTACTTGCTAAAAAAGCTCATCTAATAACCAAATTTTACTTTCTTAGAGTTCTTCCTTTCCTATGTCTCTTTCAAAAGACCCCTGCCTATATGCAATTTCCTTCTCTTTTCTTCATTTATCAGAACTCTCTTTTGACTCATCCCCTTATTGCCATATTCTCCTGTTATCTTCATAAACCTTGTGCATTCACCATAGTTCTTTTAATTATATCTATATTTTCCCTTCTGCATTGGCTCTTCATTTTCTATCTACATGCATGTGCAGGCAATTGCAATCCTAAAAAAAGAAACTAACCAAAAACAAACAATCACTTGGCTATGCTACAATATCAAAAAAAGGATTCCACCAGTCTCTTCCTTTTATCTATGAAATTCATTTTAAATTTATTTATTAATCATGTTTTCCACTAGTCACTCCACTTGCTTAAGCATCCAGTTGGCTGTGGGTTTCTCTCTTTTGATTAAAGCAAAAAAACACTAAGCAAAGCAAACCAATACTAAATCTATATGTAGCAAATCATACCCATAGCTTTACACCTCTCTAATGAGGGAGATATAATTGTATTTCCTTATAAAAATATGTAATACAAATTACTGATTAACTTAGTACTGATATCAATGTATAGGTCAAGCTTTCTGCAATAGCACTCTATGCTTTATGTTTCTATAATCTATTCTATCTAGATTTTGAAGATGCTAGCATTACTCATATCCTTGGATCCCACAAAGAAAGAATTGTGGACAATGTGATTATTACATTGGAAGCAATATTTGTTGTCTTCAGTTACCATATGTCTGTGTGTGTGTGTATATATATATATATATATGTATATATATATATACATATATATATATATATATGTTTCTCCCATCTTGCATAATAAAAATTGGTCACAAAGTGTTCGTATCAAAATATCAAGCACCTAGTATTAATACCCTTCTCTCTTCTTCCCCTGTCCAAATCGATGCCATCATTTGGCTAAGAATAGCACTGAGGAGAGACCTAGATTTACTTCAATTTATGTGAAAAAATTCATAAAAATTTAAGTATTCATAGAATCAACATGAGCAACCAATGTATGATGGTTTTATATATAAAGGTATTTTGATCATAATATCTTACTATTAAGGAAATCATAGCTCTGGAAACTGTAGGGGTCAAAACAAACTTAAATGATATTCTTATTTACAAACTGACAGAAATGCTTCCATCTGTGAGGAAATTTTAATCTACCTTTTGTGAAGAACAGTTAAAGGAAGTGGCAATCTTTAATTTGGAGAAGATAAAATGTGTATACCTATGTCCTGCTGGGTAGAATAACATCCACATAGTATCCTGAAAGGTAAGTTTTGTTGTTGATTTCTACTTTTTAAATAATGAAACAATTTGCTTTAAGTTCACTCCTCTACTATATCATTTAGCCAGGTATAGTGTGAATTCCTCATATTTCTAAATAATTTAGAGTAATATTTTAAAGACTTGATCAAAAGACAAAGATTCAATAATGATAATGTAGTTATTTCTCATTAACACTTTCATCTGAATTACCACTATGATGATCCTCAATCCAGAGAACCAAGAAGGGACTAGAGATAATATGACTCAAAGTAATTCAAATTTAATGGAGGGAATATCAAAAAGGGTTCAGATGGTAGGTTTCTGAGAAAACATAAGAAGCTGGGGGGGATTTTTGTGGACCTTGAATTTTGAAATCAGAAAGGAAATGTGCATATGGAGAGATGGAGTATGTCTACAATAGAATAAAGTAAAATTAGTCCCCATAATCAATTTAGTGTCTTTTATGTTCATTTCTATATAATCATATCTTGGAAAGGTAACTTCAAAGCTCTATAAGAACATAAATTTCAGAGACCAGCAGAGAATTGCTTCTATGAGAATTTCATGAAGACTTCAAAAAAGGGATAAAATAGCAAGGAACTGTGAATTTATATTTTGACCACATGTTTTTCTCCAAATTTGAACTCCATCATTGTATATGCATGGGATACCTATTCCTCTGATTTGAGAAAATGCTTCTATAAGAGCTTTCTTGCCAGACCTGTTTGATAAATTTTCTTTCTAAAAGCTAAGAATAATTATTAATAAATGAGGTATTATTGGATGGAAATTTATGGGCAGGGGTATTATAAACTCTCATCGACTTTCTTTTTTAAATTTATTTTAGGCAATGGGTTAAGTGACATGCCCAAGGTCACATAGCTAGGAAATTATCTAAGGTTTGATTTGAACTCATGCCTTCCTGACTCCAGGGCCAGTGCTCCACTCTCCCTTTTTTCTCATTGACTTTCAATATTACCACTCAGAACTCTAAATAGTGTAGTAATCATTCATTATCTAAGAACCTGAACAATTATTGTTAGTAAATATTTTGAGCACAACCCCAGAGTACATGCATCTGAGTAATTCTCTGATAGAAATATTCAATAAGAACATGACAGTGATAATCTTAGTGTGATAAATTGAAGGAATGATTCTTTCAAATATCTGAGACTACCCAATATGTTCATGTGGTACTAAAATTGAATTGCTACTGGTAATTGTAGAATAATTTAACCTCCAATATTTTCTACCTATTTCCAAATAATGTTCAATTTGTTGTGGTCTTTCTATCCCAATCTAAGTTAATTTTATCTTCATAATACCTACATCCCGCTTCTAGGTCACTTAAGCAACAAACTGGAGAACTTAACATTTTCTCTGATCCCAAAGACTTTTCAAGCCTCTTCAAAATAGAAAATTATGCATCAGAGATAAAACAAATTCAGATATCTCCATGGCACGGGAAACTCAGAAGCCAAAAGAAGGCAAAATAGCAAATCAAAACTTCATTAATTGTTGTTTACTGATCCTTGAATTCACTTAAATTCCCTGCGCCACATTCCATGATATCAGCACTAATTTTGCTCTAGTAGTCTGAAGAACTTTACACATACTTCTAATAGAATCCGCCTCTTTTTTCTGGTCCTCCTTGTTTCTTTTTTAGAGCTCTGGAGAGTTCAGTTCCAGACCCTGAAAATTTACCCTGGCAAAAACAGGTAGCTCGGCACTGTAGCACCTCATAAGTAAAAAGTTTGTTATGTGCCACAAACCTGTAGGACTAGTGCTAGCAGAGCTAGACCCATATCAATGCTCCTTTATCACCAACACAAACAAATATTGGTTTTTACAATCCTGGAATAACAAAAGTCCTTGAAAAAGAGTCAGATAACCCTATAGCACCAGCATTATGAAGTTCTGAGTTGCTTTTACTGGGGCAAAGAACTAAGGAATAGAGGAGATAGGGCAGAACACAAGGATAAGAAATAATGTGCACAGGCACTGTGTAGCACTTCATTAAGCCTAAGAAAAAGAGCCAGGTCCAGACTGAAAACCAAAAAGGTAGGACAGAGATCCAGAATGCTGAACTGTGACTAGCATACCATTAGAAGATGCTGATTTCAGATCCATTCCCTAAAAAAAAAATAAATAATAAGAGAGGAGCAAATCAGAAAATGAGTGATAGGAGCATTAAAGAAAGAAAAAAGATTGAAATTATCAGAGTTCAGAAAAGAAAAAACTTAAAATCCTTGGAAATAAACAGAAAAATCAATAAGAAAAGTAGAAAAACAGAAGGCTATGCTCTTGCAGGTCTAAGAAATTACTTTTAGGTATTTATGAATAAATACTTCCAAATCATGGAAAATGAGAGTACATTTGATGAGACAGAAAACCCTTTAGAATTTCAAGAGAACATGAAACGACAGCTTGTTATTCCTGAATTTTTTAAAAAAAATAGAAGTTTGAAAGCAAAGTTTGTGGCCTACACAGTGGGAATTAGAAAAAAAAAATAAGAAAACAAAACCAAAACAGAAAGGACAAATAAATAATGAAAGACTAAAGAAAAAAGAAGATCTATATGAAGTAATTAAGCAGTTGAATGTTGGGTAGAAACAGCACAAGTCCTGCAGTGAGAAGGACCTAAATTCAAATCTGATCTTAGATACTTATCAGCTGTATGACCCTGGGCAAGTCACTTACCTTCTGTTTACCTTAAATCACTAGAGGAGGAAAAGACAAATCACCCCAATATCTTTGCCAAGAAACCTCTGTAGACAATATGTTCACTAGAGTCACAAAGATTCAGACATGACTGACCAATAGCAACTATTAGATAATATGTTAATAATGTAGATTATATTTAAAGGATGGCACACATTTTTTTTAGAGATAGTCATTTGCCATTGAATTCTAGTTAAATTACTGGATTTAGTGTCATAAAAACCTGAAGTCAAATTTTACCTCAGACACTTAATTTCTTTGTGATTCTAAGCTGTCATTAAATTTATTTTGCCTTTACTTTCCACAGCTATAAAAATAGAAATAGTACTAATGCCTATTTCACAGAATTGCTATGAAGAGCAAATGAAATTATGCAAAGTGTTCTTTCAGTCTGAAAGCTCAATAACACAGTCAGCTCCTTATCCAGTTTCTAAGAAGGCATTCCAAGTTTTGGCACAAACAGTAGCATAGGAAGATCTGGAAAAATGCACATTCATTGCATTGATCATGGAACATACAAAAATATAATAGAAGATGGGAAGAAACAAATGGGATGTAGGAAAGAAATCAAAAATCTTTTTTGCAGATCAAGAAAATAATATAGTTCTTCATTGTTCTTGTGAGACTGTAACTTCATATTTTTAATATTCTGTATAGAATACATTCTGTAGAGGCTGATCCATTGTAATCTGAAAACTGTGGAAAGAGCTAAATTACAGCAAAATCACTAGAAATTGAGATGAAAAGGAGTATTCATATCATTTAATAGTATATTTAGTTCCTTTAAGTTTTGAGATTTGCTTCACTTTGGAGAGATTTATAAAATTACCCTCAATGATGAGACATTTATGTACACAATAATTGGGATTATCCTAAAAGCTATGCATATATATACATATATATATATAATATATATATGTATCTATATATAATATTTATGCATGTATATATATGTATATATATATAAATCCACTAATTGACATTATATGTATATTTACCTATGTAAATCTGTACATATTGTTAATGGGAAACACATTTTAAAAAAATAGCTTTAGAGAAAAGTAGCATTCTAGCTTCTCACATTGACTAAATACAAATATTTAATATATGTCTCAGAAACTCTGATAGAACAGAAGTAAAATACATTTGTAGAATTAAGGAATATTTATTCTCCCAGTCAATATAGCAGAGAGGAACCAGGCATGGTGTTATGAACTAATATGAATCAAACCTCTTAACAAAATTCAGATCCACAAAATAGAGACAAGAACAGAGGAGAACAACATCTACTAACAAGGTTTGTCTCAGGGGAACATGGGAAAGCTAGGGGCAGAGAGCAAAGTGGTAGTGGGGGTGGGGTGAATCCTGGGACTAACCTGAGAAAAACCGTGGTAGCTTTGACTTTGTGAGCAGGTTGGTGAGTTCCAGCTAGACTGGAGGAAGAGTTCCAATGCAGCTGGGAGAAGAACTCTAGCCTAGCAGTTACACATCAATCCTTTCAGTTCCACTGGCTTGGAAGACCAGGGCTGAATTCCCATGCTTCCAGTTAAGTCATCTCCTCCCATCCTTGTGGGATAAAGTGATTCTTGCCAGAACAAACACAGTAACACAATACCCGCCCCCTCCAGGAAAAGAGATCCCGCTCAGTCAAAAAAGGGGATTAACTGTAAAGCCCAAGCACCCAACTCACATTGTACTAGACTAATCCAGACCCTGCTACTTCCCCCCCACCACCACCACATGCATACACATACACACCCAGGACCAGGGAGTGAGCCACAAATCACTGTCCAGACACTTTAGCAACCGCCCTACTGGCCATGCCACTTGGAGTTACTAAGTCTAGTGAGTAAAGCCTCTGTGAACCAGCCCCTCCCCAACACTAGATCCTAGGAAAATGAAGAAAGGCCAAATGAAAGGTCGTTCATTGAAAGTTACCTCCAAGAAAAAGACCCTAACTCAGAGAGAGCTAGAACTTCTGAGGAGAATACGAATTCCAGCCCAAAAAGACTTCTTAGAAGTAGTAAATAAGGACTTTAAAAATCAATTTAATAAAACTGGGAAAAGAAACCCAAGGAAAAAAATTAACACCTTGAAAGACAAAGTTAGCACGTTGGAGCAAGAAAACACATCCTTGGAAAATACAATTAGACAAGTGCAAAAAAGAAAATAATTCTCTCAAAACAACAATTGAGAAAAAGGAAAACTGCTTCAAAAAAATAGAAATGACCAGCAGGAAAATGAGTTTCAAAAGGTAAAGATGTAATCCAATTGTAATCAATGACTTCATGAGACAATAAGTATCTGTTAAACAAAACCAAAAAAGTGAAAAAGCAAAGAAAATGTTAAATACCTCATCAACAAAACTATTGTCCTAGAGAATAGATCCAGGAGAGTCCACTTAAGAATAATTAAGTCAACTTCCTGAACATATTGAGGATAAACAAATGCCTTCACTCAATATTTCTGGATATGTTGAAGGAAAATTGAACTGATTTCATGGAACCAGAGGGCAAAATTTTCATTGAAAGAATTCATCAATACCCTCCTGATAGGGATCCCAAAAGGAAAACCCCAAAGAATATTGGGACTAAATTCTATAACTATAAGATAAAGAATAAAATCCTGCAAGGAGCCAGAAAGAAGCAATTTAGATACCAAGAAGCCACAGTACAGATTGCACAGGACTTGGCTTCATCAACTTTAAGGGATGAAAGGACCTGAATATGATATTTTCAAAATCAAGGGAGCTTTGAATGTAACCAAGAATTCACTAATCCTGCAAAACTGAACTGTCACTTTCATGGGAAAAGATGAGCATTTAATGAAATAGGAGACTTCCAACTTTTCCTGATGAAAAGACCAGAGCGAAATAGAAAATTTGTACTTAGAATAAGAGACTCAAGAGACACATGAAAAGCTAAAAAGGGGGAAAAGAAAAAAAAAACAATTCTATCCAATAAGATCAAACTGGCTATATCACCACCTGGGAGAAAGATTCAGATAATTCTTGAGAAGTGTAAATCTATTAGAGAGACTATATTGAGCCAGAAGAAATGAACATTTATGACTTGTCCATGACTCTGATAGAATTATTTAAAAACATATATCTATTTAAAAAGGAGGGGGGATTAATGGGAGGATGAAGGAGAATGAATGAGAGTAAATCAAATTACATGAAGAGGCACAAAGGACCTAATTCAATAGAGGAGGAGAAGGGAGGAGGTGAGAAACACATGAATCTTACATCAGATTTGGCTCAAAAAGGATTAACATACACAAACTCAGTTAAGTTAAGAAACTTACCTTACCTTTCAAATATTAGAAAGGAAAAGGGGCACAGTGAGGGGGACCAGGAACTAATGGAAGGAAGGCAAGGAAAAAGGAGAAAAGGGGCAAAGGGAAATGGGAAAGATAGGGGACAGGGGTGGATATGCGGGAGGCAAACATACTGAAGAAGGGGGTATTCAGAAGTAAAATACTGGGGAACATGGAAAAGTGGGAGGGAATGCAAACAGAGGGATAATAGAATGGAGGACAATAAAGATTCATTAATTATTATTTTGAATGTGAGTGGGATGAACTTTCCCATAAAATGTAAGCAAATAGCAGCGTGGATTAGAAACCAGAATCCTACAATATGTTGCTTACAAGAAACTCATTTGAAGCAGAGAAATACATATAGAATAACAGTAAAATGGTTGCAGCAGAACATGTTTTACTTCAGCTGATGTGAAACAGGAAGGGGTAGCAAGCCTTATCTCAGACAAAAACCATCAAAAATAGATCCCCTTAAAACAAATAAGGAAGGAAATTATATCCTCCTAAAATGATATTATAGACAATGAAAGAATTTCAATACTAAATATGTATATACCAAGTCAGTGAATGAGTTTCATGAATACATAGACAGCAAAACTCTACTGGTGGGAGAGCTCAACCTCACTTTCTCAGATCTAGATAAATCTAACGATCCAGTAAGCAAGAAGGAAGTTAAGGAGGTAAATAGAATGTTAGGGAACCTATACATTATAGACATTTGGAGAAAATTGACTGAGAATAGAAAGGAATATATATATTTTTTTCTGCTGTCCATGACACTAACACAAATATTGATCATGCACCAGGACATCAAATCCTTATAATCACATGTAGAAAGAAAGAAATAGTGAATACTTCCTTCTTAGATCACAATGCAATAAAATCACATACAATAATGGGCCATGGAGAGACAGACCTATAATTATTTGGAAACTAAATAATTTCATCTTAAGGAATGAGTGGCCCAAAAGACCAATTATAGTAACAATTAATGATTTCATCCTAGATGATAACAATAAAGAGTCAAAATATCATAATTTATGGAATACACCCAAGGCTGTTATTAAGGATATATTATATCTTTAAGTCTTTCCATGAATTAAAGAGAGAAAGAAAAAATTCAATGACCAAATCATTCAACTAAAAAAATGAGAAAGAACAATTAAAAAACCCCCAATACCAAATTAGAAATTCTAAAAATTAAAGGAAAAACTTATAAAATCAAGAAGAATTTATAAAATTTATAAATTTATAAAAATTTATAAAATCAAGAAACCAGAGTTCATTTTATGGGGAAAAAAGCAATAGAATTTATAAACCTCTAGTTAATTTGATTTTAAAAAGAAAGAAGGGAACAAAATCACTAGTATTTTAAAAGAAAAAGGTGATCTCATCAACAATGAGGAAAAAATTGAAATAATAATTTGGGACTTATTTTGCCCAACTGTATGACAATAAATTTGAAAATATAAGAGATGTGGATGAATATTTGCAAAAATATAAGTTGCCCAGGTTAAATGAAGAGGGAATTAAGAACCTAAATAACCCTATCACAGCCAAAGAGATTCAATATCATTGAACTGCCTAAGAAAAAATCTACAGGGCCAGATGGATTCACAATCACTATTCTATCAAGCATTTAAGGAACAATTGGTTCCAATTCTATATAAACTCTTTGGAAAAATAGCTGAACATGGAGATCTATCTAACTCTTTCTGTGATACCAATATGGTGCTGATATCTAAACCTGGAAGAGTCAAAACAGAGAAAGAAAATTTTAGGCCAATTTCCCTAATGAATATGGATGCAAAAATATTAAATAATATCTTAGCAAGTTATCACTATAATAATGCACTATGCCCAAATAAGATTTATACAAGGAATGCACAGTTGCTTCCATATTAGGAAAACTGTAAGTATAATTGACCATATCAATAATAAACCTAACAGAAATCGTATGATCATCTCATTAGATGATGAAAAAGCATCTTTTCTTTTTTTTAAATTTAATTAGTTTTGTTTGTGAAATTAAATTAACCCTACTTCAAAAGAGCAGCTAGGTAGTGAAATGGCAAGAGCACCAGCCCTGGAGTCAGGAGGACCTGAGTTCAAATTTGACCTCAGACACATAATAATTACCTTGCTGTGTGACCTTGGGCAAGTTACTTAACCCCATTGCCTTGCAAAAAAAAATATTTCACAAGGTAAAGTATTTGAGGTACAAATCATAACATTTCCCTCATTTTTGAAATTTTGTTCACAGACAAGTTAATCTTTTTCACAGTTAAATCAAATCAAGCTTTAATATAACTTTGCTCTCAAAGTTATTTATGATTCCTTTACTGACTAATTCAGAAAATATTGAGAAAAGACATCAATAGAGAAAATACTGCATAGGCTCTATATAATTCTTTTAACCACATAAAAACTATGGAAGCACTTTAAAAAGTCAGGAACATACAAATTGAAAGAAGCAACAGTAGAAGTTCATAGAAGCAATTCCCTATAAAATAAATCTTGAAAGAATCGTTTCAGTACAAGAAATCGTTTCCAAGTTTTGTAGTTCTTCTGCTTTTACCCATTGGTCAATAAAAAGAGCTCCTACTCCTCTCAGACAACCCTTATTTAAACCTAAAATAGAATAGTTATTTAGGGATTAAAATGCTGGTTAAATAACCAATTTCACAATCTCTTAATAAAAGTCACTGGAGGTTGATCAACCGAGAAAGAAGGCACTCAGTACACCTCAATATCAGGTACTCATTGAAAAGTTTGTATTTTTGCTCTGAATTCCCCTGGTTGATGTGCTAACGCTTTAAAGACACTTGGTAAAAATCCAGTCTTATTTTTTTCTCCCTCTTCCATAAGCTCCACGATATCAAAAGGTAGTTCCTTTTTATGTGAAACAGGATAAAAACTAATAGGTTTTGTGGGTTCTTCTGGCTGATTATCAGTTGCTGGAACTGTTGAAAGGGTTCCAAGTCCATTTGCCAATAATCGAGGAACACACAAACCCAGCCCAGGGCGCAGAAGGTGAAGGAGGAGTCCCATAATGAAATGCCTCAGACCAGCTCGGCTCCTACCCGGACATTGCTCACCTTTCCCAACCCTACTTCTAGGAACTGGGAGAGTAAAACTCAACATATTTGTTGAATAGTAAATATCAGACAAGTTCATTTCCAATAATTTTTTTTATAAAGGCAACTTCTCTATATTAAACACTACTCTCTTTTTTCGCATCTATGTGTTGAAAAGGAACCATAACATTACAGACTTACAGCTTGAAAAGAATCTCTATAATTGTCTAGTCTAATCCATGAATTTTTCACTATATATACTGGAACTCTAAGACATATCTAATTGTCAGGGAATTTTTCTCAGTATCATACTTAAATTTGCCTCTTTAAAATATTTACTCATTGCTTGTGGTTTTTCCTGCTGGAATCAAACATTCTTTTTCTTTCGTTTTGTTTTGTTTTGGTTTTTTTAACTTATTTTTTATTCTCATTTTGTACAAATGTTTTTTTACATTAATAAAATATTCTTGTTTACAGGTAAACAAAATACCCCTCCTCCCCCATGAGTATAGATAGACTTGCTTGGGCGAAAAAAGTAAAGGGGAGAGAAAAAATTAAAATAAAAAAAAATAGTAATAATTGTAGTTATGGCCAGGTGGCACAATGGACGAAGAACCAGTCTTGGAGCCCCAAGCACCCGAGTCCATATCCAGCCTCTTAAACCCAACAATCACCCAGCCGGGTGACATGCAAACCACCCGATCCCCACTGCCCTGCAAAAACCAAAAAAAAAGAAAGAAAAAAAAGACCCAAAATAAAATAAAATAGTAATAATAGTAGGGGTGGCTGGGTGGCAGACAGAGCATTGGCCCTTCAGCCAGGAGCACCTGGGTCTAAATCCAGCCCCAGACACCCAAAGATCACCCCGCTATGTGGCCCCAGGCAGGCCATCCAACCCCACTTGCCCTGCTCCCTCCCCCAAATAATAATAATAACAAAAAAATGTGCTTGAGTCTTTGTTCAAACACCAACAACTCTGTCCTGGGTGGATCGCATTCTTTATGATAAGTCCATCACAAAAGTTATTTCCATGTTTTTCCACCATTGCCATTGCTGATTGCAACTCCCTCCTTTCTTATTTCTCCACTACCATGTACTCTATTTTCTCTATCCTTTCACTCTGACTCTGCTGTAGGGTCACTGAGTGGCACAGCAGACAGATCCCTGGTCCTAGGGCCAAGAAGCCCTGAGCCCCCATACCACCCCTTAGGCCCAGAATCCACCTGGCCCTGTGGTCCTGGGTAGGCCTTCAAATCCCAGCCCCTTGCAAGAAGTAAGAAAGAAAATGTGTTATATCTGGCCACTCTCCCCCCATGGTCCATCCTCTCCTCCTTTATTCACATCCCCACCCCTTCCCCCTGCTCCCCGCTCCTTCTTATTCCAGATGTCTATACCCCATTGAGTATATATGCTGTTTCCTCTCCTAGCCTTCTCTGATGAGAGCAAAGCTTCCTACATTCCCCCTTGCCTCCCCCCTTCCATATCATTGCAATAGCTCATTGTAATAAAAAAAATGTTATGTGAAATATCTTGGACTATTCTCCCTCTCCTTTTTCTTTCTCCCATTCCATTTCCCTTTTTTTTTCTATTGACTCAATTTTTACACCAGCTTTCTCCTGTGCTTCAACTA
The DNA here is from genome assembly GCF_037893015.1 of Macrotis lagotis. Taxonomy (NCBI): domain Eukaryota; kingdom Metazoa; phylum Chordata; class Mammalia; order Peramelemorphia; family Peramelidae; genus Macrotis; species Macrotis lagotis. Next base: position 233,362,253 of record NC_133666.1, on the reverse strand, counting down.
TAAAAGCTCTCTCTACCTGCTCTATTAAATGAGAAGGTTCATATGAGTATTATCAGTGTCATTTTTCTATGCAGGAATACATGCAGTTCACCCTCATTAAGTCCCTCATATTTCCCCCCTCTCCTCCAATCTCCTTGCTTCACCTGAGTCCTGTATCTAAAGATCAAACCTTCTGTTCAGCTCTGGCCATTCCAAAAGGAACATTTGAAATTCGCCTGGTTCATTGAAAGTCCATCTTTTTCCCTGGAAGAGGATATTCAGCCTTACTGGGTAATTCATTCTTGGCTGCATTCTAAGCTCTTTTGCCTTCCTGTATATTGTATTCCAAGCCCTACGAGCTTCCAATGTAGTTGCTGCTAAATCCTGTGTGATCCTGACTGCAGCTCCACGATATTTGAACTGTGTCCTTCTGGCTGCTTGTAATATTTTCTCTTTCACTTGGGAGTTCTGGAACTTGGCTTTAATATTCCTAGGGGTTGGTTTTTTGGGATCTCTTTCTCCGGGGGATTGGTAGATTCTCTCCATTTCTATTTTGCCCTCTGCTTCTAGAATATCAGGGCAATTTTCCTGTAGTAATTCTTTGAAAATATGCCAAGGCTCTTTTCCTGATCATGGCTTTCAGGTATTCCAATAATTTTCAAATTCTATTTCTTAAGTCTGTTTTCCATATCAGTTGTTTTTTCAATGAGATATTTGACATTTTCTTCTAATTTTTCATTTTTTTGGTTTTGAAGTATTGATTCCTGATTTCTGTTAAATTCATCAATCTCCCTGAATTCTATTCTTTGTCTGAAGGATTTGTTCTCCTCAGAGAGTTTTCTTATCTCTTTTTCCATCTGGCCAATTTTGCTTTTTAAAGCATTCTTCTCAATAACTTTTTGAACTGTTTTATCCATTTAACCTAAGCTGGGTTTTAGTATGCTATTTTCTTCAGCATTTTTTTGGATTTCCTTGACTAGGCTGCTGACTTCATTTTCATGTTTTTCCTGCATCTCTCTCCTTCCTTTTCCCAGTTTTTCTTCCAATTCCCTCATTTGATTTTTAAAGTCTTTTTTTGAGCTCTGTCATAGCCTGAGCCCAATTTCTGTTTTTTCTTGTAGTCTTTAGATGCAGAAGCTTGTGCTTCCTCGTCTTCAGACTGAGTATTTTGATCCTTCTTCATCTCATTTGCAAAATATTTCTCAATAGTCTTCCTTTTGTTTCTTTGCTTGCTCATTTTCCTAGCCTGGGCCTCGTTTGGGGTGCTTCCTGAGCCTTTGGGACACTCCTACAAGGGTTTCAGTGTGTGAGGCTCTGTCCTCCCTCCTGGTCTGTGAATGACCATAAGCACCTCCCTCTGCCATGGGGCTGAGGTTGGGGGGGGGGGGCTGCTGTTCTACGGCAGGGCCTAGACTTCGATCAGGATCTGAATGTGGTCAAAGCCCCAGAGTCCTGTTCCAGGGGCAGAGAACTGAGCTCACAGTCTCTCTTCACTCCCCTCCCTCAGCTCAATGGGCTCATGCCCTGGGGTCTCCTGCTTACTGGCTCTGCCTGCTTATGTTTCCTGGATCAGGGCTGGGGAAAGACCAAGCTGCTAGCTGTGTGCCCTGAGGGCTGGGCTCCAGTGTTCTCCCCAGCAGAGTTCCCCCACTGTTCCCCCACTTTGTGCCTGGTGCTCACCGGGGTGCAACTCAGGAGACTCCCCCACTGCTGTGAGCTGAGACTCCTAGTCCCCTGGGGCTGCCTCCAGGAGGCTGAAGTTCTTTGGCTCTGGCGGCCGCCCCTCCGATCTGCGGAGCAGAGCCTTTCTGCTCTTTTCCATGTGACCTTGAGTAGGAAAACTGCCTCACTGGTTCCCTTTGTGGGTTATGTCTCTTGAAAGTTTAGTTAGAGTCCTTAGCTGATGAATTTTATCAGAGAGCTCCTAAGACTGGATCCCTTCTTGTCGCCATCTTGGCTCAACCCCCCAGTCGAAAAGTCATCTTTTCACAGCACCCATTGCTACTAAACTAAACACAGCACCCATTCCTACTAAAAACACTAGAGATCTTAGGAATAAATCAATTGTTCCTTAGCATGATAAGCAGTATCTACCTGAAATCATCAAAGAGTGTTATATGCAATGGGGATAAGCTTGAGGCATTCCTAATAAGCTCAGGGGTGAGACAAGGATGCCCATTATCACCACTACTATTCAACATTATATTAGAAATCTTAGCTTCAGCAATGAGAAGAAAAAGAAATTGAAGGAATTAGAATTGGGAAGGAAGGAGCAAAACTCTTACTCTTTGCAGGTTACATGATAGTACACCTAGAGAATCCTAAAAAATCATCTAAAAACTAGTAGAATCCATTAGTGACTTTAGAAAAGTCTCAGGATATTAAGTAAACCCACATAAATCCTCACCATTTCTATATATTACTAACAAGATAGAGCAGCAAGTACTAGAAAGAGAAAATCCATTTATAGTAGCTTCAGGAAAAACAACATATTTGGGACTCTATCTCCCAATGAAAACTCAGAAACTCTATGCAAATAATATAAAACAGTTTTCACACAAATAAAATTAAATTAAATAACTGTACAAATATCAACTGCTCATGGATAGGCCAAGATAATATAACTAAAATAACAATTCTGCCTAAAATTAAACTACTTATTTAGTGTCTTACCAATCAGTCATCCAAAAAAATTACTTTAATTAGCTGGAAAAAATTGTAACTAAATTCTTATGAAAAAAAGTCAAGAATATCCAGGGACTTAATGGGAAAAAAAAGGAAAAGAAGTGGACTTAGCATTACCAGATTTAAAATTATATTATAAAGCATCAGTCATCAAAACTATCTGGTGTTGGCAAAGAAACAGAGTGGTGGATCATAGGAGAAATAGGTTAGATGTAAAAGAGATAGTAGGAAATAATTATTTTAATTTGCTGTTTGATAAACCCAAAGAGTTCAGTTTCTGGGATAAGATCTCTCTCTTTGATAAAACTTCTTGGGAAAATTGGAAGTTAGTATGGCAGAAATGTGGATTAGATCAAAATCTCACACCCTAAACTCAGATAAAATCTAAATGTTATAGGATTAAACTTAAAAGGCAACATTATAAGCAAACTAGGAGATCAAAGAATAGTTTATCTCTCAGAAATATTGAAAGGGAAGCAGTTTAAGACCAAAGAAATGATGGAGAACATCAGTAAACACATTAAAAACAAATTAGATAATTTTGATTACATTAATTTAAAAAAAGCTTTTGCACAAGCAATGTCACTGTAGCCAAGATCAAAAGAAATGTAATAAACTGGGAACAAATTTTGCAACTAGAATTTCTGACAAAGGACTCATTTCTAAAATATATAGATAAATGAGTCACATTTATAAAAAAAAAAAAAACAAGTCATTCCGCAATTGACAAATGGTTAAAGGCTGTGTAAAGGCAATTTACATGAGGTAATCAAAGCTGTCCGTAGTCACATGAAAAAATTGTTCTAAATCATTAATGATTAGAGAAATGCAAATAAAGCATCTCTGAGGTACCATTTCACACCTGTCAGATTGGCCAATATAAACAGAAAGGAAAATGTTCAATGTTGGAAGGGATATGGGAAATCTGGGACAATAATACATTGTTGGTGGAGCTGTGAACTATTCCAAACTTTATGGAAAGCAATCTGGATTTATGCCCAAAAGGCAATAAAATTTGCATACCCTTTGATGCAGCAATACTACTACTGAGTCTATACCCTGAAATGATCATGAAAAGAGTTAAAAACATCCCTTGTACCAAAATATTCATAGTAGCCCTGTTTGTGGGAGCAAAGAATTGGAATTCAAGTGAATGTCCATCAGTGGGGCAATAGCTGAACAAAGTGTGGTATATGTACATTATGGAGCACTATCGTTCTATTAGAAACTAAGAGGGATGGGATTCCAGAGAAACCTGGAAATAGTTGCATGAACTGATGCTGAGCGTGATGAGCAGAACCAGTGGCACATTGTACACCATAACAACAACATGGGGGTTATGATCAGTCTTAATGGAATTGTTCATTCCATCAATGCAATAATCAGGGACAATTTGAGTACCTGCGATGGAGAATACTATTGATATCCAGAAAAAAGAACTGCAGAGTTTAAACAAAGATCAAAGTTTATTACTTTCATTTAAAAAAAAATAAACTGTCTTATGTACTACATAATTTTGCTATCTCTAGTGTTTTGTTCTCTCCTCAAGGTTATGATGTCTCTCTCAACACATTTAATATCGACCAATGTATAGCATGGAAACAATCTAAAGATTCTTAGGCTGCCTTCTCTGTTGCATGGGAGGAAAGGAGGTGAGGCTAAAATTGTAAAATTCAAAACCCTACATAATATGATAGATAGAAACTATTACTGCATATAATTGTAAAACAAACAAAATATCAAAAAAAGAATATTTTAAAAAAAGTTTATGAAAAGATCCCAGAGAGCAACAGAAAGATTTGATAGTATTTTTCACAAGGTATTTTAAGCTAGAATTTGAAAATTATTTTCTATACTCCTCTAAATTCACACTTCTGTAATCTTTCAAGAAAAGGGTAAATCTTTAAATTAGGGACTATATGCAGAAGTATGAAAGCTGAAACTACCAACTCTTTTCCATATGGCTGTGTCTAACATTCTCTTGTCAATTTAAAACTATGATATCAATGATAAAAATTAAATCTTAACCTTCATGGGAAGCCAGATCTTCCAAATTGAAATCCAGAACATAAAAGTCCCAGTTACCAATGTAAGAAGAAAAATTAAAAAGATGTCAAGCATGAGAGATGCATTTATAATATTGAAAATAGAGATCTGCGCTTGGGTCAGGACAATATGAGTACAAATATTGCCTTTGGCACACTCTGATTCAGAGAACTTGGGCATGTCACCTTAGCACTCATTGCCTGAAGTCCTAAGGCTTAGCAATGAAATTCTTAGAGAAGATGCTGACCTACAAAGGAGTTCCCATATCTTGGAGTTCCCTATTTCAATATCTGTTGCTCATATTTTTTATAGCACTGATTTTATAGACAATGCTTTACATCATCAGGAATAAGTACTGGGGATTATGTTTATTCAAGCTTTTTTTCTTAAAGAAATGATTCCATAAAAAATCAAATTTGTGCAGGAAAATACCTGAAAAATGTCTGATATTATTATAAACATTTTGTGATTATGGATTTGTAAGCATTCTTAGGTTAAATTACCTTTCCAGAATCACACAAACTGTGCTTGAGACATATTTTTTACTTCCTGACTCCAAATTCTTTACTTTATCCACTGAATCACTTACTTGTCAAAGCATACTGCTATTCTCCATGTTCCATAGAAAACATAAAAACCTAGATAACAAGCCATCAATATCTTATAGCTTTATGTCCAAGGAGAAAGAAAAGAGGAGGAAAAGAATATGTTTATTACAGAGACTAAAGACACAGATAAAGTATAATGATTTTCCAATTTCATTTTCATCAATTCCAGATCAAAGCATCATCACCCACTATAAGACCCTGTTCTGCAATAGTAATGGTGTAACTTCAAATAGAATAATATGCCAATGTCATACATACAATAAAGCAACAGGAATTTACTCTGTTAGAATATAATACCTTTATATAAGCTTGATAGTGAAAATCCCTGCCCACAAAAACAAACTGCTTAACCCATAGTTGACATTTTAGTTCAGACATTTGAATGAGTAGTTCTCTCAGTTTTTGTACATATAGATATTCTCACATATAGATGTATATTCATATATGCGTATAGATAAGAACATACACACATAATATAGTACACATAGATTCATATACAATGCACACACCTATATATTCATACATGCATATACTTATTTATCTATAGATATATAGAGATAGATAAATAGATATATGCATGCATCTTTCCCTGACCCACATATTCTTTTTCACATTCTCATCATTGTTTTTATGTATGCTGGTATCTATTAGGAACTGGATCAAACTGGTGATGAGCCAATTTCTTTGCCATGAAACATAATCTTATGTTATGCAGGATATAACTATGTTTGTGTGACTGCAGATAAATGCATGAAGACTATTCACTCTAATCCCTTAGAGAAAACATGAAAATAGATTTAAAAAAGAAGGAACATAAAGATACACCATTTTTTCACCTTTTCCCTCATCTTTCCTGAGTTCTTCTAGAGCAATTCTGCATTTCCCCTTTTTAACTTGTTGTGGATTAAACCAGAAAAGTATCCAGGAGTATCTCAGAAATCTCTACCTCCTACACCCCAAAAATATGAGAGATGAAAATCAATAAAGGTAAGATTTGTCAAGGGTTCCTGAGAGTCTTGTAAGTCCTAAGTATTTTATTTGGTTACCTATATATGAATCAACACACCTAACTTTCTAATATGATCCTTTTCTCCCACACTCCTCTTATCCTAGCCATTCCCATATCCTAACTCAAATTTAACCACATATATTCAGATTATTGGTTTCCTCCTTTAGAATCTCCCATCATAATTGCTACCATTCTCCCTTGGGTACTTGTGACCTTATTCCTGAAGCATTGTATTTCTTTGTATCCTCAGCCCTTCACACAGTGCCTAATAAATATTATACATTTAATAAATGTAAATTGACTGATTACAGCAATAACCTGTTTTTTGTTCTCTCTACTTCACGTTTCTCTACACTTTACCATTCCCAATGCTATTAAGGAATCTTTCAAAAACAATGCTTAGTGGGTTATCAAGATGCATTCTCTCTCTCTCTCACTCTCTCCCTGTCACACACATACAAACACACACAAACACACACACACACGCACACAAATACATACACACACACACGCACACACCCTTCAGTGTAACCATATTACCTTTAAGAGCAAATATAAAATCCTATTTGACATTTATAGCAGCACTTGGCATCCTAGAACTTATCTGCCCTTCCAGACTTCTTACATTTTCTTCACTCCAAAAAAAGAAAAAACGAACATTACTAGTCTTCACATATAATATTCTATCCTCCACCTTTGTGCTTTTTTTCACTTAATGTTTTCCTATTCAAAGAATGAATGTCCTAATCACACCTGCCTCTTGACTTCCCTAGATTCTTTCAACATTTGCTAAAATCTCACCTTCAGTAGAATATTTTAATGCCCCTCCCCTGTCCCTTTATATCCAGTGACTTTCCTTTGAGATTATCATCCATTAACTTTCATTTATACCATATCCATCTTATATAATTATTCATACTGTATATATCTGTTTACAATTATTTGCATGTTGCATCTCTATTAGAATTTGAACTCCCTGAAGGCATGGACTGTGTTTTATCCCCAGAGCTTTACACAATCACTATAACATAGAAAATACTTAACAAATAACTTATAGTTTATTTACTAAAAATTTTCCCAAAAGACAAAATTTCATAAAATCAAAAATGGTGGGAGAAAACTGAAAAAAATAAAAAATGGTGGGAGAAAACTGAATAAAATCCAAATTTTGATATTTTCATATTCTTTCTCTCTCTCCTCTCTCTCTCTCTTTCTCTCTCTCTCTCGACTATAATCAGGGGGATAGTAACTATTTACAGGATTTGATATGAGAAAATGAAAATATATATTAGAATCCTCTAAGGGACAATTCAAGACCCTGTTTTGGATTTAAGAAAGTCCTGACAAGTAAAAGATGGTCCCAGTGTCTTGTGTTGAATACTGACCAAAAGTGCAGCAGAATTCCAGATAATATTTTTTCTTATGTCCTCCATCCAATAAGTTCCTACTGCATGTATAACTGGAAGTTGATCAAGGAAAGTCTTCATGAATAGTTTGATAATTATGTTTTATTTCTTACCCTAGAGAGTGTGGACATATTGGTTCATATTTTGGTGAAAAAATTTGGAAAACATTTGAATGGTTCTCAGTGACTAGAGTCATCCCAAAATCATTAGTTTTCTGAGACTCAATCTAAATGCTGGTCCAAAAGTGTGAAAGAACTATTTTTGTTTTGGATCTTTTTCCTTTTATTTTTTTCTATTCAAAGGACAGACATGTGAACCTGTGTTCTGGGTAATGGGGAAGTATATGAATGTTTGCATTCTTCTTGCAAAAAATAACAGTTTCATGCACTTGACCAGAATCAAGAAATCAAAATTTGAACTTTCTCAGTTGATAAGATAACAGAAGCCAGGGAAATAATAAAGATCTTACAGAAGCACCTAGCAAAAGTAGACATTTGCTTGCCCCCAAAATATTGAGACCACCAATCTAAAATCACAACTTCTAATGTAGGAAAAAAATTAAAATTCAATTTCATAGCTAATGTATCTCAGAATTTAGTTATCAAGTAAGAGAAGAGAGATTTCTTGGGCTATGCAAATTTTTTTATATCACAAGTAGCTCCTTTTAAAAAATTATCAAATTGAAGAGTTTATAATTCTTAGAGTTCAGAGTTTAGACTACTAGAAGAGCAATGAAATTTCTAGTGTAGTGCCTATTCCAATATCTGAAAAATCAAAGCTACTTCAAGGAAGAGGGAAGGATAGCTATCTAGATCGTGCTGTCTTCTCTTGCCCAGATATTTTAGGCCTGATGTTGAAGTACATTGGCTATCCAGAAACTTCAGTCATATTTGACTTTGATAGGGGAGGTTAATCTGCAACTAAGTTTTGGGAAAGAGGACTTTATAGGATGTTGTACAAAGACTAGAGTTTCATCATAATGTCAATGGATTGCCCCAATGGCACCTACAATATCAGTTCCTTTGGATAATAATTGTTAGTACCTTAGAAATTATTTAGAAGGTCTTGCAAAACTGTTGGCTGCTTTTATTGCTTTCTAGAGCTGGTAATTAATTGGTTTTTGTGAATCTTTTGCAACTTCTGTCTTTCTTGTTGGTAGAAATCAAGACCATCTCTTATAAAAGAAGCTATTACCTTGCTTATATAAGACCTGGGGATCACTTTTGCAGATATTTCTTGGTAAACTTGGGGTGATCAGATTAGCAGGTAATATGCACTTAGATTTTTTCCATTCTTCCTTTTATCATCAGAAAATTATTTGGATTACCTGATGGTTATAGTGTATCCATCTTACCATTTAAAAAGTAATTTGTCAAGGATACATGCTGTTAGTTCTGAAATCTTATTAGTTTCATTAGGAAGACATTTCACATTTTTTAAAAAAGCAGTAAATCAGCATCCAGTTTCATTCTGACACTGCTTCTCAGACACTCCTACGAAAAAGAATAGTGGCAGAAATCATAAAAAGACTGAGTGAAAAAAATTTTCCAGCTCAGGACAATTTGCAAGATCCATAGGAAGGTTCTGTTGCATGAGGATTAGAAATGACCTGCAGTACAGCCAGGGCCATGACTAAATGAACCAGCCTTAGTCATCCAGGAATAGACTATGAGTGATGTCAATGGCATGTGTGGTGTTTTCCCATTCTCTTAGCCTAAGGATTGACAAGGACAACTTGGAAGGTCAGCAGGGAAACTCTGCCACAGGTTTGAGTGGAGCACAGTCCAGCATAGACCTCAGCAACACAGAACTGAGCCCAGTAGACCAGGAGTAGACCTCAGGGAGCAGCAAAATCTGCTTCTCTAGCTATCAGTCCATGGATAGTAAAAGGTTAGGAAAGAGCTTCTAAGGATCTCTTTGCTCTCCCTAAAGCAGGCCTTCTTTGCTTTGTCCATATAATCTGGGTCACAGTGCTGGGTAACAGTCTCAGGGAAAGGGGGAACACTTCCACAACAGAGTTTATGACTACAGCAGAGCAGGAACTGTCTCAGAGTTTCAGGGGAGAATGGAGTGCTTTTGGTCACCTATATACAATAGTACAGGTGAGGAGAGTAGTTATAACCTCTCATTAAGACCTTGCAGGAGTGGCAGGTCCCTGTTGGTATCTCTGAAAAAAGCAGCAAAAAACTTGTAAAAGTCTGTAACAGTGTGCTCTCCACCCAGAGAATAAGAGCCCTATCATAACAAAGAGTTAAAATCAAGTCATAGGCTGGAGAAATAAGCAAACAATCATAAAATAACCCCACTGTAGACAGCTATTTTGATTAAAATACAGAATCAGAAGTTAAAGCTTCTACATTCAAATCCTCCAAGAAAAATATGAATTGATCTCAGTCTGTAGAACAGTTCAAAACTGATTTTGAGAATCAATTAAGGAATGCCTATGAAAAATTGGGAAAAAATGAGACTATTGCAGGAAAATCATGAAAACTGAGTCACCATCTTGTTGAAGTAAATACCAAAAAATGCGGAAGCAAACAATATCTTGGAAATCAGACTGGGTCAAAGGGAAAGAATGTCCCAAAAAGTCAATGAAGAAAATAATTTTTTAAAAAGTAGAATTGGTCCTATGGAAAAGCAGATAGAAAAGATCACTGAATAAAATAATTCTTTAAAATATAGGATGGATCAAGGGGAAACTGATGACTGTGAGAAATCAAGAAACAATAAAATGTAACCAAAAGAAGGAGAAAACTAGAAGAAAATGGCAAATATCTTATTGAAAAAACAACTGATTGTAGTCAGGAAAATACTAGATTTAACAGCTTCAACATTAAAGAATCAGAGGTCTTGGAATATGATATTCTTGAAGGCAAAAGATCTTAGACTGCAACCTTGTATCAACTATCCAGCAAAACAACGCATTCATTCAGGAGAAAAGATGGATATTCAATGAAATAGGAGACTTCCAATCTTTCCCAATGAAGGTCAATGGAAAATTTTATCTTCAAATATAAGACTGAAATGAAGCAGAAAAAAGTAAAATGGAAAGGCAAATCATAAATAATTTTATGATGCTTAATTGCTTATATTCCTTATATCCTCTGAACTTTCTCCTTTATTAGGACAGACAGAAGGAGCATACATAGACAAGGCACAGGTGGAAATTCAATATGAAGGGATAATATATTAAAAACATGTAATTAATAGATGAGAGGGGAATGTACTGGGAGAAAGGGAAAGGTAGATTGAGATAGCTTATTTTACATAAAAAAGCAAGAAAAATGTTTTGCACTCTAGTGGAAGAGGGTAAGATGCGGGAGGCGGGAGTGAAAGAATCTTATTATCATTAGAATCTGCTCAGAGATGGAAAAACATTCACAGACAACTGGGTATAGAAATCTATCTTACCCTAGAGGAATGTAGAATGGAAAGAGAATGGGATAATTGGAGGGATAGGTGATAGAATGAAGGGACAATTGTGGTAGGGGCTACTCAGATTCAAAATACTTTTTAATATATATTTTAGTTTCAATTTTGCAATTTTCTCCCCAATCTAGCTTCCCTGCCACCATCGCCCAGACTTTACATCATTCCCATAGCATGCATTGATCTAAGTTGAATGTGATGAGAGAGAAATCATATTCTTAAGGAAGAAATATATAGTATAAGATATAGTATAATTACATAATAAAACAACTTTTTTAAAAATTAAAGGTAATAATACTTGGTATTTGTTCAAACTTCACAATTCTTTCTCAGAATGCAAATGGCATTCCCCATCACAGATACCCCCAAATTGTGCCTGATTTTTGTCTTGTTGGTATGACAAGTCCATTGAGATTGATCATCACTCCCATGTTGCTATTAGGGTGTACAATGAATGTTCTTCTGGTTCTGCTCATCTCACTCAACATCAGCTCATGCAAATCCTTCCAGGCTTTTCTGAATTCCCATACCTCCTGCGTTCTAATAAAGCAATAATGTTCCATCATATACATATACCATAGTTTGTTAAGGCATTCCCCAATTGATGGACATTCCCTCAGTTTCCATTTCTTTGACAACACCAACAGAGCTATTATGAACATTTTTGTACAGGTGACCCAGTAGTGGTATGGTGGATCAAAGGCTATGCATATTTTTATTGCCTTTTGGGAATAATTACTAATTGCTCTCCAGAAAGGTTGGATGAATTCACAGTGCCACTAACAATGTATTAGTGTCCCAGATTTCCCTCATCCCTTCCAACATTGATCAATGTCCTTTCTGGTCATATCAGACAGTCTGAGAGGTGTGAGATGATACTCCAAGGATGTTTTAATTTGCATTTCTCTAATCATTATTGATTCAAAGAAATTTTCATATAATTATAGATTGCTTTGATTTCCTCATCTATAAATTTCCTTTGTATATCCTTTGACCATTTGTCTACTAGGGAAAGCTTCAAAATACTTTTAAGGAAGGCCAGAATTAAATGAGAGAAAAAATAGCTTAATTGTGGATAGGAGAGTAGGATGGAGGGAAATGTAGTTCGTAATAGTAACTAAGGGAGAAATAGTGAAATAAATTTCTCTAATAAAAACCTCATTCTCAAACATAGAAACCTGAGATAAATTTATAAAACATAAGAGTCATTATTCAATTGATAAATGACCAAGGGATATGAACAGTTTTCAGATGAGGTTAACAATGCAATCTATTTAAATCATTTAATGAAAATTTCCTAAATCACTATTGATAGAAAAAATTCAGATTGGAAAAATTCTGGGGTATTATCTTATAACTTTTGTATTGACTAATAGAATGGTAAAGGAAAATGACAAATGTTGAAAGAAATGTAGGGAAATTGAGTCATTGATACATAGTTGGAGGACTTGTGAAATGATTCAACAATTTTATAGAGCAACTTGTAACTATGGTCAAAGGGCTACAAAATCATACTCACCCTTTGGTCTAAGAATGTTGATGGCAGGGAGCTATAGAGTGAGGGAATGCCTATTTGTTGGGAAATAGCTGAATCAAATGTACTATGTTGTTGAAATGTAATACTGTTCTGTTATGGGAAATGATAGACATGATGCTCTAAGTAAGAAAAAACAAACAAGTGAAAAACTTACATGAATTGATGCATTGGAAAATGTACTTAATAAAAAGTAACAGTAATATTGCAATATCTATGAATTACTTACTTTTTCTGAGCAATGTTGTGATTCAAGAGAACTCTGAAGAACTTAGGATAAAGAGCACTATTCAACACAAAGACAGAGCTGATAGTGTCTGAAGTCAGAATGAATGTACATTTTAGTTTTTTGCTTTATTTTTCTTGATGTTCCTCTTTTTTTGAGGGTGGGTTATGCTTACGTTTACAAAATGACTATTTTGTTAATGTTTTTCATGACTGCACATTTTAACCTATATCAAGTAACTTGACTGGGGTTGGATGAAGGGAGAGAATTTGGAACTCAAAGTTTTTAAAATGAATGCTGAAACTTGCTTTTACATGTAACCAGAGTAATATTTAAATAAAGTGAAATAAAGCAGTAAATTCACTAAACTTATTTTGTCTTATTTCCTAGATTATGATATTAGAATGTCTTAGAATTTTTTTTGTAATTTCTTTTTACTGTAAATCTATTTGCTAGCACCCAAGAAAAATTCCCTGTTATCAAGAGATACATACTGACCTAGTATCATACTATAGTTGCAAACAACTTATCAAAGTTCTGCCTTTATTTGAAAGAATATAAATGATTTATAATGAAATCTTTTTTTAAGGTTTTTTGCAAGGCAATGAGGTTAAGTGGCTTGCCCAAGGCCACACAGCTAGGTGATTATTAAATGTTTGAGGCCAGATTTGAACTCAGATACTCCTGACTCCATGGCCAGTGCTTGATGCACTGTATCACTTAGAAGCCCCCTATGAAAACTTTTAAAAGTAAGCTGTGCTTTCTATTTGTTGCAGAGAAAGTATTGTTGAAAATCATAGTGGTTAAGGAAAATCATATGTTTTCTACAAATAGCAGAAAATTGAGACAGAGCTAAGATGGTAAACAAAGGCAGGGACTTCCCTGAGCTCTCCCTGAAAATCGTTGAAATACATTTAAATGATGTCCAATGATAGAATTTATTGTGTCAGAATCAACAGAAAAATGGAGTGAAGAAATGGTTCAGTTATGTTTGGCAGGAAAGTTCTCTTGTATCAGGGTGAGAGAGGAGCACTACTATTCCATGCTAGTTTTACCAATCTAGAATGGGCACCCCCACAGCAGTCCTGAAACTGACTGAATCAGTTGAAGTAGTAGCATTTCCAGACATTTTAGTCCACATACTTTAAAGATAACTTAGAAGGCTAACAGGAAATATCTATTACCTTTAGGTGCATGTAGAGAGCATTGCCCTCAGGACTTGATATCAGTTCCAGCAAAACTGGAGCAGTCCTTGAGAATCCTTTGAATTTGCAGCAGGAGCAGGTGGTTCCAGAGATCTCAGCCTACATACCATAATGTGGCTGAACAACTGGTCAGAAGAAGATTACAGAGATTGCTTTGTTAGCCTTGAGACAGGACTCTGATGATTTACCCTTACTCTGGTGCAGTTGTAGATCTGAGTGGCAGTCCCAATAAACCAAGTATGAGAAAAAGTGTGGTCATTCAAAGATCAGAGCAAAGTCTATGATGGTAGGAAATAGTTTTCCTTAGATACCACCTTGGAAAGTGGATGGAAATCTCCAAGGAAGGAAATTCAGATACAGAGAAGTATCTATAAAAATATCTTTACAATATCCCTGAAGAAGAAGAATATTATTTTAACAAAGAGTTAAAACTTAAATAATGGACTGGGAACATAGGACAAAAAATGTGACCAAAGAAATTTATTACAGTGACAAGAAGATAAAAATAACACTCAGAAGGCGGTAACAAAGTCAGAGTTTCTAAACTGAAAGTTTCCGAGGAGAAAAGATGAACTGGACTCAGGCTATAGAAGAGCTCAAAAAGGATTTTAAAAATCAAGTAAAAGAAGTAGAGGGAAAATGGGGAAATGAAATTAGAATGATACAAAAAAAAATCATGAAAAATATGGCAATAGGGACTTCCAGCCAAGATGGCAGAGAGAAGACAGGCACAGATCTAAAGTCTCCTGATCTCTTCCCCATCTATTACATGAAACAAACTTCTTAAAAGAAATCCAACCCACAAAACACAGAAAAAAAGCCAGGAGAAAGAAAATCTACCAAAGGATTTGTCTCTGGCAGCAGCTGTGGCCGAATTCAGGTGGGTGAGTCTGGGCTTAGAGAGAGGATCAACCCCGGATCAGCCACATTAACAGTTGAATTGGAACTGGGAGTCTGAGGGCCCAAGAGGCGGATCTGCTGGATCAGCAGTGGGGCTAGACAGCAGGGGCTTGAGTCAACAAGGGAGAAGAGGCACCGGTGTTGTTGCTGTCCCACAGGAGCTTGAAGACAGGACTGGGGGGGAGAGTTCTGGAGCAGGAGAGCTACGGACACCATCCCTGGGCTCCTCTGGTCTGAGGAACTCAGAGTCCCATTACAACTCAGACTTCCTCCCAACAAACAAATGCAAACTACTGCTTCAGAACCAGGTATGTGAGCAGAAGAACCTGCCCAGCTGAGGAATGACTTCAGGTCAGGGTAAAGCCCACCAGTGATTGAAGGCAAAAGATTTCAATAGCTCCAACTCCTCCCTTCAAGCAAAGGGAGAAGGCCTCAATCAAGGTCACAGACACTCTAGAGAAAGCAACCAACACCTCCTATTGGCCAGCAAGAAAAATTGCACTTAGTGAGTAAAGTCTTTAGGGATTACAAGCCCCTATGAACCAGCCCCTCCGCAACTAAGATCTTAGCAAAATGAAGAAGGGTCAACGAAAAGGTGTATCCATAGAAAAATACTTGGAAGGGGAAGACCCTAACTCAGAGAGACCTGGAACCTCTGAGGAGAATATGACCTGGTTTTCGGCACAGAAAGACTTCCTTGAAGAAATAAGGAAGGAGCTTAAAAATTTGGGAGAGACAATTAATATCTTGTAACAAGAAAACAAAACTTTATAAAGTACAATTGGACAAATACAAAAGGAGAATAAATCTCTCAGATCATTGATTGAACAAGTACAAAATGAGAATAAATCTTTCACATCATCAATTGGACAAATACAAAATGAGAATAAATCTCTCAGATCCTCAATTGGGCAAATGCAAAAAGAAAATAATTCTCTCAAAACCTCAATTGGGCAAATGGAAAGCTCTTTCAAAAGTAGAATTGACCAATTGGAAAAGGAGTTGCAAAAGCTAAATGAAGAAAACTCCATCCCCCAAAAAAGAATGGAGTCTACAGAAACTGACTCCATGAGACAGCCAGAGTCAGTTAAACAAAATTAAAAAATAGAAAAAATAGAAGCAAATGTTAAATACCTCATCAACAAAACCACTGAACTCAAGAATAGATCAAGAAGGGGCAAAGTTAAAATTATAGGACTTCCTGAAAACATTGAAGTGAATAAAAGCCTGGACTGAATATTACAGGATCTAGTCATGGAAAACTGCCCTGATATCATGGAATCAGAGGGCAAAGTAGTTATTGAAAGAGTATCTTGATCCCCACCAGAAAAAAAATCCTAAAATGAAAACACCAAGGAATGTTGTGGCCAAACTCCAGAACTATCAGACAAAAGAGAAATTCTTGCAAGCAGCCAGAAAGAAACAATTTAAATATCAAGGAGCCACAGTAAGGATCACGCAGGACCTGGCTGCATCAACATTAAGGGATCGAAGGGCCTGGAACAAGATATTGCAAAGAGCAAGGGAGCTTGGAATGCAGCCAAGAATCCACTATCCCTCAAAGCTGAACCTTCACTTCCAGGGAAAAAGATAGACATTTAACGAAATGGAAGAATTCCAAAAATTTCTGATGAAAAGACCAGAACTAAACAGAAAATTTGGACAGCAAACAGGAGGTTCAAGAGACACATGAAAAGGTAAAAAAGAAAGGTGGGGTGGTAAAATGAAAAAAAAAATTTTAGCCAGTAAGTTGAAACTGGCTATATCTCAGCATGGCGGAAAAGATTCTCATGAATCTTTTTTTTTTTTTTAATTTTTAAATTTATTTTTTTATTCTCATTTTGTATAAATGTTTTTTTTTACATTAATAAAATATTCTTGTTTACAAGTAAACAAAATACCCCCTCTTCCCCCATGAATATAGATAGACTTGTTTGGGCAAAAAAAGTAAAGGGGAGAGAAAAAAAATTAAAATGAAAAATAATAATAGTAATAATTGTAGGTATGCCCAGGTGGCGCAATGGACGAAGCAACAGCCCTAGAGCCACGAGCACCCGAGTCCACATCCAGCCTCGTAAACCCAACAATCACCCAGCCGTGTGACATGCAAGCCACCCAATCCTCCACTGCCCTGCAAAAACCAAAAAAAAAAAAAAAAAAAAGAAAGAAAAAAAAACCCAAAATAAAATAAAATAGTAATAATAGTAGGGGTGGCTGGGTGGCAGACAGAGCATTGTCCATTGAGCCAGGGGCACCTGGGTCCAAATCCGGCCCCAGACACCCAAAGATCACCCTGCTATGTGGCCCCAGGCAGGCCATCCAGCCCTACTTGCCCTGCACCCTCCCCCAAATAATAATAATAACAAAAAATGTGCTTGAGTCTTTGTTCCAACTCCAACAACTCTGTCATGGGTGGATCTCATTCTTTATGATAACTCCACCACAAAAGTTATTTCCATATTTTTCCACCGTTGCCATTGCTGATTGCAACTCCCTCCTTTCTTATTTCTCCACTACTATGTACTCTATTTTCTCTCTCCTTTCACTCTGACTCTGCTGTAGGGTCACTGAGTGGCACAGCAGACAGATCCCTGGTCCTGGGGCCAAGAAACCCTGAGCCCCCATACCACCCCTTAGGCCCAGAATCCACCTGGCCCTGTGGTCCTGGGCAGGCCTTCCATTCCCAGCCCTTTGCAAGAAGTAAGAAAGAAAATGTGTTATATCTGGCCACTCTCCCCCCATGGTCCATCCTCTCCTCCTTTATTCACATCCTCACCGCTTCCCCCTGCTCCCCCCTCCTTCTTACTCCAGTTGTCTATACCCCATTGAGTATATTTGCTGTTTCCTCTCCTAGCCATCTCTGATGAGAGCAAAGTTTCCCTCATTCCCCCTTGCCACCCCCCTTCCATATCATTGCAATAGCTCATTGTAATACTCATAAATCTTGATAATTGTAACTCTATCAGAGAGAATATACCTAGACAAAAATAATGGACATTCATACCTATCCATGAGACTGCTATCTAATGGGATGAATCTGGCTTTCATCCCACTTGGGATGATAGAATATACTGAACTAGAGGGATAGACACTCAGAAATTTCTATGACTTAGAACGATCTAAAAAACACTAGCTCCTTAAAAAGGGGGACAGGAAAGAGACGGGAGGAGGGAGGGGATTGAATGGGGTAAATCTCATTACACTAAGAGGTACAAAAAAACTATGGTAATTGAAAGAAGGGAGGAGATGAGAAACACCTGAATCTTCTTCTCATCAGACTTGGCTTAAAGTCAACCTACACATACTCAGGTAACATATAAAACATCCAACCTTTCAAGTATTAAAAGGGGAAAAGGGGAGGGGGGGATGGAGAAAGGGAACGGGAGAGGGGAGGAAAAGGGGAAATAACAAAAGGAAGGGAAGGGAAAAGGGAAAAAGGGAAAGGGGAAAGACAGGGGAGTGGGTGATATAGGAGGTCAAACACACTGAAGGGGGTGGTTTTCAGAAACAAAATAATGAGGAATATGGATGGGGGGAAGGGGGAAAAATACAAACAGATGGAAGATAGCATGGAGGGCAGTAAAGAATTAGTAATCATAACATTGAATGTGAATGGGATGAACTCTCCCTTAAAACGTAAGTGAATAGCAGAGTGGATTAATAACCAGAATCCTACAATATGCTGCTTACAAGAAACTCATTTGAAGCAGAGAGATACATATAGAGTAAAAGAAAAAGGTTGAGTAAAATATATTTTGCTTCAGCTGAAGTAAAAAAAAAGTAAGGGTAGCAAACCTTATCTCAGACAAAGCAGCAGCAAAAATAGATGGCATTAAAAGAGATAAGGAAGGAAACTATATCATCCTAAAAGGTACCAGAGACAATAAAGTCATTTCAATATTGAATGCACCCAGTCAGACAGCAGCCAAATTCTGAGAGGAGAAGCTGAAAGAAGGACAGGAAGACATAGAGAGCAAAATGCTACTAGTGGGAGACATCAACCTCCTGCTATCAAATCTAGATAAATTGAATCATAAAATAAACAAGAAAGAAATTAAGGAGATAAAAAGATTGTTAGAAAAGTTAGATATCGTAGAATTATGGAGGAAACTGAATGGAGACAGAAGGAATATACCTTTTTCTGTGTAGTACATGGAACTTATACAAAAATTGACCATGTACTAGGACATGAAAACCTAATGATCAACTGACGAAAGGCAGAAATACTGAATGCATCTTTCTCAGATCACAATGCAATAATAGTCATATGCAATATTGGACTGAGGAGATATAGAGCCAAAACAAATTGGAAACAGAATAACCTCATTTTAAAAAATGAGTGGACAAAGAAACAAATTATTGAAATAATTCACCATTTTATCCTAGATAATGATAATAATGAAACAACTTACCAAAGCCTATGGGATTCATTCAAAGCAACTCTCAGGGAATATATTATAGCTCTAAATGCTTATATGAATAAATTGGAGAAAGAGGAAATCAATGAACTAAACATGCAACTAGAGAAAGAACAAATCAAAAATCCCCAATTAATTACCAAATTAGAAATTCTAAAAATTAAAGGAGAAATTAATAAAATCGAAAGCAAAAATAACTATTGAATTAATAAATAAAACCAAAAGTTGGTATTATGAAAAAAACAATAAAATTCATAAATATCTGGTCAATTTGATTAAAAAAAGAAAGAAGAAAACCAAATTGCTAGCATCATAAATGAAAAAGGTGAACTCACCACCAATGCGGAGGTAATTAAAGTAATAATTCAAAATTATTTTGCCCAACTCTATACCAATAAATTTGATAATCTGGGTGAAATGGATGAATATTTACAAAAATATAAGTTGCTCAGATTAAATGAGGAATAGATTAAATACCTGAACAACCCTATCTCAGAAAAAGAAATTCAACAAGCCATTACTGAACTCCCTAAAAAAAATCTCCAGGGCCTGATGGATTCACAAGTGAATTCTACCAAACATTTAAGGAACAATTGGTTCCAATTCTATATAAACTCTTTAGAAAAATAGGGTAAGATGGAACTCTGCCTATTTCTTTCTATGAAACCAATATGGTGCTGTTACCTAAACCAGGAAGAGTTAAAACAGAGAAAGAAAATTATAGACCTATTTCCCTGATGAATATAGATGCAAACATCTTAAATAAAATCTTAGCAAAATGAATACAACAAGTTATCACCAGGATAATACATTATGATCAAGTAGGATTTATTCCAGGAATGCAGGGTTGGTTCAATATTAGGAAAACTGTTAGTATACTCAATTATAACAACAACAAACCTATCAGAAATCATATGATCATATCAATAGATGATAAAAAAGCTTTTGACAAAATACAGCATCCATTCCTATTAAAAACACTAGAGAATGCAGGAATAAATAGACTGTTTCTTAAAATAATTAGCAGTATCTGTCTGAAACCATCAACAAGCATTATATTCAATGGGGAGAGGCTAGAGGCATTCCCGATAAGATCAGTGGTGAAACAAGGGTGACCATTATCACCACTACTATTCTATATTGTATTAGAAATGTTAGCATCAGCAATTAGAGAATAAAAATAAACTGAAGGCATTAGAATTGAATAGGAAGACACAAAACTCTCACTCTTTGAAGATGACATGATGGTCTACCTAGAGAATCCCAAGAAGTCATCCAAAAAACTATTGGAAACAATTAGCAATTTTAGCAAAGTTGCAGGTTATAAAATAAACCCTCATAAATCCTCAACTTTTCTATATATGTCTAGCAAGAAACAGCAGGAAGAGCTAGAAAGAGAAATCCTATTCAAAGCAACCTCAGAAGTCTATTTGCCAAGACAGACTCAGAATCTTTTTGAAAACAATTATGTACACTTCTCAGACAAGTTAAATCACATTTAAATAACTGTGCAAATATCAACTGCTCATGGATTGGTAGAGCTAATATAATAAAAATGACAATTCTTTCAAAACTAAACTATCTGTTTAGTGCCCTACGAATCAAAATTCCAAAAAAAATTACTTTAATGAGTTAGAAAAAATTATATGTAAATCGATACGAAGAAATAAAATTTCAAGAATTACCAGGAGCTCAATGAAAAAAAGTGCAAAAGAAGGTGGCTTAGCCGTACCTGTTTTTAAATTATATTCTAAAGCATCAGTCATCAAAACTGTTTGGTACTGGCTAAGAAACAGAGCGGTGGACCAGTGGAACAGACTAGGTGTAAACGCAGAAGATGATTATAATAATCTGCTGTTCGATAAGCCCAAAGAGTCCAGCCATTGGGATAAAAACTCCCTCTTTGATGAAAACTGCTGGGATAATTGGAAGTTAGTATGGAAGAAACTTACATTAGACCAACACCTCACACCCTTTACCAAGATAAGATGCAAATGGTTACAGGATTTAGACATTAAAAAACAATACTATAAGCAAATTAGAGGATCAAGGACTAGTTTACCTGTCAGATCTATGGAAAGGGGAGCAGTTTATGACTAAGGAAGAGTTGGAGAACAACACCATAAACCAATTAGATGTTTTTGATTACATTAAATTAAAAAAGCTTTTGCACAGATAAAACCACTGTAACCAAGACCAAAAGAAATGTAGTAAATTGGGAAACAATCTTTACAACTAATGGGTCTGACAAAGGACTCATTTCTAAAATATATAGAGAACTGAGTCATATTTTTAAAATAAAAAGCTATTCCCCAATTGACAAATAGTCAAAGGAATGGCAAAGGCAATTTACAGATGAGGAGATCAGAGCAATTCATAGCAATATGAAAAAAAATGCTCTAAATCATTCATTATTAGAGAAATGTAAATTAAACCTTCTCTGAGGTACCACCTCACACCAGACAGATTGGCCAATATGACCAGGAAGGATAATGATCATTGTTGGAAGAGTTGTGGGAAATCTGGGACACTATTACACTCTTGGTGGAGCTGTGAACTCATCCAACCCTTCTGGAGAGCTATTTGGAACTATGCCCAAAGGGCAACAAAAATGTGCATACCCTTTCACCCAGCAATACCACTACTGGGTCTATATGCTGAAGAGATGAAGAAAAAGGGTAAAAACATTACTTGTGCAAAAATATTTATAGCAGCCCTGTTTGTGGTGGCAAAGAATTGTAAATCAAGTAAATGTCCTTTAATTGGGGAATGGCTTGGCAAACTGTGGTATATGTATGTCATGGAATACTATTGTTCTATTAGAAACCAGGAGGGATGGGATTTCAGGGAAGCCTGGAGGTATTTGCATGAACTGATGCTGAGTGAGATGAGCAGAACCAGAAAAACACTGTATACCCTAACAGCACCATGGGAGTGATAATCAACCATGAAGGACTTGCTCATTCCATCAGTGCAACAATCAGGAGCAATTTTGGGCTGTCTGCAAAGGAGAATGCTATCTATATCCAGTTAAGGAACTGTGGAGTTTGAACAAAGTTCAAGAACTATTCCATTTAATTTAGTACAAAAAACAGATATCTTATTGTCTGATCTTGTTACCTCTTAGAATTCTTGTCTCTTCTCTAAGGATATTATTTCACTCTCATCTCACTCAAGTTGGATCAAGGTACAACATGGAAGCAAAGTAAAGACTGATAGATTGCTTTCTGTGGTGGGGAGGGAAGCAAGATTGGGGGAAAAATTGTAAAACTCAAATAATATCTTTAATAAAAATTAATTTAAATATATGGCAATAGCGGGGGTTACTAGGTGGCATAGTGGATAGAGCACTGTCCCTGGAGTCAGGAGTACCTGAGTTCAAATTCAACCTCAGACACTTAATAATTACCTAGCCATGTGACCTTGGATAAGCCATTTAACACCATTGTTTTGCAAAAAAACAAACCCTAAAAAAATATGGCAATAAGCTTGGCAAAGCAAACACAAAATATTTTGAAGAATATAACACCTTACAAAAAGACTGGGTAAAATAGGAAAATTGTAAAAATATACAGTAAGGAGATGAATACCTTAAAAAACAGAATTGACCAAATATAAAAAAGAAGCCCACAAATTCAGTTAAGAAAAAAATTCTTAAAAAGAATTGGTCAAATGAAAAGTAGGTACTAAAATGGACTAAAGAAAATAGTTCCTTAAACATAAAAATTGGGGCAGCTAGGTGGCACTGTGGATAAGGCACTGGCCTTGGGGTCAGGAGTACCTGAGTTCAAATCCCACCTCAGACAGTTAATAATTACCTAGCCATGTGGCCTTGGGCAAACTACTTAACCCCATTGCCTTGAAAAATCTAAAAAAAAAAAACAACTAAAACTTTAGAACTGAGAAATTTGAAGCTAATTTTTATTATGCAAGCATTTCATTTGTATTTCCAACTCCATACAATGGTAATTTTTACTAATTTTTTTCAATTTTTATATTTTATAATTTTTCTACCTCCCTCCCTTCCCTCCCACCTCTTCAATGAAAGACAATATGATATAAGTTTTTCATTTCTAACAAAGTTAAATATAGATTGAAATCGAATGTGTTATGAGAGAAGGTTTAGATCCAAAAGCAAGAAAGAAAACATTAGAGATAAAAAAATTGCATAACACATAAAACAACTTTTTACCCATATTTTATTTTATTTTATTTATTTACTTCCATCCATATGCACATACATATTTTTTAAGTTACAAAATTTCCTTCCAACCTCCCTTCTTACCCCCCTCTCCTTAGTGGCAAACAGCCAGGTTAGTATTGTACATTCACATTTTTGATAAATATGGTTGCAGATTACTCATTTTCAGTATGAGGAATTAGGATTAAGTGAAAGTGTTGCATAAGAGAATTTTTATAAAGTGTTCATCAGATTCTGAACGGTAGGTTTGTGTGTATGTGTGTGTGTGTGTGTGTGTGTGTATGTATTTTGTTTCATTTTTATTTTCTTCCTCTGGATGAGGATAACATAACATAGTCCATAGCTAATTTAATATAGTTGTTATAGGTCTCTGAACTGGTAAGAGGAGCCTCTTCCATCAAGATTGTTCATATCAGAATGTCATTGTTAATGTGTACATTGTTCTCTTGGTTCCACTCCCTTCACTCAACATCAGATCCTATAAGTCATTTCATCTTTCTATAGAGTCTGCCCATTTATAGTTTCTTTTAAAACAAGAGTATTCCATAGCATTCATATACCATAGCTTGTTTAGCCATTCCCCAATTGATTGGCATCCACTCAATTTCAATTCTTTGTCACTATAAAAAGAACTGCTATGAATATTTTAGAACATGTAGGACTTTTTCCTTTTTATATACTTTCTCCCAAATAAATACTTAGAATTAGAATTGCTAGGTTAAAGCATATGAACATTTTTTTTGCTGTTTAAGCAGAGTACCATATTGTTCTCCAAAAATATAAGACAACCTTTAAAAATTGAAGATAATAGGCTTTGGTCTTCATTTAAATTCTATAATTCCTTCTCTGGATATGTATGTAATTTTCCATCACAAATCCCTTAAAATTATGATTGATTATTGTGTTGCTGAAATGAAAAATTCATCAGAGTTGATCATCTCCCCAGGTTGTTGTTAGTATGTATAATGTTCTTCTGATTTTGCTCATCTCAAACAGCATAAATTTATACACGTCTTTCCAGGGTTTACTGAAATCCCATCCCGTATGATTTCTTATAAAACAGTAGTATTGCATCACATAGATGTATCACAGTTTGATCAGTCATTCCCCAACTGATAAGCATCCCATCAATTTTCAATTATTTGCCACCTCAGAAAGAACTGCTTAGAATATTTTTGTATATGGGGGATTTTTATCCTTTTTCATATTCAGGATATACCCCAGTAGTTATATTGTTGGATAAAAAGGAATGCATAATTTTATTGTCCTTTGGAAAGAAATCCAAATACTCTCCAGAAAGGCTGAATCAGTTCACAACTCTACCATCAATACATTAGTGTTTCAGATTTCCCACATTCCCCCCACAACTGACCATTATCATTTCTTTTAATATTTAGTCACAATCTGAGAGGTATGAGATAGTACCTCAGAGAGGTGCTGATATTTTTATAAGATATGAATAAATAATGAAACGAAACCAAAAGAACGAAAAAATAGAACATGTGAACTATCTCACTGGAAAAACAATATAAAATACATTCAGAAGAGATAATTTTAAAAATCAATAGATTATCTGAAAGTGCTAATTTAAAAAAAGAGCCTAGACATCATGTTTGAGGAAAATTTCAAGAACAATTGCCCTGACATTCTAGAACCAGAGTGTGAAATAGAAATTGAAATAATCCACCAACTACCTTCTGAAAGAGATTCCAATACGAAAACTCCCAGGAATATAGTTAAAATTCTAAACTCCCAAGACAAGGAGGAAATAATACAAACAAGTCAAGTATTATGTAGCCACAGCAAGGATAACTTGAGTTTTAACATTTTTAGCATTAATCAACTGGAGGACTTAAAATACAATATGCTGGAGGATATAGGAAGAAGGATATAGGAACAACCAAGAATCACACACCCAGAAAAATTTGGAATAATCTTCCAGGGCAAAATTATGGATACTCACTGAAATAGACGACTTTCAAATTTCTCTGTGAAAAAATCAGAACTGGACACAAAATTTGCGTTTTGAATAAAATACTCAAGAGAAACATCATATGGTAGACAGGAATAGGCAATGATAAGGGACTAAATGATACCTATTCTTTGCATGGGAAAATGATACTGGTAACTCATGAGAATTTTGTCATTATTAGGTTCTTTAGAAAGAGCATATGCAAACAAAGATCAAAAACGTCATTTGTTATGAAGGGTAGATATCTAAAACAATAGAATCAAGAGGATAGAGAGAGAAGAAGGTAATAGAAGAAAGGGAGAGAGGTAGAATTATGTAAATTATCTCACAAAAAAGAGACAAGAAAAAGCTTTAAAGTGAAGTTAAAGGGGGAGTTTAGGCAAAGTGAGTGAACCACCCTTTCATCAAAATTGACTTAAAGAGGAAATAATATACACACTCAATTGTGTGTAAAAATTCCTACAGGAAAGTAGAATGGGAAGGGCAAGAATAAAAGAAAGGAGCACAGAATGTACCAATGGAAAGTCAGAAGCAAAACCTTGTGAGTTAGGGAGAGAGAGAGAACAGAACAAACTGGATGAGGGGCAGAATAGGATGGAAGGAAAAACAGTCAACAATAATAATTGTGAAAAAAAATGGAGCAAAATTCTTTGATAAGGACCTTATTTCTCAAATATTACTTATTCAGGGAATTGAATAGAATTTATTAAAATTACAACTATTTCCCCATTGATAAATAATCAAAGGATATGAACAGTTTTCAAATGAAGAACTCTAGAAACATATGAAAATGTTCTGATTCTCTTTTGATTGGAGAAATGTAAATTTAAATATTCTAAGGTATTACTCCATACATAATGGGTTAACTAATAGGACAAAAAAGGAAAATGTCAAATGTTTGAGGGTATGTGGGAAAACTGAGACATTAATTCACTGTTGGTGGAGTTGTGAACTGATTCGACCATTCCATACAACAATTTGAAACCATTCTCAAAGGAATGAGTAACCATACATATCTTTTCACCTATAAATATCTCTACTAGGGCTATAACTTCAAAGAGTTGAAAAATAGAAAGGAAAATAACCTGTTTGTGCAAAGATATTTGTAACTGTTTTTTTTTTTTTGGCAGTAGAGAGAGCATGAATTGGGGAAGAGTTGAATAAATTGTGGTATGAGACTGTGACAAATATTATTGTTATAAAATTATAAGAAGGATGCTCTTAAAAAAAGCTACAAAGACTTATATGCACTGATGCAAAATGAAATATACTTTGTATAAAGATACAGAAATACTGTAAGACGATCAACTGTGAATTATTTAACTATTCTGAGCAATACAATGATGCAAAAAAATTTTGAAGGACTTAAAAAAGACAATTGTTTTCCACCCTCAGAGAAAGAACTGATGGTGTCAGAATCCAAAATTAAACATACTTTTGTTTACTTTTTTATTTTTCCTGAGCTCTTTTTTTGGGAGGAGAGCATGGAGGTGAGAGAAAAATCCAAAATATGATTATTATTGAAATGTTTTAAATGACCACACATTTTTAACCTATATCAAATAGGTTGTATTCTCATTAAGTGGGGGTGGGAAGAGGGAAAGATTTTAAAACACAAAGGTTTGCTACTTTAATTTTAAAAATTGCTTTATATGTAACTGGGGGAAAATAAAATACTTAATACAATATAAAAAATACCAGAGTTGAAAATTGTCCTCCTTCTGAAGGAGGAATTTTCATCCTTGTGAAGAACTTTGAAGTCACTTTTTGTGTCTTATTCCTGCTAGGGCTTTAGAGTGCTGTTCTTCCAAAGTAAAGAGCAGCTTTGGTAATGGAAATAAGAGAATGAAACCCTGTTCCTCTCATGTTATCAATTCTACATGCAATAGGCAATAACAATTGGTAGTCACAGTTCTTTTATTTATCTTCTCTAATAAGAGATTTATTGTGATTTATTCCATCAGTAAATCTGATTGTATTTGAACTAGATAAAGAAAAGCTTCATGATGTAATATTCTGTTCATACCTCCAGAGGAAAAATAACAACAAATGTAGTATCTAGAATTTAGAAAAATTAATGCTTTTTATGAAGATCATAGTTCTGTTTAATTCTTTTGTACAATCTTTGCTTTGGAATCTTATCAAAAGTGAGAAGAAAGTACAGATATTCATTTAATGCCAATTAAAATATATGGAAAGACTTTCTGAATTAACAAATAAATATAAAGTAACCATAATAAATCTATATTTCTTTATTTTTCTGTTGCCTTATCCTCTTTGGTTTTGTGGCAAATTGGATACATTATGATTTTAGGCCTCATATAATTCACTTTAATTTAACATTTCTATAATTTCAGTCCATTTAAATTAAAATGTATGTATGTGTGTGCACACATGTGTGCATGCATGTGTGTATATTCATATTTTGTGCCTTTACTTTCAAAATTATTTAACTGTGCCTCCTAGAGACATGAGCTCTCCTTTGATTTTGTGAACAGAGAAGTAATACTTGCCTCAGTTTTCTTCAGTTTCTTCATCTGCCATATGAACACAATAAAAATAATAGCTATTGTACTTCTACAAGGTTGTGTAAGAATCAAATGAGAAATTTGGAAAGTACTGAACTCAGATCCTGACACAGAGGAAATGCTGGTAAATCCTTCTTTTATTCCTTCTATTTCCTGAAAATAGAAGAGTAAATGGAAAAATTTACAGGGAGGTTTTATAGAATGAAGTAATATTATTACTCTTCTTTTCTCCTTATGTGTAGCCTAGAGCAACATTCTAGAGGACCTGTAAATTTTCTATGTGCAATTTCGAGAAAAGGATATCAGAATGAGAAAGAGAAACAAGAAACTTCAAATACAAAATTTTCAAGAAAACCATCTCCCTAAAGTCAGAAACAATTAATACAAGTTGTAAGGATGAACATGTTTATTTTATCTGAGGAAGAAATTCCTATGAATTTGAGCTTCTCAAAAATTTAAAGTAAAACCTAGAAGACTGTGAGTTATCTATAATTAGAATTTCTTAGTCTATTCTATTATTTGTATGCCCTTTCCTGATCCTAGTCACGTAATTAGTTTTCCAGAAGGGATACTGATATGTTACTGTTGTTCCTGTTATACGAGGCAGTGGGGTTAACTGGCTTGCCCAAGGTTGCACAGCTAAATATTAAGTGTCTGAGATCAGTTTTGAATTCAGGTCCTCCTGATTCCAGAGTTTCAACTCCATCCACTGTGACACTTCATTGCCCTAGGTAGTGATAAATTCCTGAAGATGTCTTAGGATAGATTTCCATTTAAAATGAAATTAAAATAAATGATATCTTAGGTCTCTTCCATCACTGAGGTTACTTCATTATCAGACTTTACTTAGCTGTCTGGATTTAAAATCATATTTTATGTCCCTGCATCTCCTAAACTCTGCATACCTATCTAGCTTGTAGCATAATAGCAGAGGGCCACTCTAGACTAGAGAGGTTATTTGACCAATGTACATTCTAAATAAATTGACATAATTTTCAACAGAAGATATAGTAAAAAGTGAAGCCTTCTTTGGATTCAGGAACTGCATGATCTGGCCAGGGAAAGTGAGTTAAAAGGTATTGTTGATGCTATAATAAAGATTATTTAAATTCTTTCATAAAATATTTAGATATTTTGAATTTGAGTTGTTGCACAACTAAGTAAATTATGCTAATTTAGTATAGAACCTAGCAGGAAAAGTTAAAACAAGTAGACAGGTAAATAAGGGGTTAAGTACAGAGGTTTCATCACAGTTTCAATGGACTAGGTAACTCCTTAGTGAAGAAGCTCCCTCTACCAATACAGATAATAGCCTTCTATTCAATTTGGAGAAATAGAGAGTGAATTAAGCTTTATGAACTGTGCAGAGTCTTATAGCCAGTATATATTAGGAGTGGAATTTATATTCAGGTTTTCTGGTTCTAAATCTTATTTTCTATCCACTATGCCATGCTGCTTCTAATATAAATGAGAAGGAAAAAAAGGGAGTATAAAAGATTAAATGGTAGAATGAGGTTGAGATTGCTTGGTGTAGGAAGAGAAGGAGGGTTTGGATGAGAATATTTCTAATAGAAATGGATCCATATATATCATACTAGAACATTTTGACCCTAACAACTTTTTAAATTATATGTACATAACATATATGTATATAATATGCATGTGTATATATATATATATATATGTCTTTCTCTATTTATCTACTTTCTTTATCATTATTTAGAAATATTTTATTCAATAGCCTAATTCTAAATTATATAGGCAAAAAGCATGGATACTCATTTTGCATTTCAATCCCTAATATTGGCTATATCAATAGAGCAATGCTTATATTCATCACTTAAAATTTTTTAAAATTAAATTTGGATAAAACTATTTATTGTCACTATTGAACCAATAACCCAACAAAGGGACTATTTTGTGAGAGTAGGGATGTTAGAAGGTTGGCTTCAAAATTATCAAATTAGAGTTCCATGCATGCTTGCTCAGATAATTTGGTATTGTTGTTCACTTATTGGATTTTGCTGTGAATGATGCTAGTTGAACAGGGTTGATTTAAATACCTAAGAGACTACACTGCCATTACCAATAAAGAAGAAAAGCCTTATTTTTTTTTAATTTTATTTAAGTCAATGGGTTAAAGTGACTTGCCCAGGGTCACGCAGCTAGCCAATTAACAAGTATCTGAGGTGGGATTTGAACTCCAGGGCCTATGCTCTATTCACTGCATTATCTAGTTGACCAGGAAAGCCTTATTAATGGCCTTCACAAACCAAGGAGTAAACCTGGACTTAACTCACATGATCTCCCTTAAGAGGTTCTCCTGTAGTAGAAATTTTTGGAGGGAGGTTATAGAGCTCCTTGTCAGATAT
Organism: Macrotis lagotis; assembly: GCF_037893015.1. NCBI lineage: Eukaryota > Metazoa > Chordata > Mammalia > Peramelemorphia > Peramelidae > Macrotis > Macrotis lagotis. Next base: position 233,331,735 of record NC_133666.1, on the reverse strand, counting down.
AATATAGTGTATTTAGAAAGGATTGAACTAGATGATTACTGTGGTCCTTTCCAACTATAAATTCTATGACAATGGGAAGAAGTACTAATATTTAGATATCCTTTGAATTTTTGAGGAAATCGAACTTTCTTTGAATGAATTAATTCATTACCCAGAGATATTCAAGCAATGTATGAATCCACAGTCACACCATGAGAAAAAGTCAAAACTTGTAATAGTGTTAACATACTTTGTGATGCCATGTAGCAAAAAGTTGGGCAAGTGAGAGAAGTGTTAGCTTAGAAATTATAGACTTATAGATTAGAATTATAGATTAAATTAATTAGATTTAACAAGTATTTACTGAAAGTTATCTATATGCTAACCTTAAGTTGTTTATTGAGGTAAAGATGGAAGAAATTCATTGCCATTGTCTAACATAGAGGACATAGTGATTGGCGCCATATGCTAATTTAGACTAGTAATAAAAGATAGTGATGATGATGATGAAGATGATACTAATTGACAATGATTAGCTTATTATTATTATGCTTAGCTATTTGCATAGCATTTTAAAAGTTTCATAAGGTACATTACATATATTAAGTTCACTTGATCTATTGATATGTCAGTGATCCTATGGTCATAGCTACTGCTTCAATATCTTAAAATTGTACTGTACAGGCACTTTGACTCAGAGTCAACTTAATATGGCCTTCTCTAGGTCATTAATAAATCAAAGAATAAAAGATAAAGGTCTTTGAACAAAAATTTTTGAATTATATTTAAAATTCTTGCCTCTGACAAAACAATGATATAACAATTTAATTCCCTTGTAGTCAGAAATATCTGACATGGTAAATATGTTTGTTTTACCTTGTCAAGTGCATATTGTGTAATAACAAATTATTTGCAAACTAAAAGCTGGAATCCAACCTTGTTATTCACAATACCTCACCCAGATCTCAGTCCTTCACCTGAATATAGCTACATAATGGCAGTAATCATCTCATACTTAAAAGCAAATTTGTTTGTTGTTGATGTCCTTTGTAATTTAAGAAGATCATGACATCAAGTGAGTGATGGCATAGCATGAATATCATGTTGATTAGAGTGAAGGGAATGTTATCCAAAAACATGCTTCTCCCTATTTTCAGAATAGTTATCATCCCAAGGCCTGACCTCGTGGGAAACAGGCCTAGATACTGTGGAAGTTCTTGGCCTTTAAGACATGGTTCCCTACCATATCAATGAGGCAGCAGTAATAAACTGAAAAATACACAATATTTCAAGACTGGAAGTAACATGTTAGAGCTGTTGATGGTCTGAGTCCTTATCATATGTCACCAGTCCTAACATGGACCACCTAGCAGTATGGCAGACAGCATGATAGCATCTAAGATTGACTATCCCATGTTGTAAGAAAAGGAGTTGATATTTTATCACCATTAATAATAAGAAAATATTAAAATACTGAATTTATGAATCAGATTATAGACTAGAATGAGGTCAGTAAGAACATTGTTACTGAAGACTTTGCTAATTCATTTGAGGAAAGGTGAAGTCTTTGCTCTTAGAGGTTGAAAGAAATAAAATGTAAACCCAATATTTAGAGAGAGGTAGTGGCTAGAGGGGAAATGTTTAAAGGGTGAAATAGATAGGACTTAACGATTGATTGAATGGACAAGAGTGAGAGTGTGGGGAGTTAGTTGATGTTGGCACCTACATTGTAAGCTTGAATGACCAGAAGGAGGCTGGTACCATCAGTAATAATAGACAAGTTAGTAGGAGAGGAAATTTTGGGATAAAAATAAGAGTTCAATATTGCATATATTGAACTTAGTTGTCTATAAGATATCTGATTTACTATGTGTAATAGGAAGATTCTTTCTGAATTGTTGCCAGTTGAACATAATATTTTTAGATTTAGGTTGTTTTTTTTTTTTTTTTCCCGAGGCAAATGGGGTTAAGTGGCTTGCCCAAGGCCACACAGCTAGGTAATTATTAAGTGTCTGAGACCAGATTTGAATCCAGGTCCTCCTGACTCCAGGGCCCGTGCTTTATCCACTGTGCCACCTAGCCACCCCCCGAGCATACTATTTTTAATTTCTGAAAAATTACAGAAAAAATTCTTAACACCAAAACATAAGTAGTAATCTAAATTAAAAGAATGCCAGAGGACTGGAAACCATGAACTAAAAGAAATGATTTCATTTTAATAATCTGTTCAATTCTTGGAGAAAAATAAGAATTTTTACAAATCCCATGGTAAGATCATGCGCCTGGTTTATCTATATATTCAAATATTCGAATTGCACCATTTATATTTCTAACAAAAGAAAAATTAAGAAATTTTAAATAGTGCTTAATTTATTTTCTAAAACATATATTTACATGGTGAAATCCACATAGTCTATAAACTTAGCATCCAACGAGTCAATATATCAGTTTGTTTCAAGTCCATCATGTTCATTATTTCTTTGATTGCACATATTGAATGGCTTTATTATATATGAAACATCTTTTTCTTTTGTCCTTTAATACTTTTCCATATGGTTGTTCTCTGAGGATCAATTTACAAATGCTTAAAGTTTGTTGGGTAAAGTCTTGTGAGTGAATATTCAAAGTAATTGAAATTTAGCAATATTATTAGGCTCATCAAATATGCATTGGCTATACTCATTCTCTTTCCATGTTTTTTCTCAATAATAATTTCCTAGGATCACAAACTGTAGACAGCAGAATCACTTTGTGATATTTGCCAATAGTTATTTAAAGACAAATTTACGGAATGAAGTAGTCTTTGGGGGCCAACTCACCTGAATACATCATGTGGATTCTTTTATTTTTTTCCTTACTGATATTTTATTTTTTCAGATACATGTTATGAAAGTTTTTCAACATTCATTAGCATGAACATTTGTTAAAAAAATTTTCTTTCATCCTCTCTTCCCACCCCCTTCCCCTCAGCAGCAAACAGTCTAGTGAGCATTATACCTGTACGCTTGTGTTTAAGATTTTACATATTAGTGATTTTCTGTTTGAGGAAATTGAACTATTGGAAAAGAATGAAAACTATTAGATAGGAAGGAAAAAATATAAGAGAAATAATTGAAAAGGGGGAGCATAGTGTTCAGTTAGATGCTGTAATTTTTTGCTTCCTTGTTTTTGTTTTGGTGAGTTTTTCTTTTTATTTCTTCCCCTGTATGGGGATAATCTTATGCTTATTAGGTTTCCTAGCTCTTTAAACTGCTGAGAGGAGTTGAATCCATAAAAAATCCATCCAACTCACAATGTTATTGGTTATCTGTACAGTGTTCTCTTGAATCTGTCCCTTTGCTTGTCATCATTTCTTATAATTTTTCCCATACTTCTATGAAGTTCAACCATTCATGGTTTCTTATAGAAAAGTAGTATTCCATATTCATATACCATAACTTGTTCAGCCATTCCCCAATTGTTGAACAATTCCTCAATTTCCAAATTTTTGGCACTACCAAAAGAGCTAGTATGAATATTTGAGAACATTGTGTGGCTTTCTGATTTTTATGATTTATTCTGGAAGAAGGCCTAGTATTGGTATTCCTGGGTCAAAGGCGTTGACCATTTTCTTTTTACTCTTTGGGTATAGTTCCATATTGTTCTCAAGAATGGTTAGATTGGTTCATAAATCCACTAGCAGTGCATTAATGTCCCAATCCTCTCAAAACCTCTTGAACATTGACCATTTTCCCTTTTTCTCACCTTAACCAATCTCTTAGGTGTGGTGGTACCTCACAGTTGTTTTAATTTGTATTTCCTTAATCAGGAATGATTTGGAAAATTTTTCATATGATCATAAATAGCTTTAATTTCTTCATTTGAAAACTGTCGGTTCAAATTCTTTCATTATTTATCAAATGGGGGATGATGAAACTTTATAAATTTGATTCAATTCTCTGAATATTTTAGTAACAAGAACTTTTTGAGACTGTGAAAATTATTTCCAAGATATCTGTTTTCCTTCTAATCTTGGCAATGGTTTTATTGGGACAAATTTAATTAAATTTTAATTTTAATTTAATAAAGTCAGAATAGTCAATTTTGCAATGTATAATGTACTTTATTTGATGTTTAGTCACAAATTTCTCCCCATTCACAGATTTGACAGAATATTTCTTGACTTTGTAAATGATCAGTGCCATTACCCCTTGTATCAAAATCCTGTATCCCATTTTGACCTTATTTTGATATAGGGTGTGAGATGTGAATCTATACTTAGTTTTACCATACTATTTTCCACTTTTCCCAACAATTTTAATTAAATATTGAACTCTTATCCCAGAAGGTAAAGTCTTTGATTTTGTCAAACAATACATTAATATGGTTACTTACTACCATTTGTTTGGTAGCTAATACACTGGTTTATTACTCTGTTTCTTTTATATTTGTTTGCTTTTGGTTTGTTGAGTTTTTTGCAAGGCATTGGGGTTAAATGATTTGCCCAAGTTCACACTGGTAAGTAATTAAATATCTGAGTCTAGATTTGAACTCAGGTCCATCTGAATCCAAGGTTGATGTTCTATCCATTGTGTCTCCTACCTGCTCCTAATATTCTATTTCTTAACCAAAATAAGGAAGATTTAATGATTGCTGCATTACAGTATAGTTTTAAATCTGGTATACTAGGCCACTTTCCTTTACCTCTTTTTTTCATTAGTTCCCCTGATATTCTTGATCTCCTATTGATCCAGATGAATTTGGTTACTATTTTTCAAAGCTTGGCAAAATAATTATTTGGTAGCTTGATTGGTAAGACACTTAAGAAATAATTTATTTATGTAGAATTGTCACTTTTATTATATTAGGTCAACCTAACCTTGAGCAATTGACATTTTCCCAGTTGTTTAGATCTGACTTTACTTGTATAAAAATTGTTTTGAAATTGTATTCATGGGGTGGCTAGGTGGTGTAGTAGATAAAGCACCGGCCTTGGAGTCAGGAGTACCTGGGTTCAAATCTGGTCTCAGACAAAATAATTACCTAGCTGTGTGACTTTGGGCAAGCCACTTAACCACATTTGCATTGCAAAAAAAAAAGAAAGAAATTGTATTCATTAAGTTTCTGGGTTTCCCAAGTATCTTATGTTATCTGTAGTTGCTTAAATGGAATTTCTTGATTATATCTTGCTCTTGGTCTTTATTATTCATATATAGAAATATGGAAGAATTTTGTGGGCTTATTTTTCATCCTGCTGATATGATGACTTTGTTCATTGTTTCAAGAAGTTTTTAAGATGATTTTCTCAAACTCTTTTAAGCTCATGGCCATATCTTTTGCAAAGAGTGAACATTTTGCTTTATTATTACTGATTATAATTCCTTCCATTTATTTTTCTCATTATTAAAGTTTACATTTCTAATACCATATTGAATAATAATGGTAATAATAGGCATCTTTGTTTCGCTCCAGATCTTTTTTGAAAATGTTCCAAGTTTACTCTCATTATATATAATATTTGTGGATGGTTTTGGATAAATACTATATATTATTTTAAGGAAAACATCATTTATTCCTAAACTCTCTACTGTTTTTAATAGAACATGATGCTGTATTTTGTAAAAGGCTTTTCCAGCAACTTTTGAGATAATATATGGATTCTGTTGTTTATGTTATAGATATGTTCAATTATATGGAATGTTTTCCTAATATTCAACCATCCCTGCCTACCTGGTTTAAATTCTACCTATTCATGGCATATTGTCCTATTAATCCTGTTATCTGTAAACTAAAATTTTATTTAAGACTTTTACATCAATGTTCATTAGGGAGATTGGTCTATAATTTTCTTTGTTTGTTTTGACACATCCTTGTGTAGGTTTCAGTACCATATCTAAGTTTAAAAGGATTTGGGCAGAACTCTTCCTATTTTCAAATAGTTTATGTAGAATAGAAATGAGTTGTTCCATAAATGTTTGGTAGAATTCACTTGTCAAGCCATCTGGACATGAAGACTTTTTCCTAAGGGAGTTTGTTCATGATTTCTTCGATTTCTTGTTCTGAAATGGGGTAATTTAAATATTTTTATTTCCTTGTCTGTTAATTTTGCGTTTTTGTATTTATGTAAATATTCAATTTTTCCCTCAGATTATCAGATTTAATGGAATACAACTGGGAAAAATGGCTCTGAATTGTTTTTTTTTTAATTTCTTCCTCATTAGTAGTGAGTTTACCCTTTACATTTTTGATACTGACAATTTTATATTTTTTCTTTTTTAAATCAGATAAATCAAAGGTAAATTTATTTCATGGACTTTTTCATAAAACCAAATTAGTTTTACTCATAAGAACAATGTGTTCAGTTTTATTAATACCTTCTTTGATTTTCAGAAATTCTAATATATTTGTGTATCTTTAATTTTTCTTTTTCTAACTTTTTAGTGTCAAATCCAATTAATTGATTTCTTCTTTCTCCATTTTATTCATATAAGTATTTAGAGATATAAAATTTCTCCTTAAATCTGCTTTGACTACATTCCATAACTGTTAGGAAGATATCTCATTGATATAATTTTCTTGAATGGAATGACTGATTATTTCTCTGATTTGTTGTTTGACCCACTTGATTTTTAAATTTAAGTTATTATTAATTTTCTAATTATTTTTGGCTTATCTTTTCATGGTGATTTTTTGCATGTCATTTTTTGCATCTTGATATAAAATATGAATTCCTTTTTTTATTTTTTAATATTTTATTTATTTTGTTTTACAATTTCCCCCCTAATCTTACTGTTCTCCGCCCACCCTCCACAGAAGACAGTTTGCCAATCTTTACATTGTTTCCATGGTATGCATTGATCCAAATTGAATGTGATGAGAGAAATCATATCCTTAAGGAAGAAAAAAAAAGTATAAGAGATAGCAAGTTTATATAATAAGATATCAGGTTTTTTTTTCTAAATTAAAGGTAATAGTGCTTGTTATTTGTTCAAGCTCTACAATTCTTTCTCTGGATAGAGGTGATATTCTCCATTACATTTAGCCCCAGATTGTCCATGATTGGTACACTGATGGAATAAGCAAGTCCATCAACGTTGATCATAACCCCCTTTTTTGTTGTTAGAGTGTACAATGTTTTCAGGTTCTGCTCATCTCCTTTAGCATTAGTTCATGCAAATCCCTCCAGGTTTCCAGAAAACACAGGTGAAAAGGGGGGGAGGAAAGTAGAAAAAAAGCTTAAAAAGGTAGCTTTGATATGCATTCAGACACTACCAATTTTTTTTCCTGAAATGTATTAGTGTCCCAGATTTCCCACATCCCTTCCAACTTTGATTATTGTCCTATCTGGTCATATTGGCCAATCTGAGAGGTGTGAGCTGGTATCTCAGAGAAGCTTTAATTTGCATTTCTTTAGTCAGTAATTATTAAGAGTGATTTTTCATATGATTATGGATCCTCATTTGTAAATTGACTCTGCATATTCTATAATTATAAGACCTCCAGAATTATTTTGGATCATTATATTGTTAATAATAGCTAATATTTTTCATAATAGATCAACTTGTTGATACAATGTATAATGGCCAAGATTGTTGCTCCAATGTATAAGGGTCTCCTAGTGTTTGTTTCAATTTACATTAATTCATGTAAATATTTCCAGGTTCTTCTGGGAGCATATTATTCATCATTTCCTTTTTTTAGGAAAATATATTATTTATTTTGAATTTTAAAATTTTTTTTCATTATTCTTGTTTCCTTCCCCCACCCCCCACAGAAAGTAATTTGTCAGTCTTCACATTGTTTCCATGGTATATATTGATCTAGATTTAATGTGATGAGAGAGAAATCATTTCCTTAAAGAGGAAAAATAAATTATAAGAGATAGCAAAATTACATAATATGATAATTTTTTTTTTCTAAATTGAAGGTAATAGTCTTTGGCCTTTGTTCAAACTCCACAATTCTTTCACTAGATACAGATGGTATTCTCCACAGAAGATAGCACAATATTGTCCCTGAATGTTGCATTCAAGTAATGAGAAAACCCATCAAGGTTGATCATCATTCCCATGGTGCTGTTAGGGTGTACAGTGTTTTTCTGGTTATGTTCAATTCACCCAGTATCAGTTCATGCAAATCTTCCAAGGCTTCCCTGAATTTCCATCCCTCCTAGTTTCTAATAGAACAATAGTGTTCCATAACATACATATATCATAGTTTATTAAGCCATTCCCCAATTCTTTGCCACCACAAACAGGGATACTATGAATATTTTTTGTACAAGTGATGTTTTTAACCTTTTTGAAAATAACTTCAGGGTATAGACCCAGTACTGCTATTGCTGGATCAAAGGGTATGCACATTTTGTTGAACTTTGGGCATAGTTCCAAAGTGCTCTCCAGAATGGTTGGATGAGTTCATAGTTCCACCAACAATGTATTATTGTCCCAGATTTCCCACATCCCTTCCAACATTGTTCATTCTCCTTTCTGCTCATATTGGGCAGTCTGAGAGGTATGAGTTGGTACATTTTTAATTTGTATTTCTCTAATAGGTAATGACCTACAGCAATTTTTCATATGACTATGAATTGCTTTGATTTCCTCATCTGTAAATTGCCTCTGTAAATCCTTTGGCCATTTACCATTGGGAATGGCTTATTTTTTTCTTTTAAAAATTGACAACTCAGCTCAATTCATACTTTAAAAGTGAGTCCTTTGTCAGAAATACTAGTATAGTAAATTCTGTTTTACAGTTTACAACATTTCTTTTCATCTTGGATACAGTGGTTTTCTCTGTGCAAAAGCTTTTTAATTTAATGTAATCAAAATCATTTAGTTTGTTTTTAATGATGTTCTCCATCTGTTCCTTGGTCATAAAGTGATTCCTTAAATCTTTGATAGAATTCACTGGTGAATCCATCAGTCCCTGGAGATTTATTCTTGGGGAGTTGAATCATGGCTTGTTGAATTTCTTTTTCTGAGATAGTGTTTAGGTATTTATTCTCTTCATTTAACCTGGGAAACTTATAGTTTTGTAATTAATCATCCATTTCACTTAGATTGTCAAAATTGTTTGCATAGAGTTGGGCAAAATAATTCCAAATTATCACTTTAATTTCCTCCTCATTGATGGTGAATTCACCTTTTTCATTTATGATACTAGCAATTTGGGTTTCTTATTTCTTTTTTAAAATCAAATTGACCAGAGGTTTAGCAGTTTTTACAGTTTTATCTTCATAAAAGCAACTTTTGGTTTTATATATTAGTTAATCACTTCTTACATTTGATATTATTAATTTCTCCTTCAATTTTTAGTATTTCTAATTTGGTATTTAGTTGGGAGTTTTACTGTGTCCGTTCTCTGATTTTTTAATTGGATATTTCATTCATTGATTTCCTTTTTCTCTAATTTATTCATGTAAGCATTTAAAGATATGATATATCCCCTTATAGCAGCTTTGAGTAAACCCCTTATGTTTTGATATATTGTTTCATTGTTGTCATCATCTAGGAAGAAATAATTAAATCTATAATTTGTTGTTTTAGCCACTGATTTTTTAAAATGATGCTATCTAGTTTTCAATTAGTTCTGGGTCTATATCTCCCTGACTGAATATTGCATGTGGTTTTATTGCATTATGGTCTGGGAATGATATATTCATTATTTCTGTCATCTTACAATTGATCATTACATTTTTATGCCCTTGTACATGGTCAGTTTTTGTATAAGTGCCATGTACTGCAGAGAAAAAGGTATATTCCTTTCTGTTCCCATTCAGTTTCCTTCATAAGTCTATATCTAGTTTTTCTAACAATCTATTTACCTCATTATCTTCTTTCTTATTTATTTGATGATTCGATTTATCTAGATCTGAGGGCAAGAGTTTGAGATCTCCCACTAGTAGAGTTTTGCTGTCTTCCTGTAGTTCTTTCAGCTTCTCCTCTAAGAATCTGGATGCTATTCCATTGGGTGCATATGTATTCAGTATTGAAATCACTTTGCTTTAGGAGAATATAGTTTACTTCCTTATCTCTTCTAATACTATCTATTTTTGCAGCTTCTCTGTCTGAGATCAGGATTGCTACCCCTGCTTTTTACTCTTCAGTTGAAGCAAAATATTTTTGCTCCAACCTTTTAACTTCACTCTATATGTATCTCTCTGCTTCAAATGAGTTTTTTATAAGCACCATATTATAAGAAATCCTCTTTTAATCCACTCTGCTTTTCACTTACATTTTCAGGGAGAGTTTAACCCATTCACATTCAAAGTTATAATTACTAATTCTTTATTACCCTCCATGCTATCTTCCCTCTGTTTGTATTTTCCCCTTTTTCCCTTTCTTTCAATTTATTCATATTCCCCATTCTTTTTTTTCTGAATGCTGCCACATTCATTGTTTTTGTCTTCCTACATCACCCATTCCCTTTATTTCCTCTTGCCCTTTTCCCCTTTTTCTTTCCCTTCTTTCTGTCAATTCTAATTTTTCTCTCCATCCATGTGTCCTTCCTGCTCTTTTCCGCCTTTTAATGCTTGAAAGGTAACATGCTTCTTAAGTTAACTGACTGTGTGTGTAAGCTAAACATTAAGGCAAGTTTGATGATAGGAAGATTCATGTGTTTCTCATTTCCTTCTTTCTTCCCCTCTATTACCATGGGTCTTTTGTACCTCTCACTGTATTGTGATTTACCCCATCCAAGAACCTCCATCCTCCCATCTCCTTCCTGTTCCGCTTTTAAGGAGGTAGTGTTGTTAAATCATTCTACCTGAGTCACAGAAAAGTCATGAGTATGCATCACTTCAGGCTAAGTATATTTTCTCTAATAGAGTTACAATAGATGAGGATTATTAGTCTTTCTCCCAAGTAGGGATATAGCCAGTTTCATCCCACTGGAGAGCAGTCCCATGGATAAGTCATGAGTGTCCATCAGTTCTGGCTAAGTATTTTCTCTCTGGCAGATTTAAAATTCTCAAGAGTTAAAAGAATCTTTTTTTCCATGCTGGGATATAGCTAGTTTCATCTTATTGGATAGCAGATTTTTTTCCTTTACCCCACCCCCCCCATTTTAAACTTTTCATGTGTTTCTTTAACTTCCTGTTTGGTGTTGAAATTTTCTATTTAGCTCTGGTGTTTTCATCAGGAATTGTTGAAAGTCTCCCATTTCAGTAAATGACTATCTTTTCCCCCTGGAAGAGTAGGCTCAATTTTGCCAGATAGTGGATTCCTGGCTGCATTGGAAGCTTCCTTGCTCATCAGGTAATCTCATTTCAGGCCCCTTGATTCCTTAATGTTGATGTGGATAATCCTTCTTGTGGCTCCTTGATTTTTACATTGTTTTTTCCTGTCTACTTGCAGGATTTTCTCTTTTACCTGATAGTTCTTGAATTTGGCCACAATATCCCTTGATGTTTTCATTTTAGGATCTCTTTCCAGAGGGGATAGATATATTCTTTCAATAAATATTTTGCATGCTGGTTCCATGAATCCAGAGCAATTTTCCATCACTAAATCTTGTAATATGAGGTTCAGGCTTTTTTTGTCTACAATACTTTCAGGACAGCCTATAATTCTCAGGTTTCACTTCTTGACCTGTTCTCAAGGTCAGTGGTTTTGCTGATAAGATATTTTATATTTTCTTCTATTTTTATGATTCTTTGGTTTTGTTTAACAGATTCTTGCTGTCTCATAAATCATTAGTTTCCACAGACTCTTTTCTTTTTTTTGGGAGAAGTTTTCTTCATTTACCTTTTGCAACTACTTTTCTAATTGCTCAATTCTGTTTTTGAATGTCTTTTACATTTGACCAATTGAGGTTTTGAGAAAATTGTTTTCTTGTTGCAAGGTATTAATTTTCTCACCCAAATTTTTCATTTATTTTTAAAATTTCTTCCTTATTTCTTCAAGGAAGTCTTTCTGTGCTGGAGATCAGGTTATATTCTCCTCAGAGGTTCTTTGTCTTCCTGAGTTAGTGTCTTTTCCTTCCAAGAATTTTCCTATGGACCTACCTTTGGGCTGGCCTTTCTTCATTATCCTAAGACCTTGTGTTGGCGAGGGGCTGATTCACAGAGGTTTAGTGTTAGGATCCCTAGAAGCTTACTCCCTGAGTGTATTATATCCAACTGGCCAATAGGGGGACTAGAAGTTTTGCTCACTGAGTGCAGTATCTTCAGCTGGCCAATAGGGGTACTGGCTGCTTTCTCTGGAGTCTCTGTGACTTTGATTGAGGCCCTGTTCTTTGGCCAGGAGGGACTGGTTGAAGCTGTTGAATACTTTTATCTTTTATCAATGGTGAGCTATACCCTTGGGTGAAGTCATCACTCTCCCTATTCACAGTTGAGGTGGTTTTTCTGCTCACATCTTAGTCTGTGGTGGAGGTGGGCTATAATTGTTTTTGTTCTGAGAAGAGGTTTCAGCTGAAATTAAGGTATGTACTTTGAGTTCCTCCTCACCAGAGGAGCCCAGGGATTGATGTCTGCAACTCTCCCACACTGGAACTCTCCCTCTAGCCTTGCCTCTAATCTCCAGATGGTCAGCACCACAGTCAATGCCTCTGCTCCCTAGTTGACCCATGCCATCTTGACCAACCCGTTTCTTGTAAACAACATATTGTAGAATTCTAATTTTTAGTCATTCTGCTATATGGCTTTTTTGGGTGGAGAACTCATCCCATTCACATTTGCAGTTAAGATGACTAATTCTGTATTTCCTTCTATGCTATCTTTCCCCATTTTATTTCTCTTTTTCCATTTCTCTTATGCTTCTTAACTATTGTTTTGCTCCCTGTAACTTTTAAGTCTTCTTTTAAATTTAACTTTATCTTTTCTTTTGCATATCTTTGCCTTCCCTTTTATCAATCCCTTATTTCCTTTTCTTTCACTTGCCTCCTCACAACTTCCATGTAGAGTAGGGTACATTTTAAAATCCAATTGGTAATGAATGCTTTTCTCACTCTAGGTCAAATCTTTTGAGTAGGCTTTACTCATTGTTCACATCCTCCCCTCTTTCACTCTACCATGATAGGTTTTATGCCTTTTCACTTGATGTAATTTATCTACTAATTCCTAGCCTTCTCCTAGTATAGTCTTTTTTTTTGTTTTTCTTGTTTTCAAGTTGTCTTGTGGGGTGGCTAGGGGGCACAGGGGATAGAGCCCTGCCCCTGGAGTCAGGAGTACTTAGTTCAAATCCGAACTCAGACACTTAATAATTACCTAGCTCTGTGGCCTTGGGCAAGCTCCTTAAACCCATTGCCTTGCAAAGAAACCCCCAAAAAATAAAGTTCTCTTGCACTTACATCCTCAAAATAATACTTTTATCTGATGCGATAGAAGTACTTTTGTCAATGTTTGATAGATTGATAGATTGATAAGCATCATTGATACATAATCACTAAGGATCCTCCCCCTTCTGTCTCATTAAAAATATACTTCTCAAGATTCATAAATCACATTACATTATAATCATTTTATGCCTTAGCCCCTTTTCAAGTACCCTCCAGGTATCACAATCCTTATTCCCACAAGCATCATGCAAAGTCAAATTATTCATGAATCATTTATACCCCTTCCCAAAGCAAACTCCCTCCAATTGCAACCAAACATCATGCAAAGTATAATCTCTTTGTGATGTTTTCATGTTCAGTTCCTCTATGCATGCTCTATCTCTCTGTATCTGTTATACTCCAGCCACAGTCCTTCATCACTCCCCATTCAAAGTATTGGGTATACTCTCACCCGCTGTCCATTTAGTCCCCATCCATGTTACTAAAACCCTCATTTATTAAAGTATGGATTAAGATATTTCTTCCAAATTTCATGTATATCCAACTCTTCTCAGTATGCTCCCCTTCTCTGCTCTAAGAGAAACACAATTCTCAAGAAATGCAAATGCTATCTTCCCTTATAGACGTTGAAAATAATTTAATGTTGTTGTCCAATATTTTTCCCTTAACATTTACATTTTTATGCATCTCTTCAGTTTTGTATTTGAAGATTGCATTCTCTGTTCAGTTATGGTCTTTTTATCAGAAAGTTTTGTAAGTTCTCCATATCACTGAAAATCCATTTTTTCACCTGACAGAATATGCTAAATTTTGCAGGGTATCAGAAATTATATCTTGTACTTACATTCTTTTGGCAGTCCTTTTATGTACAGGTATTGATAGGATATGTTGCTTGCAATTCAAGGACCTTACCATCTGAAATATATTCCAGGTCCTCTGATAATTTGATGATGAACTAATTTTGATTGTTGTTATTTTGCATTTAAATTGCTTCATTTTGCATGTTTGCAGTATTTTCTTCTTTGATAATTCTGGCATTTAGCTGTCATACTCCTTCGAGTTTTTCTGGCATGTCTTACTGGAAGAGTTCTGTTTATTTATTGAAGGACTATTTTGTCTTCTTGATTTTGGATATTGGAGCAGTTTTCCCAGATAATTTCCTTAAATATATTTTCCAAGCTTGTTTTATGATATAGGTTTTCTATGTTTCTAACCCATAAATTAACTCTCCTGAATCTATTTTTCAGGTCATTTGTTATTCCTAAAAATTACTTTATTTTATTCTTCAACTTTTTCAGCCTTTTGATATTGTTTTTTTAATTGTATCAGAATTACTTTATTATAATCTAAAAGTTAAATTAATTGCTGAAGGAAATGACTTTTTCTATGCAAGATCATAGAGAAATGTACTGAACACAATTGATGTCTGGCAATTTTGTTTTTTTTTCAATGTATATCATAGTTCTAACAATGTACAGTAAAAAGACTTTCCACATTGATTATATTTTTAAGGTTTTTCCCCAGTGTGAATTCTCTGATGTGCAGTAAGACTGATTTTCCATGCAAAAACCTTTCCACATTGATGACATTCATAAGGTTTTCCCCAGTGTGAACTCTCTGATGTGCAGTAAGACTGATCTTCCATGTAAAAACCTTCCCACATTGATTACATTCATAAGGCTTCTCTCCAGTGTGAATTCTCTGATGTAAAGTAAGACTGATCTTCCATATAAAAGCCTTTCCACATTGATTACATTCATAAGGCTTCTCACCAGTGTGTATTCTCTGATGTGCAGTTAGATAGGCACTCTTAGTAAAAGTCTTTTTACAGTCATTACATTCATAAAGTTTCTCTTCAGTATGGATTTTCTGATGTGCACTAAGATTGTTGCATCGAGTAAAACCCTTTCCACATTGATTACATTCATAAGGTTTCTTTCCAGTGTGGATGCTCTGATGTGCAGTTAGATAGGCCCTCTTAAGAAAAGACTTTTTACAGTGATTACATTCATAGGGTTTCTCTCCAATGTGGATTCTCTGATGTACATTAAGATGGTTCCTCTGAATAAAAGCCTTTCCACACTGATTACATTCATAAGGTTTCTCCCCAGTGTGGATTCTCTGATGTACAGTAAGAAGGTCCCTTCAAACAAAAGCCTTTCCACAGTGATTACAATCATAAGGTTTCTCTCCAGTGTGGATTCTCTGATGTGTAGTAAAATGGAACCGCTGAGTAAAAGCCTTTCCACAGTGATTACATTCATAAAGTTTCTCTCCGATGTGAATTCTCTGATGTTCAGTAAGATTGATCTTCCATGTAAAAGCCTTCCCACATTGATTACATTCATAAGGTTTTTCTCCAGTATGGACTTTATGATTATTAATAAGATTGTAAATAAGTGGAAAAGTCTTTCTACAGGGATTGTATTCATAAGGATTCTCTCTATTTTGGATTCTGTCAAGTGTAGTAAAGAATTCTCTCCAGGTGAAGTCACAGGGATGGTCATTTACAAATCTTTGCTTGAGGGTTTCTTCCACAGGAAGATTTAGCTTTCCAGTAGTCTCCTTAATGTCAAGTTTTATCTCTTCTTCTGAACAACAGTCTCTCAGGCCTTTTTGTTCCAGTATCCATGGAGCCTCAAAATAAGAGATCACATCTTGTTTGGTAACTGGAAATCCCACAGAGACCAGTTTCTGGGCATTCTCCAACATGACCTCCTTGTATAACTGCTTCTGAGCTTGGTCCAAAAGGCTCCACTCCTCCAGGGTGAAATCCACAGCCACATCCTTGAATGTAACCAATACCTTGGCAGTGTCCTTTCCATGGAGGTACACGTTGATAATGAGACTGACACTCATTTTGTCAGGGTTAGCTCAGTATTTGGTCAGTTCAGGCACCCCCACAGCCGCCCAGCGGGGCCCCATTCCTCCCGGGGGTCCGTTGGGGGCGCTAAGAGGGAGTGGCCTGCTGGGTGGGGCCCATTTGATATTGTTTGATGGAATCTTGGTGTCTAATAGATTAATTAATTTCTATTTGTCCAATTGTAATTTTTAGGGCTTTATTTTCTTCAGTTAGCTTTTGCATTTCCTTTTCTAGTTGGTCAATTGTACAATTTTGTTGAGTTGCATTCCTTTTCCAGTAGGTAAATTTATGTTTTAGATGAATTGTCTTTCTTTTCTAGTTGGTCACTTTTGTTTTTTGAAGCATTATATTCTTTTTCCTATTAGTTATTTTTATTTTTAAGGAAACTTTATTCTTTGGTCAATTTTTCATAATATTGCTCCATGACCCATTTTTTTCTCCCCATTTTCTTCTTTCTCTCTTTGTTTTTTAAATACTTTTTTTACAAACTTTTCCATGAGATTTTGGTTTTGAGATCAATTTATAGACTCCTTTCATACTTCCCATGTAGGGAAATTTTCACTGCTTTCTTTTTCTGAGATGCCATTTTTAACATCTTTATCTACATAGTAATTTTCTATGGTTAGCCCTTGCTGGTCAAGATGTTATCTATGCAAACCAGGTAGTTGCCTATGCAGAGATTTGTTCCCAATCCAGTTATTTCTTTTATCCCAGTTTTCCCAGTGTTCAGAATTTCTAGGACTGGGACCTGGCCCACAACGTGGTTAAAAGTCTCCTGCTAGGTTTCCTGCTCTGCAGCCTAGGTGGGTTTTACTTTTCCCTTTTCCCCCAAAGATGTAGACTTTCACTGAATATCCTCCATAATATATGCAGTTGAAAGCTTGTTTTGATCTTTTTTAGTTTTCTTGGAATCTGTTGGAGAGGAATCTGTCTGTGTAGAGGCTTCATTTTTGGCTGTGTTTGGAAAAACTCCAGGAGAATACTAGCTTCATGTTGCCCTCTTGGCTTTGCCCTACAAGTCCCATCAGGAAGGGTCTAATCAACCATGTCATACTTCATTTATCTTGGTTTTATAAATTTTGACACTTCAGTGATAATTCTGAAAATCATACCTAGAAGGATTGACAAGATAAAGGATATTGAATTCAAATAATTTGACACATTTTAAACAAAAATCAGTTATTTAAGATATAATGAACCAAGATATAGATCTAAGTATGTTGTTTCCTAGTATAAAATTTTCTAGAGACTCTCTGTTGTCCACAAGATAAGTCTTGCACAGAAGTCCATGATTTTGTCTATTTTTCCACCTGTCAATTATTTCTAATCATTCTCTATCATACATTTTAATAATGATCCAAACTTGAATACCTGTCCATTACTGCCTTCTTGCACTTGTATACAAAAATTTTCTATGCCTGAGCACACCCTTGTCACTCATCTCTTTGTGAAATCTTTCTCTTCTGTAAAATTCCAGCATGAATACTGTCTTATTTAACTTCGTTTTTGCCTCTTCTAGTTGAGGGAATGTAAAGTATTTCACTGAGTTCACAATTTGGATTTAGTAAGTCAGAAAGTCAGTCATTAAATATACCATACATGTCTATTAGTTGTGAAACACTAGCTCAGTTAGAATGCAATATGTGAGTATAGGATCGGGTTGCACCTACATTAATAATAGAAAAATAAAGATATTCAAATAATATTTGATCTTAAGTTTCTGTCTGTTGTGTTTTCATTTTATTTGGTTGGGAGCAATTGATAGATTTTGAAGGACATGGAGACACCTGTGCACTATCAATATTTGTGTGACAAGTGATTTAAAAAGGGGGGGAGAAGACTGGAGATAAGAAGAACAAATTAGGAAGCTTTTTTATAAACTAGAGAAAAATACTGTAGAAAAAATTTTAGAGGGAGAAAGTGAAAGGAGATTATTGCCAGCAAGATTTTCTGACTGATTGGGAGTATTGTGGTGAAAGTTGGGAGAGCAAGAATCAAAAATGCTTCAGATTTGAAACTTTTGGGACAGTAATGATGCTGCCATCAAAAGAAAACAAAAAGTAAGCCAAAATAGGAAGCAATTTATGTGTAAGAATATGTTCTATTTCAGACATTTTAAGTTTGAGATGATGGCAAAATATTGAAATACATGTCTAGCTAGTATTTGAGGATGTACAAATGAAACTCAGAGGAAAGACTCAGAAGCATGTATTTATAAGTCACCCAAAAGGAAATATTCATTGAATCCAATCAAGTGGATGAGATCATCAAGATGGATAGCTTAAAGAAAGAAGAAAAGTTAACAAAATCTAGAGAATATTTATATTTGGGGGCAAGAAAAACAAAGAAAAATCCAGTATTAGAGAAGGAAAAAAAATCAGCAAAAACCTGCATGGATGGGTAATATATTAAGAGTGTTCAAAAGTCAAAGAGAATTAGAATTGGAAATAAAAGCTTAGGAGAGAATAATGGGAAGTAGTTATTAGCGAATTCTTTTGATACTACTATTGTTTCTGTGAATCAACAAGCATAGAAGTCATATGGAAAGTGATGAATAACTTTAATATGATGAGTAGAGGAGGTAGGGAGGATAGACAAGTATTTTTATTTATTTATTTTAGAAATTTAGCTCTGAACAATATAAAGATTAGAAAAATAGAATATATATATATATATTTGACAGAATCGCAGATATTTTAAATTTTTTTCTTTTGTTTTTATGTGTTTTATCAGTAAAAATTTCATTATATGCAATCTGTTTTTTTATTTATTAACCTACACATGGGAGATATTTTTGGTCATTTGTGCCTATATTTGTCATTTCTCCTGGGAAGAATATGATTTTTTTGCTTTTTTTCCCTTTGTTTTCAAGAAAGTGGCATGAAATTATGATTTCCTTGGTGAGAGGATTTTGTCCACTAATATAGGTTACAACTACTTTATAACTTCTCAACCAGCATAATTGTTAAACATTTGATTATTTTTTATTAAAGCTATAATAGAAGATCCAGCAAAAATACTTTAGTTCTTCTCTTGTTGTTGTTGTTTTGTAATTTTGGGGGGAGGTGTCCCAACATGCCATATGGTTTTTCCAATTGATGTTATCTCATTTTCATCATATAACTTTCCTACTCTTCATTAAAACAAAATCATTTAACCTCTCATTGTTTTGCTTTGTTTTGTTATTTTTCTGAAAAGGAGTTTATTTGCTCTTCTTGAGAAGAGGGCAAAACCTCAATAATATGAGCTACAGCTCTAAGAGTGCAAAGTGCCAAGAAATGCAAACCCCTTTTATCCTAGCCATTAATGCAATTACAACCCCCTGGTTCACTTTCTATTGGTCAGACAGCCAGGCTCACAATCTTTGTGTGAGTATCTGCACAATCACAAAAAGCATTTTCATGCCCAATTTGCATTATTATTCAGATTCATTTTTTATAAATAGCTTGAGAGTGATTAAAATGGGTTTTTATTAAGATATATTAACAAAATAGCACAAAATAAGAAAAAATTGTGATGTTTGCAACAAAATACAAGAAGATTCTTTTTATAAAAATAAATTCCCACTTAAAGAATGTCTATGTAACAAAATCTATCCATTGTATTCAAAATTATCCATCTTTCTGTGCTTCCTTGTGGATTTTCTTCTGTTCTCTGCTGTGCCCTGTTTACTTTAGTTTTTCCCTCCCACTCCTCCTCCCAGAATGGCTACAATTAAGCCTGGACACAAGCATACACACACACACACACACACACACACACACACACACACACACACACAAACATATATATACATTTATAAATGCATGCATATAGAGACACTTATCTATATACACAAATACACACAAAGTCACATCCAAACTTATTTTTTTGTAGATGCATAGACATATGTACAAATACATATTCACAAATGTCTATATATTTGGATTGTATGTATCTCTCATTTTTATAACATTTACTGAAAGTAACAACTCCTCCTTACTCTTCAATCTTACTACAATCCATTGCCTGCCATCCTATTCCTTTACCTACTGCTTTCAAAGAATCCCTCATTACACACATTTCTATACTACCCTCCCCAATGATTTAAATATCCTTCTATATGTCCTCCTTTCCTATTTCTTTACCTTCTATTTCAGTACCCTTTCTATCCTTCCTCTTATTCCTGAATTTAAAAGACTTTTTATACACACATACACACACAGACACATGCATATGCATGCATATATTTGTATGTATTATCCCCTCCTTAATCCATTTTAGATGAAAGTAGAATTCCACAACTACTCTGCTTTCCCATCTAATTTCTTTTTTAATTATTCCTCTCATATATATATATATATATATATATATATATATATATATATATATGTATGTATATATATATATACATGTAAAATGATAACTTTTTTCATCTTTTCCAAAACCATTTAATTTATAAGTCCAATCTTTCTCAACAGTACACCAATCTTTCTTCACCAATTTCTAATTAAAATTTTAGGCATATTTACATTACCATGTATAAAAGTCACAAATTTGTCTTTATTGAGTGCTTTGTAATTAATCTTTGATGTTTCCCTTATTTTTCCTCTTAGTTTTTGCATATCAAATTTTCTATTAAGTTCAGGTTTTTGATATTAAAAATCCTCAAAGTCTGGAAATTCACTGAATATTGTTTTTTTTTTTAATTCAGTGTTATACTTAACTTTGCTGGGTTGATATTTTTAGCCACAGCCTCAGTTCTTTTGTTCTTTGAAGTGTACTTTTCTAAAACTTATGATCTTTTTAATAGTTGCTGCTAGGTGTTGTGTAATTCTAAATGTAACTCCACAATATATAAATTGTTTTGCTCTTAATATTTTCTCCTTCACTTAGGGGCTTTGAAAATGAGTCAAATTTTGCTGAATATTTTTCTCTTAAGATCCCTTTCCTGTGGTCATCAGTGATTTATTTTTTTCACTATGTCTATTTTCTCTTCTTGTTCTTATACTTTAGTTCAATTTTCTTTAATTATTTCTTGCATCATGATTCTTGTTTTGATCATAATTTTCATATACTCCTATTATTCTTATGTTTTCTCTTCTTGATCTGTCTTCCTGATCAGGTGTGTTTCTTAAGAGATGTCACAGGGGGCAGCTAGGTGGCGTAGTGGATAAATCACCAGTGTTGGAGTCAGGAGTACCTGGGTTCAAATGCGGTCTCAGAGACTTAATAATTACCTAGCTGTGTGGACTTGTGCAAGCCACTTAACCCCATTTTCCATTACAAAAGCCTAAAAACAAAAAGAAACAAAAACAAAAAGCAAAAAAAAAAAAAAACAAAAAGAGATGTCACACATTTTCTTACTTTTTTTTCATAATTTATATATTATTTTATTATTTATTGGTCAGTTTTTTTAAAAAAATTATTTATTTAAGGCAATGGGGTCATAGAGCAGGGCAATTATTTTGTGTCTTAGCCTGGATTTGAACTCCTGACTCCATGGCCAGTGCTCTATCCATTGTGCCACATATCTGCCCCATTGTACCACCTAGCTGACCCTATTTCTTGGCCCCTTAAAATTTGATTGGCTTTCCTTTTGAGTAATTTTAATTTACTATGACTCATTTTTCTTCCTTTAAATTTTTGTTCTTTTAATAATCATTTTTTTTGTATTTCATAGATTGTTGCAATTTTTATTTTTTAATTTTTCCTCAGTCTCTCTTCTTTGAGATTTTTAGGTTTTTGCAAGGCAAATGGGGTTAAATGGCTTGCCCAAGGCCACATAGCTAGGTAATTACTAAGTGTCTGAGGCCGGATTTGAACTCAGGTACTCCTGACTCCAGGGACAGTGCTCTATCCACTGTACCACCTAGCCGCCCATTCTTTGATTTTTAATATAATTATTTTATTTGTTTTCCAATTATATACAATAGTACTTTCTACCAATCATTTTTGCAAAGATTTAAATTTTACAATTTTCCTCCTACCTCTTTTCCCTCCCCTTCCCCAACAGGAGGTAATTTACGAACATTTACATTTGTTTTCATGATATGCATAGATCAAAATTGAATGCATTTAGAGATAAACATATCCCTAAGGAGGAAAGAAAAAATTATAGATAGCAAAAATATGAAAAATATAATATGACTCTTTAAAAAATTGAAGGTAATATTCTTTGTTCTTCCCTTAAACTCCATAGTTTTTTCTTTGGAGACAGATGATATTCTCCATCACAGAACCCCTAAAATTGTATTGCATTGATGGAGTGAGCAAGTCAAGATTCTTCTTCTGGTTCTACTCATCTCACTCTGCATCAATCCATGCTTCTCTGAAATACCATCCCTTCTGATTTCTAAGAGAGCAATAGTAATACATTATATATATATATACCACAATTTGTTTAGCCATTCCCCAAATGATGGATATCTCCTCAATTTCCAATTCTTTTTCACTACAAATAGAGATGCTGTAAATATTTTGTACAGGTGGGATTTGTACCATTTTTCATGATCTTTGCAGGATACAGACACAGTAGTGGTATTGCTTGATCAAAGGGTATGCACATTTTCATTGCCTTTTTGGTATAATTCCAAACTGTTCTTCAGAAAGTTTGGTCACTTCACAACTCCAACAGTGCAAATTACCCACATCAACTCCAATATGTATCATTATTATTTCTGGTCATATTGACCAAACTGAGAGGTGTGAGGTGGTACCTCAGAGATGTTTTAATTTGTATTTGACTGAACAGTAATGCCTTGGAGCAATTTTTCGTATGTCTATAGATAGCTTTGATTTCCTCATCTGAAAATTACCTTTGCATATCCTTTGACTATTTGACAATTGCAGAATGGTTTGTTTTTTTATAAATTTGACTCAGTTCACTTTATATTTTAGAAAAAGTCCTCTGTCAGAAACACAAGATGTAAAAATTCTTTCCCAATGTACTACATTTCTTTGATCTTGGTTAGAGTGTTTTGTTTTTTTTTTTAGGGCAAAAATTTTAATTTAATGTATTCAAAATTGCCTGCTTAGGTTTTTATAATATACTTTATCTCATCCTTGGTCAAACACCTCTCCTAATCCTTGTTCTCCTAATTTGCTTAAAATGTTGTCTTATCTGTCTAAATTCTGCCCTCATTTTGATCTTATCTTATTGTAGGGAATAAGATGTTAGTCTAATCCTAGTTTCTGTCAAACTATTTTCCAGTGTTCCTAGCTGTTTTTAATCAAAGAATGAGTTTTATACAAAAAGCCGTACTCCTTGGGGTTATCAAACAACTAATTACTATAATCATTTCTTGCATCTCTTTTGCACTGAATCTATTCCACTGATACACCACTCCATATTTTAGTCAGTACCAGACAGTTTTGATGACTGATACTTTAAAATATGAATTAAGATCTGGTAAGGTTAAGCCTCCTTCTTTTACATTTTTTCCATTGAATCCTTGATATTCTTGATTTTTTGTTTCCCAATATGAATTTAGTTCCCATAATGAATTTTTCTAACTAACTGAAGTTAAGTTTTGGAAATCTAATTGATATGGCAGTAAATAAATGGTTTAATTTATGTAGGGCTTAAGAGCCTAATTACCTGATATCTGACTTCCTGGTTCAAGGTAAGTGCACCAGGTTTATACTCAAAGATTCAAGTTTAAATCCAAGCTTTGCTCATTTCTACCTGTGGTCCCTCAGACAATTCTTTTAAACTCTTTGTCTTTCAGTTACCTCATCTTTACAATAGGGGAGTTCTACTGGATGATCTCCAAAATTCCTACCAATTCTATGATCCCATAATATTAAGTATTAATTAATTAATAAAAAAAACAAGTAGATAAAACTTTGATTAATCTGATTTCAAAAATGAAAGATGATAAAATTACCAGTATCCAAAAAGGAAAGGGTGGACTAAACACCAACGAAGTGGAAATTAAATAGATAATTCAGAGATACTTTGGTAAACTGTATGGCATAAATTGAATAACTTCTGTGAAATGGATGAATATTTCCATAAATACAAACTGTCCAGATTAACAGAAGAGGAAATAAATGATTTTAATGATCCTATTTCAGAATAAGAAATTAAAGAAGCCATCAATAAACTGTCTAAGAAAAAGTCTCCAGATTGAAATGGATTTACAATGAATTCTACCAAAAATTTAAGGAACAATTAATTCCTATGCTGGATGAACTATTTAAAAAATAGGAGAATGATTTCAAATAAACTCCATTTATGACACCAACATGGTGCTGGTATCTAAACCAGGAAGAACCAAAACAGACAAAGATAATTATAGACCAATTCCCCTTATGAATATTGATGCAATACACCTAAATAAAATTTTAACAATGAAACTATAAGTTATATTAAAATGATACACCATATCAGTAAGGATTTACACCAGTAGGTAAGGATGGTTCAACATTAGGAAAACAGTCAGCATAACTGAACGTGTCCATAGCAAAATCAACAGAAATCATATGATTATCTCAATAGATGCTGGAAAAGCCTTTGATAAAATGCAACATTCATTCTTATTAAAAACATTACAAAGTTTAGGAATAAATGTAGTTTTCCTTAAATTAATAAATAGTATCTATAGAAATATTACATGTAAAGGGAATAAACTTGGTGCATTTCCATTAAGATCTGGGGTTAAACATGCACATTATCACCATTACTATTAAATAAAGTATTAGAAATGACAACTGTAGTAATAAGAGAAGAAAAAGAAGTTGAAGTAATATGAATTGGGAATGAGAAAGCAAGACTTTCACACTTTGCAGACAATATGAAGGCCTACTTAGAGAACCTAATAAAATCATCTAAAAATCTCCTTTAAATAATTAACAATTTCAGCAGTAGGATATGGAATAAATACATATAAACTATTAGCACTTCTATATGTGAACATCAAAGTACAAGAACAAGAGATAGAAAGAGAAATCCCATTTAAAATATCAATGGACAGCACTAAATACTTGAGAATCTACCTCCCATGAAAAACCTAGAAATTGTCCGAATACAATTATAAAGCACTTCTCACCCAAATAAAGTCAGTTCTAAATAATTGAAAGAATGTCAAATGTTCATGGTTAGTTTGAGCTAATATAATAAAATGACAATTCTACTCAAATTAAATTACTTATTCAATTCCATGCCAAGCAAACTACCACATAAGTACATTATTGGGATAGAAAAAATAATAACAAAATTCATTTAGTGCAACAAAAGGGCAAGATTAGCAAAGGAATTGATGAGAAAAAAAAAGAAAATGAAGGTGGTATAGTTCTACCAGATCTAGAACCATACCATAAAATGTCAGTCAAAAAAAGTGACAGCTCCTGCTTAAGAAATAGAGGAATGGATCAGAGGCTTAGGATAGGTATAAAAGAACACTATAGCAAAAGAAACTGACTATAGCAATCTACTTTCTTACAAAGCCAAAGATATCAGTTACTGGGATAAGAACAAACCATTTGACAAAAATTGTTGGGAAAATTGGAAAACAGTATGACAAAAAGTATGCATAGGTCCATATTACACACCCTATTCCAAAATAAGGTCAAAATAGGCAAAGGATTTAGACATAAGGAGCAATACCATAGATAAATTAATAGATCAAGAAATATTCTAGTTATCTGATCTATGGAAAGGGGATAAATTTTTGACCAAACAACATTTAAAGCACAATATAAACTGGTAAATAGATTATTTGGACTAAATTAAATTTAAAAAGTATTTGCACTAATAAAATAAATGCTGCCAAAATTAGAAGGAAAGCAAAAAGTTGGGAAACAATCTTCACAACTAGGAGTTCTGATAAAAGTCTCATTTCTAAAATAAACAGAAAATTGCTTCAAATTTATAAAGTCACAAGTCATTCCCCAATTGGTAGTTCGTTAAAGGATACAAAGAGATAGTTTTCATTTGAAGAAATTAAAGCTATATATAATCATAAAAATATGCTCCAGGGAAAGAAGCCAAGATGGCAGCATGAAGGCAGCATTTCCCGGGAGCTTCTTCCCCCCAAAACTCCAAAAGACAAAAAGTTATGACTCCAATCAAAATTCAGTGCGGCAGAACCCAAAGAAAGACTGAGTGAAGCATTTTCCCTGACCAAGATAACTTCGAAGTTCAGTGGGAAAGGTGTGTTTCACCAGTACCGGGGGTTGGGAAAAACCCCAGTCAAAGCACAGTCCTGGAACAACCTGAAGGGACAGGGAGAAAATTTTGCTGCACTGGAATGAGTGTGGAGTGAGAGATCACTGGCTTCAGACCTGCAGCAAGAATCTGGAGGAAGCAGCCTGCACCCCCAGAACACAGTCCACAGATGGTTAGGCACTCAGCAAAGAATGCAGAAATTTCTCGGCTCTCCCTTGGTGTAGGGCTCTGCTGTTATCCCACACATAGATCCATGTTGCAGTTTGGGCTTCCATACTATGATAGACAAGCAAGACCCCTCCTTACAGCTTCAGGACAGCTTGGTGGTCATCTACATATCAAAGCACAGGGAAGGGAGCATAAGACCTTGGAGGAATAAAGGTCCCAGTGGGGTGTCCAAAAAACCCTCAAAGATTTGGAAGTGCTATAAATTAATCTTGGAGTAAAGAAATGAGTAAACAGCAGAAAAAGAAGAATCTGATGATAGAGAATTACTTCAGTCCCATGGAAGATAAAAAACACATAGCAGATGAAGACAACATAGAAGCTTCCATATCCAAAACCTCCAAAAGAAAAAGAAAATGGGCTTAGACACTGGATGATCTCAAAAAAAACTTTAAAAAGCAATTGTGGGAGGTGGAGAAAAAACTGGGAGGAGACATGAGAGCAATGCAGAATAATCAAAGTAAAAAGAACAAATTAGAGATGTTAAATATCAAATAAGAAATTCTGAAAATGAAGGGAGAAGGTAATAATAAAATTGAATACAAGAAAGTCATTGATCTAATGAATAAAACTAAGAGTTGGTTTTATGGTAAAGTCAATAAAATAGAAACGTTGGTTAATCTAACAAAAAAAGGAAAGAAATAACCAAATTATCAGTATCAAAAATGAAAGTAGTGAACTCTCTACCAAAGGGAAGGAAATTATAAAGATACTTTGAAGTTATTTTACTGAACTGTGTTCAAATAATTTTGATGACCTGAATGAAATGGATGAATATTTACAAAAATGCAAACTTCCCAGAATAACAGAAAAGGAAATAACATATTTAAATAATCCCATTTCAGAAAAAGAAATTGAAAAAAGTATCAATAAACTCCCTAAGAAAATGTCTCCAAGTCAAGATGGATTTACAAGTGAATTCTACGTAAATAAAAATTTATTCATATTCTACATAAACTAACAAATAGAAGTAGATCTGCCAAATCTCTTTTATGACACCAACATGCTGCTGATATCATTTTTCATTAGTTTATTTTCCTCCATATATATTATGTATTTTTTAGTTATAAAATTTCCCTCCACCCTCCCTCCCCACTTCCCACCCCTCAGCAGCAACAGTCAGGTAAGCATTGTATATACATATTTTGATAAACATTTTTATAAATTAGTAATTTTTGGTATGAGGAATTAGGATTAAGGGAAAGAGATACATTAGGGATAATTTTTTTATATTCTTTCCACCCTCCTTTCCCACCCCCTACCCCTCAGTGGCAAACAGTCAGATTAACATTATACCTACATATTTTTCTTCCTTTTTTTCAGGTTTTTTTGCAAGGCAAATGCGGTTAAGTGACTTGCCCAAGGCCACACAGCTAGGTAATTATTCAGTGTCTGAGGCCAGATGAACTCAGGTACTTCTGACTCCAGGGCCGGTCCTCTAACCATTGTGCAACCTAGCTGCCACTATACCTACATATTTAGGTAAACATGTTTACAAATTAATAATTTTTGATATTAGGAATTAGCATTATGGGAAAAAAGATGCATAAGAGATATTTTTATAAAGTGTTCATCAGATTTGGAAGGGTTTTTTGTGCATGCATGTGTGAGTTTGTGTGTGTGTGTGTGTGTGTGTGTGTGTGTGTGTTTGTGTTTTTGTGTTTGTGTATGTTCTGTTTTATTTTGTTTTTCTTCCTCTGGATGGGGATAATATTGTCCATAGCCCTTCTAAATATAGTCTTCCTAGCTCTCTGAACTGCTCAGTGGAGTTGCTTCCATCAAGGTTATTCATCTCATGATATTTTGTTGATGTGTACATTATTGTCTTGGTTTTACTCCCTTCTCTCACCATCAGATCCCATAAGTCATTTTATGCTTCTCTCAAATCTGACCATTTGTGATTTCTTGCAAAACAATAGTATTCTATAGTATTCATGTACCTTAACTTAATTAGACATTCCCAACTGATGGGCATCCACTCAATTTCCAATCCTTTGCAACTACAAAAAGAGTTGTTATAAATATTTTGGAATATGTAGGATATTTCTTATTTTTTATAATTTTTTTCTTGATATAAATCTACAACTGGAATTTCTGGGTCTTTGATCTTTGGGCATAGTTACATATTGTTCTGTAGAAATGTTGAGTTTATTCACAATTCCACCAGCAATGCATCAGTGTCCCAATCTTTCCACAGCCTCTCCAACATTGATCATTTTCCCTTTTTCTCATCTTGAATAGAGTAATAGGTATGAGATGATTCCACATTGTTGTTTTAATATTCATTTCTCTAATTAATAATAAGTTGTAGCACTTTATATATATATAGATAGCTAGATAGCTAGATAGATAGAGAGATAGATAGCTTTAATTTCTTCATTTGAAATATATCTGTTTAAATCCTTTGACCATTCATCAACTGGGAAATGACTTGAAACCTTACAAATCTGATGCAATTCTCTATATATTTTAGAAATGAGACTATTATGAAAAGTCTTAGTTGTGAAGATTATTTCCAAGCTTTTTGGTTTCCTTCTAATTTTGGCAACGTTGATTTATTAGTGCAAATTTTTTTAATTTAATAAAGTCAAAATAATTCATTTTGCATTTTGTAATGTGCTATAATTCTTATTTTGTCATAAATTTACCCATTTTCCATAAATCAGATAAGAGTATTTTTGGTCTATTATATTTTCTATGGTATAACAATTTATTTCTAAGTCCTGTACCCATTATGACCTTATTTTAGTATAGAGGGTAAGATGTGGATCTATGACTAGTTTTTGCCTTACTATTTTTCAGTTTTCCAAACAAATTTTGTCAAATAGTGAGTTCTTACCCCAGAGGTTGATGACTTTGACTTTGTCAAATAGTAGAATTCTATCATCATTTACTGCAGTTTCTTTGGAATCTGTCCTAATCCACTGATCCATTACAATATTTCGTAACCAGTATCATGCAATTTTGAGGACTGCTGCTTTATAGCATAGTTTTATATCTGGTTAGAGCTGGGCCACTTTACTTTACATTTTTTCCCTTCAGTTTCTTTGTTATTCTTGCCCTTTTGTTGATTCAGATGAATTTGTTACTATCTTTTCTAACTCATTAAAGTAGTTATTTGGTAGTTTGATAGACATGTCATTGAGTAAGTAATTAAATTTGGGTCAAATTGTCAATTTTGTTTTATTAGCTTGTCCTAAGAATGAGCATTTGACATTTTCCCAGTTATTTAGATCTGACTATTTGGGTGAGGAGTGCTCTATAATTGTCCTCATATAGTTTCTGGGTTTCATTTGGGAGGTACATTTCCAAGTATTTAATGTTGACTACAGTTATTTTTTTTTCAGGTTTTTTTGCAAGGCAAATGGGGTTAAGTGGCTTGCCCAAGGCCACACAGCTAGGTAATTATTATTAAGTGTCTGAGACCGGATTTGAACCCAGGTACTCCTGACTCCAAGGCCGGTGCTTTATCCACTACGCCACCTAGCCGCCCCTACAGTTATTTTAAATAAAAATTCTTTTTCTATCTTTGGCTTTTGAGTTTTGTTGTTCATGTGAAACTGTTGATGTAATATTTTGGCTTATTTTATATCTTACTGAATTTGTTCATTGTTTCAAAGTGTTTTTTAGATGGTTTTCAGATTCTCTAGGTATACCGTCATAGATCTGAAAAGAATGAAAGTTTTGTTTTCTCCTTCCTAATTCAGATTCCTTCCATTTCTTTTTCTTCTTTTATTGTTACTGCTACCATTTCTAGTACTATATTGAATATTAATGGTGAAAATGGTAATGATTGTTTTACTCCTTATTTCATTGGAAATGTTCTGAGTGTATTCACATTATATATAATATTGGTTGATGGTTTTAAGTAGATAATATTTTTTTTATTTTAAAGGAAACTCCATTTATTCCTAAACTTTCTAGTGTTTTTATAAGAATGGATGAGTATTTTATCAAAGGCTTTTACAGCATTTATTGTGATAATCATATGATTTCTGTTGGTTTTTCTATGGATATGTTTAATTCGATTGAGTACTTTACTAATGTTGAACCATCCCAGCTTGTCTGATATAAATAGATCCTGATCATGGCATAGTATCCAGGTAATAGCTGGCTGTAGTTCCATTGCTAAAATTTCATTTAAGATTTTTTCGTCAATAATCATTGGGGAGATTGGCCTATAATTTTCTTTGTCTATTTTAGTTCTTCCTGTTTTAGTTATCAGCACCATATTCATGTCATAAATGGACTTTGGTAGATCTCCTTCCTCTTCTATTTTTTAAATAGCTTATGTAGAATAGTATTTAATTTTTCCTAAAATGTTTGATAGAATTCACTTGGTCCTGGAGAGTTTTTCTTAGGGAGCTTATTGATATTTTCTGCAATTTCTTTTTCTGAAATGGTGTTACTTAATTTATTTCCTCTTTTGTTAATCTGGATAATTTGTATTTTTTTTAAATATTCATCGACTTCACTCAATTTAACCGATTCATTGGCATATAATTTGGCAAAGTAGCTCTGAATGATATCTTCAATTTACTCTTCATTGTTGGGTAGTTCACCTTTGCATTTCAGATACTGGTAATTTTGTTATCTTCTTTATTTTTTTAAATCAAATTGACCAATGGTTTGACTATTTCATTTGCTTTTTCAAAAAAGTAAGTCTTTGTTTTATTTATAAAATCAATAGTTTTCTTTCTTCTCCCTTGATTTTCAAAGTTTCTAATTTGGTATTTAATTGGGGATCTTTACTTTGTTCTTTTTCCTAGCTTTTTTAGTTGCATTCACACTTTATTGATCTCTTTCTCAATTTTATTCATATAACCTTTTATAGACATAAAGTTTCCCATCAAAACTGCCTTGGATATATACCAAAAATATTAATATGATGTCTCCTTATTATCACTTTTTTAGATATAATTATTGATTATTTCTATTATTTGCTGTTTGATCCACCATTATTTAAAATAAAGTTATTTAATTTCCTGTAAGTTCTTGATTTATCTTTTCCTGATTCTATATTACATGTATTTTTTTATTGCATCATGGTCTGAGAATAGTGTATTTATTTTTCTACTTTTCTACTTTGGATTATAAGATATTTGTACCCTAGTACATGGTCAGTTTTGGTGTAGGTGTCCTGGACTGTTGAGAAAAACTTATAGTCTAAGATGGCAGAGAGAAGAAAGGCACAGTTCTAAAGTCTCCTGATCTCTTCCCCATCTATCACATGAAACAAACCTCTTAAAAGAAATCTGACCCACAAAACCCAGAAAGAAAAGCCAGAAGAAACAACAGCTACCTCAGGATTTGTCTCCTGCAGCAGCTTTGGCCGAATTTGGGCAGGTCAGTCTAGGCTCAAAGGAAGGATCAGTCCCAGATCAGCCAGATCAACAGCTGAATTGGAACCAGGAGTCTAAGGGCCTAATAGCCCGACCTGCTGGATCAGGGTGGGGCTGGACCAAAGGGGCTTGAGTCCGCAGGGGTGTGGAGGCACTGGTGTTGGAGCTGTCTCCTTGGAAATCCGGAACAGGGCTCAGGGGAGAGTTCTGGATCAAGAAGGATTTGGACACCATCCCTGGGCTCCAGGGGTCTGAGTCCCATTTCAATTCAGACCTCTTTCCCAACAAACAAATGCAAACTACTTCTGCCTCAGGCCCAGGTGTGTGAGCAGAAGAACCAGCCCAGCTGAGGAATAACCTCAGGCCAGGGAAAAAGCCCACCATTGTTTGAAGGCAAAAGAATTCAATAGCTCCAACTCCTCCCTTCAAGGAAAGGGAGAAGGCCTCAACCAAGGTCAAAGACACTCCAGAGAAAGCAACCTACACCTCCTACTGGCCATCCATAGAAACTGCACTCAGTGAGTAAAGTCTTTAGGGATCCCAAGCCCCTGTGAACTAGCCCCTCCCCAACTCAGGTCTTAGCAAAATGAAGAAGAGTCAGCAGAAAGGTGGATGCACAGAAAAATTCTTGGAAGGGAAAGACTCAGAGAGAACTGGAACCTCTGAGGAGAATACAATGTAGTGTTCAGCACAGAAAGACTTCCTTGAAGAAATAAGGAAGGAGCTTAGAAATTTGGGAGAGACAATTAATACCTTTCAACAAGAAAACAAACCTTATAAAGTACAATTGGACAAATACAAAAGGAGAATAAAACTCTCAGACCTTCAAAAGGGCAGATGGAAAAAGAAATTAATTCTCTCAAAACCTCAATTGGTCAAATGGAAACTTCTTTCAAAAGGAGAATTGACCAACTGGAAAAGGAATTGGAAAAAGTTAATGAAAACTCCTTCCCCCCAAAAAAGAATGGAGTCTACAGAAACTAATGACTCCATGAGACAGCAAGAGTCAGGTAAACAAAATCAAAAAATAGAAAAACTTAGAAGCAAATGTAAAATACCTCATCAACAAAACCAATGACCTCGAGAATAGATCGAGGAGGGGCAACCTGAAAATTATAGGACTTCCTGAAAACATTGAAGAGAAAAAAAAAAAGCCTGGACTTAATATTACAGGATCTAGTGATGGAAAACTTCCCTGATATCATGGAATCAGAGGGCAAAGTAGTTATTGAATGAGTACATTGGTCCCCACCAGAAAAAGATCCTAAAATGAAAACACCAAGGAATGTTGTGGCCAAACTCCAGAACTATCAGATAAAAGAGAAAATCCAGCAAGCAGCCAGAAAGAAACAATTTAAATATCAAGGAGCTACAGTAAGCATCACAGAGGACCTGGTTGCATCAACATTAAGGCATTGAAGGGCCTAGAATGAGATATTTCGAAGTACAAGGGAACTTGGAATGCAGCCAAGAATCTATTTGCCCGCAAAGCTGAGCCTTCTCTTCCAGGGAAAAAGATGGACATTTAATGAAATGTAAGAATTCCAAAAGTTTCTGATGAAAAGACCAGAGCTAATCAGAAAATTTGGACATGAAACAGGAGGTTCAGGAGACACATGAAAAAGTGGGAAAAAAAGTGTGGCGGTAAAAGGAAAAAAAATGCAATCTGGTAAGTTGAAACTGGCTATATCCCAGCGTGGGGGGCAAAAAGATTCTCATAAATCATCAGAATTGTAACTCTAACAGAGAGAATATACCTAGCCAGAAATGATGGACATTCATGACCTATCCATGAGACTGCTATCTAAAGAGATGTAACTGTCTTTAACCCCACTTGGGAGAAAGATCCAAATAACTCTGAGGAATTTTGACTCTATTAGATAGAGTATATTGAATTAGAGTGGACAGACACTCATAATTTTCTATGACTTAGATAGAATGATCTAAAAAAAAAACTACCTCCTTAAAAAGGGGGATGGGAAAGAGACTGGAGCAGCGAGGAGAGTGAATGGGGTAAATCTCATTACACTAAGAGGTACAAAGAAACCTATGGTAATAGAGGGGAAGAAGGGAGCAGATGAAAAA
Organism: Macrotis lagotis; assembly: GCF_037893015.1. Classification (NCBI taxonomy): domain Eukaryota; kingdom Metazoa; phylum Chordata; class Mammalia; order Peramelemorphia; family Peramelidae; genus Macrotis; species Macrotis lagotis. Next base: position 233,297,831 of record NC_133666.1, on the reverse strand, counting down.
CACCTGTATCTTCCTCTCATCAGGCTTGGCTTAAAGTCAACCTACACATACTCAGTTAACTTATAAAACACCTAACCATCAAGTATTAAAAGGGGAAAAGGGGAGGGGGGATGGAGAAAGGGAAGGGGAGTGGGGGGGAGGGGAACTAACAAAAGGAAGGGAAGGGAAAAGAGAAAGGGGAAAGAAAGGGGAGGGTGTGATATACAAGAGCAAACACACTGAAGGGGGTGGTATTCAGAACAAAATTCTGGTGAATATTGATAAAGGGGGGAGAAAGGGGGGAAAATACAAATGGAGGGAAGATAGCATGGAGGGCAATAAAGAATTAGTAATCATAACCTTGAATGTGAATTGGATGAACTCTCCCTTAAAATGTAAGTGAATAGCAGAATGGATTAAAAACCAGAATCCTACAATATGCTGCTTACAAGAAACTCATTGGAAGCAAAGAGATACATATACAGTACAGGAAAAGGTTGGAGTAAAATATATTTTGCTTCAGCTGAAGTAAAAATAGCAGGGGTAGCAAACCCTATCTCAGACAAAGCAGCAGCAAAAATAGATAGCATTAAAAGAGATAAGGAAGGAAACTATATCCACCTAAAAGGTACCAGAGACAATAAAGTCATTTCAATACTGAATGCAACTAGTGGGACAGCACCCAAATTCTTAGAGGAGAAGCTGAAAGAAGTACAGGAAGACAAAGACAGCAAAACTCTACTAGTGGGAGACCTCCACCTCCTGCTATCAGATCTAGATAAATTGAATCATAAAAAAAACAAGAAAGGAGTTAAGGAGGTAAATAGGTTGTTTGAAAAATTAGATATGGTAGACTTATGGAGGAAACTGAATGGGGAATAGAAAGGAATATACCTTTTTCTTCGCAGTACATGGAACTTATACAAAAATTGACCATGTACTAGGACATAAAAACCTAATGATCAACTGCAGAAAGGCAGAAATAGTGAATAATCACAATGCAATAAAGTCATATGCAATACTGGGCCAAGGAGATATAAACCCAAAACAATTTGGAAACTGAATAACCTCATTTTAAAAAATGAGTGGACCAAAAAACAAATTATACAAAGAATTAATCATTTTATCCTAGATAATGATAATAATGAAACAACATACCCAAACCTATGAGATTCATTCAAAGTGACTCTCAGGGGATATATTATACCTGTAAATGCTTACATGAATGAATTGGAGGAGGAGGAAATCAATGAACTAAACAGGCAACTAAAAAAATTAGAGAAAGAACAAATCAAAAATCCCCAATTAAAAACTAAATTAGAAATTCTAAGAATTAAATGAGAAATTAATAAAATCAAAAGCAAAATAATTATTGAATTAATAAATAAAACCAAAAGTTGGTATTATGAAAAAACCAATAAAATTGATAAACCTCTGGTCAATTTGATTTAAAAAAAAGTAAGAAGAAAATGAAATTGCTAATATCAAATGAAAAAGGTGAACTCACCACCAATGAGGAGGAAATTAAAGTAATAATTAGAAATTATTTTGCCCAACTCTATGCCAATAAATTTGATAATCCAAGTGAAATGGATGAATAGTTACAAAAATATAAGTTTCCCAGTTTAAATGCAGAATAGATTAAATATCTAAACAACCCTATCTCAGAAAAAGAAATTCAACAAGCCATTATTGAACTCCCTCAAAAAAAAATCTCCAGGTCCTGATGGATTCACAAGTGAATTCTACCAAACATTTAAGGAACAATTGGTTCCAATACTACATAAAAGCTTTGGAAAAATAGGGAAAGACGGAAGTCTGCCTAACACTTTCTACGAAACCAATATGGTGCTGTTACCTAAACCAGGAAGAGCTAAAACAGAGAAAGAAAATTATTGACCTATTCCCTGATGAATATAGATGCAAAAATCCTAAATAAAATCTTAGCAAAACTATTACAAGTTATCACTAGGATAATACATTATGATCAAGTAGGATTTATTCCAGGAATGCAGGGTTGGTTCAATATTAGGAAACCTGTTAGTATACTCAATTATATCAACAACAAACCCACCAGAAATCATATGATCATATCAATAGATGCTGAAAATGCTTTAGAAAAATACAAGATCCATTCCTTTTAAAAACACTGGAGAGTGTAGGAATAAATGGACTGTTCCTTAAAATAATTAGCAGTATCTATCTGAAACCATCAACAAGCATTATATTCAATGGGGAGTGGCTAGAGGCATTCCCGATAAGATCAGTGGTGAAACAAGGGTGACCATTATCACCACTACTATTATATATTGTATTAGAAATGTTAGAATCAGCAACTAGAGAAGAAAAAGAAATTGAAGGAATTAGAATTGGGAAGGGAGAGACAAAACTCTCACTCTTTGCAGATGACATGATGGTCTACCTAGAGAATCTCAAGAAATAATCCAAAAAAGTCCTAGAAACAATTAGCAATTTTAGCAAAGATGCAGCTTATAAAATAAACCCTCAAAAATACTCAACTTTTCTTTATATATCTATCAAGATACAGCAAGAAGAGATAGAAAGAGAAATCCCATTTAAAGTAACCTCAGACATGATAAAATACTTGGGAGTCTATTTGCCAAGACAGACCCAGAACCTTTTTCAAAACAATTATAAAACACTTTTAACCCAAATTAAATCAGATTTAAATAACTGGGCAAATATCAGCTAATATAATAAAAATGACAATTCTACCAAGACTAAACTATCTGTTTAGTGCCCTACCAATCAAAATTCCAAAACATTACTTTAATGAGTGAGAAAAAATTGTAAGTAAAATGATATGGAGAAACAAAAAGTCCAGAATTGACAGGAGCTTAATGGAAAAAAAGTGTAAAAGAATGTGGCTTAGCCCTACCTGATCTAAAATTATATTATAAACATCAGTCATCAAAATTGTTTGGTATTGGCTAAGAAATAGAGTGGTGGACCAGTGGAATAGACTAGGTGTAAAAGCAGGAAATGATTATGGTAATCTGCTGTTTGATAAACCCAAAGAGTCCAGCCTTTGGGATAAAAACTCCATTTTTCATAAAAATTGCTGGGATAATTGGAAGTTAGTATGGAAGAAACTTAGATTAGACCAACACCTCACACCCTTTACCAAGATAAGATCCAAATGGTTACAGGACATAGACATAAAAAAACAATAATATAAGCAAATTAAAAGATCAAGGACTAGTTTACCTGTCAGATCTATGGAAAGGGGAGCAGTTTATGACTAAGGAAGAGTTAGAGAATATCACCAAAAAAACAATTAGATGATTTCAATTACATTAAATTAAAAAGCTTCATCACAGATAAAACCAATGTAACTAAGATCAAAAGGAATTTAGTAAATTGGGAAACAATCTTTAAAACTAATGATTCTGACAAAGGACTCATTTCTAAAATACACAGAGAACTGAGTCATATTTTTAAAACAAAAAGCCATTCCCCAATTGACAAATGGTCAAAGGATATGTAAAGGCAATTTACAGATGAGGAGATCAAAGCAATCTATAGCCATATGAAAAAATTCTCTAAATCATTAATTATTAGAGAAATGCAGATTAAAGCTTCCCTGAGGTACCACCTCACACCACTCAGATTGGCCAATATGACCAGGAAGGATAATGATCATTGCTAGAAGGGTTGTGGGAAATCTGGGACACTATTACACTGTTGGTGGAGCTGTCAACTCATCCAACCCTTCTGGAGAGCTATTTGGAAGTATGCCCAAAGTGCAAAAAAAAAAATGTGCATACCCTTTGACCCAGCAATACAACTACTGAGTCTATACCCTGCAGAGATAATGAAAAAGGGTAAAAACATTACTTGTACAAAAATATTTATAGCAGCCCTGTTTGTGGTGGCAAAGAATTGGAAATCAAGTCAATGTCCTTCAATTGGTGAATGGCTTAGCAAACTGTGGTATATGTTTGTCATGGAACACTATTGTTCTATTAGAAACCAGGAGGGATGGGATTTCAGGGAAGCCTGGAGGGATTTGCATGAAGTGATGATGATTGATGTGAGCAGATCAAGTAAAACACTGTACACCCTAAAAGCAACATGAGAGTGATGTTCAACCTTGAAGGACTCGCTCATTCCATCATTGCAACAATCAGGAACAATTTTGGGCTGTCTGGAAAGGAGAGTGCCAGCTGTATCCAGATAAGTAGCTGTGGAGTTTGAACAAAGTTCAAGGACTATTCCATTTAATTTTGGAAAAAATCAGATATCTTATTGTCTGATCTTGTCACCTCTTAGACTTCTCTTCCCAATTTGGATCAAAGTACAACAATGAAACAAAGTAAAGACTGACAGAGGGGTGGGACTGTGGGGGTGGGGTGGGAGTAGGGAAGCAAGATGGGGGAAAATTGTAAAACTCAAATAATATCTTTAATAAAAATTAATTTAAAAATTTTATATTCTTTTCTATACCCATTAAGTCTTCTTCAGATGTCTATCATATATAAGTTTTCTATGTTTACATTCATCTTCTTAATTTCCTTTTAATGAAATTGAGTTTTACTTCTATTTTATCTGAGATTAGAATTGCTACCCCAGATTTTTTTTTACTTCCACTGAGGCATAATATATTTTGCTCCAGGTTACCCTGGTGTATCTCTCTACTTCAAATGAGTTTCTTGTAAACAACATATTGTAGGGTTTTGGTTCTTAATCCATTCTGCTATCCACATCCTTTTTATGGGTTAGTTCATCCCATTCACATTTATGGTTGTTTACTAATTCTGTATTTCCATCCATGCTATTTTTCTCCATTTTCATTTTTTCTCTTTACTTTTCTCTCATTCCTCTCACCAAAATTTTACCTTTCCTCTTTGACTTTTCTTTTAAAAATTTAATTTTCAGTTTATTTTCACTTATAATTTACCTTCCCTTTTATCAGTTCCTTTCCCCCTTATCTTTCTTTTTCCCAGTCCCTCCACTTCCTATGTAGATTAAGTTAGATTTTTAAACCCGTGGAAATGTATCTTATTTCTTCACTGTACTAAATCAATTGAATATAATTTGCTCAGCATTCAAATCTTCCCTTCTTTCCCTCTGAAATTATAAATCTTTGTGTGTCTTCCCTTGGTGTTATTCATCACTCTAATATTGTTAATCAGGTATCATCAATCACCTTTTGAAAATTTGATTGCTTGATAAGCTCATATTGCTATAAAAATATGATGACACATTGTTTCCTTAATTATTTGAGAAGCAGCATTGACTCAAATTGCATGAAATTATAATTATAATCATTTTTTGCTTACCCCATTTTCAAGTATCTTTAAAAATATACAGTCCTCCTCCTCAGGAACCAAAATTTCATCCAAGGCCAAATCATTTCTTGAACTATTTGTGCTCCTTCCCCCAGGCCTATTTTCTTTCACATTTTACCTTCCCTGATCCCCAACAAAGATATGTAAAAAGCCTTTTAAGTGAAGCACTGATTAAGTCAAACCTTGATCTAATTAACTGCAAGAATTTTAAAGATCTGTAAATACTGGGTGGCTCTGGAACTGTCACCTGAGAACCTTACAAATGATTATAATTTACAGAGACACCAATTCAGGAGCTCACAGTTTATGATGCCCTCATTAGACAAGGTGATAAATATAGTGGGATTAAAATGAGTCAATGGATAATAAAACATTGACCTTCAAAGTTACTAGCCCTGCTTTTCTTCAGGGCTTTTTGTCTCAAACATAGTGAAGTAATCTTGGACCTCTGCAACTGAGAAATTAGACCCAATTATACTCACATCCTTTAGGTTAAATGTCTTCAATTATATTAAGAGAAACAAAATTCTAAAGCGTTATAAGTGTTATATCATCACTTTCAGGGTTGTATACAATTTGATGGTCTTGACCAACATTTGTTTTGTTTTGTTTTGTTTTGTTTTTCCGCCCCCTTTTCATTAACCTTGTTTTTCAAAGCTGACTTTTTAATTTGGCAGTTGACTTCTCTGTTCAGTTATGATCTTTGTGTAAGGAACTTCTGGAAGTCCTCTATTTCACTGTATATCCATCTTTTACTTGAAAGTAAATGCTGAGTTTTGCAGTGTAGTATATTCTGTGTTATAATTCGAGGTCATTGTAATGCCAGGTTTTTTGCTTTCTTATACGTGCTATTCCATGTCTTCTAATCCTTCATGGTTGAGTCTGATATGTCCTATGTGAGTCTGATTGTATTTCTTTGTATTTAAATTGTTTTCTTTTTGTTGCTTACAAAATTCTTTCCTTTATTTGAATGTTCTGAAACTTTGCTTTTACATCCCTTGGAGTTTTTATCCTGGTTCACTTTCTGGAGGAGTTCTGTGGATACTTTTAATGCTTATATTGTTATCTTGTAGTAGTAGATTTGGACAGTTTTCCCTTATACTTTTCTACATGATGTTTTCCAGGTTCTTTTCTTGATCCATGATTTCTGGTAGTCTGATGATTTTTGGATTGTCTTTCTAGATCTATTTTCCATTTTCCCTAAAAGGTATTTTGTATTTTCTTCAATTTTTTCTGCCTTTTTTTTTTGTTTGATGGAATTTTGTCGTCTTGTAGATTCATTGGTTTCTATTTGTTCAATTTTAATTTTTAGGGTTTTATTTTATTGAATTAGTTTCTATGTTTCCTTTTCCAATTGATTATTTTTACATTCAATGGAGTTGATTTATGTTTTCAATTGTTCATAAATTTCCTGCATAACTTTCATTTCTTTTTTCCCTTTCTTCTTCCTCTGTTATTTGGTTTTTCAATGCTTTTAAAAAGAAATCTTTGATGAGCTTTTGTATTTGAGTTTAATTTAAAGACTGTTTTGATACTTCCCCTTTGAATGATTTTTCACTGTTTTCTTCTTCACATGTGGCGTTGCTTTCATATTTTCCTCTAGTTTTCTATAGTGAGCCTTTTTTTTAGCTTTTTTGTTCATCTCTGCTGTTTTAACTTTGCTTTGGGTACAGGAAGTATAGATCCATTTTTTGTTATTATTGTTGTTTTTTCTTGTTCTTGAGTCTGATCCCTGGCTTGCTGTTGTCCAAGATGTTGCCTTTACAGTTCAGCATTTGCCTTTTCAGAGGTTTTTTCCCTCCTTTATGTCCATGTTCTGACCTAGTGCTGTCTGTTATGTTGGTGTTCTCAGGGTTCAGACTATGATTGGGGTTGGAATCCTCCCTGCTGGCTTGCTATCTAGCAACTGGGACATCTGCTGTTGTTAAGCTGTTGGGACTTGGATTGCACTGTGCTTAAAAACCTCCTTCTAGTTTTCCTGTTCATCCATCTCCTGACTTTACTTCCCCTTTGCCCCCAAAGAGACAGACCTTCACTTAAGAAGTTTCAAGATATCTTCAGTTAAAAACTTATTTGAATCTCCTCTTTTTCTTGGTGGGATCTATAATTTGAATGTCAGTATAGAGGCTTCATTTATCTTTGGTAGGCAAAAGCTCCAGCAGCATTTTAACTTGACACTGCCATCTTGGTTCCCATGGTGCTGATATCTAAACAAGGAAGAACCAAAAGAGATAAAGAAAATTTTAGACAAATCTCACTAATGAGCATTGAGGCAAAAATATAAAATAACATTTTTGCAATTTATTTATAATAAGTTATTACTAGGTTAATAAACCAGGATCAGGGAGGATTTAAACAAGGGAGTCAGGGATGGTATAATAATAGGAAAATGCTCAGCATAATTGAACATAGCAATAACAAGACCAACAGAAATCTATGATTATCTCAATGAATATCTCAATAGTTGCTGAAAAAGCCTTTGATGAAATGTGATATCCATTCTCATTAAAAACACTAGTAAGTTTAGGAAGCAATAGAGTTTTCCTTAAAATAATAACTACTATCAGTCTTAAAATCATCAAAAAGTATTATATGTAATGAAAATAAACTTGGAGCATTTCCAAAAAGTTCAGGGGTGAAACAAGGATGATGACTATCGCAATTACTATTCAATATGGTATGAGAAATGTTAACTTTAGCATTTAGAGAAGTAAAAAAGGGGCAGCTAGGTAGCCTTATGGATAGAGCACCGGTCCTAGAATCAGGAGGACCTGAGTTCAAATTTGACCTCAGATACTTAATGGGGTCACAACTCCATTACCTTACAAAAAAAAAAGAAGTAAAAGAAATTGAAGGAATCAGTTAGCAACGAGGAAGTAAATATTTCATCTTTGCAGGTGAAATGATGGTAAATTTAGGGAACCCAAGAAAATTATGTTTAAAACTCCTTTAAATAATTAACCAATTCAGCAAAGTAAGAGTATATAAAATAACCCCCCCCCAAATCATCATCTTTTCTATATATACACAGTAAAACACAAGAACAAGAGATAGAAAGAAAAAATTCATTTATATTAACTATAGACAACGTTAAATACTTGGGAGTCTACCTCCCAAGACTAACCCAGAAACAGTATGAACACAATTATGAAACACTTCTCACCCAAATAAAATCAGATCTAAATAACTAGAATAATGTCAAATTTCATGATTATGTTAAACTAATATACTAAAAATGAGAGTTCTACCCAAATATATAAAAATATCAATAATATTTATCTGGAGTACCCAATGATCAAGAATAGCAAGGGAACTAATGTGTAAAGGAAGATGGCATAGTTCTACCAAATCTGAAATTATATTAAAATGCAGGAGTCATCAAAATTTCCTGTTACTCTTTAAGAATTAGGGTAATGGGTATAGAATCTACACATAGAGGGTGACTCCATAGAGAAATTAATAGACCAAGGAATACTCTATGTATCAAATATATGGAAAGGGGGCAAATTTATGACCGAACAAGAAACAGAGGGCATTATTAGCTGCAAAATTAATGATTTTGACTATATTAAGTTAAAAACAGTATTGCACTAATAAAATCAATGTTGCAAAAATTAGATTGAAAGCAAAAAGAGGAGAAACACTTCACAATTTTTTTAAATTGTATAAATTATATAAACATTTCATTTGTTTTTCAATTATATACAATAATAGTCCCTACCAAACTTTTTTGCAAGGCTTTGAATTTTATAGTTTTCCCTCTTCCTTTCTTCCCTCTCCCCTTCTCCAATGAAAGACAATCCGATATATATATATATATATATATATATATATATATATGTGTGTATATATATATATGTGTGTATATATATATATATGTGTGTATATATATATATATATGTATATATATATATATATATATATACACACACATATATGTGTATATATATATACATATATATGGATGAAAATTGAATATGTTGAGAGGAAAAAATAAACATTCTTAAGGAAGAAAAGAAATATTAGAGACAGCCAAATTATGTAATACTGAAGACAACTTTTCAAAAATTGAAGATAATAATTTTTGGGCTTCATTTAAATGTCATAGTTCCTTCTCTGAATACAGATGGTATTCTTTGTCACAGATGCCTTAAAATTCTCCATGATAATTGGAATGATGGAGTAAGATGTCCACCAAAGTTGTCCATCATGGTATTGTTAAGGCATATAATGTTCTTTTGGTTCTGCTCATCTCACACAGCATCAGTTCATGGAGGTTTTTCCTGGCTTCTCTAAAATCACATTCCTTCTGATTTCTAATTTAAGAATAGTGTTCCATCACACAACATGTACCAAAATTTGTTCAGCAAACCCCCAATTTATTGGTAGACTATCAATTCCAATTCTTTGCCAATACAAAAAGAATTTCTATGATTATTTTTGTACATGTGGGGTTCTCACCTTTTTTTTCATGATCTCTTCAGAGTACAGACCTAGTAGTGATATTGCTAGATCAAAGGGTATGCATGTTTTTATTGCTCTTTGGACATAATTGCAAATTGCTTTCCAGGAAGGTTGAATCATTCCACAACTCCACCAACAATGTGTTAGTATATCAGATTTCCCACATCCCCTCCAACATTGATCATTTTCTTTTCTTTGGTCATTTTGTTCAATCTGAGAGGTGTGAGGTGATATCTCAGAAATGTGTTAATTTAATTCAATTTAATTTACTTTTAATTTAATTAATAATGATTTAGAGCAGAAGTAGGACTTCTGATAAAGGTTGCATTTGTAAAATATATTGAGAACTGCTTAAAATGTAAAAGGTAAAAAATCATTCCCCAATTGATACACAGTCAAAGGAAAGGAAGAGACCGTTTTCAAATAAAAAATTAAAGACATATATAAGCACATGAAGAATGCTTCCATTCATTATTGATTAGAGCAATGCAACTTAAAACAACTACAATGTATTACCTCACACCTATCAGATTAGCTAAGATGATAAAAAGAGGAAAATGACCAATGTTGAATAGGATTTGGGTGGATTGGGGCATTAACACATTTCTGATAGAGTTGTGAATTATTCAGTCATTCTGGAGAGGGATATAAAATTATGCCCAAAGAGCAATAAATCAAACCCTTTAATGAAGCAATTTCAATTCTAGGCCTATATCCTCAAGAAATAGTAAAAAAATGTGAAAGTTCCCACATGTTCCAAAATATTAATAGTAGCTCTTTTTGTAATGGCAAAGGCTTGGAAACTGAGGAGATCCCCATAAATTGTTGATGTTTAAACATATTGTGCTATTTGAATATTATGGAATATCATTGTTCTATAAGAAATCATAAATGGCTGGATCTCATTATTAGTGAAGGGAACAGAAAGAAGAGAACAATGTACACATTAAAATCATCACTGTGAGATGATCAACCCTAATGGATACAGCTGCTCTCAACAGTTCAGAGAGCTAGGACAATCCTATTAGATCAGCTCTGGTTAATGATATCTTCATTCCAAAGAAGAAAAACAAAAGAAAACAAAATAAAATGAAACAAAACAAAACAACAACAACAAAAACTCTACAGAATCTGATGGACACTACATTCACTTTTAAAATATATCTCATAGGGCTGCTAGGTGGTGTAATGGGTGGCTAGGTGGCCCTGGAGTTAGGAGTACCTAAATTCAAATCCGGCCTCAAGCACTTAATAATTACCTAGCTGTGTGGCCTTGGACAAGCCACTTAACCCCATTTGCCTTGCAAAACCCTAAAAACAAACAAACAAACAAATAAATAAATAAATAAACAAATAAATAAATAAAGGAAATATATCTCATGTATTTCTTTGTTTTAATCCTAATTCCTCACACTGAAAATAACTAATCTTTAAACATGCTTTGCACAAATGCACACACACACACACACACATATGTGTGTGTGTATATATATATATATATATGCATATATATATATGCATATATATATATTATATATATATATATATATATATATATATATATATATATATATATATATATATATATACAGTATTAACCTGACTGCTGCTGATGGGAGTGGGATGAGACAGAATGGTGGAAAGAAATTTTGTAATTTAAAAGTAAACATACGTATATGGATGATTTCAAATTTTGTTATATATTACCCATCAAGGGATTTCCTAAATAGGGGTGTAGTAGTGTAGACTTCTGAAGTTTATTTTATCTACTTATCCAGAACTTGGAGTGATAATGTTAGACTTCTCTAACACCAACAATCACAATTCCAAGGAAGTTTTACTTTGTGAAGTATGTAAAGTTTATCAGGCCTGCTTCTCAAACACATTGCATTCTTATAATACTCACAAGGACAGTTCTCTCAATATTGGAACTATTGCTCTTCTTCTTAGCAGCATTGGAATTCAGCCCAGTAACCTTTTTTTGGGGGGGGGCATTGCAAGGCAATTTGGTCAAGTGACCTGACCAAGGTCATGCAGCTAGGTTATTATTAATTGTCTAAGGTAGGTTTGAACTCAGGTCCTTGTGACTCCAGTGTCCATGCGCTATCCTCTGTGCTACTTAGCTGCCCCTAGCCCAGTAACTTTTTAACCTGCATTACCACAATTTGCTCAAAGGGTTCAGGGAGATTCAAGAAAACCTAAAAACTCTCAAGATATGTTTCTCCATAACCAGATTTAGGGCTCTCATATTCCAGAAAGGTAATGTATTCATAGTTTTTTAGATATTTAGACAAATGAAAATTTTTGAAGTTGTTTTATAATGCTTTAAAGTATTTTTGTTAGTTTTCAGTTTGTATTTGGTGATATTACTATACTATTTCTCCTTATACTTCATATAATAATATTAATATTTCTTTGTGCTTCCTAAGTTTGTAAAATGGTTCTGGTATAAGAAAAAATATTACCTTCAGATGGTGATTTTTTTTAGGTTTTTGCAACACAATGGGGTTAAATGGCTTGCCCAAGAACACACAGCAAGGTAATTATTAAGTGTCTGAGGTCAGATTTGAACTCAGGTACCCCTGACTCCAGGGCAGGTGCTCTATTCACTACACCACCTAGCCACCCCTCAGATGGTGATTTGAATTCAATATAAGTGTAAAAAAATTAACGATTAGTTTTTGAATGACTATACTTTAGAGATATTGTATAGGACAATCATTTGATTAATGACTATATTAGGCATTTTCTGGTGCATCTTCCAACATTATCACTTATAAGTAGAATTTAAGTTTTGGCCCTGTTTGCTATGCTTATTTTCATATTTATCTGAGAAATATTATCAGTTCAAGAACTTCATTGGTATTTTATGAAAGCTATAATTGAAAAATGCCCAGCTGAGTCCGTTTCTATTGCAACATTGGTCTCTGTATATTGCTCTTACCATATGTGCTTCCTTTCCTAAATTCAAAGAAAACCCCCCATCACCACAATGATGTCATTTAAACTGGTTAGAAATGGGGGAAAATGTAATAAAGATTTATGTTTTGCTTATGGCTTAATAATACCCCCAAAGATAACTATAAAGTTACCTCCCAAGGAATTGTTCTTAATAAAACAGGTGTTATTGGCAGCTGTTGGGATACTTTTGCAATATTTTATATTTGAGATTCAATACATGTACTCTTAATATCATTAGAAATTAAGTGGAAGTGTTGCAATTTCATAGTAACTTAGCCTGATATCTAAAATAAATGATTAAATTTCTTAATCAACTCAAGCACATTGAATAAGAGCATCATGAGACTCAAAGCATAGTAAAAGCAAAAATAATGTAAGAAAATAACTTTGAATGTCTTAAGAAATATTCCATGGAACTCATGATGAAACAAGCTATCTACTTCCAGAAACAGAAATGATGAACTCGGAGTGAAGATTAGAGCTTTGAAAGGTGTGCAGGTTTAAAGTTCAAAACAAGAATTTGATATGTTCAACTAAATATGATTGATTAATTATTTTTTTACCTTTATTTACTCATAGGGGATAATGGGAATGAGAGAATGTAAAACTGGAAGTCTGCATTCAGAAAAAATATAAATAGATAAATAAATGAATCTAGAAAGAGATAAAGAAGTTAAAGCATAATGAAACAGTAAAGAAATATATCTACTGCACAAGTCTGTTTATGATACCACTCTACCCCCAGATTTTATACATACTCTTTCTTCTGGCTTTTGGACATATCTATTGTCTGACTCAATCCTACTTTCAAGATTTATTACAGAATTCTTCTGTTTATGATTTCTGTATTCTAGCCATAATGAATCTGGATGTCTTGCCAGGTCATAGCCTGCTGTTTTTCAGTTTTAATTAACTTGTTCTTTTTTATTGTCACTAGAGCTAGAAAGAGTTTCCCTCCATATCTCCATCTGTAAAAAACATCACTTCTTTCCCTTCAAGGTCAAGCTTAGATTCATATTCACATTCTTCATTAAATCTTTTTTAACTTCCAAGAGAGCCTCCACCAAAATCTCTGGCTCAAGGTGACTCTTCCCCCAAAGTCTCATACCTGTTTGACTTTTTCAATAAAATTATCTCATTCACATTTTAACAATGTTTTATTTTGGAGATGCATATTCATGGAGAAGCAAGCCTGCAATAATGCAAAGAGCACTGACCTTGGAATTAGAGAATATAACCAGCTACTAGCTCTGTTTCCTTAATCTGGGAATTTTCACTAACTGTCCCTCAAGATTGGAATGCTCTCCTTCATTTCTTCTTCCTGCTTTCCTGGGTTTTTCCTCAAGCTGTAAGTAAAATCCTATGTTCCCCAGGAAGACTTTTCCCCATCCTTCTTAGTTTTCATGCACTTTTTTTTCTGATGATTATACCCAGTTTATCCTGTCTATATATTGTTTGTACATAATTGTTTGCATGTTGTCTCCTCATTAGATTGTGAGCAGGAATTATCTTTTTCATCTCTTTATATCTTCCTTGTATAGCACAGGGTATGGTCCTTATTTTATTGCTTACTTCAATTCTGTGAACATCACCTACCTTAATTTTGGAAGAGGGTGGATAATTTTCATTCTATATAATTCATTGAGTAGCTGTGATCAAGGCACTTTATTAAATTTTAAATTTCTATCAAATTTTGAATCATCATCATCACCATTTTTACACAATTCTTCTGATATAATGAAAGATCCTTGAAGGAAATGATGGGGACTTCTTGTCATTAATGTGTCCCTAGGCTCATAGTAGCTGTTTTATGCATAACTTGCATTTAATAAATAATTATTGAACTTAATTGTAATTGAATTTGTATTGGAGCTAACAAGTATGGAGGAAGAAAATCAGCTAACAAACATGCATTTCTCCATAGTATTTAAATTTAGACTGGAAAGAACTTCATAAGTTATTATTTCTAATGCCCTTATTTTGCTGATGAGGAAACAAAGAATTAGTGTCTAATTGATGTTCCCAGGACAACATAACTGATAAAAATAAGAGTTGGGTTTTGAACATATGTCTTCTGATGGTATATTGTAGTTGTCTTTTCACTTTATTGCTTCAAAACTGGTACATTTAAAGTGTGGAAATAAATCAGAAATATAGATATCTCCCAAATGGATATTTCATTTTACAAAGGAGGAAGTTCTACACTTTAAGAGTTCTATTTATTATGGTATTATAGGATACAGTAAAATCTTTTGGAAACTTTCTTTGGGAGCATTAAATGAAAACTTATACCACTGAGGGAAGGAATTTTTATAGATGGCAGCACTAAAAGAATATTCATTAAATTCACAACATAAGAATTCAACTGGTTGCTGTCCTTCATTCTTTTATTAAAAAATTATTTATTTAAAGCAACAGGGTTAAATGACTTGCTCAAGGTCACACAGCTAGGCAATTATTAAGTGCCTGAGGTCACATTTGAACTCAGACTTTCCTGACTCCAGGGCTGATGCTCTATCTACAGCACCTAGCTGCCCCATGTTCTTCATTCTTTAAGAAGAAGAAAGTCACATCACTATGTTAGAGTTAAGTTGCAGTGTATTCAAATCTGCCTGATCAGACAAATATGATTTCAGAATGCCCGACCACAGGTCAGGTACAAATCAACCATGTGAACATTTGGGGTGATTTTTATAAATTTGCAAAACTCGTGTTTCTTTCGAGTCAGTTCAATTTTTCTATGTCCATAGAGCAGAACACCTTTTCTCATGAGAATATGTCACACTGGGAGGTGCTTGGATAGTGCTTCTCACATCACAAAATCTGGACCAAAGTTTATCTATCTATCTATCTATCTATCTATCTATCTATCTATCTATCTCTCTCTCTGTCTGTCTGTCTGTCTGTCTATCTATCTAGCTATCTATTCTATCTATCTATATGTGTATGTGTGTATGTATGTATGTATGTATGTATGTATGTACTTTCCAGGGAGGTACATATTGACAATGAGGATTAATACACACATTGCCAGAGCTAGCTGGGAGGCTCTGAAGGTAGGTGAGGAAGAAAAGAGGTATCAAATTAACCAGCAAAGAAAACGTCTACAGAGCTGTTGTGCTGTTCTCTTTGTTGTATCTGTACAGTATAGCAGTGCTATGCCAGGAAATCAAATTTTAACTGTCTTAGGAAGATTCTGAAGATTACCTGGAAGAATAAGACACCAGACACTAAGAGCCTTTCTTAAAATAAACTTCCTAGATTTCAAACGCTACTACAGCACTCACAATTTTTTTGAGCTGGTCACATTGTTCAAATGGCAAACATACATTTGCCAAAAAGACTGTTTTATGGAAAACTCACTTAGGGAAAGTGCTGACATGGTAGTCAGAAAAAGCAATATAATGACACTCTCAAGATCTTTCTTAAAAACTTTGGAACTGACTGGGAAAATGAGTGAGAATCATTCATTATCCTGAACTCAGGCTAGCATGCTGTCATGAAATTAACATACAATTAACATTTTTTAGGTTTTTACAAGGCAGTGGGGTTAAGTAGCTTGCCCAAGGCCACACAGATAATTATTAAGTTTCTGAGGGCAGATTTGAACTCAGGTACTTCTGAGTCCAGGGCCAGTGATCTATCCACTGTGCCACCTAGCTGCCTGTGACATACAATATTGATGAACTTCTTGCTTCATCACAATAAATTTCCATAAACCCTCATGACTGACAGAATCAAAGACTTTTGTAAGATCTACAAATGTTATATACACATCTCTGTTCTGCTTCTAGCTTTTCTCCTGGAGTGGTTGGGGAACAAATATCCAACCTTTCTGAAGTCACACTGGCTCTCAGGTAAATGACCATCTTCCAGGTGATGGATTTTCTTATTAAGGAAATCTCTGGCAAGAATCTTGCCAGAAATCACTAAGAGAAAGACCCCAATGTAGTTGTCACAGAGAAACTTATTTCCTTTACCTTTTTAAACAAGATAAAAAGAAGCATCCTTGACGTCTTGGAGTATTACCCCCTCTTGCCACATAAGATGGAAATGTTTAGTCTACCTCTGTAGGAGCAATGAACTTCCAACCTTGTAAATTTCAGCTACAACAGAACCAGCACCAGGTGCTTTGTCACAACAAGGTAGCCCAATATCATTCACAACGTCTTTATCAGTTGGAACATTTGACTTGGGTTTGAATGCCATATGGTACACTGAGAAGAAGAGGAACAATTTGAGAAGTAGGGAAAAAAAGCTAAAAACATTTTGAGATTTCTGAATAATAAGGAGATTAATGTTGTCCTACAAAAACATAGAGAGATATCATAAAAAGACCAAAGCACTAAAAATTATATTTAGGGGATACTATTGTAAATTTCAAAAATAAAGGGTACAGTACTGAGAATTCCCAAGTATTTTATGTTGTCTGAAGTTATTTTAAATGTAAGTTTTGTTTCTATTTCTTGCTGCTATATCTTGATAGTAATATATAGGAATGCTGAGGATTTAGCTGGAATTATTTTATATCCTGTGACTTTACTCAAGATGCTAATTGTTTCTAGTAGGTTTTTAGATGCTTTTTAATGGTTCTCTAAGCATACCAACATATCATCTTCAAAGAGTGAGAGTTTTGTGTCTTCATTACCAGTCCTGATTCCTCCAATTTCTTTTTCCTCTTTTGCTAAAGATAACATTTTAATACAATATTAAATAATAGTGGTGATAATGAGATTCCTTGTTTCACCCCTGAGCTTATTGCAGATACTTCTAGCTTATCCCATTTCATATAATGCTTGTTGATGGTTATAGATAGGTACTGTTTGCTGCATTTTGTCAAAACTTTTCCAGCATCTATATATGCTGCTTGATCATAGTATATTATTTTTGTGACAACTTGCTGTATTCACTTTGCTATTATTTCATTTAAATTTTTTCTATCCATATTCATTTGGGAAATTTGTCTATATTTTTTCTCTGTTTTGACTCATCCTGGCTTAGTTATCAGAACTGTATTGATGTCATAGAAGGAATTTTGCTTATCTTCTTTACCGCTTTTATCCAAATACTCTCTATATAGAATTAGAATCAATTGTTCCTTGAATGTTTTGCTTAATTCACTTGTGAATTCATCAGGACCTGGAGATTTTTTTCTTAATGATCTCATTGATGACTTGTTGAATTTCTTTTTTTCTGAGATATGTCTGTTAAAGGATTTAATTTCTTCTTTTAATTTGAGCAGTTTATATTTTTGTAAATATTCATCTTTTTCACTTAGATTAATAAAACTTTTGGCACACAGTTGGGCAAAATGCTTTTGAATTATTGCTTTAATTTCTTCCTCATTTGTGGTGAATTCTCCTTTTTTTCCATTTTAGATACTAGTAAGGTTTTTTTTAACTGAAATTAAACAAAGGTGTATCTATTTTATTGGTTATTTCATAAAACCAACTCTTGACTGTATTTATTAGTTCAATAGCTTTCTTGCTTTAGACTTTATTAATTTCACCTCAAAATTTCAGAATTTCTGGTATGTAATTAGGGATTTTTAATTTATTCTTCCTCTAACTTTTTTAGTTGCATGATCAGTTCATAGAACTACCTTTCCTCTATTTTATTCATATAAGCCATTAGAGACATAATATTTCCCCTAATAACTGTTTTGAATGGATGCCATAAGTTTTAGTATGTTGACTTGTTATTACCATTGTCTTGGATGAAATCATTAATTTTTTCCATCTTCTGTTATTTGATCAACTCATTCTTTAAAAAAAGGAAAAGAAAATTTTCCCTTCCTCCCTCCCACTACAATCCTCTCCCCCATTTTAATGAAATATTTTAAAATCTTTTTCATCAAAATCATGGACATATCATGAATGTACATACCTTCAGTCAAAATATATTCCTTCTAATATGTTTGCAAGTCTCAAAAGTTATGAGGATTTCTTCCTTGGAGGGGATGCAATCAGTTAAAATCTATTTGATAACAGTTGCTGTTTCCTTTTCATGAATTTCTTGAGTATCCTGTTAAAGATGAAATTTTCTGTTTAGCTCTGTTATTTTCCTCTTAAAGTTTGAAAGTCACTTATTTCATTAAATGAACATTTTTTGCCTGAAAGAGAAGATTCATTTTCACAGCATAGAGGATTTTCGTGGCAATTCAATTTCCCTTGCTCTCCAGAATACCATATTTCAGACCTTTAAATCATTTAATGTTGATGCAACCAGGTCCTATGTAATTCTAACTGTGACTTCTTGGTATTTGAATTTTTTTTTTTTTCTGACTGCTTGCAGGATTTTCTCTTTGATCTGATAAATCTGGAGTTTGACTAAAATATTCTTTTGGTGTTTTCATTTCAGGATCCTTTTCAGAAGCAGATCAATGTATTCTTTCTATGACTATTTTGCCTCCTGGTTCCAGAATATCAGGACAGTTCTCTTTAATTATATATCCTGAAGTATGGATTCCAGGTTTTGTTTTTTTTATCAAGATTTTCAAGTAGGTCTATGATTCTTTTTTTTAAGCTCAGTTGATGATTTCCAGCTACTTTTTAAAATTTCTTTATCATTTTATTGATATTTTCTTTTTCCAAATACATGTTATGAAAGTTTTTCAACATTTATCAATATAAAAATGCATATTTTTATGTACCAAGTTTCCTTTCATCCTCCCTTCCCATCTCCCTCCTGTCATAGTCAAACAGTCAGATTAACATTATAAATATACCTTTGTTTTAAACATGGCTACTTATCAGTCATTTTCTGCATGAGGAATTAAGATGAAGGGAAAGGAATGCCTAAGACATATTTTTTTAAAAAGTGAGTTCAGTGTTTATCACATTCCAAAGGCTTTTCCCACTTTGTTTTATTTTATTTGTTTTTCTACTTCTGGATAGGGATAGCATAGTCCACAGTCAATGTAATAAGGTTGGCCTAGCTCTCTCAGCTACTGAGAGGAGCTATATCCATCAAAACTGATTAACTTACAATGTTCTTGTTAATGTGTGGAATGTTCTCTTGTTTCTTCTCCCTTTGTTCAGCATCAGATCAGATACCAGAATTTATTCAATCATTCACCAATTGATAGGCATCCCCTCAATTTCCAATTCTTTGCCATTACAAAAGGACCTGGGCCTATAATTCTTAAATTGTCTTTCCTGTGTCTATTTACTTGATCATTTGCTTTACTACTGAAGTATTTTGTATTTCCTTCTTTGTTCTTTATTTAATTTTTATTTTAAAAAATCTTGATATCTCATAAAGTGAATATCTTCCATAGAGTTCAATCTATTTTTCTAAGAAGAATTTTATCCATTTAGATTTTAACTATTTTTTTCCATTTCCATTTTTAAAGGAGTTCTTATCCTTTTTCAATTGCCCAATGTTGTTGTTTGAGGTAATTATTTTTTTTTTATTTGTCCAATATATTTTAAAGGATTTACTTTCTTCTGTCATTTCTTGTTGTAAGAGGTTAATTTTCCCTTGCACAGTATTAATTTCCTCTTGCATTTCTTTTCCCAATTTTTTTTGCAATTGACTTTTAAACTCCTTTCTGATCTCTTCTATTAAATCTTTCTGGACTGGAGACCTATTAATATTCTTCTCTGAAGCTTCACATATAGCAACCCTCATTCTCAGAGCTAGTAACTTTATATCCAAGGTAGCATTCAATAGATCCTGTTTGCATTGCTTTTTTTTCATTTTGGGCTGTTAGCTTTCCCTTGAGTCTTATGTTGGGAGGAGGGGTTGGATTGCAGGCCTTCAGTATTGTTTCCTTGGGTTGGTAATTCCATGTGATACTCAGTGGAGCAACAAGAAAGGAACACCTTAATCTTTCTCTGGATTGTCTGTGTAGGAAGAGGTCCACTCCCTATGCTTGGGACTGAATCTAGGATTTTCTCACAACCCAGTCATTGAACTAGGATGTCAGGACTAGAAAAGTCAGAGGGTCTCTCTGAATGGTGAGTGCTTAGGAGGTCCACCACCCATCCCTGGGTCTTGGAGAAAGGTGAAAACACCTGGGGACTATTTCTATATTTGTGTTGGAGGAAGCCAGGTCCTCCCAGAAGACCAGAGGCTCATGGTTGGGGCCTTCCAGTTCAATCAGGCTAGCTGAATGGGTATCCTATGCAGATCTGTTGGAGCTCTGCTAATCCATTCACTGGATTTCTCTCAATCTACCCTCCATGCATGATGTAAAGGCTTCTACTCCCAGCACTGTGGTTTTTAGGTTACTTCCCCACATCACCTGTGACTTGGGTGTCTGCTCTCTGCCCTAGGCTTTACAATGCTCCTCCTGGATAGATGCCGTTGGAAGATGTTCCTCTCCGTACTTTTCTGAGTTCAGTCAATCCAAAATTTTTTAAGAGACTTGAAAGGGACAGGAAACCTTTAAAAAACGACTGCTTTCTCTCCACCCATCTTGGCCAGAAGTCCAATCCACATGGTTTTTTTTTGGGTGGGGGGAGGGGAGAAAACTAAAAGTTAAAAGTACAATAGAAGCCTTTAGTTAAAAATGTAGCATATTGAGAACTTCAAGATTATCATGGTTTAACTCTAACTAATTTCAAAAGAAATGTAGTAAATTGGGAAACAATATTTTCAACTAGTATTTCTGACAAAGAACTAATTTCTAAAATATATAGAGAACTTAGTCAAATTTATTATAAAATAAGCCATTCCCCAAATGACAAATTGTCAAAGGATATAAAAAGGCAATTTGCAGATGAGGAAATCAAAGCTATCTATAGTCAGATGAAAAATTGATCTAAATCATTACTAATTAGAGAAACATAAATTAAAACATCTCTGAGATACCACCTCACACCTCTCAGATTGGTCAATATGACCAGAAAGGACAATGATCATTGTATGAAGAGATGTGGGATATCTGGGACACTAATGCATTGTTGGTGGAGCTGTGAACTTATACAACCTCTCTGGAGAGCAATTTAGAATTATGCCCAAAGGATAATAAAAATGTGCCTTTGATTCAATACCTTTGGTCCAGCAATACCACTATAGGGTCTGTAACCTGAAAAGATCATGAGAAAGGAAAAAGACATCATTTGGAGAAATATATTCATAGTAATTCTATTTGTGGTGGAAAGAATTGGAAATCAAAGGGATGTCCATAAATTGGGGAATGGTTAAACAAATTGAGGTTTATGTATATGATGAAATGCTATTATTCTATTAGAATCAGGAGGGATGGGTTTTCAGACAATTTTGGAAAAACTTGCATGAATTTATGCTGAGCAAGATGAGCAGCACCAGAAGAACACTGTACACCCTAATAGCAATAACAGGGTCATGATCAAACTTAATGGATTTGCTCATTCCATCAGTGCAATAATCAGGGACAATTTTAGGGTATCTGATAGAAAATACCAATTTTATCCAAAGAAAGAATCTGATTATAGAAAGTTATTATAGTGACAAGAAAACCCAAAAGTCAAATTCACAAGATAAAAAAAAAATCAAAATTCTTATATCCTAAGTGTCAAAAAATATTGATCTCATTCTCCTAAATTTCCTGTTCAAAAAAGAATTTTAAAAGTTAAATAAAAGAAGTAGAGAAAAAAACAACAAAGGGTATAAGAATGATGCAAGAAAATGTATGAAAAAAGTAAAATCATGAAAAGTAAAAGAAGCACAAGAATACTGAAGAAAACCACACTTTAAAAATAGAATGGGGGCCAGCTGGGTGGTGCAGTGGATGGGTACTAGCCCATCAGGAGGACCTGAGTTTAGGTCTGGCTCAGATCATTAAAAACTGCCTAGCTCTGTGACCTCCTTGGGCAAGTAACACTTAAACTACATTGCCTTGAATAAATAAAATTTAAAAAATAATTTAAAAAGAGAGAATAGGACAAACAGTAAAAAGAGGTTTGAAAATCCATTGAATAGTTTAACTCCTTAAAAGGTAGATTAGGCCATGTGGAAAAGAGGATTAAATATTTCACTGAAGTAAATATTTTTTTTTAAATTATAGTTTGTCAAGTTGGAGCTATGATTCCATGAGAAATCAAGAAACAATAAAAAATTAAATCAAAAGAAGAAAACCATAAATATCTTATTGGAAAAATTACTGATCTATAAAAGAGATCCAGGAGATAATTTAAGGATTTATGGACAATCTGAAAACTATGATTAAAAAGAAGCCTAAACATAATTGCAGGAAAATATCAGAGCAGGGTTCTTTTGTTTCACTCATTGATTTTCATTGATTACTTCAGCAGCAATAAAGGAAAACTACCCTGATATTCTGTAAACAGTTGGCAAAATAAAAATTGAAATGATCCATCAAGTAGCTCCTGAAAGTGATCCTAAAATGAAAACACACAGGGATATTTTAGCCAAATGCATACATGTATATATGTATATATACATATAAATAAATGAATATGAACTTTGCATTGAAAATTGTCTCTATTAATCTATTCTAATTTTATTATTGGCACTCTTGATTTTTATGACTTGATATTAGCATGTGAAATATTTATTTTCAGCTTCTTAAGTATATGTAATTATTTTGCATTTTATTGACTTTAATATATTTGTATAAATTTGAATTATTATTAGTTTCCTTTTCCTATTGCATTTCTATTAGACAAATTTTAAAACTCACTTACAGTTCTTATCTTGATACTAATCTAGACTTAATAAAACCACTTTTAAGTACATTTTGCTGCATCATATTAATAATGTCATGGTATTTTAAATTTCCCTTTTCCATTGATAAGAGTTTCACTTGGAAGTTAAAAACCAAGAAAAAGAAAGTGCAGGTTTGACGTCCCATTTTCCTATTCAAAAGCTTCAGTGGTCCCATGTTACCTCTGAGATCAAAACATTTAAAGATCCCTACATAGATCTGACCTAATTCTAAGCCTAATTGCATATCAATTGCCTCTGCAAACTACAGAATCCTGCTTTCTTACTGTTTCTTCTGTATAAAACTTCATTTTCTATCTTTATGCACAAAGTCCATAGCCACTCTGATACAGTTGTCTTAGCTCTCTGAACTGCTGAGAAGAGTCATTTCCATCAACTTGGTTTATCTGACAACATTTTGGTTGATGTGTTAGTTGTTCTTTTTAATTTACATAAGCTGTTCACCAAATTCTTGAATATACTTCTTCTGCACCTCCAAATTTTAGAATTCTTAGTTTTCTTCAAATCTCAGCTTAACCATCCAGTCCTTTTTCATGTCTTGCCTGATCCCATGCAGAAATATAAGTAGTTTAAGTAACTAAGTCCTTAATGATTTTCATTTCCAGTCTATCTTTTTGTTCATCACTTGAATTTTGGATTTGAAAAATCAAATTTTGTGTTCATTACTGAATTTTGGTCAGGAAAATTTGAAAGCCTCTACTTTGTTGAATGTCCAGAATTACCCCTGAAAGGATGTGCTCAAATTTTCTGTGTATTTGATTCTTGGTTGTAATTCAACTTCTTTAGACTTCAAAATTATCATATTCAATACATTCCATTACTTTATATTCCATACATATTTAATGTAGAAGTTACTAAATCTTCTGTTATGCTAACTGTAGCTTTGCAATGCTTGAACTATTTTTTTTCTGGCTGATTGTAATATTTTCTCCTTTACTTGGGGGCTTTGGAATTTGGCTATAACATTCCTGGAAGTTTTCATTTTGGGATTGTTGGATTCTTTCAATTTCTATTTACCCCATATTTCAAGAATATTGTGACAGTTTTCCTCAATAACTTCTTGTAAATTCATGCCTAGTCTTTTTTTAATAGTAGTTTTCGAATAAACCAATAATTTTTCAATTTTGCCTCCTAGATCTGCTTTCCAGGTCAGTTATTTTTACAATAAGATGCTTCATGTTGTCTTTCCTTTGGTTTTGTTTTATTCTTTATTGATTTCTCATAAAGTCATTAACTTTCATTTGCTCAATTCTAATTTTTAAGTAATTAGTTTCTTTAGTCATCTTTTATACCTTCCTATTCCATTTGACCAGTTCTACTTTTAGGCTCTTTTTTAATATTTGGAAAATAAATTATTTATAAGCACCCTGCTTCTGCTATGTTCTGCATTCCCATGCCATGGTAATCAGAACTGCTTTTTTTTTCCTGCCTTAATAGCCAGAAAAACAAAACAAAAGCAAAAAACTGTGTCCTTAAAAGCTGCCAGACTGAGATGCTCACATTTCTGCACTGATTTCAGAGAAGGTAAAAGTTCAATACCAATTGGTGAGGTAAAAAGCTACTTCCTCCTTTTCATCTTGTTCCATGTAAGTTTAGGATTTTTAAAATTTTGCTTTGTTTATTTTAAATAAAAGGGATAAATCTTGATCTGCTTTGTGGACACTGAAGGCAGTATTTGAAGCTGGATATTCTTGACAACTCAAACCTTGACAAGACAAAATGCCTGGGACTCAAGTCCAAGGTGGGCTATCACTTGGAGATTAGCCCTATTATATAAAGAATTTAAATTAATCTGTTAATGTAGAGTGTGAAGTATTATGGTACCCCACCCAGGCACTAGAAAAAGAGGATGACTATAGACATACTCTTACTATACCCTGAAGTAAATCCTTTATAACAGTTACTCTATTTAGTAGAAACCCCATAATTTGGCGAATATCTTGAATGAAATCTGGAGACAATCTAAAACCATAATTATTGTAAAGGATACCAGAGAACTCTATGAGAGGGCCAAAATGTAATATACCTGACTTCCATACAATGTGGATTAAAGTAGTGACTATTAGATCTTACAAATGATTTTCCCTTCTCAATTACTTTTCTATTTTGAAGGTTTCATTTCCTTTTTAACATTATTTAGAAAGTACCAACATTGGCTGATTTTTTAATTTTGATCAATTTTTATTTTCTTATGTGCTTTTGTAGGTTAATGGCAATCAAATCAAATTTAATAGTTTATGAACTCTGAAAGAGAAAATATAGTAATGGAAAAAATATATGATGCACAATTAAAGAAACTAATTTTAACTAATTCAGGATGTAGTTGTTAACTTAAAATTGCAAGTGTGAAATAATATTATCTTGAGAACAGTTATAATAGCTTTATATATGAATTAGACCTGATATAAATCAATTGCCATAGTAAGTAGAACAAGAGAGCCCAATGACCGTCTTCATGAATAAGCATTTAAAATACTTACCAAGGGAAAAATGTAGATGCTAGAGGCAAAACTAGAGCAAACATATACATATACATAACACATGTATATATACATTATAAGTGTAGTGGGTGTGTCTATATGTATGTGTGAAATCTTACAAGAAAACATGAGTTCATCATGAAATGCATTTTACTTTCTTTATTAATTGATATTTGATATTATTTTCCAGTTACATCTTATGAAAGTTTTTCAGCATTAATTTACATGAATAAGCCAAATTTTCAGTTATATGATGTCCTCCGACCCTTCATTCCCAACCCCCCTCCCCACAACAGTGAATAGTCAGGTGGATATTGAACATACACATTTATGTTTCAAATGTTTACAGATTTGTCATTTTCAGTATGAGGAATTAGGAGTAAGGGAAAAGAAAGGAAAGGAATCCATGAGATAGAAAAGAAATGCATAGGAGAAATTTTTTAAAAGTGAGGAAATGTTCATTCAGATATTTTGGATTTTGTTTTGTTTTGTTTTGTGTTGCTTTTGTTCCTCTGGATGAGGATAGCATTGTCTACTGATGGTCTCCTAGAGCTGTCTGA
Organism: Macrotis lagotis; assembly: GCF_037893015.1. NCBI lineage: Eukaryota > Metazoa > Chordata > Mammalia > Peramelemorphia > Peramelidae > Macrotis > Macrotis lagotis. Next base: position 233,271,401 of record NC_133666.1, on the reverse strand, counting down.
GATCTTTGAATTTCTAAGAGGAGAAACATTCAACAAGTTTGATCAACTCACAATGTTGTGGTTAATGTGTACAATGCCTCTTGGTTCTGCTCCCTTTGATCAACATCAGTTTCTATAATTCATTCATGCTTCTCTAGAGACGGACCATTTAGGGTTTCTTATAATAGAAAAAAAATTGTTACCTAGCATTCATGTATCTTTACTTCCTCAGCCATTGCCCAATTGATGGGCATCCCCTTGACTTCCAATTCATTGCTACTAGAAAATGAGTTACTATGAATACTTTGAAACATGCAAGACCTTTCCCTTTTTTTATAATTTCTTCTGGATGTAGACCTAGATTTTGATTTGCTGGATCAAAAGGGTATTATTAGTTTCTTTCCATTTTGGGCATAGTTCCATATTGCTTTAAAGAATGGTTGGATCAGTCCCCAACTCCAACAGCAATGCATCATTGTCCCAATCCTCCAATAATTCTCCAACGTTGATCATTTTCACATTTTGTCATTTTAGTCAATCTGATAAGTGTAAGGTAATACTTCGTGGCTATTTTAATTTATAATTTTCTAGTCAATAATGATTTGCAACATTTATCATTTGATTATACATAGCTTTGATATCTTTGTTTGGAAGTTACTTATATCCTTTGACCAAGTATCAATTGTATAATGCCTTGTAATCTTATAAATTTCATGACATTTTTTGTATATTTTGGTAAAGAGTCCTTTATCAGAAACACTAACTGTGAAAATTGCCTCCCAGGTTTCTATTTTCCTTCTAATTTTTGTGGCATTGGCTTTATTAGTGCAAAAACATTTTTTAAATTGATATAGTTAAAATCATCCATTTTGGAATTTATAGTGTATTCTATTTCTTTTTTGATCATTAATTTTGTTGCTTTCCATAGATTTGACAGATAAAATATTTTTTGTCTGTTAATTGGACTATGATGTCACACTTTATGTCTAAAACCTGTACCCATTTTGACCTTATTTTGGTACAGGATGAGAGATGTGGCTCTATGCCTAATTTTTGCCATACTATTTTCTAGTTTTCGAACAATACTAAGCAGTATGCAATGCAGAAAAAAATTAGAAAATATTTTTAATTTTTATGAGGAAATTTCTTGTTGTGATATATGGTTGGTATGGAATACTAAAGCTGAATTGGGATAGAATACATAGGAAAAAAGGTCTAATGATTTAAGAGGGAAAATCATGGAGAGTATTGCCTAAAGTAATGAAGAACACGACAAGCAAGGCAAGAGAATATTACATACAAAATGGGAAATATTGTTTTATGAAAGTTTTGAGTGAATAAATTATTTTGACTATAATAAATACCCAAATTAACTCTAAAGGACATTATATGAAAGATATGGAGAAAGTATCTGCAGTAAGAAAAATAACTGATGAATAGAAATATGTATAAAATAATTTACATATATATGTATACACATATGTGTGTGCGTGTATGCATCTGATGGTAGCCATTTCTAGGAAAGGGGAAAAATTGACATTATAATTCTGCTATACATGTTAATAGAATTGAAGGTTATCCATAATAATTATACAGTTTCATTTACTATCATTGTTTTTATTGCACTATGCTATGGAAATGCCTGTTTATTCCATAAATTTAAGCTGAAATTTCAAAAAACAACTTATAAAGAAAGTAAACTAAACAAAGTTAACTCAAGGCCAAAAAATCAATGGAACACAATACACAAAAGAAAAATATAAAAATATCTGTAGACCTTATCAAAGATATTGGACACAATAGATATACTTAAAAGAGAAATATGATAGTCATTATAATTATGTGAACTGGACAGAATAATTCAAATTGAACAGTGTAATTACAAGAGATACATGATGGATATGACAAAAAAAAAATGAGAGGACTGAAGGGCTAACAATCTGGTTATGTAAAAGAAATTTTCAAAGGTGTTGAAATTTATTCATACCAAAACAAGGGGACTAACTATGTCAACAGATGTGGCTATATCTCAACTTTATTTCTATACAAAATCTTTATATGAATCAAAAGCATCCTCAATGATGATATTAAAAGGAAAAGTAAAGACTTTTTCAAACAAGTCTATCAATTAAGAGTTAAAGGTATTAAATATTTTACATAAAACAACATTTGTGCAGAAGGATGATGAGGCAGAATTTGATTATTGTGAAGAAGTCTAGATAAATCTTAATAGAAATATAAAGATAAACTGATAAAAGGTGTTGGACTGGGAGGTTTGCTGGGAGGCATATATATATATGTATGTGTTTGTAAATAAATGTATATAAGGTGTATGTGCACTTACTTATAAGATTTAACATATGCAGATAGAAATTCATATGTTCAAAAATCTGTGAAATAATTTATTGATTTCATCCCTTCAATCAAATAAATTTCAAGCAAAAATTAATGTTATGCAATTATAGTAATAATGAATTATTAATTTGTGATCTAACTTTTTCATTTTATTTCTATTAAAACACAAATGAAAAGGTTAGCCAATCTCTCATGGGCAATGCTAGTGATAAAACTTGTTCTTTGCCACAAAGAGGAAATCTCACCCAACTGAGAGATTTAATTTCTGTTTAGCATATAAGTAGAATCCTGTTTAAGTGAGCATTCCTCTGGGGGAAGAAACCCTTTCCATTGATACCCTCCATTATACTTTAGGGAAATGTAAGTCATAAAGAGGAAAGCTTGTCAAAGAAGTTAAGAGGGAAATGGTTTCCCCTGCCCAAATACCTTGAAGCTTGATTAGTCTCAAGATTAAGCCATATTCTCAGCAGTGTAGCTGGAGATTTCTTAGTCTACTTCTTTATTTAATGTCCACCAAACAGAATTGATTTGCACTAGTCAGAGGAGATATCTGGGTGTCCCTTCAGGACTCTGCTTTCTAAAACTGATGATTATCAATTTATTGATTGTCAGCTAATCTAATTAATAAATTTGTTATTTATTACCCAGAAACTCTGCTAATTGGGTTGTTTTTTCCAACACAAAACCATAATAATCCTTTCCAATTCCTATCTGTCTTGTCCCATGAAGAGAGCACAAGGGATCCCCCTACCCTTCTCGATATCCTCCAGCTTTCTTCTGACATCTTGAAAATATCAATGAAGAATTCTGGTGGCCCATTTGTCATCCCTCTCCTTTGATACATGACATCTAACCATTCAATGTACATATGGGGAGGGTTTTGTGTGCATATATGTATTTATGTTCTTTATTACGCTTCAATATTCCTCATTGATTACATGGTTTATACATACTATGTGCTGCTCTATTACCCTCTATAAGACAGTTATTTTCAGTTTAAGGTGACAATATTTTCAGTTCTTTGAAGATTGATGGATTTTATGTTTCCCTACCATTCAACATCACTGATAGAATATTGATATGATAAAGGTAGTATACACCTTCCAGGTGAAGTTGGAGTTATTGAAGTAGCTTTGAAATTTTGTAAAGAAAATGTGACCTATTCCCCTTTTCCATTTCAACTCTGACCTCAAGGAAATATTTATCTGTTCTATCTAGATCTGAGGTCCCAAGATAAGTGAAACATATCTCCTAGGGCTAGGGGTCCAACTTCTGGAATTTAGATTACCAGAGTTCTATTCGAGAGTGTAGAAGCTCGTCAGTAGCAAAAAGGCAGGTGGTATTTTGACTGGAGTAAATGGTGATATATACCTTGCTGTTTTACCTGATAGAATAAGCACTCTGAGGGCAGAAATTGCTCCATTCTTATCTGTTACTTTAACAATTTTTAAAAAATATTAGTTGATTGATTGAATGATTTCCTTTTTTAATTTTGAGTGAAATAATGCATTTATATTTAAATATTAATTGTGCATTTATATAGGAGCATATATATGTATACATGCATCTAGATGTACATAAATAAGTACATATATGTACATGTGCATATATGCATACCTATATATATGTAATAAACTTTCTACCTTGAATATAACTTACAGAAATGTAAGTGTTGGCTGCAGCTGACTCCATGCTGTGAGGTGTTAGACTTGTGAAAATAAACATATGGATGAAAGGTAATACAATGTCATTTACTCTTCAACTCAGGCAGAAGGATTTATTCACATAAAACAATGAAATTTGGAAATAGAACTACAAACATAAGCGGAACTCCTGAATATGCTAATTTTTCTTTCCTCTCCTCTTACTGAAATTTATAGAGGTGAATATGTACATTGTTCTTTTATCTAAATAAAATATGTAGAGACAAATTTATAATTCGACTGGCATAATGTGTTAGATATGGACAGCTAGATGGCAAATATTAGACTTGGACCCTTAGAAAGTCATATAATTTCCATTCCTCTCTTTTTCCATCTTCGGAAAAATCAATCATTAATCCTTTTTAGAGTTTACTATTTGCCAAACACTATTTAAAATGGGCATAACTCAATAATAGCACTTCCCTACTGTAAGGAACAAGTAAGGTTATATGTATGGGTATGAGTTGCTTGCTTTGCAATCCATTAAGGGATATCTGTGTCGTGTGTGTGTGTGTGTGTGTGTGTGTGTGTGTGTGTGTGTGTGTGTTTTGTTGTGATTATTAGATAAGTTTGGGAAGTTTCTTTAACTACCTGAAGTAAATAAAGCTGCATATTAAGTAGTGGTTAAAGAAGCTTACATATTAAAAAATTACAATGAAAAATTTGAAAGCAAATTGAAAAAAAAATCCCCAGGAATATTATAGCCAATTTTCAGAACTCCCAAGTCAAAGAGAAAATATTACAAGCAGCCAGAAGGACATGATTCAAATACCGTGGAGCTGCAGTCAGGATTACACAGGAATGAGCAGCAATTAAATTAAGGGGTCATAGGGCTTTGAATATAATATTCCAGAAGGCAAAAGAGCTTGAAATGCATGCAAGAATCAACTCCCCAGCAAAACTGACCATTCTTATCCAGGGGAAAAGATGGACTTTCAATGAAACATGGGAATTTCAAATGTTCCTGTTGAAATGATCAGAGCTGAACAGAAAGTTTGACCTTCAAGTTCAGTACTCAGGTGAAGTATGAAGAGTGAATGAGAAGGGTAAATTATGAGTGACTTGATGATGATGATGAACTGCATGTATCCAGGGCTGGTGGTTGTTGCACCACTCATATGCTCCACAGCACATTTTTGAAGAGGGACAGGGTGAAAGGAGAGAGAAAATATGATAGATGATAGTGGGGAGGAATGGATGGAGGGAATTACATTCAGTAACAGCAACTGTGGAAAAATATGGAAGTAAAATCTATGATGGATTTATGATAAAGAAAGTGATCCACCTGAGAAAAAATTGATGTTATCAGATCACAAACTGAAAAACGTTTTTTCTCTTTCTTTAGTTTTATTTCTCATGAGATTTTATATTTTTGTGGGGGAGGGGGTTTTATGTTTACTCTTAAACAAGAATATTTTAGTAATGTATAAATAAATTAAAGAAAAACTTATATATCACCAAAAATTAAATAAAATGTGGGAAAAAATAACTGGAGAGGCAGCTAGGTGTTGCAGTGGTTAGAGCACTGGCCCTGGAGTCAGGAGGACCTGAGTTTAAATCTGGCCTCATATACTTAATAATTTCCTAGCTGTATGATCTTGGACAAGTTACTAAGCCCCATTGCCTTAAATAAATAAAATATAAAAAAATAAAGTAAAATAACTCTAGACAACATTAAATGCTTGGGAATTCACCTCCCAAGGTAAACCCAGAAACTATTTGAGCACAATTATAAAGCACTCCTAATCCAAATATCTAAATATTTCGAAAAATGTAAAATATTCATGGTTAGGTCAAGCTAATATAAAAAATGGTGATCCCACCCAAATTAAATTACTACAAACTACAAAATAACTACTCTCTCAAGCTAGGAAAAACTAGTAACAAAAATTCATCTGGAGCATCAAATGTACAAGAATAGCAAGGGAACTGAAGGAAAAAAATGCAAAAGAAAGTGGCATAGCTCTATTAGATCTAAAACAATACTATAATGTGGCAGTCATCAAAACTGCCTGGTGTTGGTTAAGAAATAGAATAATGGGGGTAACTATGTGAGGTAGTGTATAAAGTACCAGCCCTGGAATCAAGAGTACCTGAGTTCAAATCCTGACTCAGATTCTTAATAATTACCTAGTTGTGTGACCTTCAACAAGTCACTTAACCCCATTGCCTTGAAAAACTAAAAAAAAAAAATAGAGTAGTGGATCAGTGGATTAGCATAGGTTCAAAAGAAAATGCAGTAAATGACTACAGCAATCTACTATTTGACAAATGCAAAGACGTCAGCCTCTGGAATAAGTACTCACTAAATGAGAGATATTGTTGAAAAAACTGGAAAATAGCATGGCAAAAAATAGGCATCGGTCCACATCTCACACCTTATAGCAAAATAAGCTCAAAATGGGTACAGTATTGAGAGATACTATAGATAAATTAATAGACAAAAATTATCTATCTGATCTATGAAATAGGGATTAAATTTATGACCAAACAAGAATTAGAACATAATAAAAACTGCAAAATTTATGATTGTGACTATTTAACTTAAAAAGGTTTTGCACTAATAAATTCAATGCTGCCAAAATTAGAAGGAAAGCAAGCAGAAAGTTGGGAAACAATCTTCACAACTAGGAGTTCTGATAAAAGTCACATTTCTAAAATATGTAGACAATTGCATCAAATTTATAAGATCACAAGTCATTCCCCAATTGATAAATTATCAAAGGACATGAACACAGTTTTCACAAGAAGAAATTAAAGTTATATATAATCATTTGAAAAATGATCTAAATCATTATTAATTAGAGAAATGCAAATTAAAACAGTTATCATCTCACACCTATTAAATTAGCCAAGATGAGAAAAATGGAAAATGATCAATGTCGGAAAGGTTGTGGGTGGATTGGGACACTAATGCACTGCATAAGTTGTGAATAGATCCAACCGTTTTGGAGAAATATATGGAACTTCGCTCAAAGAACAATAAAACTGTTCATACCCTTTTGACCTAGCCTTTACAATGCTAGGTCTATATGCAGAAGAAGTTATTAAAAATCAGACATGTAAGAAAATATTCATATCAACCCTTTTTGTTGTGGCAAGGTATTGCGAATTGAGGTGATGCCCACCAATTGGGGAAAGGATAAACAAATTATGGTACATGGATACTATTTAATAATGCTGATCCACAAGAAACTATAAATGACCACACTCTCTAGAAGCATGGAATGACTTTTGGAATCTGATGCTGAGTGAAAGGGATAGAACCAAGTGAACAATGTAACATTTACAACAACTTTGTGAGATGAACAACCTTAATGGAATCAGCAACACTCAGCAATTCAGAAAGCTAGGACAACTTATTAGACCGACTATGGATAATTCTGTCCTCATGCAGAAGAAGAAAATCAAAATAAAACAAAACACACATAAAATTTAGAAAGGATAAAGAAAAAACTCTTCAGCATCTGATGAACAGACTCTTTACAAATGAAAAAATTAATGATATGGAGGAGCATATGAAAAAATGCTCAAAATCATTATTGATTAAAGAAATAAAAATTCAAATAATGATGATGTTATAATTTATAAAAATTATCTCTTATGTATCACTTTTGTTTTATCCTAATTCCTCATACCAAAAATAGCTAATCTGTGATCATGTATATCAAAAATATGTATGGACAATGCTAACATGATTATTCACCATTGAGGGGATGGGGGGGAATGGAAGGTGAAACAAAATTTTGTAACACATGTGCATTGGATGAAAATAAATAAACAAACAAACAAATCTATAAATAAATAAAATTAGGCACAATTACCTTTTTATTATATTAACTCATTCTAGCTATGAACCATTGTCATTATTCTAATTGTTTAGTTCCTTATTTTTTTTGTGAAAAATGTTTTGTAATTGTGTTCATATAGTTTCTGGGTTTGTGTAGGGAGGTAAATGTCCAGGAATTTTATACTGTCTGGCATTACTATAATGGAAATTTCTCTTTCTGTCTTGTGCTATTGGAATTTGTTGGTTTTATAAATTGATAAGTTGATGTTTTATATGGAGATTTTTTTATATCATGCTACTTTGCAGAAGTTGCTAATTGTTTCAAGTAGTTTTTTAAGTTAATTTTATAGGGTTCTCTAAAATATCATCATATGACCTGCAAAACATTTCTTCATTGTTTGTTCTTTTTCTATTATATATATCTTTTTCTTTTCTCTTGCTAAAGCCATCATTTGTAATACAATATTGAAGAACAAGGGATATAAGGGGTGTTCTTGTTTCATCTCTGATCTAATTCAGAATGCTTTATCCTCATTATGTGTAACACTTAATATTGACTTTAAGTGGTACCACTTATTTTTTAAGGAAAACTCCATTCATTCCTGTTTTCTAGTGATTTTTTTCATAAAAATAGGGGCTGTATTTTGTTAAATGCTTTTTCAGCATCTATTGATAATATTACATGATTTCTCATAGTTTTGGTATTGATATGGTCAATTGTGCTGATTGTTTACCTAATATTGAACCATTCCTGCATATATAGTATAAATTGTATATGATCAGTGTGATAATTTCCTTTAATTCTTTTTTCTGTCTATTAGAATGGTATCTGAGACTTTATTGGTTTTTTAGCTCTACATTTTTATTTATTTACACATTACTAAAATAGACTCATAAGAAAAAAACCTCTCCCTCCACAAAAATAAATCTCATGAGAAATAAAATAAAAGAAAGGAAAAAAATGTGCTTGTATACCATCAACTCTGTTTCTAGGGTGGATCACGTTCTTTACCATATGTCCATCATAGAAGTTATTTTCATATTTTTTCACAGTTGATGCTGATGATCGAAATTCCCTCCATCCATTTCTCCCCACTAATATTTAATATATTTTCTCTCTCCTTTCACTCTGTCTCTCTTCAAAAGTGTGCTCTGGGGTAGCCGAGTTGTGCAGCATATACAGCACTGACCCTGGGGCCAGAAGGTTCCAAGACCTAAATCCCACCCCAGAGACACAGCAAACACCCAGACCTGGGGTCCCAGACAGGCTACCCAATCCCACCACCTTGTAAAAAAGTAAAAAAATAAAATGTGTTATATCTGGCTATCCTCTCCCATGACCTACTCTCTATTCTATTACCAACATCCCCCCCTCCCCTCTCCTTGTCACCTTTATTCACCCCCTTTTTCTCTTTTGTCCTCTAGATTTCTATACCCCATTGAGTATGTGTGTTGTTTCCTTGCTGAGACATTCCTGATGAGAATCAAGGTTCCCTCATTCCCCTCACCTCCTTCCATTCCAATCTATTTCAAGAGCTATTTTTTGACTCTTTTACATGAAATATCTTACCCTATCTACTTCTCATTTCCCTTTTCCCCTGTACATTTCCTTTTCACATTGACTCCATTTTTACAATATATTATATGTACAAATTCATCTCCCTCTAGTGCCTTGTCTATATATACCCCTTCTAATTGTTCAAATAAATGAGAAGGTAGATACAAGTTATCAGTATCATCTTCCCATGCAGGAATACACTCAGTTCATCATCATTAAATCTCTCATAATTTACACTTCTTGTCCACTCTCTCTATGCTGTACTTAAGACCTGTACTTGAGGATCAAATATTCTGTTCAGTTCTGGCTATTTCAACAGCAACATTTAAAAGTCCCTTATTTCACTGAATGTCCATCTTTTTCCCTGGAAGAGGACATTCAGTTTTTTTAGGTATTTGATTCTTGGTTGCATTCCAAGCTCTTTTGCTTTCCAGATTAATATTCCAAACCCTACAACCCTTAATGTGGTTGCTGTTAAGTCCTGCATAATACTGACTGTAGTTGCATAGTATTTAAATTGGTTCATTCTGGCTGTTTATATTTTCTCTTTGACTTGGAGGTTCTAGAATTTGTCTATAATATTATTGGCCTTTTTTTTGGATCTCATTCTGAAGGAGATTGGTGGATTCTCTCAATTTCTACTTTACCCTCTGTTTCTAGGATATCAGGCCAATTTTCCTATAGAAATTCTTTAAAAATGAAATCAAAGACTTTTTTTTCAAGTCATGACTTTCAGGTAGTCAATTAATTTTAAAATTGTCTCTTCTGGTTCTGTTTTCCAGGTCAATTTGTTTTTCAATGAGATATTTCATGTTTTCTTCCAGTTTTTCATTCTTTTGGTATTTTTTTTTTATTTCTTGATTTCTCACAAAGTTATCACCATCCTTTAGCTCCATTCTCCATTTCAAGGAATTGTTTTCTTCAGAGAATTTTCTTATCTCCTCCATCTGGATAATTCTGCATTTTAAGGTATTCTTCTCCTCATTAAAATTTTATACTGATTTTTTTTTTCCATTTGACCTAAGCTTGTTTTTAGCATGTCTTCTTCAGCAGTTTTGGATCTCCTTGACTAAGTTGGTGACTTCGTTTTCATATTTTTCCTGCATCTCTCTCATTTCTCTTCCCAATTTTCCCTCTAACCACTATGAGCCCAACTCTTTTATCTATGGAGATTTTGGATAAAGAAGTTTTGACTTTGCCATCTTCTTAGTATGTTTTGATCCTTCATGGGACTAAAGTATTTGTCTATGATTAGGTTCATTTTTTCTGTTTACTCATTTCTTCATCCTGTTCCATGGTTCTGGCATGCGTCCCAAGTTTTTGAGTTGTTATTGGGATACCCCCACAAGGACTTCAGTTACTTCAAGGACTTGTGAGAGGCTCTGAATGCTTTACTCGTCTGTGCTTTGGTCTTTGACTGACCACAAGCACATCCCTCTGCCCTGGAACTGTGAAGATGGGCCCTTTCCCCCCATGGCAATATGAGGACCCAGATTGTGACCAGGGTCTCATTATAGATAAAAGCACCAGAGTCCTGTCCCAGGGAAAGCAGAGAGACCTCAGTAGTCTCCCCCCAACCAACTTAACTTCTGTGGGCTGAGTGCTCTGGAAGCAGCTTCCTGGATGACCTGCTGGGCAGCTTTGTGGGCCTACTTCCATTTCTTGGGATCTGGGCTGTACTGGTGTCAGTGGCTATAATGAGGGCCAAATTATCCTAAGCTTCTAGTTTGCTCAGGCAGAAATCCTTCCTCCCTCTCCCCCAGGTGATCTTCCAAGTTGTGCTTGGTGTTCCCTGGGTTGGCAGGTCAGGCAATTGTTTTTGCTGCCAGGAGAAAGAGCTCCTTGGATCGAGGCTTCCCATGGGCATTCCCAGAAGGCTTGAACTTCTTCTGTCTAGTGCAATGATCCTGGGTGTGCTGCCACCACCTCCAAATGCATGGATTAGTGCTTTCCAATGATCTTCCAAAACTTGGGCTGGAGAATTGACTGACTACATCTTTCTGTGGACTATATCTCTTGAAAATTTAGAGTCATAGTTGTAAGGTATTTTGAAATATTTTGGAGAGAGCTCCTGGGAAAGATCTTTATCATGCTGCCATGCTTCTGCCCCTCATTAACTACATTTTTTTTCTTTTTTCCTTTGTCCTAATAATTTTGCCCTCCCTTCCAAAAGTTTTCTTTGTTTCCACTTATTTCCCTAAATGGTAAGATAGATCTATGTGCCAAATGGGGATGTATCTTACTTCTTATATGAGCCAAATATGATTAGTGTAAGCTTCAAAGAGTTCTGACCCCCTCTCATCTTTCCCTGTACTGTAATAGATCTTTCAAGTGTCTTTTCTTGTGATATAATTTACTCCAATCTGCCTTTCCCTTTCATCTTATCCTAGTACAAACCCTTTTTTAAACACCTTAATTATTTTTATTATTGCATCAAAATCATCCACCACACACACCTTCTATTTATGTATATTCATTCTAAAAGAGAGACAGTAATTAACAGTTATTGTCATCATCTCCCCCGTAGGGATTTAAACAGTTTAAATTCAATGATTGCCATTTTTTCTTTTTTGTGCAGATCTTGTTTCATTATTTGAAGATCAATTTTCTGTTCAGTTCTTTTCACCTATTTTTGAATATTTATCTTTTCCTCTGAAAGATTATGTCCAGTTTTGCTTGGAAGTTGATCCTTAATTAAAATACATACTATTTTTTGCCTACCTGAATATTAAATTTCAGCCTCTCCAATTCTGGAGTTTTGAAGTTGCTAAATTCTTTGTTATACTGAATGTGATCCCTTAATATTTAACTTGTTTTATTTTTTCTTACTACTTGCAATATTTTCCCCTTGGTCTGGTATTTCATCAGGAGATGATCAGTAGAATCTTTCAATGCCAATTTTACCCTGTGTTGTAGGAAAATTTTCCTTGAAAATTCCTTGAAATAAATGCTTTCAAGATAGACAGAGCCAAGATGACAGAGTAAAGAATGATACTTCTCTGAGTTCTACCCCAAACCACACCAAATGTCTTAAATGATGAATTTAAAGAAATTCTAGAATGGGAAAAAACAAGAAAATCTAAGTGAAACAATTTTAGGCTCAAGACAGCTTATAAGAATCCCCTTTACTAGGGTGATAGAGATGTATGGGCCATGCCAGAGTCATTCAGGAACAGGAAGCTAGGGAATTGTGTCAGTGCTGGTGGTAGTAGTTTCCAAACAACTCAGTCCATGCACTGCCAAACCATTTTGGGACCCTCCTCACAACTCCATTGCAGAGGGGAAGACCTGTGATCATCCACATACCAGAGAACAAGCAAGAGAACAGTCAGAACCTCATATAAAAACTGGGAGGAATTAAGGTTCCTGTTGGGTGTACCAAACCCCCTCCAAAGACTTGGAAGTGTTGGAAATTGGTCATAGACTGAGGAAATAAGAAAACAACAGAAAAAGAAGAATCTGATCAGAGAAAATTATTTTGGTTCCACAGAGGATTAAAATACACACTCAGAAGATGACAAAGTTGAGACTTCTGTATCCAAATCCTGCAAGAGAAATAGGAAATGGGCTCAGGCAACAGAAGAGCTCAATAAAGACTTTGGAAAACAAGTAAGAGAGGTAGAAGTGAAATTAAGAAGAGAAATTAGAGTGATGCAGGTAAATCATGGAAACCAAGTCAGCAGTTTATTGAACAAAATACACAAAAAATACTGAAGAACATAAGATGCTAAAAACCAGTTTAGGCCAAATGGTAAAAACAAGCCAAAAGGAACATGAGGAGAAGAATGCCTTAAAAAAGTAGAATTGGACAGCTGGAAAAGGAGATAAAAAATTTTTTTGAAGATAATAGCTCTTTCAAATGTGGATGGAACTAAAACCAATGACTTTGTGAGAAATCAAGTAACAACAAAACAATAGCAAAAGAATGAAAAATTAGAAGAAAATGTGAGATATCTCATTGGCAAACAACAGACCTAGATAAAAGTTGCAGGAGAAATATTTTAAAAATTGTAGGGCTACCTGAAAGTCATGACCAGGAAAAGATCTGAAACTTTATTTTCCAAAAAATAATTCAGCAAAACTGCATAAAATTCTTAGAAGCAGAGGGTAAAATAGAAATCGTGGGAATTTACTGATCACCTCTTGAAGGAGAACCCAAAAGAAAAAGTCCCATGAATATTATAGACAATTTCCAAAACTCCCACATCAAAGAGAATATACAAAAAGCTGCCAGAAATGAACAATTCAACTACTGCTGCTCTATAGTCAGGATTACACAGCATTTGGCATCATCTACATTAAGAGCTCATAGGGCTTAGAATATGATAATCCAGAAGGCAAAACAGTTTGATTTACAACCTAGAATAAATTATCCAGCAAAATGGAATATAATCTTTCAGGGAAAAAGACTTTCAATGAAGCAGGACTTTCAAATCTTGCAGAACTATCAATAATACCTGAACAGAAAGTTTGATCTCTAAGTGCAAGACTCAGGTGAAAACATAAAGTAGATGATTGAAAAGGATTAATTTATTATGAGGAGCTTAATAATGTTGAATTATATGTATTCCTGCATAGGATGAAGATACTGATAACTTATATGAACCCTCATATTTATAACAACATTTAGAAGGAGCATGCATAAGGCACATGAGGGAATTGAATAAAATGGTATAATATAGTGTAAAGATGATATCAATGGGTGATAAAGAAAAGCACTGGGAGGAGGAAGAATGGGCTAAGATATTTCATATAAAAGAGACAAGAAAAATTTTTTTCAATGGAGAGGAATGGGAGAAGACAAGAGGGAATGAGTGAGTCTGCATTTTCATCAGAAATGGCTCAGAGAGGTGTGGCTAGGTGGCACAGAGAACAGAGCACAGCCCTGGAGTCAGGAGTACCTGAGTTCAAATCTGTCCTCAGACAACTAATAATTACCTAGCTGAGTGACCTTGAGCAAGCCACTTAACCCCATTGCCTTGAAAAAAAACTATTAAAAAAAAGAAATGTCTCAGAGAGGAAATAGTATACATGTTTAATAGGGTATTGAAATCTATCTTACCCTAGAGAAAATGAAAGGAAAGGGATGGGATTAGGGGAATGGAGGAGGAGAGGGAGGAATAGATTATGGAAGACAGGGAACTTTGTGAGAAAGGGTGATCAGATATAACACATATTTGAGCAGAGACAGGGTGAAAGGAGAGAGAAAATAGGATGAGAGTGGAAAGGAATTGAATGGAGGGAAATATAGCTAGTAATAGTGACTGTTGGAAAAGATGTTGAAAGGGGCAGCTAGGTGGTGCAATGAATAGAGCACAGACCCTAGAAACAGGAGGATCTAAATTCAAATCTGACCTCAGACACTTAATAATGACCTAGTTGTGTGGCCTTGGGCAAGTCACTTAACTCCATTGTCTTACAAAAACCTAAAAAAATGATATTGAAATAACTTCTCTAGTAAGCTAATGATAAAGAAGGTAATTCATTCCAGAGACAGAACCACTAGAATCTGAATACAGACTGAAGTACACTTTTTTTCTTCTCTCACTATTCTTGAGGTTTCTCTAACTTTTTTGGGGAGAGGGGTGTTTATGTTTACTTTCATAAGATAATTGTAATGATATAAAATAATTAAACCAAAAAAGGAACGAATACAATAAAATAAATTAGAAAAATAATAATTCTTTACAATATAGAATAGAGCAAAGGGAAACTAATGGCATTTTGGGGAAATTAAGATTCAATGAAGCAAAACCAAAAGAATGAAAAATTAGAACAACATGTGAAATATCTCATTGGTAAACCGCCTGACCTGAAATCAGATCCAAGATAGATAATTTTTAAAAAAAATTACCTGAAAACTGTGACCAGAAACAGAACTAGACCTCGTTTTTCAAAAAAAATTACCCAGGTAAACTTTTCAGATATGCTAGAAGGAGAGAGTAAAATAGAAGTGAAAGAATTCACTGATCACTTCCTGAAAGGGAACTCAAAAGGAAAACTGTCAGGATATTATAGCCAAATTGCAGAGCTCCCAAGCTGAGAAGATAATATAGCAAACAACCAGAAAGAAACAATTCAAATATTGAGTAACAACAGTCAAGGTAATAATTAGCAACTTCTACTTTAACAGATTGAAGGACTTAGAATATAACATTCCAAAAGGCAGAAAATTTTAAAATGAATTTTTATGAATCTATTTTTAGGATGTTTATACATGTATATGATCTATGCTGAATTGCTTTCTTCGGGGGGGGGGGGAGGTGATAGGGAAAAGAGGAAGGAAGAAAACACTAAAACTCAAAATTTTGCATAAAAGGTTTTTGAAAGTTTCCATTCCACGTAGTTGGAAAAATCAATAAGATATTTAAATCTTTCTTTAAAAGTGAATGTTGAAACATGTTTTTTCATGTAATCAAAGAAAAAGAAAATAAAACAATTTAAAAAATGTTTACCAAATTGTTTTGATCATGGCTTTCAAATAGTTCTATAATTTTAAAATTATCTCACTTGTATCTGTTTTCCATATCAGTTGCTTTACAAATGAGAGATTTCATATTTTCTTCTTTTTTTTGCTTTTTAAAAAAATTTTGTTTTACTGATTTTTTTTTTTTAGGTTTTAGCAAGGCAAATAGTGTAAAGTGGTTCACCCAAGGCCACACAGCTAGGTAATTATTAAGTGTCTGAGACCATTTGAACCCAGGTACTCCTGACTCTAGGGCCATTGCTCTATCCACTGCGCCACCTAGCCACCCCTCCCTGACTGATTCTTAATGTATCAGAGTGTCAATATTTTTCTAGTTTTCCATTTCTAATTTTTATGAATTAGTTTCTTCAGTTAGCATTTGTACCTCCTTTTCCATTTGGCTAATTTCAACTTTAAAGGAACTGTTATTTTTCCAATTTGTTTTTTTTTCTCCCTTTTTATCAATTCTATTTTTATGGAATTGTTTTCCTCACTTTTTTGCAATTCTTTTTTTCAAAATTTTGATTTTTTTTATAATTCTCCCAAATAAATCTCTTTTCTTTTTCCAATTTTTCTTCTGCTTCTTTTAATTGATTTCTAAAATACTATTTGAATTCTTTCAAGAGGGATTGAATTTATACATGAATTTGAAGTTTCACATGTAAGCATTTGGCATTGTTGCTGTCTTCTGAGTTTGTATTTGTATCTTCCCTGTAACCACAGCAATATTTTGGTTTTTCCCTTATTTTTTCTTTGAAGCTGAGCTCTATTCCTGGGGTACAGACATCAAGCTTCAAGATTTTATTTAAAGTTTTGCAATTTTTCCCCTAAACTTCCTTCCCTCCCCTGCCCCTACAGAAGGCAAAATGCCAGTCTATACATTGTTTCCAATGTTATATATTGAATGTGATGAGAGAGGAATCATATCCCTAAGGAAGAAAAATGAAGTAAAAGAGATAGCAAAATTACATAATAAGATAACAGGTTTTTTTTCTAAATTGAAGTAGTCTTTGGACTTTGTTCAAACTCCACAATTTTTTTCTCAGGATACAGATGGTATTCTTGAACACAGAGCCTAAAATTGTCCCTGCTTGTTGAACTGATGGAATGAGCAAGTCCATCAAGATTGATCATCACTCCCCATGTTGCTGTTAGCATGTACAATGTTTTGGTAGTTCTGCTCATCTTGCTGAGCACAAATTCATGCAAATCATTCCAGGCTTCCCTAAATTCCCATCCCTCCTGGTTTCTAATAGAACAATAGTGTTCCATAATATACATAAACAATAGTTGTTAAGCCATTCCCCAATTGATGGACATTTACTTAATTTCCAATTCTTTGCCACCATAGACAGGGCTGTTATGAAAATTTTTGTAAATGTGATGTTTTTACCCTTTTTCATCATCTCTTCAGGTAAAGACCCCTATAGTGGTTGCTGGACCAAAGGGTATGCACATTTTTGTTGCCTTTTGGCCATAATTTCAAATTGTTCTCCAGAAAATTGGATGAGTTCACAGCTCCAGCAACAATGTATTAATGTTCCAGATTTCCCACATCCCTTCCAACATTGATCACTGTCCTTTCTGGTGGTATTGGCCTGTCTCAGGGGTAA
The DNA here is from genome assembly GCF_037893015.1 of Macrotis lagotis. Classification (NCBI taxonomy): domain Eukaryota; kingdom Metazoa; phylum Chordata; class Mammalia; order Peramelemorphia; family Peramelidae; genus Macrotis; species Macrotis lagotis. The sequence continues at coordinate 233,253,937 of NC_133666.1, read as the reverse complement.
GAGGTTGTACTTTAGAGATGCTTTAATTTGTATTTCTGTAGTAAGTAATGATTTAGAGAAATTTTTGATATGACTATGGATCACTTTGATGTCCTCATTTGTAAAATGCCTTTGAATAATCCTTTGACCATTTGTCAATTGAGGCATGGCTTGTCTTTTTAAAAATTTGACTCAGTTCTCTATATATTTTAGAAATGTGTTCATCAGAAATACTATTTGTAAAGATTCTTTCCCAGTTTACTACATTTCTTTTTATCTTGGTTACAGTGATTTTGTCTGTTCAAAAGCTTTTTAATTTAATGTAATCCAAATCATCTAGTTCGTCTTTACTTATGTTCTCCATCTCTTCCTTGGTCATAAACTGCTTCCCTTTCCATAGATCTAACAGGAAAACTACTCCTTGTTCTTCTAGTTTACTTATAAAATGCCTTTTTTTGTCTTAATTCTGTCTCCATTTGGATCTTATCTTGGTATTAGGTGTGAGGTTTTGGTCTAATCTAAGTTTCTTGCATACTAACTTCCAAAGTTTCTAACAGTTTTTACCAAAGAGAGAATTTTTATTCCAATAACTGGACTCTTTGGGTTAAGCAAACAGCAGATTAATATAATCATTCCCTGCTATTGTACCTCGTCTATTCCACTGATCCAATAGCCTATTTCTTAACCCATACTAGTTGGTTTTGATGATTGATGCTTTAAAATATAATTTTAGATCTGCTGCCACCTTCTTTTGCATTTTTTTCCATAGATTCCCTGAAAATTCTTGTCTTTTCATTTCACAATATGAATGTACTTGCATATTTTTCTAACACATTAAAGAAATTTTGGGGAATTTTAATTGGCAAGGCACTAAACAGGTAGTTTACTTTGGGTAGAATTGTTGTTAGTATAATAGCTCTACCTACCCATGAACAGTTGATGTTTCCACAATTATTTAAATCTGATTTAATTTGCGTGAGAAGTGTTTTGTAATTGTTTTCCAAAAGTTTCTGAGTCTGCCTTGGCAAATAGACTCCCCAGGTATTTTAATATTGTCTGAGGTTACTATGAATTTTATTTTTTATTTTTGCTCTTCCTGCCATATCTTGCTAGTCTTATATAGGTAAGCTGAGGATTCATGAGGGTTTATTTTATATCCTGCATCTTTGCTAAAGTTGCTAATTATTTCCAGTAGTTTTAAGATGATTTTGGGGGATTCTTTAGGTATTCCATCAGTTCATCTGCAAAGAAGGAGAGTTATGTCTCTTCTTTCCCAATTTAATTCCTTCAATTTCTTTTTCTTCTCTTATTGCTGAAACCAACATTTCTAATAAAATATTGAATAGTAGTACTGATAATGGAAATACTTGTTTCACCACTGAACTTACTGGGAATGCCTCTAGCCTCTCCTCATTGAAAATAATGCTTGTTGATGGTTTCAGATAGGAACAGACCATTTATTCCTACACTCTCTAGTATTTTTAGCAGTAATGGGCAGTATATTTTGTCAAAAGAATTTTCAGGATCTATTGATATAATTATGTGATTTCTGATAGATAATTTATAGATAAAATTAATGATGTTGTTTTCCTAATATTTAACCAACCCTGTATTAATGGGATAAATCCTACTTGGTCATAATGTATTATCCTAGTCATAATTTGTAGTTATTTTGCTCAGATTTAATTTAAGATTTTTGCTTCTATATACATCAGGGAGATAGATCTTTCTATTTTAACTTTACCTGGTTTAAGTATCAGCACCATATTGATGTTATAGAACCATTTTTGCAGAGTGCCATTTCCACCTGTTTTTTTAGAGTTTATATAGAATTGGAACCAGTTGTTCCTTAAATGTTTGGTTGAATTCACTTTTGACTCCATCAGGCCCTTGAGATTTTTTTCTTAAGGAGTTCAATCATGGCTTGTTGAATATGCTTTTTTCCCTCAGGGTTATTTAGTTATTTAATTTCCTCTTTACTTAACCTGGGCAACATATTTTTATAAATATTCATCCATTTCCTTTAGATTATCAAATTTATTGGCATAGAGTTGGGCAAAATAATTCTGAATTATTACCTTCATTTCCTCCTCATTGGTGGAGAGTTCATCTTTTTCATTTATGATACCAGCATTTTTGTTTTCTTCATTCTATTTTTTAATAAAATTAGCCAAAGGTTTATCAATTCTATTGTTTTTTCATCAAACCAGCTCTTGGTTTTATTTATTATTTCACTAGTTTTCTTGCTTTCAGTTTTATTAATTTCTCCTTTAATTGTTAGAATTTATAATTTGGTATTTAACTGGGGGGGTTTAATTTGTTATTTCTCTACTTTTTTGCTTGCATATTTAGTTCATTGATTTCCTATTTAATTCATTCATACAAGCATGTAAAGATATACTATATCCCCTGAAAGCTGCTTTGAGTGAATCCCATAGGTTTTGGTATGGTGTTTCATTTTTGTCATTAGCTAGGATGAAATAATTAGTTCTATATATAATTTGTTGCCTGATTCACTCATTCTTTAAAATGAGTTTATTTACTTTCAATTCTTTTCTGCCTCCAGATCTCCCTGGCCCAATATTACATATTATTTTTATTGCATTATGATCTGAGAAATATGAATACACTATTTTTGCCTTTCTGCAATTAATCATTAGGTTTATATGCCCTAGTACATGATCAATCTTTGTGTAAGTGCCATGAACTGCAGGAAAAAAAATGTACACTTTTCTATCTCCATTCAAGTTCCTCCATTGTTCTATCTTACCTAGGTTTACTAACAATCTATTTACCTCCTTTACTTCCTTGTTGTTTATTTTATGATTTGATTTATCTAAATCTGAGAGTAGGAGGTTGAGGTCACCCACTAGTAGAGTTGTGTTCTCTGTGCCTTCCTGTTGTTCTTTCAGCTTCTCCTCTAAGTATTTGAATGCTATCCCATTGGATGCATACAAATTCAGTTTTGAAATCACTTTATTGTCTATAATACCTTTGTGGAGGTTATAGTTTCCATCCTTATCTCTTCTAACAGTATCAATTCTTGCAGCAGCTTTGTCTGAGATAAGGATTGCTACCCCTGCTTTTTTCACATCAGTTGCAGCAAAATATATTTTGCTGCTACCTTTATGTGTATCTCTCTGCTTCAATTTATTTTCATGTAACCAGCATTATGAAACATTCTTATTTTAATCCACTCTGCTAATCACTTACATTTTAACTGAGAGTTCATCCTATTCACATTCAAACCTATAATTTCTAACTCTTTATTGCCCTCCATGTTATCTTCCTTCTTATTGTATTTTCCACCTTTTTTCACATAATCTATATTCCGCTATATTTTGCTTCTGAATATGGCCACCTTCAGTGTGTTTGCCCTCCTATATCCACACCATTCCCTTACTTTCCCCTTTCCCTTTTTCCTTCCCTTCCTTCTTTTATTTCCCCCTTTTCTCCCCCCTTCCCTTTTTTAATACTTGAAATGTAAAATGTTTCTCAAATTAACTGAGTGTGTGTGTGTGTGTGTGTGTGTGTGTGTGTGACTCAACTTTAAATGAAATCCAATGAGGTGTTTCTCATCTCCTCCCTACTTCCACTCTATTAAAACAGGTCTTTTGTACGTCTTTATGTAATGAGATTGACCCCATTCACTCCCCTCCATCATTCCTTCTCTGTTCCATCCCCCTTTTCAAGGAGGTAGTGTTTTTAAATCATTCTATCTGAATCAAGGAAAATCATGAGTATCCATCACTTCTGGCTAAGTATATTCTCTCTAATTGAGTTAAAGTTATCAAGGGTTATTAGAGTCTTTCTCCCAAATAGGTATATAGCCAGGTTCATCTTATTGGATAACATATTATTGTTGCATTACCCCTTTTTTTCTCTACCCTCTTTTTCCCTTTCCTTTACTTTTTTCACGAGTCTCTTGAACCTCCTGTTTGATGTACAAGTTTTCTACTTAGCTCTCGTCTTTCATGAAGAGTTGTTGGAAATCTCCCAATTTGGTAAATGACCATCTTTTCCCCTAGAAGAGAAGTCTCAGTTTTGCTAGATAGTGGATTTTTGCATGCATTCCAAGCTCCCTTGCTCTTTGGAACATCGCATTCCAGGCCCATAGATCTCTTAATATTGATGTATCCAGGTCCTGAGTAATTCTTCCTGTGGCTCCTTTGTATTTAAATTGTTTCTTTCTGACTGCTTGCAGAATTGTCTCTTATCTGATACCTCTGGAATTTGGACACAACATTCCTTGGTGTTTTCATTTAAGTACCTCTTTCCAGAGGGGAGTGATGCATTCTTTAAATAAATCTTTTGCCCTCTGGTTCCATGATATCAAGGCAATTTTCCATCACTAAATCCTGTAATATTAAGTCTAGGCTTTTTTTTTTCCTGTTCGATGTTTTCAACACTCAAGTTGTCCATCCTAGATCTATTCTTGAGGTCAGTGGTTTTGCTCATGAGGTATTTTATATTTTCTTCTATTTTTTTGATATTTGGTTTTGTTTAACAGACTCTTGCTGTCTCATGAAATCATTTGTTTCTACAGACTCCATTCTTTTTTTTAAGAGAATAATTTTATTCATTTACCCTTTTCATCTCCTTTTCCAATTGGTCAGTTCTATTTTTGTAAGACCTTTCCAATTGAGGTTTTGAGAGAACTGTTTTCTTGTTACAAGGTGCAATTTTCTCTTCCAAATTTTCCAATTGATTTTTAAACCCCTTCCTCATTTTTTAAAGTAAGTCTTTCTGTGCTGGAGAGGAGGTCATATTCTCCTCAGAGGTTTTAAGTCTCTCTGAGTTGGTGTCTTTTCCTTCCAAGAATTTTTCTATGGACCCTCCTTTTCCCTGGCCTTTCTTCATTATCCTAAGACTTTGTGTTGGAGAGGGGCTGCTTCACAGAGATTTGGTGTTGGGATTCCTAGAGGATTTACTCACTGAGTGTAATATCTCCAACTGGCCAGTAGGGGTTGCTGGTTGTTTTCTCTGGAGAGTCTCTGACCTGGATTGAGAACCCCTCCCTTGACCCGGAGGGAGTGGTTGAAGTTGCTGAATACTATTATCTTTGAGTAATGGTGATGGCTACCCTAGGGTGAGGTACACATTCTCCCTATTCACAGCTGAGCTGGTTCTGCTACTCAGACTTAGCCTGGGGGTAGAAGGTGGACTGTAATTATTTTTGTCCTGGGAAGAGGCTTCAGTTGAAATGAAGGTACATATTCTGAATTCCTCCAGACCAGAGGAGCCCAGGAATCGATTTCTGCAGCTCTCCTGCACTGGAACTCTGCCTCCAGCCCTGCCAGCAAGCTCCAGATAGTTAGTGCCAAATGCAATGCCTTTCTTGCCTAGTTGGCCCAAGGTCCTATGGCTAGCCCTACTGCTGATCAAGTTAGACTGTCTCTCAGACCCTCAGGATCCTGGGCTCCAGTCTCACTGATAAGCAGGTTAATCCTAGGCTTATCCAGGCTCCCAGTCTCACCCAGTCCATGCAACTGGCAAAGTCTATCTTCTGTGCCTGGACTCACCTACGATCTCAGAAGACAGATCCTGAGGTGGATATTCTTCTTCTGGCTTTTCTTTTTGAGTTTTATAGATAGGATTTCTGTTAAGAAGTTTGTTTCATATCATATATGAGGGAAGATCAAGAGGTGTTTAGTAGCGTGCCTGCCTTCTCTCTGTCATCTTGACCGGAAGTCCACCATCTTGTGTTTTTAACTGTATTATAAGTAGTTGTTGTTCTTTTTCTCATGGAGAACATTAAAAGTTTATGTAGTGATGGCCATGTCACAAGATTAGCAACTGCTAGAATCCTGAAACCTTAGCTTATTCTTTTGACTTTGTGTGTTTCTGAGGTTGTAGACAGTCAAAACTTGCCATATAAATGTACTCAAGAAAGCCTCCTCTTCTAAAGTACCTATGTAGAGGTACTTTCAATCAATCTCTATATTGTAGGTGAGACTTTGAAAAAGGTATGAAAATTGCTTCTTGGTTTAGGAAAGTTTTCCCAATGGTTCTGTTTTAAATCTCTTACATTTTTACCCATTTTCATTTGGTCTGCAGATGGACAGAATATATATAAAACTGAGAAGAAGGAAGAGAAAGTAACAGGCTAGGGATCCTAAATATATTGCAGTGACAAAGTATGAAACTTTCTTTATAGGTGGCTAGGAATGAAAAGAAAAAAAAAAACAGGAAAGATGATAGGGAATAGAGTGGAAAACTTATTAGCAGCAAAGTATGTCAGGGAACAATCTGTACATGAAGGCAAATGTTTTCTACTGCTGAAAAATTAGCAAAAGGAAAGTATCTCCTCTAATAGGACAATATAGAAAGAATGTTAACAGGCCTCCATTTATGTAGATATTTAGATGTATGTATGGGGTTCAGGTAAAACTTTCTCTAATTATTCCAAAGATTTATCTTTTAGGAGAAGGACTTATCAAAATGCTGTCAGAGTCTGGCATAATGCTGAACTACTTATTAACTGTCCTGACTAATTTTCATTTTCATTTTTTAATTTTCAATTTTAATTTTTGTTTTGTTGAACAGATTTGCACACTCTAGGGAGTAGTGCCTGGCATGTGAATATATATTTATGTGGTTGATGGAGGAGAAGAGAAAATATCTCTAAACAAATGAGAAATTATCAAATCTTGATAATTTAAGATTTGGAACTTTGAAATACAAAGTGATTTTATCCTTTGTAGCTGTGAGAGAAGAGTTAGCATAAGTCTTGAAGATGGACTATCTCAGGGAGATCAGTGAAAGAAGAATCTTGTTGAGTATTCTACCTGACATTGGTCATAACTACTTGACCAGTTGACCTTTTCAAACTGTATGGCAGTGATTCAACCCACCCAGCCTGCCAACTATAGTGGTAAAATAACTGTGCATATGGGTTCTGAAGTGAAAGAGGCTAATAAAAGAATTCTTTCTATAACTACAAATATTAATTGATTTAACTAACACACATTTATAGTTATAGGATGAAGTTGGAAGCAGACCCTGAAGGTTATATAGTACAACCTACTAATTTTACAATGGATAAATGGAGACAGAGAATAACCTAAGGTAACATCAGAAATTCATGGTAAAGTAATTTATCCAAATGTGCCTCAGTGGAGAGTGGGAAAGATGAAGAGAAGAGGTAAAATGGAATTAGATGTCATGAATTTAAATATCAGATCCTTCCCTTTGGCAAAGTATATTTTTGTCCTTGGGAGATGGAAATATTAAGAAGTTTCTGAAATGAGTTGACATGTGAATGCAAACTATTAAAATACTGGTATTAATATTTGAAATATGCCTTTGGACCATGTTAATTTATTAATTAATTTTTGAGCTCTATTTCCTGCATTAACCCAAGTAATGCAATAGTTCTAGATGCAGATAGGGAATTAACACCCAGAGTATACCTTTTTTTCAGACAGAATTTAATACCTTGCAACTGTTGGTACTTCTGCTCAGACTATACTAAAAATGCCTCTTGTATCTTGAAATAAAAGGAATGTAGATGTATTCAAGAAATTAGGGTTATTCATGAGAACAAGACCATAAAAGAACTCCAGCACTGTTACACAATAAGATCTGCCACTGGAAAGAAAGATTTTAGGTCCTGAATTATTCTGGATACTATGAACACTGAAAAGATACAAAAGATAATTTTGTATTTATCCCAATACTGGCATTACTTTCTGTCCCTCAAATCTAAATTGTATAAAACCTGAGTGGGACCTATAATGGATAGCATGTTTTGAAATGTACTTACTTCCATTTGCCTTTCGAATATACATATATACATATACAAACATACATATGAATATATTAATTTTAGACATCTATATTTTTGTAGAATAAAAACAACCCAAATTTAGATCAATGTGATATACAGCCCTCCAACAAAACTTGCTAATGTAGACAGAAGTGCAATCTGACTTTGCTATAAATTTTTCCTTCTATTCTTATTGTATAATGACTTTTGCTTGGTTTTGTTTTTTGTTTCGTTTATATAGTTTGTCTAATAGGGACTAAATATTCCTTTAAACATAGCAAGGCCATTTGTGTTCTCATAGTGGACTCAGAGCAATGCAAAGCACAGTCAGGGATTCGAAAGAAATCTAAAAAACTGCTTCTGCTCATCAGGGATCTGATGATGTAAATGAGTCAAGAACATATGAAAAATCTAATCACTAACCATGTATATACATTTTTGAAGGTCAATATATTTCATAAAAACATATAATTTAGAAACTTTGATTATTATACTTACACAGAGACAGGAGGCATAACTTTCCAGACCCTGGGGACATCTTTTGTTTAGGCATATTTCAGTCATGTCTAAGTTTTGGGGACTGCGTTTGGAGTTTTCTTGGCAAAGATATGCTTCTATCCATTTCTTTATAGAGCTCATCCTACAGATGAGAAAAGTGAAACAAGCAGGGTTAAAGACTTTCCCATGGACAAAGATGAATCTTCTTGACTCTCAGCCCAGTAGTTCTATCCACAGTGCCACATAGCTACCTCAAAAACTAAAGCTGAGCCTTAAAGACTATTTAGGATTTGTACATGTGGAGAAGAGGGGGAAAAAAGCAAACATTTCAGAAACATTTTTTTCCTACAGAGACAAAGTGGTAGACTAGCAAGGAGCATGTTCAGGGGCCTGTGAAACCAATTTGTTTGGAACAGAGAGTTCAAGTAAAATAATAGCTTTCTTATGCCACTACTTCCATAGCTACTATTGCACTAAACTGATGTGTGTATTAAAAGGAATGGATATTATTAGTTTATTCTACTACCTAAATTTATGCATTCATGTACAGATCATTTTTTCCATATATGCTGCCATTTCTAAGGATTGGACATTGCAAGTACAAACTGTCCTATTGACACTGGGCAACCACGGGTTCTAGGCCAATCCTGGATAATTTAGGAATGACAAAGCCTCTGAATACTTGCAGTCATATATGATTCTTTGAAAAGGACTTACATTTTAAGATTTCATAATCAACCCTTTATTTGCCAACGAGTAGAAGAATGATTAAATGAACTTCTAGAAATTCCTATCTCTCTCTCTCTCTCTCTCTCTCTCTCTCTCTCTCTCTCTCTCTCCCTTTGATCATATAGTAAATAGCACTTTAACTAGGCTTCCTGTGAAAGTTTTGAGGATCAGTGGCACCTTTTCTCCTACTCTGGAAAGTTTACACTGAGTATTACCATATGGTAAATAGAATAAAAGTAATTAAGTAGGTGAGCCTGAGTCTGGACCTATAAATGTCTTGTCTGCTTTGGCTTTTATTTTATGAGTAAGTAAATAGGCATCCATTTCACAAAGAATAAATCTATGATTAAAGGCATCTTTGTGAACTCAATAAATACAAATATCCCAGGTCAATGTGATGTAGCTAATTGGTGGCAGTAGAAATATATGTATAATAACGATAAATCCATATCAGAGAAGGAAACTAAGCCTTGGTCTGGCTGAACAGTACTCATGGTACTGAAAATGGTACAAAAAATAAATAAGATGAAACATAATCAAACTCATTCTGACTATCCCACAAACAGTTCTGTATTCTATTGGGATTTAAGTATCAACCTGCTAGGAGGGTATAATAGTAATTATGTTAAGTTAGCAAATATTGTTTCGAGTCTTTCTAATAAATCAAGTATTTATGAGCATTCCATGTTTAGCACTTACTATATGTATAGAAATTAAATAGCTGGATCATAAATGATTCATACTGTGCACTGAATAACTTTTCGTTATCTTCTTCTGTGTGTCTATATATAAATCAATATCTAAACTTTAAGTCAATGAATCCTGAGATATAGTTGGTTTTGATTGTGGTTGGTTCTTGTCCTTCACTATCAAAGAAGACCAAAATGACATCACTATGATTGAGATAAATTAGTGTGTGTCCTATTGTGACTGAACAGACCAATGTGAGCTTGGAATGCTCTACCACAGGTCAGGCACAAATAGTCCACTTGAACACCTGGGGTGGACACTCTAAACTTAGAGATGTCACATTTCCTTTGGGCTTCAATTCTGCTTTCCTATAGAGCTCAGCACCCACATTGATGAGGGCATGCCATGCTGGACAGTCCTGTGGCATTGTCTCCCATACTGTACAGTGAATTATAAAGTTCTTCAATGAGACCTTCACAGTGTCTCAGTATCAGTTCATCTGAGCCCCTTGTGAGTGCTTGCTCTGTGTGAGTTCTCCATAAAATAGTTTTTTGATAAGTTTTTTTTCATATGTCTGTCATTCTAATAAGTCTAGCCCTTCTCAGTCGCACTCTCTGTAGTAATAGTGTAATACTAGGGAATTTAGCTTGAGAAAGGACCTCTGTGTCTTCTGAAATATGGCACAAGAATGTAATGACCTGAAGAATGTGAGAAAGAAAAAGTCACCTCTCTCATTAGGGGCTTGGCTTTTCCTTAGTCTGATAAGATGCAGACCTGAGAGGGTCCTCTGAGGTTGAAAGAGTAGGTATAGTTAAGCTCATTAGTAACTATTTGCAAAAATGACTTTTATTGATATCTTTTGTTTTTTGATATAAAATAAAATTTCACCTACTATCCATAAACCCTGCCTCAAACAGCACAATACTATTCACAAAAGTATTTTTTAAAGAGTGAGAAAAGAAAATCATCAAAATTGATTGATAAATGGAAAAAGTCTAAAAATATGTGGACTATGTCATATACCCCAGCACTTTGCACCTCTGCAAAGGAGTGTAATAAGGTTGTCTTCTCATTTCTCCACTTAGGAGTGACTTTCATTCTTTGTAATTTTGAAATATTAAGTTTTAATAGACTTTTCATTGATTTCTTTTTATATATCTATAATCAATATGTACATTGTTTTCTTCTCTTTTACTTTCCTTCAGAACGTCTTATCAACTCTATACTTCTTTGTATTCATCAAATTCAAAATTTATTAAATCAAAAAATGTATTGTAGTCATATACCATAGTTTGTTTATACATTCTCTCAAACAATGGATACTTTGTTTCTAATTCTTTGTTACCATAAATTGTTGATATAAATATTTTGTTAGATGTAGTGACATTTATCTTATTAATAATCTCATGAAGGTATAAGCTTAGAAGAGGAAAAACAGGGTCAGACTATGCCTTGGATAACATAATCACTTTATTTACATCGTTCTAAAATATTGTTCAGATTTGTTACACTGATTCATAACTCTTCCAACACGTTACTTGTATGCATATCTTGCCACAATACCTCCAACAAATAATCAGTAATTTGTTTTCCTCTAGTAACATATAAAATAATTAAGATAAAATTTTAGATTGACTTTCAAATTCTCTCCCTTACTTCCACTCCACCACCCTTCACTGAGAAAGCAATTTAATTTAGGTTATGATTGTGTAGTCATGCAAACATATCCATAATCATCATGTTATGAAAGAAAATAGGACCCCTAAAAAAGAAAAGAAAGCTCAAAAATGTAGAAAAAAGTATGTTTCAGTGTGTATTCAGTCTGTATTATTATGTTTTGTTTTTCAATAAAGTAATGGATAGCATTCTTATCATAAATGTTTCAGAATAATCTTGGATCATGGTATTACTGAGAAAAGCGAAATCATTCACAACTGATTTTTCTGCATATTGTTGCTATTCTGTATGAAGTACATTTCACTTTGCATTGAAACATGAAACGGGTGCTTCAGAGAGCATCCTGATCATCATTTCTTTTTTTTTAGGTTGTTTTTTTTTTTTTGCAAGGCAAACGGAGTTAAGTGGCTTGCCCAAGGCCACACAGCTAGGTAATTATGAAGTGGCTGAAACCAGATTTGAACCCAGGTACTCCTGACTCCAGGGCCGGTGCTTTATCTGCTATGCCAACTAGCCGCCCCTCTCTTCATCATTTCTTATAGCAGAATAGAATTTCATCAAAATCATACACCACAATTTGTTCAGTCACTCCATCCCATCAAAAAATTGATGGACAGTCCTTTAATTTCTAATTCCCTGAAAATGCGAAAAAAGTTTCTATAAATATCTTTATACATATGCATTCTTTTTCTTTTCTTTACATGACTTCTGGAATTCGGAACTGGTAGTGGCATTGTTGGATTAGAGGATAGGCATGGTTTTATAGGCCTTTGAGAATAGGTCCAAATTACTCTACAAAATTATTGAATCAGTTTATGACCCCACTTCCTAACTGTATTTCTCTTCTTCCTAGTGCCACAGTAGCCTTTATTCTATTCACTTTCTTTTTTCATCCTGTACCTGGTAAAGATAACCCTGAACTCTATTTCTCATCCCCTGGCCATCTCAGAGCTGGGAGTTTTGGAAGCAGCTGCGTCTGCAGTTGATTCAATCAATGTCTCTCAAGGCCTGCTTCTAGTTTCCTAAGGCTGGTGTTCATTGGCTTGGCCTGTGCAAAACTCCACTGGATTTTGTACCATTCTCACCTTGGTATGACAGAATTTTTCCTGCCAACCTTCTGAGTTGTCTTTGGCATCTGTGAGCTGAGAGATATGAAAAACACCTCCATTGCTACTGATTTGGTCACCAGATGCTTGTTCCTGTGTTTATTGGCATGTCCTTGACTGCTCTGTACTGCTCTCTTACCCTGATAACCTTTCATTATTAGCAGTAATTCTTAAGAATATGTTCATTTATATATATACATATATATATATATTATTTTTATATTGTTATATATATATATATAAAAGCAAATACCTACCCATTAGCATGCATATAAACAAACACAATACATATATATATGTAGCTACATATATGTATGCACATATTTGTACATAGCAAATGCAATCTATGGTGTAGGACTTTGTGTGTGTGTTGTATTTTATGTGCTGAAAACCTTGAATATTAAATAAACTCTCCTTGAAACTCAGGCAAAAACCTCAGTTTTCTGAAGGGTTCTTTGAAATGACAGTCAAATTCATTTGTAAAGCAGTAAGGTGCTGTAGATATAAAGTAAGTGATATCTATCTATGCATATCTCTCTCTCTCTCTCTCTCTCTCTCTCTCTCTCTCTCTCTCTCTCTCTCTCTCTCTCATTTTCTCTTTGAGTCTATCTTCCTACCTACTTGTCTATCTATTTTATATAATCCTATATCATAGTATCAGCCTTTCATTCAGAAACATCTAAATTTAATTAACACTTCTGATGCATACTGTCTATGTTACTTGGGGCAGGCCATTACATTCTTCAGCAGCACTCCAGAACATTCTCTAAAATTATAATTTCTGGAATAATTTCCCATCTGAATTGGTAGAGCATATTTCTTCACCAGTTTCTTATACCAATGAAAAATATAGGTTCAACCACATTTTCTCAAATGACTTTTTTAAAGGTACAAAAATTGAGTAATTAACTTTTTTAATACTTAACTTTAATACTTATTGATTACACTGAATGACATGAAAATTCATAATATTCATTTAACATATATAATCTAACACATGTTATTATATATAATGAAAGATTATCTAATTAATTGCTTAATATAGCAATTTGAATTGATATATGTGGGGAAAAATTGATATACTCCATAACTTCTCCTGTAAAAGTAATTTATACACTTTTAAGCATGAAAGAATATGAATAAAATAAATTATATACTTAATCACTTATTCTTTTTTGAAAATTTTGAATTAAATTTTCCAATACATTTCAAAGAATATTTCACAAAATTAAGTGTTCTCTTGAGTATAGTGAAAGGTTACTTGTAATATGGAATAAGAGTTACTCTGGTTTCAGATACTTTTCTTACATAAATATTTGAATTTTTGAGCCATTAAGTAGCAATTTACACAATTCATTTGGCAGACAGAATGTCAGAGAGTTCATTTAAGAGAGAAATGTATTTTATACGATGTTCTTTCTTATCATACCACAGCTTAATTTCTTCAGCACTTTCCTCAATCCACATGATTACCTTTTGAGTTGAATGAAATCTTTCTAGTTTAAACTTAGTTGAAATCTATTTACTTATGATAAATTAGAAATCTTATTTTTAGTTGTTAAAAAAGCATTTTTGTGTGATTTGTCTGTCATCAAATTCAATTGAGATCAATTTATAACATGGAACCAATGCAAACACTAACAGAATGCCTTCTGTAGGGGTGGGGGGAGGGAAGCAAGAATGGGGGAAAATTGTAAAACTCAAAATAAATAAAATATTTCTTTAAAAAAAAAGAGCATCATTGCCTATATTCTAAATGTCTAGCTGTTAAGTTACTGAGAAAGATTTCAGGTAAATAGATTAGATTATATTTGGGAAGAATGAAGTTTCATTTTTAGGTTTGAATTCATTTAAACTAAAAGTTTAGGGGCAGCTAGGTGGTGAAGTGGATCGAACACTGGCCTTGGAGTCAGTAGTACTTGAGTTGAAATTCAGCCTCAGACACTTAATAATTACTTATCTGTGTGGCCTTGGGCAAGCCACTTAACCCCATTGCCTGGCAAAACACTAAAATAAATAAATAAATAAACTAAAAGTATATCTTCTAGAAGAAAATAATGAAAGTCACTGTGTTCTATAGAAGAAATTCCATTTTTCCCCTCTTCTCATGCCTTTCTCTGCTGTCACTAAATATTGCCTTCTCCTTTACAATAGATCAACACTCTGGCAACTGAATATAAAAAAAAAATGATCTACACAAGTGGAAAGTAAAAGAATGAGAAGACCCCTATCTTTTCAGCTCTTAAGAAGTAATCAAAAGAATTCTAATTCCAGAGTCAAAATGGTAGATTAAGGAGTAAGTCACTGTAACTCTCTCATATTCACCTTCAACCATAAAACAGCATCCCCAACAATCTTTGATCAACAACCAGAAAGAAGACTTGGTGAAACTGGTTTTTTATGTAAAGAAATATGAAAGAATATAAGAAAACAAAGGAAAAACAAGGTAGTGTAGTCTAAATGGGAAGTATTCCAGTAAGACAGTACGAAGCCCATATTTCGCAAACCATTGCAAAAATGGGATTCTGAGTCCCAAAGGTGGGGAGCAGAAAAACGCCAATACTAGGACTTTCATGTGCTGGAACATAATCAGGGAAATGGGCATACTTTAGCCCTGAGAAGCACCACATGATCCACCAAAGCCCTGGGCAAGCAATTGTCCTCCAGTAGCCAGATCTCCATGGTATATATTACAGTTGAGGATAAGTAGTCATCTGCCAGTGACTAGATCACTGTGTGCTTTAGTGTAGATGCAAGAAAACACAGAAACTGACTCCAAGGCCAGTGTTCGATCCACTTCACCACCTAGCTGCCCCTAAACTTTTAGTTTAAATGAATTCAAACCTAAAAATGAAACTTCATTCTTCTCAAATCTAATCTAATCTATTTACCTGAATCAACATACTGGATCAACATACAAAAGATACCACACTAGGATTCCAGCTCAGTATCAGATTGACTGTCAGAAATCATTGAGGAAAATTACCCTGATATTTTGAAATCAGAAGGCAAAATAAGAATTGAATGAATGCACTAATAACCTCAGGAAAAAGATCCTAAAATAAAAACTCCAAGGAACATTATAGTCAAAATACAGAACTTTCTGGTCAAGGAAAGTTACTATGAGTGGTCAGAAAGAGACAATTCAAATAACAGGAAGTTACAATCAGAATAACCTTGCAGCTATAGCACTAAAGGACAAGTGATCATGAAACATGATATTACAGAAGGAAAGGGAGGAAAAATTATTATCAAGAATCACTTACCCAGCAAAATTAAATATAATACACTAAAAACATAAAATGATCATTTAATGTAGCAAAAGGATTTCATAAGGAACTAGAACAAAACTGAAAAAGTGACATCCAATATCAAGATCCCAAAGAAACACAAACAGGTAAAAAGAGAAACGTAAAAATAAGGAATCCAACAGACCTAAGTGCTTCCTTGCACAGGATGATGTTGGTTGTTATTCTCAATACCTATCATTATTAAAACAGCTAGATGGTATATAGTTAGAGGCAATAAGGGGAATTTAAAGGAATAACATAAAAAGTAAGAGATGAGAAAGACGTTTGCAATAGGTACAGGAGGGAAAGGTATAATGGCATAACGTATTTCATAAAAGAAGAATGAAAGATATATCATAAGGAGGGGAAGATCAAAGAGTAGGCTATGAGCATAGCTTGAGCCTTATTCTCATCAGTATTGGCTCATAAAGGAAAATATATATGACTAGTTAAATATAGAAATACTTTTCTATATTTTATAGAATATAAATATGTGTGTGTAGAAATATATTTTCTATAAAATATAGACCTATTCTACAGAGTAGTAGGAAAGGAGGAAATTATGTAAAGAGGATGGTGGGGACTGACCTAAATGAGGGCACATGTGGAGAGATGGTAGAAGGAAACAAAACATTGATGAGGAGGGAAAGAGTGAAGGAGAACAGGTGAAACAGATACAGAAGAAATAGTAGCAGAATCATTGAACTGCCTGAAAACCATAATTGAGATGAGGACAGGAGGAAGGTTAGGATAGATGGGAATTAACATGTAATAATCACAGTTGTGAATTTGAATGAGATGGATTCTCCCATAAAATAGAAGTAAAGAGAAAAGTGTGTCAATAAACATCATCCCACAATATGATTATACAAGAAACAAATGAAACAGAGAATCTTTCTTCAGCTGAAGTAAGAAAAGGCCATGAATAAAAGCTATGATTGCAATCCTGATCTCAAAGTAAAGTCAAAATTACAATAAATTAAAAGATATATGGAAGGAAACAGTTTTTAAATTATCATAGGTAATAATGCAATATCATTACTAAATATATATTCACAAAATATTACTACATCCAAAATCTTCAAGTAGAAGTTAAAAAATTTACAGGAAAAAAATAGCCAATAAAACTATACTACTGGAGGGCCTCAATAATCCCTTCAAAGAACTAGATAAATCCAACTAAAAAAGAGAAACAAGAAAGAAAGAAAGGAGGCAAATAGAATATTAGATAAGTTATATATATATATATATATATATATATATATATATATATATATATATATATATGACATATCTATGAAGAAAAGTGAATGGGAATAGAAAAGAATACATCTTTTTTTTTTTTATCAGCAGCACATGTCACCCACACAAAAACTGACCACGTATTTGGACATTTTAAGCTTTAAAATCAAATGTGGCAAGGTAGAAATATTAAATCTATCCTTTTCATATCATACAGAAATTAAAATTACATTCGGCAAACAGTGAAAAGATAGATTTACAGTAATTGAAAATTAAATTGGATAATCCTAAAGAATGAGTGGATCACAAACAAATCATAGAAATAATCAATATTTTTCTTTTATGGTAATGAAATAATGAAACAAAATATGAAAACTTATGGGCTCCCTAATGAACATTGATAGAAAAATCTTGAATAAAATTTTAGGAATAAGACAACAGCAAGTCATTACCAGGATAATACACCATAATGAGGTTCGATTTATAGCAGGCAGACAGAGATGTTTCAACATAAGGAAAACATATCTAGAGTAAAATGAACAGAAATCATAGGTTTATCTCAATAGATTCAGAAAAGGCCTTTTATAAAACATAGCATTCATTCCTATTAAAAACACTAGAAATTTTAGGAATAAATGGAGTTTTCCTTAAAATAATAAGTAGCATCTATCTAAAACAATCAAAGAATTATATTTAATGGGAATAAAGTCAGAGCATTACCAACAAATTCAAGGGTGAAACAAGGATGCCCCTTATCATCATTACTATTCAAGATAGTATTGGAAATGCTAGCAGTGGGGGAAAAAGAGAAGAAAAAGAAATTGAAGAAATTACAATTGGCAATGAGGAAGCAAAACTTTCTCTCTTTGCAGATGATGTGATGGTATACCTAAAGAACCTGAGGAAATCATCAAAAAAAATCTCCTGGAAACAATTACTAAATTCAGCAAAGTAGCAGTATATAAAAACTAACATAAATCATCAGCACTTCTGTATATGAGCAACAAAGCACAAGGAGCAAGACATATAAAGAAAAATTCCATTTAAAATAAATGTAGACATCATTAAATGCCTGGAAATCTACCACCTAAGACAAACCCAGAAACTATATGCACAAAATTATAAACCTCTCCTCATCCAAATAAAGTCGGAACTGAATAACTGGGGAAATATCAAATGCTCTTGGTTAAATTGAGGTAATATAATAAAAATGACAATACTACCCAAATTAAATTGCTTAGTCAGTGCCATATCAATGAAACCACCAAAGAACTTTATCAAGTTAGAAAAAGGACTAGTAACAAAATTCTTCTGGAGCAACAAAGTGGCAAGAATAGAAAGGAAACTAATGAAAACAAAATGTAAAGGAAGGTGACCTATCTCTACCAGATCTCAAATTATACTAATAATCAGCTCTAATCAAAATTCCTCTAGGGCAGCTAGGTGGCATAGTGGATAAAGCACCAGCCTTAGAGTCAGGAGTACCTAGGTTCAAATCTGGTCTCAGACACTTAATAATTACCTAGCTGTGTGGCCTTGGGCAAGCCACTTAACTCCATTTGCCTTACAAAAACCTAAAAAAAACCCTACCCTATACTGGTTAAGAAACAGAGTAATGAATCAGTGAATTAGGATAGATTCAAAAGAAGCTGCAGTAATGACCACAGCAGTCTACTATTTGACAAATCCAAAGATATTAATCTCTGGGATAAGAATTCACTATTTGACAAAAATTGTTGGGAAAACTGGAAAAGTAGTATAGCAAAAGCTAAGTATGGATCCATGTCTTACATCCTATACCAAAATATGGTCAAAATAGGTACAGAATTTAGACATAAAAGATGATACTGTAGATAAATTAATACAACAAAAAAATGCTCTATCTGATCTATGGAAAAGGGACAAATTTATGGCCAAACAAGAATTAGAGCACATTTAAAACTCAAAATGAATTATTTTGGTTATATTAAATTGTGAAGATTTTGCAATAGTAAAATCAAAGATGCCAAAATTAGAAGAAAAGCAGAAAGCTGGAAAGCAATCTTCATACTCAGAAGTTCTGATAAAGGTCTCATTTCTAAAATATATAGAGAATAGCACCAAATTTATAAGGCCACAAATCATTCCTCAGTTGAAAAACAGTCAAAAAATTTGGACAGATAGTTTTCAAATGAAAAAATTAAAGTTACATATAATCAAATAAAAATGCTCCAAATCACTATTGATTAAAGAAATGCAAATTAAAGTAGCAATGAAGGTATTATCTCACACCAATAGTTAGCCCAGATGAGAAAAAGAGGTGATCAATGTTGAAGAGGTGGTGGGAGGACTGGGTCATGGATGCTTTGCTAATGGATTTGTGAATGAATCCAGCCTTTCTGGAGAGCAATATGGACCTATGCCCAAAGAGCAATAAAACTGTTCATACCCTTTGAGCCAGCAATTCCAATTCTAGGATAATATCCAGAAGAAATTGTAAAAAAATGGGAAAAAGTCATACAGGTTCCAAAATATTCATAGCAGTTCTTTTTTTGTAATAATAAGAATTGAAAATTGAAGGGATGCCCATCAAAAGCAAAATGGGTAACCAAGTTATGGTACATGGATACTATGGAATATTATTGTTCTATAAGAAAGAATAAATGGTTAGATTCTGTATAACCATGGAATGACTTACAGGATCCAATGTTGAAAGAAGGGAGTAGAGCCAAGAGATCAATGTACACATCAACATTATTATGAGATGAACAACCTTGATAGAAACAATTCCTTTCACCTTTCTAGAGAACTAGGTCAACTGTATTAAACTGGTAATGGTCTATAATATCCCCAACCAGAGGAAGAAAAACAAAATAATACCAAACACACAGGAAAAATATCACCCCTACATATCTGATGAACACTTTGTAAAAATTATCTCTTATGTATTTCTTTCCCTTAATTCTACTTCCTCATGGCCAAAATTATTAATGTGGAAATATGTTTAATAAAATATGTATATAAAATGCTAACCATACTGTTCCCTACTGAGGGGAGGGAGGTGGGAAAGAAAAGTGGAGGGTAATTTTGTGACTTGAAAATATGCTTCTACAAATGGATTAAAATTTTTTAAAAATGAATTAAAAATAAATAAATATTAAAAAACAACTTGTGGGTTACATGCATTAGGGGAGAATTTATAACTCTAATTGTTTATATGAATAAAATAGTAAAAGAGAACAGTGAATTGGTAATGTAAAAAAACTGGGAAAGGAACAGATTTTAAATGTGAGCATTAAATAGCAAATCATAAATCTTGCAACTCAAAGAAGAGAATAAATTCAAAGAAAACTAATGAATTAATAAATAAAAGTAAGAGTTGTTAATGACAAAATTGAATTAAATAGATAAACATTTGGTTAATTTGATTAGAAAAAGAAATAAACCAAATTTATCAATAATAAAATTAAAATGATAAATTTGCCACCAAGGAAGAGGAAATTAAAATAATAATTCAAAGCTATTTCCCAAACTGTATCCAAATAAATCTGACAACTTAAGTGAAATCTATGAACTTTTGCAAAAATAGAAGTTGCTCAGATTAACAGAAGAGGAAATAAAATACCTAAATAATCACATTTCTGAAAAAAGAAATTGAACAAATCTTTAATGAACTCCCTATGAAAAAAATCTCTAGGGTGAAATGGATTCACAAATGAAATCTAACTAACATTTAAAGAATAAATTATATCAATACTATATAAACTAATTGAAAAAATAGACAATGAAAGTCTGATAATAAGTAACTTTTGTGATAAATATTTTTCTGTTACTTTAATCGAGCTGAAACAAAGGAAAAATATAAACCAATTTCCCTAATGTATATTGATGTATAATTAAAAACAAACTTCAATGAAAGAATATCCTGTTTATTGCAAATTGAGTGTATGCCCAATGATTGGGGAATGTTTGAACAAATTATGATAAATGAATAAGATGAATGCTATTGTTCTGTAAAAAAACATGAGTGGTTGGATGTCAGAAAAGTCTAGAAAGATTGAGTACAGTAAATGAAGTGAGAAGAATCAGATGAATATTGTCCACTAACATTGTACTTTAAAAGTCACTTTTTGGGAGGATCAACTATGATGGGCACAGCTTCTTACAGCAGTTCAGTGATCAAGGTCAATCCTGAAAGACCTGCTACGGAAAAAGTTATCCACATCCTGAGAAAAACTAGAATCTGAATGCAATTCAAAGTATATCATGTTTTCTTTTCAAAAATTCTTTAATGTATTTCTGTCTTCCTCTTGGTCCTTCCACCCCCTACCTCTAATTTCTTTTTCATGAAATGTCTAATATGGAATATGTTAAATGTAATTGTATAAATACAACCTATATCAGAATTCTCACTGTGATAGGGAAGTGGTAAGGATATGAGGGTGAAGATAAATGTGGAAATTAAAGGCTTATTAAAATAAAGATGATACTTGAAATCTTGAAAACTTATCTTTGCATGTATTTTGAAAAAATAAAATGAAATATTATGAAAAAACACAAAATCCTCACATGTTGAAGTACAGAACAAATTGAACAATGTGAAAGAAATCAAAAAATTTTCAAAGTGAATATATCCATATAATATGATTATGCTGAATAGTAATTGCAATTGAACCTAGGAAATTGTGAAATTTCTTTTGCTTAATTTTTCTGATGAAAAGACTGTTAATATTCATCACAATACCTTAAACATAGTAGGAACTAAGTAAAACATTCCAAAAGATTAGTCTATTTAATGTTTGTGTGAAAAATGAGAAAAGGGAAAAACTAGAAAATTGTATGAATGATCAAAAAACCTACTACCACATGGAATACCAAAATTTTTTATTTTCCTTAAATGGTATATAGAAACTTACAATGTGTTTGAGGAGAGGAATTTATTGAGGGCCACATAATTTTGATTATATAATTATCAATACTGTGAGGCTATGGAACTACTATTATTTCAAAAAACTTTGCAATTATTTGATTTCATATATATATGTATATATGTATATACTCATATACATATGTGTATGTATATATGTTTTTGTCAAAATAGATGTAGCATTTCTATCATTTGTCAGGAAATTTAAAAAATTAACAACACTATACATGTAAGATTCAGGAGCATAGTTAGAAAACTAATGCTTTCAATGGAAATGTCATTTGGCTTATCCAAAACAGAGGAATAGAGGAGATGCAGACAAAAGAAAGAAAACATTTTCAATTTTCTATTTTAAATTTTCAAGAAATGTATGTTGATGAGTTCTGCTTAGGACTTTAAAACTGAGTTTTATTTTATGTCTTTCCATTGAACATTTTCAATTTGCTAAACTTTTCATTTTATTTTCCTATCTTTTATCTTGACACAATGCTAGTTATTGGTACTCATGAAGTTTCATATAATGAGCTCTACAAAGATGAAGATTAATTACTGTTGCTGATTTTCACACATTTGTAGGAAGGAGATGAGATGAATAATAATTCTTTTGCTTTTTCTTACCTCAGATCTTATAAATATGCACAGATTATATAAAACTATGCTTATTAAGAAGGATGAGTAGTTATTTTCGGGGGGGAAATAAATTTACATAAGGTGCTCCTTACTTTTTTGGCAATTTAATAGATAAAGCGTTATTAGATAATACTAAATATGCACTTGCTACAGATACTTCCAATAGGTCTATGAATTCCAGCTATTGTTATTAGCATTATTTCTATTATTCTAAAACTATTTTTCCTTTAGTATGAAATATATACATAGACAAACCTATAGGGTTTGTGTGTGTCTCTGTGTGTCTGTGTTTGTGTGTCTATGTGTATGTAATCAAATTTCTCAAGTGTTGTTTATTGTAAAGTAAGTGGAAATTCCAAATATCACCAGTAAAGATGGAATAGGTACCTTTTCCTTTGCAGTAATTTTTTTTCTTTCTCTTAACATAAATAAATCCTTTGTGAAGAACAGCAATTGCTTTGGCAAAAATGGTACTAGAGCATAAAAAATTAATTCACAGAAGAATGTTAAAACATAACATGTTTTATGCTAAAAATAAATAAAGGTCTGTCACTGGATGTTCCTGGACTTCCTATAGTCTTTCAAAGAGCACATTATCTGTAATCATTGAAGAAATGTGCATGGTCTTCGCTGCCAAGTGAGTATGTTATTCTCTGATAGTTACTGGTATCAAGAAAAGAGGTTAATAGGATCCTACTTTAGAATAACCTTTAGGCTACCAGATCACACTGTAGAGTTTGAAAGAACGAAGCATTGAGATTTACACAGCAAGTGACTGTCAGAGTAGATTATTCATGGTTCAAGCACTAAGCTAATCTCCTTATAACTATTATCTCGATCCTTGCATCAATCTTTGATATTGGTGCTACTATTATCCTTATTTTACAGTTGTGGAAACTTGGTCAAACAGAAATTAAGTTACATATTCACTTTCACACACCTAATAAATATTCATGTTCATATTTGAATTCAGGTCTTCCTGAGTTTAGATCCATGCATTTTGTCAGCTAGTTTGCCAATACAGTTTGATATTGTCGTACTGCTATAATTGCTATTAACTTTTTTCAAAAGGATCTCAATATCCTTTGGCTCTGTGCCATCGAGGTCAAGTTATTTTCTGAAAATTTTAAAATAACCAGTCCAAAAGAATCCCATTCTTTTTTCCAATTAACAGACATGGTGGACACTATCACTCTTCATTATTTAATGATTCAGTACTTTATCAACTTACATTTTTCCCTCTGAAGTTTTTGGGTGTTTCTTCCTTTCTTCGCCCACCATTTTCCAAATTATTAAGGAGATAAAAGCTTTCTGCTTCTAACCCGATAGCAAGATTTCACTGATATTTAGTCGTACTAATGAGAAACTGTGATTCTATATATAATCATATCTGAAACTATAAAGTAATTGATATAGGGATCTCTCATTGAGAAATATTTCTAAAAATTTAGATTTTCATCTGCTCCACAACCTGTGAATAATAGATATTTGTTTATGTTAAAAAACATATTTTAAATTTTTTACAATGTATAAGACATTTTATGAAGATTCAGGATAATGAAGAAAACGAGAACAGTGATTGTCTTGAAAGATGTTGAATTCTGATAGAAGAAGCAATAGTATAAACATGATATATACATACATATATATATGTATATATATATATGTACATATATATATATATATATATATATATATATATATATACAAGGTAAATTGGTGGCAATTTCATAGAAAAGCTGGGGATTTGGGTGGAGAGAGGAGTTGGGAAAGGCTGCCTTCAAAAGAATTTCATTGAATTTGGGAGAAAGTCAAGAAAGCAAGTAGGTGGAGATAATGGTGACATATATTCTGACCTTGGAATGTAGTCAGTAAAAAGTGTGAGGAAATGGACCACTGTATGGAAAGGAATGCAAAAAATCCACTATTGCTGGATGATACAATATACAGATTTGAGTAAAATATAAACAAACAATCAAAAACCCCTGAAAATGCATGAAGAGTTTAAAGAACTTAACTCAGGACCTTATAGGCAGTATGCAAAGAGGCAGGTTAAGAACCCATATCTCCTAATTCTGAAATTATTTATCTCTCCTTTATGCAACACTGAATCATGCTAACATATAGTCAACAAATTTTTCCACTAAGTTTTTATTATAGGTATTTTTTCCAATATAATAATATTCTTGATCAGCTGCAAATTATGTGCTTGGAACTGTCAAATGCAGGAAAATAACTGGATCTGAGACTTTCAAATTATGAAGTGATTCCTATACTGTTTAAACAGCAACTAAAACTTGTCTTAATTTTTTAATATTGAGATAATAAGTGTTCTGAATTAGAAAAATATGAAAATGAAAGATAGGAAATGTAGATTCTAGTCTTGTCTTTGTGACAAGTTTTCTTTGTGACATTCAAATCATTCATTTCTTAGTTTCCACATTTGTATAATGGAAATTGGAGTAAACTTACAATTTTCCACTTAATAAGTAAAATTTTAGGTCAAATAAATTTAATTTTTATATCTTCATTATATGATAGCAACTATGCTATTTTTGTCTAACATTTTCTGTAAAGGAAAATTTCACATAAGGAAAAACTGAGATCCAATTAATGTTTTGAAATGAATTGGATTGAACTGATAAGCATAAACTTCCTAAAAATAATAACCTAACCCAAAATAAAAAGGATTATGCCCAGAAGTAATTACTTCACCCCCAAAAAAGATCTTCAAGCAAAAGTTAGATGACAACTTTTGGAGAATATGTTGGAGGAGAATTTGTTTTGGATATTAATTAGAACTCTTCTAAATTAGATTCTGTAATTAATAATATAAATGACCTAAAAGTAATAGAAGTTTTTATAATGATTTTAGTCACAAATATCTATATAAACATCAACAATACATAGGATTACAGCTAGGTTACTTTGCAATTTAAGGAAAATGGAATCCTGGTTGAAGTAGCATTCAACTCTAGATCTCATTCCATATCCCACTTGATTGATAACATGTATTGTGGGAAAAGGCATCAGATACTTCCTAGTTCTATCACATGGTTCTAGATACTGAATACAATGCAAAATACTACTGCAAAAGTGGAATAAATTTCCTTTTTAACTGGACATAAAGATAGTTTTCAGCAATGCTCTTATGGATCTGTTGACTTCTCTCAGCATCAGTTCATGCAAGTCTATCTAGGCTTTTCTGAAATCCAGTCATTGATGAATTCCTTCAGAATAATAGTGGTCCATCACACTTATATAGTACAATTTTTTTGAGCCAATCCCAAATTGATGGACATTTTATTCAATTTCCAATTCTTTGCCTTCACAAAAAGAGCTACTGCAAATATTTTTGTGGATGTGAATTTTTACCCACTATTATGGTCTCTAGGATGCAGCTTTAGTAGTGATATTGCTGGATAAAAGAGTATGCATAGTTTTATTGCCCTTGGGAATAGGATCTCCAGATCCTATTGGATCCAGATCCACATGGATCTCCAGAAAGCTTGACTCAGTTCACAACTCCAATAAAAATTAATTATTATCCAGGTTTCCCCATATCCCCTCCAATATTTTGCTTTTTTGTCATTCTTATAAATCTGATACCTGTAAATTCTTAGAAATTTGTAAATTCTTGCAAATTTGATATAACCAATGTTGTTTAAATTTGCATTTCTCTAATCAATAACGATTTAAAGCATTTTTCATGTGACTATAGATAACTTTGATGTTCTCATCTGAGAACTGTATGACAATATCTTTTCATCATTATTAGATGGGAAAGGCATGTATTCTTATGAATTTTTTTTTATTTTTTTATTTTATTTTTTATTTATGTTTAGGATTTTGCAAAGCAAATGGGTTTAAGTGGCTTGCCGAAGGCCACACAGCTAGGTAATTATTAAGTGTCTGAGACCTGATTTGAACCCAGGTACTCCTGACTCCAAGGCTGGTACTTTATTCACTCTGCCACCTAGCCACCCCTATTCTTAAAAATTTTACTTCAATCCTTTATGTAATTTAGAAATGAGTCCTTTATCTGAAAATTTGTCTTTGAAAGTTGCTTCCCCACGCTGCAGTCCTTTTAATCTTGGTTGCATTGATACTATAAGTTCAAAATCTTTTTAAAGTTACTCATTTTTTAATTTTATAATGTGCTCTGTCTCTTTTTTTATTTTGGTCAAAAACTTTGCCCTCTCCATAGATGTAAGAGAGAAACTATTCCTTTTTCTCCTAACCAACTTGTGCTATCACTTTTTATGCCTGAGTCCTGTATCCATTTTGACTTTATCTTTGCATAGTATGTGAAATATTTATCTATACTTCATTCTGCCATACTGTTTTCCAGTTTGCCCAGCATTTTTTGTTAAAGGGTGAATTCTAAGCACAGAAGTATCTTGATGTCTTTGGTTTTAATGATAATTAACTACTGTTTTATCGTACCTAATTTATTCCATGGATAATGGAAACACAACTCTGTTTCTTAGCCAGTAACACTTTTTACCATTGACACATTATGAAAAAAATGAGTTTGAGAACTGCCAGGCCACCTTCCTTTGTGTTTTTATTCTCATTAATTCCCCATATATTCTCAACTTTCTATTTCTTCATGAATTTTATTACTATTTTTCCAGCTCTATAAAAATAAATTTTGGTGTTTGATTTGTGTAGCTCTGAATAAGTAATTCAATTTAGGTAGAACTGTCATTTATTATATTAGCTCAACCCGACCCATGTAATTGTTAATTTTCAAACTTTTTAGATTTTATTTATTTATTTTTGTTTGAAAAGTGTTTTGTAGGGGCAACCAGGTGGTGCAGTGGATAAAGCACTGGCCTTGGAGTCAGGAAGACTTAAGTTTAAATCCAGCTTAAATACTTGGCTGTGTGACCTTGGGCAAGTCACTTAACTCCCTTCTCTTGCAAAAATAAAAAATAAAAGTATTAATAATTATTTTCATATAATTTCTTAGTTGTCTTGACAAGTAGATTATCAAAATTATGCTGTCTGCATGTACTTAAACTGGAATTTCTCTTTCTCTTGTTACTGTGATTTTTTTGGTAATTTATAGAAATGCTAATGATTCCTGTGGGTTTATTTTACATCTTGAAACTTTGCTGAAGTTACTAATTGTTTCAAATAGGTGTTTTTTTAGTTTATTTTCTAGGATTCTCTAAGAATACTGTCATATTATCTGCAAAGAGTGAGAGGCTTATTCTAATTTACTCAATTATTTTTTCTTTGCTTTTTTACTAAAGCTAGCATTTCTAATACAAAGCAGTTTCAATTTCTTTTTTTGAAATGGTGTTATTTGAGTATTCAATTTCATCTTCTGTTAATCTGAGCAATTAATATTGTTGCAAATATTCTTCCATTTTACCAGGATTATCAGAATCATTACTATACAATTGGGCAAATATTTCTGAATTATTATTTTAATTTCTTTCTCATGGGATGAATTCATCCTTTTCAATTTTGACACTGGTAATTTGGTCTTTTTTCTTTTTTTAATCAAACTAACCAAATGTTTACCTATTTTATTGTTTTTGTCTTAAAAATAAGCCCTAGTTTTATTTATTAATCTAATACCTTTCTTGCATCTGATTTTATAATCTCTCCTTCAATTTACATCATTTTGAATTTAATATTTAATTGGGGGTAATTGATTTGTTCTTCTTCTAGTTTTTTTAACTGCATTTTCAATGTATTTATCTTCTTTTTCTCTATTTTATTCTCATGGGCATTTAGAGATTTAAGATTTCCCATTTTGGCTATATCAGAGTTTTGACATTCTAGCTCATCATTGTTGTAAAATATGAACTTATTTTTTATATGATTTGTTCCTTGTTTCACACACACTTTAAAATTAGATAAATTAATTTTTAAGAAATTTTACTTTATCTTTCCATGGTCTTTTACTATGTATGAATTTATTACATCATAATCTGAAAAGGATTCATTTAATATTTCTGTTTTCTACATTTGATTGTGAAGATTTTTATGCTCTACGCTATGATTAATTTTTGTGTAGATGCCATATACTTCCGAGAAAAAAGGATATTACTTTCTATTCCTATTCAATTTCTCCACAGGTCTTATCATACCTGACTTTTCTTAAATTCTATGAATCTCCTTATTTTTCTTCCTGTTTGTTTTGTGCTTAGATTTGTTTAATTCTGAATTGCTTCCCTACCAATACAGTTTTGCTGTCAATGTCTTCCTGTAACTCATTTCACTTTAGCAGAAACATGATATATTCTGCTCTAGTGTTTTATCTTCATGCTGTGTACATCTCTCTGCTTCAAATGTGTCATAGGAAAAAAAAACATATGGTAAGATACTGGTTTTTAATTCACTCTCTTTTCTGCTTTTGTTTTAAGGGAGAATTCATCCTATTGATATTAAGTGCTAAGTGCTATAATTTCTAACTCATAATTACTCTCCATCCTACCCTCCATGGGTGTAATTTTCATTTAAGTTTCAGCCTATCCTTCCTCACAAGTGTTTGTCTTCTGAACACCACACTCTTCAATCTGTCTCTTAATTTCCTGTAGAGTATGATATATTCCTAAACTCAAATGATTATATATGTTATTCCTCCTTTGAGTCACATCTAATGAAAGTAATATTCAAACATTTTTCACTCCCTACTTTTTTCCCTCTATTGTAATTGGTGCTTTTTGCTTCTTCATGTGATGTAATACCCCATTCTTCTTCCCCTTTCTTCTTGTTCCAGTAGAATCACTTTTTAATATAATAATTTTTGGAATCATCAAATCAAAATCAACTTCTGTCCATAACTTCTGTCCATATTTACTCTCTTTAATAGAGAAACAGTTCTCAACAGTTATGAGTGTCATTCTCCCATGTAGGGATAGTAACTTGTTCAGTTTTGCTGAAAAACCTTCTTTTCCTTTTCCCCTGTTTACCCTTTAATGTAGCTCTTGAGTCTCATGCTTGAACATCAAATTTTCTTTTCAGCTCTATATTTTCATCAAGGAAAAAACTTAATGTCACCTATATTGTTAAATGTTCATCTTTTTCCCTGAAAGAGAATGCCCTGTTTAATTGGGTAGCAATATTTAGTTACAAACAAGCTCCTTTGCCCTTCAATATCATATTCCAGGCCATTTGATCCTTTAACTGTGATGCTGTCAAGTCCTGGGTAATACTGATTTTGCTTCCTTGGTATTTGGAGAGCATCTTTCTAGTTGCCAGGAGAATTTTCTTATTTATCTGATAATTCTGGAATTTGAATAAGGCATTCCTTGGTATTTTCATTAGTGGATCTGTTTCAGGAGGTTATCGGTGGAGACATTCAATGATGTTTTTCCATCTGGTTCTAGGATATCAGGGAAGTTTTCATTGATTATTTCTTGAAGGATTTTGTCAAGGCACTTTTTTGTTTCAGATAATACAATAACTTTTAAATTATCTTTTCTGGATCTATTTTCCACATTAGTTATTTTTTTTCAAAGAAATGTTTTCCATTTTCTTCTATATTTTCATTTATTGATTTTGCTTGACTGATTCTTGTTATCTCATAAAGTCATAAGTCTCCAAATCCCCATATCTGTTCTTTAAGGAATTATTTTCTTCAATTAGTTTTTTGCATCTCCTATTCCATCTTGTCAATTCTTTTTATTTTTTGGATTTTTTTTTTGGCTTTGGTTTTGGTTTTTTTGCAAGGCAATGGGATTGCGTGAATTGCCCAAGGTCACAAAGTCAGGTAATTATAAAGTGTCCAAGGTGTGCCACCTAAGTGCCCCTCCAGTCAACTCTATTTTTAAAGGAACTGTTATCCATTTCAATTTGTCCATTATTTTCTTTTTGCATTTGACCAATTGTATTTTTATTGGATTTATTTTCTTCAGTCATTTTTTGCTTCCTTTTTCAAGATATTGAATTTTTCTTGCATTTCTGTTTCTTATTTTATACTTGATTTTTGAAATCTTTTTTTGCGTACTTCCAATAAGTCATTTTAAGCCGGAGACCAATTCATGTTCTCCTTTTCAGCTTCACATGTAGTACTTTTACTGTCATCCTCTTATGAGATGATGATATTTTACTTTTCTGTGATCATGTTTCTTCTGTTGAGTAAGGGCCTCACTCACAGACCTTCTACAGTGAGAGCCTAGAACTTTTTTCACTGGACTGTGAAATCCAGTTAATTAGGCTGACTGAAGAGGGTCTCTGGGGTGACTCTGTACCATTGGTCTGCTGCCAGCCCCCTTACATATCCTACCCATGCCGGTTTCAGCTCTCTGTTCTTGGTTCTACTCCTTATTTCTAGTCATGCTCCCCCCTCCCTGAGACAAATGTTTCTGGAAAGTGTTCCACTCTGCTCTTTTGTGGGTTTTGTTGCTCCAGAATCAGTTTGGAGACTTAATTAACATTGTATGTGAGCGAAGCCTGGGAGAGCTTAAGGAAGTTATTGATTTTTCTCTGTTATCTTAGCTCTACCATCCCCCATTAAATATTTTATTATGCTCTCCAAATTTTTCAATGTCAGCACAAAATTATTCCCTTTCCCAAAGGACTTGTCACACAGTTCTGCATTGTTTAGGAAAAGAAAAAAGGTACTCAAACAGTTCTTTTTTTGTGGTAGGGAATCTTCTTAAGTGTTCATTTGTTTCATGTTTTAAGAGTTAATGACAATATTTAGTGTGCATATAGACTCACAGGGACCACTGAAATAATTCCATGACCTCCACATTTTCAAGACTGAAAACCAATAGACTAAATAACCTAGATATTATTTTTCAGCCCCAGCTTTTAGAACATAAAAAGAACTGTTTTAAAATGTTATAGAATTTTCCTTCCACATATACTTATGTACTTAAAATGTATGTCTTGCAAAGTTTAATTTGCTTTGAGACATATTTTACACATACTGAAACAGAGATGAAACAACCCAATTTTCCAAAACATAGATTTAAAAGTCTGGAGTAAAATTTCCCATTTGAAGAAAACTATTCTTTATTTATGGCTTTATGGAATTGAAGTCTTGCACTAGTATAATAACAAATTTGTACTCAAAGACCTCTTCCAGTAATATCTACTAATTTTCTGTGATTGTGATTTTTCCAACTCCAAAAGGGAACTACTTATATCATATTTCTTTGTAGAAGAAATAATTATCTCAATGCATTTGGTAAAACATGAACTGTATAATACTTTTATCAAAGATATGGCAAATTCTATTCTTTTAGACCTCAGAAAGGCAAAATAGCTTCTTCAGA